>NC_064614.1:1032668931-1033354431 GCF_023898315.1 Schistocerca nitens
GTTCGATTACGTTGTGTATTCCATCTCATGACGATAGCCACTTTAGGAGAATTGCAGTGGTGCGCCTTTGAGGCCTTCCCTTACATTTGAAGAAATGCTTGTGTATTGGGCGTTTTCTGCAACCAGACAATGCTTTCCTTCACCTAATGGCTTTGGATGTAATTGTTAAGGGCGCAATGAATATAAGTAGCTATTTCCTTAAGACTATTAACTACTTCTTTTCAAAGCACAGTAATGCACTTTAGTGCTCATCTGTCGACCATGTGAGAAACGTTGATACAATTCTGGCAGGCGCACAGAAATCGATACCAATCTCTTCTGTAGCGAAACAGGCGAAATACATCTTAAGCATATGTAGCAAATGATGAATTCATTTACTGCCACGTTGCTGCAAGGATACCAGCAGTGCTTTTACTTATTCCTCCGCTACTGTTGCAGATGTCACTGGCAGTACCTCAGTAACCATTTCCTATAGTGATGTCACGATAACCCTACACGCCTATTTGCCTAGGGATCATAGTGCGGACTGCATTGTGTGTAGCACCTGAAAGATCGACCAATAATCATCCCACACATTACAGAATTCTTTCCCTACTTTTATTGTACCACTGCACCAACTGCGTAAGATACTTTACAAGGGAAAAGGTATAGAGGGTGAGTCAGAATGAGAGGTACATATATGTACTTAAGCCCAAGACCGAATGATTTCCGAGTTAGAATACATTTAATGTCAGTTTCGTTCGTCTATCTTGAATAACTCTAATCAGCGGCCTCTGTCGAAAACGTGTTGCAATACAAAATTAAACTAAATTATATTTCCTACAGGAAAGGTCCTATTCATTTTTTCCTTAGGGCTAATAGTTTGCGTGAAGAGAGCGAGAGTACTGAAAATCTCACACGTCGCGCATGCGATTTTCCCTCGTAGTCTCTGTAGGACAGTGAGTGACACGTACCCGACTTGTTAGAACACCAGTGCCCGCTGTCAAATCAGTCGCCTCAAATTCCTCCACACCTCTATGGTACGTTACAAACAACGTTAATGAATCAAATAAGACAGAAAATAAATAACAATGTACATTAAACGTATTCTATCTCGGAAACCTTTCGGTGTTGGACATATGTCTGTATAAAGTTTTTGATCAGAATCACCAATACTATCACTCCTCAAAGCATATACACTCCTGGAAATTGAAATAAGAACACCGTGAATTCATTGTCCCAGGAAGGGGAAACTTTATTGACACATTCCTGGGGTCAGATACATCACATGATCACACTGACAGAACAGGCACATAGACACAGGCAACAGAGCATGCACAATGTCGACACTAGTACAGTGTATATCCACCTTTCGCAGCAATGCAGGCTGCTATTCTCCCATGGAGACGATCGTAGAGATGCTGGATGTAGTCCTGTGGAACGGCTTGCCATGCCATTTCCACCTGGCGCCTCAGTTGGACCAGCGTTCGTGCTGGACGTGCAGACCGCGTGAGACGACGCTTCATCCAGTCCCAAACATGCTCAATGGGGGACAGATCCGGAGATCTTGCTGGCCAGGGTAGTTGACTTACACCTTCTAGAGCACGTTGGGTGGCACGGGATACATGCGGACGTGCATTGTCCTGTTGGAACAGCAAGTTCCCTTGCCGGTCTAGGAATGGTAGAACGATGGGTTCGATGACGGTTTGGATGTACCGTGCACTATTCAGTGTCCCCTCGACGATCACCAGTGGTGTACGGCCAGTGTAGGAGATCGCACCCCACACCATGATGCCGGGTGTTGGCCCTGTGTGCCTCGGTCGTATGCAGTCCTGATTGTGGCGCTCACCTGCACGGTGCTAAACACGCATACGACCATCATTGGCACCAAGGCAGAAGCGACTCGCATCGCTGAAGACGACACGTCTCCATTCGTCCCTCCATTCACGCCTGTCGCGACACCACTGGAGGCGGGCTGCACGATGTTGGGGCGTGAGCGGAAGACGGCCTAACGGTGTGCGGGACCGTAGCCCAGCTTCATGGAGACGGTTGCGAATGGTCCTCGCCGATACCCCAGGAGCAACAGTGTCCCTAATTTGCTGGGAAGTGGCGGTGCGGTCCCCTACGGCACTGCGTAGGATCCTACGGTCTTGGCGTGCATCCGTGCGTCGCTGCGGTCCGGTCCCAGGTCGACGGGCACGTGCACCTTCCGCCGACCACTGGCGACAACATCGATGTACTGTGGAGACCTCACGCCCCACGTGTTGAGCAATTCGGCGGTACGTCCACCCGGCCTCCTGCATGCCCACTATACGCCCTCGCTCAAAGTCCGTCAACTGCACATACGGTTCACGTCCACGCTGTCGCGGCATGCTACCAGTGTTAAAGACTGCGATGGAGCTCCGTATGCCACGGCAAACTGGCTGACACTGACGGCGGCGGTGCACAAATGCTGCGCAGCTACCGCCATTCGACGGCCAACACCGCGGTTCCTGGTGTGTCCGCTGTGTCGTGCGTGTGATCATTGCTTGTACAGCCCTCTCGCAGTGTCCGGAGCAAGTATGGTGGGTCTGACACACCGGTGTCAATGTGTTCTTTTTTCCATTTCCAGGAGTGTACTTTTTCCTCCCGACTCATCCCGTACACACTGCTTGCCAAAACGTGAGGCACCCGGAGGGAGGAGGAAACGAAATGAAACTTCACG
Organism: Schistocerca nitens; assembly: GCF_023898315.1. Lineage (NCBI taxonomy): Eukaryota > Metazoa > Arthropoda > Insecta > Orthoptera > Acrididae > Schistocerca > Schistocerca nitens. The sequence continues at coordinate 1,032,671,615 of NC_064614.1, forward strand.
AAGTGAGAATGTATGTGATGTTATTGCAGTAATTACAGCATCGGTTCTAATTTGCAAAGGACTTGAGCTGAACCCAGGTATCCACGCATGCCAGACGGGAGGACGTCATGAAGCCTTTGTATTCTCTCCCGCGTTGTAACTAGCTCTGGATACTGGAACGTCTTAGTTTGCCTGTCACATATTCTGTCGGGGACATCAACATCTTCACAGTTCAGGCAGACACATGTCATGTGTTGACAAACATTGCCCTCTTAGAAAATTGGGGTCATACTGTCGCGAGATAAGTAACTCAGGAGGATGCAGTACGTCGGTGACGTATCATACTGATATCAGAGTTGGCTCAGAAACAACCAGCCGTGACCAGAAGACATACCCGTTGTCTCCACACAAAATGACGCCAGGAGAAATAACGTCGAGCCTCTGCAAAACATTGGAAGAACTGGGTCTTTCATCAATTCGCCTCCATACTCACCAATGATGGCCACTCGGGGTAGTTCAGACTGGCAATTCATCGCTGAACAAAGAGTGATCCCATTTATTAGTTGTCCATACTTCCTCGTCACGACATCACTCCAAAGCATCAGTTAGCATTGTGGTGTGCGTGAGTCGTTAATGCCCTAGTCAGACTGCTGCTAGTAGCCGACCATTGGTGCAAGGAGACAAAGGATCTTGCAGGGAGCCTATTTTTTGTTCTCGGATGGCAAGTGCTGATGTCAATGGGCTACGATTTGCTTGAAGCGCAATATGGGGATCCTCCTTTTTGGAGGTCAGAAGTGGCCTACCAGAACCCTGATGACGAGTTTCCATGTAGTCCAACATCGTACCAAAGCCACATTCGAATGCACCAGAAATGACGACAAATGCAAGATTTTACCAGCAGGCCAAGTGGAGACTCAAAATGAGGCCCCTTTCAAACAGAATCAGGTGCTGCAAAAGCCGGCTTGGGGTATCTCCGTGTCTTTCAGTGCTATTCGCGCCACTTTTATACCCTAACAGGACTGGTAACAACACGAAACACGAGCAACACTTATGTACTCTATCTGTGTCACAGGGAACTTTCTTTGTCAACGAGATAACTTCATCACGAGTCGATTTACAAACTTTGGAGTAAAGAGAAGCACACAATAAATAAATAGAAATCTCGTCTCTTGAGATCCTCAGACTTCACAATCTCTGGCACAGACGCAGCAAGCTGGTTTTAACACGATCGATCTTCGACGAATGAACCTTCGTCCTACAGAGGAATTGTCCGGATGGCGGAACTGTGATCATGTGTAAGCGACAAATATATATTCCATAAGAAGCTTACGCCATAATATTTCTTATTATTTATTTTAGTCGCAACCACTGAACGCGTTAAGGACAGTGGGACCACGCGTTGGCCACGATCACAATTCTTACGTGTCATAGGATATGGATATTAAAGACGCCCATTGTAAGGTGACAACCGTCTGCTGTTGTATACGTGTTCTATGATGGTATTAAAAAATGTATGGTACTAATACGACATAGGTCAGTGACGTGTCCTATGACTTTCTCAAAGACTAGTGTCACTTGCTCCATTTTCTATTAATCTAATAGTGGCACATTGTAGTATAATTTCTGAGAGCTGCTACGGATATCAGGTACAACATTTAACGGATGCACCATTAGGTTCCGTTGCCTTTTTATGACGAATGACTACACAGATAATTAAACTAATCATTTGGCAGAATATGTGTATTATGGCTGCTGCCTATTAGGTGGTCACCTTACGGTAAAGACAACTTTCGGAGACATGGACGTTATGAGCTGATAAGCTGCAACAAGTCAACCAGCAACAAGTTTGTTTGTCTACCATATGGGTTAACGCTCTAGCTTCCTGGACGGAAGCAGAATCTATGAGTCATTAATAATCACGTGTAAGTCCACAATGCAACAATGCATGGTAGTCAGCGATGTCCTTAGCAAAGAAGCAATAAGAGATAGCCTATTTCCGATGAGGCGCTTTTACCTGTACCTTAGGATACTATAACTGAAACTTATGTACACTCATGTTCACAAAAAACAGAACGACTATGGACAGCACGTTCATATTCACAGGACATGTACCAGCATCAGCTTTTACCTATACCTTAGGATACTATAACTGAAACTTATGTACACTCCTGTTCACAAAAAAACAGAACGACTATGGACAGCACGTTCATATTCACAGGACATGTACCAGCATCAGCTTTTACCTGTACCTTAGGATACTATAACTGAAACTTATGTACACTCATGTTCACAAAAAACAGAACGACTATGGACAGCACGTTCATATTCACAGGACATGTACCAGCATCAGGTCCTACGTCGTGGCACAGTACCATCTAACGGTAAAATGTGCCTCCGCTCTCGTTGTCCCTATCAACCAAAGGCAACAGATCAATGTGACTTGAGCCGACGTGAAGGATGCCTGCCGGCCGCTGTGGCCGAGCGGTTCTAGGCGCTTCAGTCCGGTACCGCACTGCTGCTGCGGTCTCAGGTTCGAATCCGGCCTCGGGCTTGGATGTGTTTGATGTCCTTAGGTTAGTTAGGTTTAAGTAGTTCTAATACCAGGGGACTGATGACCTCAGATGTTAAGTCCCATAGAGCCATTTGAACCATTTTGAAGGATGCCGGGCGGAAGTATGTGCGCATCGTATAGTCAAATTAGTGAATTTGAAAGAGAGCGTATTATTGCCATGAGAGAATGTGATTCATCCATCCGGGAAATTGCTAATAGTGTGGGTGAAGTTTTGGGCAACGCAACGGGTGTTTGCAGATTGGTTCACGGATGGCGGCAGAAAACGAGGACACAGGTTAGGACGCACTACTTAAATACATGTCCTGTAGACATGAATGACTTATCTCCAGTCGGTCGAGGTTTTCTGTTTCTTCCCAAAAATGATTGTAAATTTATTTATAGGGATGTGTCTCTCTTTCTGCGGATTTATGACCTGTTATATCAGAATAACACTATAACATCCAAAATATTTAAATGATTTATTCACAACGACACTGATTTACAACAGAACTTTGCAATCCACAATTACACAAGTCCAGGGTACACTAGTTCACATTAGAGATAGTTGAGATAGTATCCTACGTTCCACGGGTTCCTAATATGTGCGGTCACTAGCCACAAGTACGAGTGAAGGCACGCAAAGGACTGGCTGTACAATATTGTTGCAGTGGCCTATATACCGTCCTGGTAGTCCGGGAATACGGCGTGTGGTGGCGCCATGGACCGAGTGGAGACTCGCTTCTATCTCGTGACACCGACCCTCTAGCGGTCATCTCGAAATGGACTACGCGGCCGGTCGGCGAATCTACCGGGTGATCAAAAAGTCAGTATAAATTTGAAAACTTAACAAACCATGGAATAATGTAGATAGAGAGGTAAAAATTGACACACATGCTTGGAATGACATGGGGTTTTATCGGAACGAAAATAAAACACCCCATACTGCTAGACGCGTGAAAGATCTCTTGCGCGCGTCGTTTGGCGATGATCGTGTGCTCAGCAGCCACTTTCGCCATGGTTGGCATCCCAGGTCCCCATACCTCAGTCCGTGCGGTTATTGGCTTTGGGGTTACCTGAAGTCGCAAGTGTATCGTGATCGACCGACATCTCTAGGGATGCTGAAAGACAACATCTGACGCCAATGCCTCACCATAACTCCGGACATGCTTTACAGTGCTGTTCACAACTTTATTCCTCGACTACAGCTATTGTTGAGAAATGATGGTGGACATATTGAGCATTTCCTGTAAAGAACATCATCTTTGCTTTGTCTTACTTTGTTATGCAAATTATTGCTATTCTGATCAGATGAAGCGCCATCTGTCGGACATTTTTTGAACGTTTGTATTTTTTGGTTCTAATAAAACCCCATGTCATTCCAAGCATATGTGTCAGTTTTACCTGTCTATCTACATTATTCCGTGATTTATTCAGTTTTCTAATTTATAGTGACTTTTTGATCATCAGGTATATACCCGGTCCGCGTGTGTTATCTTTGCAACTGCAAGGCTGGCCACGCTTTGCGCGCTTTGACGTCCGCCTCTGTCGGCCGGTGGCTGGCTGATGGCGGATACCACATGACCATACTTTACTACATTATTTTTCAGAGAGTTACAGCAAAAAAATATAATTTTTTAAATCAAACAGTATACTTTTCTGTTCATTTCAAAGTTTTGAGGTGAATGCCACATTCTGTATATAGCTGTGTGGATTGAGATGGATGTTTTGGTGGCGGGATTTTTATTTAAGTAGAACGTCCGAAAGAGAGCTATGTTCCTGAATTAACAATACAATACAAGATGTAAAGTCGCTACTGTCACGGGCGGAGAAGCTTCATCGACATTGCCTTTGAAGTGATGTTCGGTTAGATTTTACGACGTATAAAATGGCTCAAATGGCTCTGAGCACTATGGGACTCAACTTCTGAGGTCATTAGTCCCCTAGAACTTAGAACTAGTTAAACCTAACTAACCTAAGGACATCACAAACATCCATGCCCGAGGCAGGATTCGAACCTGCGACCGTAGCGGTCTTGCGGTTCTAGACTGCAGCGCCTTTTAACCGCACGGCCACTTCGGCCGGCTACGACGTATACTTACACTGTCATACACAGGAGAGGTCGTAAAGTAAAAAGCAGTGAGGTTTGGTCTTCCACTGTTATTGGCGCTGAATAAACAGTGCGTAAACAACTAACGTGTACGCTGACATGTCGTTCATGCTACCAATTCAGCACCCATGGCTTATGCATCGATATATTCTGGTCGATAATCTGCATCAGCTGCTACGTTCCAGCAAGAAGTGTGGATATGCATGTGTTTGTTTTATCCACAACACCCCATAACCCTTGTATCAGGTTACGAGAAGTTAATGCAATCATTGTAATCAGCCATACCACTGCGAGGCGACTACTACATGAACTTAAGCAGTACAAGTTGTCATCAGCACATCTGCATGGCAAAGATTTCAGACGATGGGGTACTTTCAGAGGATGGACGGCAAATATTTTCAGTCAGGATGACTTACAGAGTATAGTGCTCTCTGAAGAAGCCACTCTCAAAAACTATAGTGCAAGAAACCATCATAACATGCATTACTGCGCCACAGACGAACTTAGGTGGATGTGTCCTGCCGACCCCCGTGTTGTGGAATTCTCCGACTTGAAATCAATGGTCAATTCTACTTCACTGGTACTCACAATGGTGAAAGTGTGCCAAACTTTTATCGTCCACAATTTAGGTACTGTCTTAGAGAATGGCAGTCTAGAAATTAGAGGCAAGAACGATAGCAACCCACCCTATTCCATGCTTAATATTTTGCTCCCCCATGTGCTTCCGTCTCCTCAGTGTTTCGATTGCTTCTTGAGTGACCAACTGATCGTACCTTTCTTCAGGCAAACACACGAGAAGAATCGTCATTGTTCGACCCATTATACGAGGGCTATTCCGAAAGTAAGGTCCGATAGGTCGCGAAATGGAAACCACGGTAAAAATCAAACATGTTTTATTTGCAACAGTTAGATACACCTTGCAGCTACTTATCTCCATAGTCGCCGACCCGACTTAGACGTGTATCGTAGCGTTGTACCAACTTTCCCATACCCTCGCTATAGAAGGCAGCCGCCAGTGCTCTCCGCCAATTCTCTACACTGGCCTACGGCTCGTTGTCTTGTGCCGAAATGTTGTCTTCATAACCAGCGGTTCATGTGACCAGAGCTGAAACTCAGAGGGAGACAATTACGGGCTGTATTGTGGGTAATCTCACATTTCCATTTGAAAACGATGCAGGAGCATCTTCATTGCCCCTGCAGAATGCGGCTGAGAATTGTCTTGAAGACGAAACAGCACGACAGTTATGTAATGTTAGCTGCATAGCTTCAGGGGAAATTTCTCACCAGGCCCCCGTACTTGGCGGCAGACACTATTTTCTAGACATCTTTACGCACTCACTGCGAGCTCAGAAATGAGAAGAGCGACGTGATGCTAACTGGGGTTATACTAGAGACACTACCCAACACATCTGTGCAAAGCTTTATCGGATTTTCATAGTCGTTTCCATTTTGTGACCGATCGGACCTTCCTGTCGGAATAGCCCTCGTAGTTGGATACATAGGTAAGCTGAGTTCTGAAAATAACATGTTTGCTCTGTAGTATCTGTATCTCGACGCAGATATTATTTTAATGATATAAGGTAATTGCATGTGCAACTTTGATTTGTGTTTAAACAAGAGAATAAACCGATTCCGAAAATTTCACTAGGAGGACTACACTGTATTATTCCCAGTGTGATTACAAATTCGTGTGCAGTAGGGCAAACAGATTAAACTAGAACTCAATCGAATAACTTTCAGATGCGGTGGTATGGACCAAAACAAGAAAATAGACATCCAGTAAAAATGGGTTTCTATAATGCATGTTTTGCGAGCTATAAGCATCTTCGCTTTTGTGAAACACATCTCATCTACTGAATAAGTGTTCACAGCTCAATTTCCTACACGTTTTTTCCTTGTTTTGGTTCGTACTACTAACTCAGAATGTTTGTCAGTATATTTCTTGTCCACCTTGTCCATGCTGGGGGATATGACTTCTGAATCGCTCTGTATGTACACTACCGGGAAAAAATTAGTACACCCTTTTGGGGTTTCCAGTTCAAATTTATTGCTGCAATAGTGCTCATGGTTTAAATAAGGTGCCAGTATCGATCCATGCGGCCATATCCATATTACAAATATCAAAGGAAGTTTTGCATCACCCCAGTTTCCAGAACTCCTGTATATAGATGTTGACTGTGGATATTGCATCACAGACACAGTCCCTTTGACTGTTCAGAAATATCACTATACCCGCCCAAAGATGTAAACAAATAGGAACGAGCAGCGCCTATTAGACGGTGGGGTTCCGACAGCCGATCAGTTCCAGTCATTCCACCAGGAAGGAGGTAGACGGCACGTGTTGTCTTTAGTCAACCATGCCTAGACGGGAAATACCACGTTCGGATTGTTACTTTATGCCAGGAAGGGCTCTCTACAAGGAAAGTGTCCAGGCATCTCGGGATGAAGCAAAGCGATGTTGTTCGAACATGCAGAATATACAGGGAGACAGGAACTGTCGATGACATGCCTCGCTCAGGCCGCCCAAGGGCTAGTACTGCAGTGGATGACCGCTACCTAAGGATTATGGCTCGGAGGAACTCTGACAGCAACGCCACCGTGTTGAATAATGCTTTGCGTGCAGCCAGAGGACGTTGTGTTACGACTCAAACTCTGAGCAATAGGCTACATGATGCGCAAATTCACTCTCGACGTCCACGGCGGGGTCCACCACGTGTTTGGAGGCAACCTGGAAGGGCTGAACATCTTAGACACATTATCCAGCGAGTGCAGCAAGGTGGGGGTTTCCTGTTGTTTTGGGGAGGCATTATGTGGGGCCGAAGAACGTCGCTGGTAGTCATGGAAATCGCTCTAACGGCTGTACGATACGTGAATGCTATCCTCCGATCGATAGTGCAACCGTACCAGCAGCATATTGGAGAGGCACTTGTCTTCGTGGATGGCAATTCAAGCTCCCATCGTAAAAATCTTGTGAATGACTTCCTTCAGGATAACGACATCGCTCGACTAGATTGGCCAGCATGTTCTCCAGACATGAAGCCTATCGATCATGCCTGGGTTAGATTGAAATGGGCTGCTTACGGACGAGGTGACCACCCACCAACCAATCTGAGGGATCTACGTCGAATCGCCGTTGAGGAATGGGATGATCTGGACCAACAGTGTAGTGTTGGCAGACTTGCCAACACTACGCACACTAATTGAAAGAGGCGGCCAAGATGCACGCGCTAACTCACGAAGGAAGGAGGTCTGAAACAGGAGACTTAATGAATGCTATAAAGAAAATACGTAGCTTTGGAATATACTTAACTTTTAATCACTCCTTGTGATACATCTCTCTTGACTATACAAATGAGACTCTTAAGATACATGCACTGATACAATTGGCGCCTTGCTAAGTTGTAGCCATTAACTTAGCTGAAGGCTATTCTAACTGTCTCTCGGCAAATGAGAGCAAAGGCTTCGTCAGTATAGTCGCTAGCAACGTCGTCGTACAACTGGGGCGAGTTCTCGTACGTCTCTCGAGACCTGCCGTGTGGTGGCGCTCGGTCTGCGACCACACAGTGGCGACACGCGGGTCCGACATGTACTAATGGACCGCGGCCGATTTAAGCTACCACCTAGCAAGTGTGGTGTCTGGCAGTGACACCACAAACAGTGCCTTGATGAACTTGTGGATTGTCTGCCACGACGAATACAGGCCTGCATCAATGCGGTAGTATGTGTTACTGGGTATTAGAGGTACCGTTGTGCAATCTGGAGCACCACCTCTGAAGTTCTCGAAGTATGGTGGTACAACATGCAATGTGTGGTTTATATGAGCAATAAAAAGAGAGGAAATGATGTTTATGTTGATCTCTATTCCAATTTTCTGTACAGGTTCCTGAACTCTAGGAACCAAGTTGATGCAAAACTTTTGTTGATATGTTTAGTATGTGGTGTTGCCTTCATGGATGCCAATGAACTGGAATCCAGTCTTTCGTGCAGATAGCTAACACTATTCTGGGATACGTTGTTCCACTCGTGCCCAACCTATTCACGTATTTGGCTGTGGGGTCTCAAGAGTCACCTCTCTCATCATGTCCCACACTACCTCGACCGGAAACAATTCTCGATGTAGAGCTGGCAGAGCACGTTGAGTTTGGCGGCCAGTGTGTGAGCGAGCAAGTATTATCTTGTTGCAACAATACGTCACCATCCGGTTGCAAGAAAGTCAAAATAACCGGTACAAAAACATTCTGCACGTATCGGCCACATGTCAGTGTCCCCTCCAGAAACACAAAAAGAGTTCGAGTGTTTTAGCTTATCGTACCACAGACCATAGGTGGTCCTGCTAATGTCTCTCGTATATCAAAGGGGATAACTGCTGTCAGCTATAGTTGGACATTACGCGACATCAGCGCGCGACGAGTGAAAATGTGTACCTGAACGGGATTCAAACTCGGAATATCCAGCTTACTAGACACGTGCGTTAACCACTGCGCAATTCGGGACACAGCGATATATCAACTGCGTGGACTATTTCGGCACGCTTCACGGCCGATTCACATTCCCACTGGGCGCCACTTAGCAGCAGTTCCTGTCCATTATACTCCATGTTCATTACTCTGAGATTCCCACAGAAGGTCGGACGTATTTAAGAAGGTGGTTCCATTGTCCAGCTTCCCGCATCAATTATATGAATGTGCGGTGTCTGTTCTTTCGTACATTTACCATACACCAGGTGCGTACTAATTTTTTTCTGTCAGTGTATATACACTGAAGAGCCAAAGAAACTTGTATAGGCATCCGTATTCAGAACAGAGATATGGGAACAGGCAGAATACGGCGGTGCTTTCGGTAACACCTATATAAGACAAAAAGTGTCCGGCGCATTTATTAGATTTGTTACTGCGGCAACTATGGCAGATTATCAAGATTTAAGTGTCTGATCGTGGTGTTATAGTCGGCACATGAATGATGGTACACAGCACCTCCGAGGTAGGAATGAGTTGGGCATTGTCCCTTACGACCATTTCACGAGTGTACGTGAACATTAAGAATCCGGCAAAACATCAAATCTCCGACATCAGTGCGACCTGGAAAAGATCCTTGAGGAACGGGACGAACGACAACTGAAGAGAATCGTTCAGCGTGACAGAAGTGCAACCCTTACGCAAATTGCTACAGATTTCAATGCTGGGCCATTAGCAAGTGTTGGCGTGCAAACCATTCAACGGAAAATCATAGATATGGGCTCTCGAAGCCCAAGGCCCACTCGTGAACCCTTGATGACTGCACGACACAAAGATTTACGCCTGGCCTGGGGTCAACACTGACATTGCACCGTTGATGACTGGATACATACTGCCGAGTTGGACGAGTCTCGTTTCAAAAACTACATCCACAGGTATGGATCATGAAATAATAACAATCGATCGTGAAAGAATAACAGACACTTAATTTTACAGATGTTTTAAAATAATGTAAAATACAGAAATCTGTAATCACTTTACTAACTCATGAAAGTGCCACAGAACATGGAACCCCACATCTTAGTAGATATGTAAGAGTTTTCTTCTGTTTATGACTCACTTTTAAGTATATGACAACTGAGGATGTGGTTTCCAGTGTCCAGATAACAAAGAAATTAAATACAGATGAAACGGCTTCTTAATCCCTAAGATGATTTGTCACAGCTGTCGTTCCCCTGTCTAAAAGATTTTCTGCAGATCTTTAACTGTTTATATCCAGTGATATATCAGAAACACTTCTGCAGTTATTTAGTTTTCAGCCATAAAGGAAAAGAAACAGACAGTAATCAACACTTTTTACTATCAAAGACATGCAAACAATATTTTTCTGTAGGTAATCTCTTCTACTATGTGAGGCCGCATCGTGCACATTTTCTTCTACACAACCGATGTTTCGATCCCTTTTGGTATTCACGGTTATCCGATCACTGTCAATGAGTTGTGCATTTCCCCGTACGACCATTTCATGAGTGTACGTGAACATTAAGAATCCGGTAAAACATCAAATCTCCGACATCACCACTGCCGGGAAAATATCCTGCAGAAACGGGACAAACGACGACTGAAGAGATTCGTTCAACGTGACAGAAGTGCAACCCTTTCGCAAATTTCTACAGTTCTCAATGCTGAGCCTTTAACAACAGTTGGCGTGCAAACCATTCAGCGGAAAATCATCGATGTGGGCTTTCGGAGCCCAAGGCCCACTCGTGTACCCTTGATGACTGCACGACACGAAGCTTTACGCCTCGCCGGGAACCGTCAACACTGACATTGGACTGTTGATGACTGGAAACATATTGCCTGGTTGGACGAGTCTCGTTTAAAATTGTAAATGGCGGATGGACGCATACAGGTATGGAGACATCCTCTTGAATCCATGGACCCTGCATGTCAGCAGGTGACTGTTGAAGCTGGTGGATACTCTGTAATTGTGTGGGGCGTGTGGAGTTGGAGTGATATACGACTCGTGATACGTCTGATCACCTGCATCCATTCATGTCCACTGTGAATTCCGATGGACTTGGGCGATCGCAGCAGGACAATGCGACACCCCACATGTCCTGAATTGCTACAGAGTGGCTCCAGAAACACTCTGCTGAGTTTAAACACTTCAGCTGGCCGCCAAATTGACATTATTGAGCATATCTGGGTTGCCTTGAAACGCGCTTTTCAGAAGAGATCTTCACCTCCTCGTACTCTTAAGAATTCATGGACAGCCTATCATGATTCATGGTGTCAGTTTTTACCAGTAATACTTCAGACATTAGACGAGTCCAAGCCACGGCGTGTTGCTGGCTCGTGCACTACACGATATTAGGCAGGTGTACCAGTTTCTTAGACTCTTTAGTGCAAAACATAAATCCTATCAATGTGTATTGAAATCGTTAGATAAAAATCTTTTATGAAATGAAATGTTGGAAATGTCGAGTTTCTCAAAAACCTGTAGTTTCAAATTTGTAACATGGCCAACTGAGACGATCTCTTTAACAACGACTTACCTAAAATCGAAATCGCTCATTCATTATTACAAATTACGTTACCATGTCATACGTTCTGAAACCACAAGATTTTTTTCACATTTGACTTATGCCTACTTCATGTACGAGAGTTTGAAAAGCAATAAATAAATAAATAGAAAGAACCTACTTAAATCGCCTGATTCTCTGTATTTCGATCTCAATATTGCCATCATATTCGTATCCTTTCAGTGTGCTTGATAGATTGTCTTGATATATTTCGGGAATTGATATTCTGAGTCTTCTCCTCTATTCTTCAGATCTTGCTTAATCTAATCCATCCATCTCTTTCAGGGTTATCGTTCATGCTCTTGACATGCCAAACCACTTGAACCGTGCAGTAGTCTGTCAGTCATAGACAGATCCACTTGCTACTCTCTTTCCACGTTTCCATTCTTAATTTTATGTCATCCAGTCTTCTGCGAGGCAGATCTCATAAACTTTTTTTCGCATGGTTTGCTGAAATCTACAGCCGGCCGCTGTGGCCGAGCGGTTCTAAGCGCTTCTGTCCGGAACCGAGCTGCTGCGACGGTCGCAGGTTTGAATCCTGCCTCGGGCGTGGATGTGTGTGATTTCCTTAGGTTAGTTAGGTTTAAGTAATTCTAAGTATAGGGGACTGATGATCTCATATGTTAAGTCCCATAGTGCTTAGAGCCATTTGAACCATTTTGAAATCTGCCTTGTTAACTACACAGTAGTCCTAGCTGTAGGTCAGAATCAGTAAGAGATCCGCTCAAACATGGTGTATTTGGCTCACAGGAACTCCCTTGGCTCCACCCATGGTTCCTTACTTGATAAAAAAAAATGATCCGTTTCTTACTCTGGTTTTATACTTCCAGTTTGCCTGTTCCATTCCTTGAAATTTATCTCCCGTGTAATTGAAAATTGACACACATCCAATTTTCTCTCTACATGGCACCAGGTTGACAAGTGCAGCTGCTCTGCTCATAATCTTTGTTTCAGTTTTGGTGTTATTTCCTGTCAACTGCACTCTTTAATCTTGGAGTACCATTCATATAACCTTCGTTACACCTCTAGTTGTGAGTTGTGTTTCTCCCCAAATAGCTGGACCATCAGCAAAGACTAAAGCATTGAGATTACCATTTCCTATATTCTTGATTTCCTTTCTAATCACATCCGTACGTGCAAAAAAAAAAAAAAAAAAAAAAAAAAAAAAAAAAAAAAGATGGGAAAGAGAACTGCCCTGTTGCCCTCCTCTCCCTGTCCCGAACCAGTCCGATTTTCCCTTACCCACTTGTATATAACTTCAGCAGTCTTCATATAACATTTGCAGTCCGTACTAGGGAGCTAGGAACCTTTACTTTTTCTAAAATCTTACACTTCAGCACACTGTCATATTCTTTTTCCACATCCAGGAACATGATAATGATATCTCAATATATTTCAATAAGTCGTTGGTCCTGAGAACGCTTTAGTGATACCTCGCACGGATTGCTTAACTTATATTTGACTATGTACTCTATAACATTTCATTACTGGTTACTAAATAAGATTTTTAAATTTTTCTTCCAGGTTCAGACTTATTCCTGTACTAAAAGATTAGTCGTGACTAGAGTTGTAGAACTTCCATAGGCCACCGTACTTATGTAAGTAAGCGTAGACTTCTGTAGTTTAGAAGTAGACTTTTTATGTTAAAGTTGTACCTGCGTTACCTTCACGTTAGGCGTGTTTCATACATATCGGTCGTTACATCGATCGCTTGGTTTAAAAATTCGATCATTGTCGTATAAAGTCTCCTAGAAACCGGAACCCTGTAGAATGTCAGTGAGGATACATGGAAGGTCATATAAATACCAGAATATTCTTGTTCTACACTGTTTATAGCAAAACTGAAATTGTGAACGCTTAATTCAAGTTTTATTCAAAAACTGTTGATTTGTAACGTAAAATAGTGTGATTTTGAAGTAGAAGTAAAGAAAAAAATACGTCAGACTTACCATATAGTGCTTGAAACGCAGTTTCCATAATAAGGGACCAAATGTAAGAAATTCACATGATATAAATATATCAAGCATCGCTTGAATGATCCGTCGATTTTATACAGAACATGTGTATGTTATTCATAAACAAATTTCGCGTTTATCAATAACACCAGGAAACTACCGCCATTGCTCGTGATGGAGAAAGTTCTATTGAGTACAAAATAGCAACAACAAATGCATAGAGATTATTGAGCTTGTCCATGTGAACTGCACTTGCATCTAACGTAATTACTTTGGTTGCATGAAAGTGTGGAAGCCACGCGGTCAGTTTTTATCAATCATAAAATAAAATGTATGTGGAGTAATAATACAAAACATACAATAGATTAATAGTGAATTGAGTACCAAATGAATCAACAAAGAAGAAAAGAATAGAAGCCGTTCACTCCCTGTTCCCCTCTCACAAATTTAGTGTTGTTCCTCTCCCTACCAATGCTACCTACGATAATCCTAGCAACTACTACGTCATTTACGTACTGTTCGTCTGGTAGAGCGCAACTCTAGTCGTAAATAGGCTGTAATCGAGGATCTATTGTTTTTTTATTTTTTAAAAAATCCCATCACACTTAATTTCAGTCCACCGCATGTAGCTTCACCCTACTGGCTGGGCGGCATCCTGCTACTCACAAGGGGAGGCCGCCAATTGTGAAATTCAGATTCGATTCATACTGCGCATAATAAAAGCTCATGGTCAGAGGTGTAGTGGGGCAAAGCACCAAGATGCACTTCTCAGCCGTTGTCGAGAAAATCGACAGTTAAAATAAACCGTTGCTGTGAAATACTCTCTACGATTAACAATGTTCTACAGCGTCGTGGCGCAGCGGTAAGCGCTCGGGTTCGTAATCCGAAGGTCGCCGGATCGAATCTCGCTCCATGAAACCTTTTTTTTAGTATTTGTTTTTTGTAATTCAAATGTGTGCATACACACACACACACACACACACACACACACACACACACACACATATATATATATATAATTCCCGGCAATCAGTTGCAACAATTATGCATATAATAAGCTGTTGAAAGTCGTTTGTCGTGGAAAAACTGGCGACTTCGAACATCATTATGTTTTCCGCAAACAAAGTTGTATTTCACAAATGTTATTAATTGTCTTCATAATGTTAACCACGTATAGTTAACGGAAGACGTAGAAACGATATTCCGAAACGAGAATACGTATAGCGTAAGTCAAACGTTCGAATTAGAATAGAAACCCCACGAACACAAATTTTCTGTGGCAGGTATGAAATATAAACTCCGTAGTTGCCTGCTAACTTCGAAAGAAGGTAGATGCGGTCCCTAGCGCAACTTATAACATCGTCGAAAATCAGTGCGGACGTGAGAGCTTTGGTACACCCTGTTAAACAAACGGAAAAATGGAGGCGGTACAATTGGAGAGCGATCCGCCTTCACCAACATGCATAAGCAATTCATTAATAGTTTATATATATATATATATATATATATATATATATATATATATATATATATATATATATATATATGAATTACAAAAAGCTAATAATAAAAAAATGTTGCATGGCGCGATATTCGATCCGGCGACCTTCGGATTACGAATCCGAGCGCTTACCGCTGCGCCACGACGCTGCAGAAAATTATTAATCGTAGAGAGTATTTCCCCGCAACGGTTTCTTTTAACTGTCGATTTTTTCGACAACGGCTGAGAAGTGCATCTTGGTGCTTTGCCACATTACACCTCTGGCCATGAGCTTTTACTATGCGCAGTATGAATCGAATCTGAATTTCACAATTGGCGGCCTCTCCTTGTCAGTAGTGGTGGGAGGGGGGGGGGGGGGGGGGCGGCACTCACAGCGGACGTGCAGCGTCCAGCAGTCGCTGACGGCGCCGCCCTGCACCCTGGCGTTGGCGGCGTGGCAGCACAGCTGGCGGCCCGCGTCCTCCAGCGCCGGCGCCACCTGCGCCACGCTGGTCGTCACGTTGCCGTCCGCGTTCGTCTGCAACAGCCGCACCGCAACAAACACGATTGAGTCCGCAGCAGGCTGAAGAGGCCGTTGGTGTCGAAGGTAAAATGTTCTACGATTCACGCCCTGGCTCATCCAGGAGTCGTAAATTTCATAGTGTATGGCAGTATGGGGGCTAAAAAAAAGTAAAATGCAAAGAAAGGCCAAGCATGCACGTTCAGATCGATGTTAGTTGCTTTTGTTATTGGAAAGATGGAGCTGCTTGCGCAAGATACGCTACTGTGAGAGCTGCGTCAAACCAGTCTTCGGTGTGAAGACCACGATACAAGAAACAGAATTTGAAGGACGAATGCTACTTGGATAAGTTAGGCAAGAGCTTTATCTTGATGCAAGGTTTCGACAGGTTTGCTCCTTTTCACTAGCAGGTAAATTTGAACTTGGGTTTAAGAAGTCGCTACAACTGTGCTAAATCGTTTTATCATCTGATCACAGCGGGTGTTGTGGCTCTGAAAACTACATACACAAGTATGGATAATGAAAGAATAACAATCGATCGTGAAAGACTAACAGACCTACTAGGACGAAAAAAATGTTTTGAAATAATGTGAAATACAGAAATCTGTAATAACTAACTCATAGGACTTAAGTAGCACAGAGCATGGAACCCCAGATGTTAGTGGATTTTTCAGAGTGTCTTTCACTGTTTATGACTCACTGTTACGCATATGACAGCTGAGGATGTGGTTTCCAGTGATCAGATAAGAAAAAAAATGAAATACAACTGAAACGGCTTCTTAATCCTCAAGAGCTTCTTCTTGATGCAAGGTTTCCACAGGTGTGCTGCTTTTCACTAGCAGATAAACTTTGAACTTGGGTTTAAGAAGTCGCTACATCTGTGTTTAATCGTATTATCATCTTATTACAGCTAGTGTTGTGGCTCTGAAAACTACATCCACAGGTGTGGATCATGAAAGAATAACAATCTATCGTGAAAGAATAACAGACCTACTAGGACCTGTCTAAAAGATCTTCTACAGAGCTTTAATGGTTTCTCGGGTGATGTGTCAGAAAGACTTTTTCTATTATTTAGTTTTCAGCCATAAAGGGAAAGAAACAGACACTAATCCACACTTTTCACTATCAAAGACATGCAAACAACATTTTTCTGTAGGTAAACTCTTCTAGTATGTGAGGCTGCAAAAGTGTACATTTTGTTCTACACAACCGACGTTTCGACCCCTATGCTGGGACCGTTTTCAGGATCCTTTGGTATTCACCGTTATCTGATCACTGTCAATCGGGTAGCTGTATTACCAAGAATCTAAAGCTCAGAATAGAAGTTTTGCCTACAAAGTTTGGCTAATGAAGATACACGAAGAAGGTTGCTCATTGATACCTATAGTGAATGGAGTAAACTCTGAAACTTACCTTTTATCGGTTAGTTCATTTGGACTACTGAGACATCAAATTGGGAAGACAAATATTTCTGTGATAACTTCGAAACATCTTTTTTCGCAATTTTATGTACAGTGAATATACCCATGAGTGACATTCCTGTAAGCTCCGACGTGCATCGTAATTCAATAACATCCCGATAGCAGATCCGATGCTGATCATAGGGGAGAAAGTTGCTGCAGATGTGTGTGACTTGAACGAACTATGTCTACGGTCGAGCTATTTTAAATATCACAGATAATTTTAGGAACAATATGATGGAGCTGCAATATGAATATCCTTTTCCACCAGTAGAAACTAACTTCATTATGCTACAGTTTGAACAGAGCCAGACAGTAAGCTGCCTGTAATGAATTATCGTTGGCTACACTATTTGGATGACACATTTGTCGTTTGGCTACATAACAAACAAGAGCTTCACAGATTCCACAATATCTTAAATGAGTGTCACCCCAAAATCAGCTTCACCTTCAGGCTAAAGAGTGAAGTGGCTCTCCCATTCCTAAATGTCTTCCGATATAGATGATGGAACAAAACACAAGCTACTGACACGAGCAATATCAGTTTCAACATTCTTACTTGGACTTTCTCTGTAGCTTCCCCATGCTCAGCTACATTACCATACCAGCCGACCACGATGCCACACGAAGTTTCCTTTCAACCAGACTCTTCACTAAATCAAATTTTTCACAAATTTCGTTTTCCTCATTTCCATTCGGTACCTTTTAAATAGTTGTTGATACACCGTGTCATTTTCAACATTGTCTGGTAGCACAACATTTCTAGAACTTCTGCTCTCTTATCATCTAAATTGTTTATACTGCATGTTTCCCATTCAGACGGGTTTTCGGTACCTACTGACTTTAATTTTTTTATATCTGCACTCGATGTTGCTAAAATCGTTCAGAAACGTTTTTGTTGCTACTGTAAGTCTGAATATAATATCTTATCTCCTTGGGCTTGCCATTAGTTATTTCAGAACAAAAACCCCGAAACTGCTTTTAGTGCCTCATTTCGTAATCTAATTCCCCCATGGTCACCTGAGCAATTCAACAACATGCCATTATTCTTCTTTTACTCCCATTGATATTAATCCTATAATCTCTTTTACAGCAATATCCATTTTACTTAACCGCTCTTGCAAGTCCCTTGCTGCCTCTGACAGTATTATAGTGTCATTGCCAAACTGTGAAGTTTTTATTTCTTCTTGAACCTTATTCCTAATATCTACTTGTTTTCCTTTACTGCTTGCTTAATTTGCAGACTGTATAACGTCGGGTAGAGCCAATGGTCCTGTCCCTCTCTCTTCTCAAATAAGACTCCCATTATGTTCCCTTCGACTCTGACAACTGAAGTCTGCTTTCTGTACAAGTTGCAGATGTCTTTTAACGTCCTGTATTTTATCTCTGATACACTTAGAATTTTGATGAGTGTATTCTAAAACGTGAAAAGCTTTCTCTGCATCTCTAACTGCTATGGAGTTTGTTTCCCTTCTAGGATAAGTCTTGAGGCCAGTATGGCCCTCCCTATTCTTACATTTCTCTGTAGCCCAAACTGGTCATCTACGAGATAGACTTACAGTTTTTCCCTTCGTCTGTAAATAATTCGTGCCAATATTTTGCAGCCATGTCCTGTTACACTGATGGTTCAGTAATACTGACTCAACTCCTGCCTTCTCTGGAATTTGAATTATTACATTCTTCTATAAGTCTGGCGGTATTTCAATTATCTGCTTTCTGTACAAGTTGTAAATGACTTTTGACATCGTGTACTTTATCTCTGATACACTTAGCATTTTGGTGAGTGTATTCTAAAACGTCAAAGGTTTCTTTAACTGCTATGGAGACAAGGTACAATAGTTTTGTCGTGTACCTCAACAATTCTAAGCGACCGTCCTTTACTAGAAGGTATATCTTCAGAGCTCTGTCAAAAAGAATTACTACCTTGTCTCTAATTTATATTTCTCTGAAGAGAACTGCTCAGATTTTGCAAATACTTCTCTGTTTACAACTAGACCAACATCTATAGCTATACTACCAATGCCAATTACCGTGTGTTGCACAGTGTACTAAATGTACAGTTCCATTTGGCAGATGTGGACGGGAGGCATATACCTGTAGCTATCATTATGGGCTCGAATTTATTTGGTTTTTACCATCACGGTCATTTCGCGATATTTAGGATCTGAATAGAGTGGCCAAAAACTGCGGAAAAGCTTCTCATATAAGAAGATACAATGTAAGGCGGTTGGCGGCACTGCATAGTGAACATCACACAGGCAATTGAATTCCAGAATTTAGTATATCCAGGGCTTGAGTATCGCAGAGAAACTGTATCCACATACGTTTGATGATCGAATGTCATGTATGTTGTGCCTGGATATCAGGAGTGATCGACATTGCTCTGCTACACACATAGCCGATATCATGTGAGGCATCAGTAAACCATTTCAGTGCGATCTTTACGGAGGGCAAGTCCATAGAGCGGGCAACACAACTATTATAGGCATTTGGCCTCTCTTTACATGTAACGTAATTATTTTGCTCCACTCTGTAACAATACTACGCCTTATTACTATACATTTATATTTCAATACGTAAAAGACTCGTTGATGAGCGGGTGATCCGAATAGAAGTTGCGGTGTGACTCGCACGAAAGAAGATTGTGTAAGAGATATCCACTGAGCAAACACCTCAGTTGTTGACGAAGATTTGGAAATAACTGGGCAGATATTTCTAGAACCGATTTGTAACCAGATCTTGAAGAGGACGCGTGACGACAGAATATGGGCGGCGATTCGCAAGCTGTTTTAACAATTGTATGAAATGAGGAAAATAAGTACTTCGTAAACATATGATAACGAAAGGTAGAAGAAATATATGGAGATGCTATACAAGGGAAATAAAGGAAATATCAGGGAAAGGGAAGAGAAAGTAGACGAAGATGAGATGAGAAATAAGACAGAAAGAGAAAGATGTTGGAACACTGGAAGTAGTGATGAGCATACGATTTATCACCTAGCCTTTGTAGGGAAAAGAAAAAAAACTTTGAGTTTGCGGATGCCACAGTAGCTCTTTCAGAGACAGAAAAGTATTGGAAGAGTAGCTGAACAAAACGGACGGTGTCTTGAGGATAGGAGACGATTACCAAAGAAAAGCAAAATATGCTAGCACTGTAGAAAGTATATTAGGGGATGAGTTTTGCTGTTTGAGGAGTGAAGTAACTGTGAAGGCCGAAGTAAGGAGAATACAGGATGTAGACTTCCACTGGCTTCTTTTAAATTTTCTTCTTTTACTTATTTTTGTTTCAATCAGCGGCCAGCTCGGAAGAGTTTCTGAAGACGAGAAATTTGTTAACGTCGATTATTAATTTAAAAGTTAGGCATTCTTTTCTGAAGGCATTTTTCTGCAGTAGCCTTGTGCGGAAGTCAAAAGTGGACAATATGCAGTAAGCAGGTTTGTATTATGTGGGTTGTGGCATTTACTCATTGATGAAAATGCTTGTACAGGGTACAGCAGTGAGGAACGATGCTTCATCAAACCAATCATCGGACTAAAGACGGTAACAACAACATGAAATGATCCAGGTAAGAACCGTATTGAAACTGCAACCTGCTGATATACACTAACTTCTTTGCAAAATTAACTTCTTTTGGGATATATTAATAACACCTTTTATAGTATCTATTCCAGATTGTTGGCGGTCGTAAACATTTTCTTTTGATCCTAATTTTATAGGATAGGATCTGCTTCACAATTAAAAAGTTACATGGATTAAATTTATTATTTCAATCAATTGTTCGATGTCCAAACATAAGTAAGTTTAGACTTATCTATTTCTTTAGTGTGTAAAATTCAGCGCCAGGTTACATTATCGTCGTTTTGATGACAACTTCCGATTCCTTTTCGTATGCAAATGTGCTACGCAATAGTAATTATCAGTATCTATTTCAGTTACGATATTTTGCGTTATTGTACCAGTGATTGGAAACTGAATGACCTTACGTGTGATAACTCTTATGTAGGCAGTTTGTCGGCCTCGTATGTAATTTTAGAGTAATTTGTTAGTAACAAACACACGATTGGCTACCAGAAAACTGTAGCGTGTTACGTAATTCTGACGCCAACATTTCGCTATAGAGCGCGATTCCTCTATTCACGTGTCTGGGTTTCTTTCTTCATGACAGTTGGGACACGTCAAATAAATAAAAGAGTTACTAAATCCGTTCAAATGGCTCTAAGCACTATGGGACTTAACATCAGAGGTCATCAGTCCCCTAGACTTAGAACTACTTAAACCTAACTAACCTAAGTACATCACACACATCCATGCCCGAGGCAGGATTCGAATCCTCGACCGTAGCAGCCGCGTGGTTCCGGGCTGAAGCACCTAGAACCGCTCGTCCACCGCGGCCGGCCACGTAATCCTATAGACTAGCGTGTCTAAGCCGATTGGCGTCTCAGATGCCATTATAGAGGGATGTGGATGTAGCAAAGCTCTCTCCTGGCCAGTGTAAGCCGTCGTCACCAGGAGCCGCTGCTACTCAGTCAAGTAGCTCCTCCGTTGGTATCACGAGGCTGAGTGCAACGCAGAAGGTCAACAGCGTGTGCCAACCCCACCTGATGGTGCCTAGCATCAGCAATCTGACGGGAACTAGCATATCCATCAGGGCACGGAAAGAATGGTCTTGTAATTTTAACTACAATTGCCTTAAGAATTTGAGGTACATTTATACAGTGTATTAAAAAAGAAGTATCGAATACTTTAAGAGGTGGTAGTACTCACCGAAAAACAAAAATACGTCCAGTGAAGATGGGTCCGGGAATGCTTTCTTTCTGAGATAACTCCAGTAAATGTAGGTCTGGAGATGCATACTTTCTGCAATAAACACGTGTTTGCACATGGTCTTCGACGTGGCAGCCATACAAGACAATGTAACCCTCTCCCCTCCGGCGTAACGAATGACGCAGCCTTTGAAGTACACATGGTTGTAGTTGTACGTGTTGGCACGCATCGAAGACGCGACCATGTAGTGTCCGCACTTCGTTGGTTGTTGTGGCCTAAACCAAGTTCTTCATGTGTTCTCGTAACAAAACGTCTAGGTGGCTGAGCTGTGAGGAACGAGCAGTCCAAGGTGTGCGACCTTCCCGAACAGTCCATCGGTCCTGAAATTTCTGTGTCAGATGTTCGCGCACATTGTGGCGAAAATGTGCCGATGGGACAGCATGCTCTATCCACTTTTATATTCTTTGCTGCAGTGGCGCAGCCTCCAGCAAAATATTCAATACATTAATAAGAAAGTCCGGATAATGCGCCCCAGTTAACCATTGTGGTGGCACGTGTGGCCCTATTAATCTATCGCCAAGTATGCCAGGCACACATTGTTTGAGAATCGGTCTTGATGCCCTCTTTCCTGAACTGCTCGGGGGTTTACGTCTGCCCATAAATGCTGGTTATGGAAATTCACAACACCAAATCTTGAGAACTCTGCCTCATCGGTAAATAAAATCTTGGATGTGAATAGTGGATCTGCAGCACACTTCTGCAACAGCCACTGACAGAACAGCGGTCTGGCATGATGATCCCGAGGTCTAGGACTTGAACGCACAGTAGATGATATGTGTAAACAAATTGTTTATGAAGTCCCCCCAGATAATAGAGTGAGACACGCCTTAAACTGCTGCTAGTCCCCAGGGTTTCTTCCACTGAACGTAGCACAGGCTGCTCCATGTCGGGCGTGCTGGCTGTGCGGGGCCTTCCACTGTCAGTCTTCCGAGGTTCAAGTCCCTGTGTCCCTCAGACGCTGAAAAGACTATCGAACAGCTTATCATAGGGTACTCTGTCCTGTGGATACTTTTCATCGCAGAGCGCACGGCCTCGCAGGCTACGTCCATTTGCTAAACCATAGCACAATACCACGTCCGCCATTTCACTTTTAGAGTAGTAAGCTTCCATTGCTAACAAGTGGTGGAAGAGGGAAACTGTACCCCGCCATGCTGTTCAGAAAGTTATGAACCTCTTTAGTCACCTCGTCGTCGGAGCTGAATCGCTTTCCGGCCAAATGTTCTTTTAACCAGTCCCTAAAGTTGTCCAGTTCGGCTGCAAAGCGGTGAAGAAATGCGCCGGAAGCAACAACTCTTTGCCGCATGTGGTCTACAGTCAGCACCTGTGGCACTCATCTTGCGCACACCTTCCGGTAGTTCAATGTTCCCGTTAAAATTCTGTGAGCGGTGCTTCAGGAAAACTCAGGAACAAACGTGCAGAGATCATACAGGGTGATCCGCCGATCTTCACGCACGCTTTGCTCAACCTTCAATACTGTCTTCTCAGAAATCGACGGTCTCCCGTTCCCTTGTTCGTCGTGAATTTCGGTCCGACCAGCTGCAAACTCTCTACATCACTTACGAACAGCTTTGACACCCATGCACGACTCACCATACTCTTCCGTCAATTGGCGATGGATTTCTATCGGCGCAATGCCCTTTGCGTTCAAAAACCGAATAACTGGGCGCAATTAGCAATTGGCGGTAACATCCAACGGAAGCTCCATTGTCAACGGCTGCCATGCCAAGACTGAGTTCCTGGGCGCGGCGTGCGCATGTTTACACACAGCGCGTGAAGCACTCTTCATAACAGTGTGACAACTGCCACACAGAGTTCTGTACTTATAAAATAATAGGAGACCTTACTTTTAGGATTACCCTCGAACACTACACCTTTTGTACGTATAAACAGTGCAAAACAGTAATCACAGAAGTGAATTCGCGTTTACAAGAAGTAGGTACCCAGGACTGAAAGTACTGTTCAATCACCGGCTGGTGTGGCCGAGCGGTTCTAGGCGCTTCACTCTGGAACCGCGCGACCGCTACGGTCGCAGGTTAGAATCCTGCCTCGGGCGTGGATGTGTGTGATGTCCTTAGGTTAGGTACGTTCTATTCTAGAGAACTGATGACCTCAGATGTTAAGTCCCATAGTGCTCAGAGCCATTTGAACCATTACTGCACTATCTGTCACAAAAACACGACGAAAACTATCGTAGCCACAACACGACTCGAACTGCACAACTGACTGAAGACCACCTAACGGTAGGTAGTGTACTGTGAGAAAGGCATCATAATACAATGCAGACACGTTTGACAGAGTGCCAATGCAACGCCCAAGCGCCGCGCACCCCTTCCTACATACACGTTATTATCTCTGAAAGTATGCGTTTCCGAACATGTTTGTTAGACTCATTCTTCTTGTTTCGATGAGTAGTACCACCTCTCAAGGTAATCGACACTTTTTTTTAACACTGTCTATAAGCCCATTTAGCCAAGGAATTTATGTATCTTTGTTTGTCCGTTTCAAAGAATTTTAAAAGACACAGCAAAAAAAAAAAAAAAGAAATGAAATTAGGTTATACTGTAAAGCTACAGAGATGTGACGTGAATTAATTTCAGCGGTAGCACTACGCTTCATAAATTAATATAATGTGGATTAAATTAATAGCATGTGAAAAGCTGTTATTAGTACCTTATTACAAACACAGTGGTAAACTTTTGCAAAATTATTCAGTAAAGATGGAATTTATACTAACTGCTCAAGTTTACAAACTGGTTTGAAAATTGCGAATGGTTCAACGTGCAATGACCACAATTAAAACTAACTTAACGTCCTCTGTCAAAATTTAAAATTACGTAGAAATTTAGTAGCGTCAAACGACTTAGGGATACGATGACATAATAGTGTACCCGGTGTTCGACCGAGCCAAAATTAATTTGTACGAACATTAGTGGAAAATCCAACAAAATCGAGTCAGTCAAATGTACTAAGAGTCTCCTCAACACCACATCACAAATTCCGTCTGCACGTAACTAGCACTGCTCCAAATGTACCCTGATGCAGCTGTAGATGCATTTCACAATCGATTTGCAAGTACGTTTAGACTCGAATATACGCGCCATGACTATCTCTAGCTATAAGATTTCATGACTGACAAGTTGCAGTGGTGGGTATATTGGTCGGTTGTTTTAGGGAGGAGACCAGACAGCGAGGTCATCGGTCTCATCGGATTAGGGAAGGATGGGGAAGAAAGTCGGCCGTGCCCTTTCAGAGGAACCATCCCGGCATTAGCCTGGAGCGATTTAGGGAAATCACGGAAAACCTAAATCAGGATGGCCGGACACGGGGTTGAACCGCCGTCCTCCCCAATGCGATCCTAGAGTGCTAACCACTGCGCAACCTCGCTCGTCGTGGGAATCTGCATTGACGCCTGTCACACAGTATGAGGCATTCGCGTGCTCAAGCAGTCGGCAGGTGCTCGCTCGCTGATACGGTCTAATTAACAGACGGCTGTTCTGGTGTTCGTTGGTGATTGAGAGAGCAGCTGTTCTGACAGTGATGGTGCAAATTACACCCTTATTATTACGTCTGCATGCGGTTGTATCGAGAAAGCAGGAAAAAAGTATTTCAGAAATAAGCAATAATCCCGCAAGTAACATTAAAACAAAAGTCCATAAACGTATAGACTGCAACTGCTCTCCATTCAATAGTAAACAAGAGAGAGATAGCTCGAAAATACTGAAGCCCTGCTTCACCTCTCTACGTGTATGAGCAGTGGTCCCAGAGCAATGCTTAGCGTCATAGGTAGAACTAGATATTTATTGGAGAATAAACTCAATAAACAGCTAAGAAATAATTACAGCGGTCAAAAAATTTGTAAAAAACGGTTACGAACTTGCGGAAACCATTTGACATACCAGTACGCTAAGGAGACGTTTACTTACCCCGACGTATAAAGGAAACGACCACAGTTATTAAAATCAACTTACTAATGAAGAATGAAGAAAATACGTTCCCAAGGGACAATTACGAACATTAGCCAGTTATTTTAAATACTGATATCAGCGCACACTCCGCTGCAGGGAGAGAATCTCATTCTGGAAACTTGCCCCAGGCTGTGGCTAAGCGATGTCTCCGCAGTATCCTTTCTTTCAGGAGTGCTAGTTCTGCAAGGTTGGCAGAAGAGCTTCTGTAAAGTTTGGAAGGTAGGACACAAGATACTGGCAGAAGTAAAGCTGTGAGTACCGGGCGTGAGTCGTGCTTCGGCAGCTCAGATGGTAGAGCATTTGCCCGCGAAAGGCAAAGGTCCCGAGTTCGAGTCTCGGTCGGTCACACAGTTTTAATCTGCCAGGAAGTTTCATATCAGCACACACTCCGCTCTGGAAACATCCCCCAGGCTGTGGCTAAGCGATGTCTCCGCAGTATCCTTTCTTTCAGGAGTGCTAGTTCTGCAAGGTTCGCAGAAGAGCTTCTGTAAAGTTTGGAAGGTAGGACACAAGATACTGGCAGAAGTAAAGCTGTGAGTACCGGGCGTGAGTCGTGCTTCGGCAGCTCAGATGGTAGAGCATTTTCCCGCGAAAGGCAAAGGTCCTGAGTTCGAGTCTCGGTCGGACACACAGTTTTAATCTGCCAGGAAGTTTCATATCAGCGCACACTCCGCTGCAGGGAGAGAATCTCATTCTGGAAACTTGCCCCAGGCTGTGGCTAAGCCATGTCTCCGCAGTATCATTTCTTTCAGGAGTGCTAGTCCTGCAAGGTTCGCAGAAGTGCTTCTGTAAAGTTTGGAAGGCAGGAGACGAGATACTGGCAGAAGTAAAGCTGTGAGTACCGGGCGTGAGTCGTGCTTCGGTAGCTGAGATGGTAGAGCACTTGCCCGCGAAAGGCAAAGGTCCCGAGTTCGAGTCTCGGTCGGGCACACAGTTTTAATCTGCCACGAAGTTTCATATCAGCTTTTCAGATCATTCACACAAGGTTGGCAACACCTACAACGTGCTGACATGAGGAAAGTTTCCAACCGATTTCTTATACACAAACAGCAATTGACCTGAGTTGCCTGGTGAGACTTGTTGTGATGCCTCGTGTAAAGAGGAGAAATGCGTACCATCACGTTTATAGATTATAGCCTATCGTGATTGCGGTTTATCATATCGTGACATTGCTGCTCGCGCAGGTCGAGATCCAATGACTGTTAGCAGAATATGGAATCGGTGGGTTCAGGAGGGTAATATGGAACGCCGTGCTGGATCCCAACGGCCTCATATCACTAGCAGTCGAGATTACAGGCATCTCATCCGCATGGCTGTAACGGATCGTGCAGCCACGTCTCGATCCCTGAGTCAACAGATGGGGACGTTTGCAAGACAACAACCATCTGCACGAGCAGTTCAGCGACGTTTGCAGCATCATGGACTATCAGCTCGGAGACCATGGCTGCGGTTACCCTTGACGCTGATTCACACACAGGAGCGCTTGCGATGGTGTGCTCAACGACGAACCTGGGTGCGCGAATGTCAAAACGTCATTTTTTGCGGATAAATCCAGGTTCTGTTTACAGCATCATGATGGTCGCATCCGTGTTTGTCGGCATCGCGGTGAACTCACATTGGAAGCGTGTATCCGTCATCGCCATACTGGTGCATCACCCAGCGTGATGGTATGGGGTGCCATTGGCTACACGTCTCGGTCACCTCTTCTTCGCATTGACGGCACTTTGAACAGTGGACGTTACATTTCAGATGTGTTACGACCCGTGTCTCGACCCTTCACACGAGCCCTGCGAAACTCTACATTTCAGCAGGATAATGTTCTACTGCATGTTGCTGGTCCTGTACGTGCCTTTCTGGATACAGAAAATGTTCGACAGTAGCCCTGGCCAGCACATTCTCCAGTTTTCTCACCAATTGAAAACGTCTGGTCAATGGTAGCCGAGCAACAGGCTCGCCACAATACCCCAGTCACTACTCTTGATGAACTGTGGTGTCGTGTTGAAACTGCGTGGGCAGCTGTACCTGTACACGCCATCAAAGTTCTCTTTGACTCAATGCCCAGGCGTATCAAGGCCGTTATTACGGCCAGAAGTGGTTGTTCTGGGTACTGATTTCTCAGGATCTATGCACCCAAATTGTGTGAAAATGTAATGACCTGTCTGTTCTAGTATAATACATTTGTCCAATGAATACCCGTTTAGCAACTTCATTTCTTCTTGGTGTAGCAATTTTAATGGTCAGTAGTGTATTTTAAATACGGGAGGAAGATTTAGTTTCAGAATTGCAACGATAGAGCGAGCAATTCAAAATTTCAATAGTGCAAAAATGTAACCGAATGAAACTTTCACTCTGCAGCGGAGTGTGCGCTCGTATGAAACTTTCGGACAGATTAAAACTGCGTGCTGGACTGAGACTTGAACTCGGTACCTTTGCCTTTTGCGGGTAAGTGCTTTAACAACTGAGGTACCCAAGCACGACTCACAAAGTGCCCTCACAGATTAAATTCTGGCAGTACCTCTTCTCCTACCTTCCAAACTTCACCGAAGCTTCTTTTTGCCAGGAGTGCTAGTTCTGCAGAGTTCGCAGAAGAGCTTCTGTGAAGTTTGGAAGGTAGGACACGAGGTACTGGCAGAATTTAAGCTGTGGGAACGGGTCGTGAGTCGTGCTTGGGTAGCTCAGTTGGTAGAGCACTTTCCCCCGAAAGACAAGCGTCCCGATTTCAAGTCACGGTCCGTCACACAGTTGTAATCTGTCCGAAAGTTTCAAAAATGTAACACTTTATAAAAATGAAGAATTTCACTGTCATAATTTCTCAAAAAATACAGTTTTCATAATGCTGAGAAGCTAATTTCTTCTACGATGTTACTGGGAAAATTAGCTTAAAATTACAAGATCTCTGCATTCTTAATCATATGCCTCACGGTATTTTTTTATGTAGTATTTGTGAAGTACTTACATATCTAACATATATGGTCGGGGACCACTCAGGAGTAAGAATAAGACGTCATCAGGAAAAGCAAAATTGGCCTTCTACGAATCGGAGCATGGAATGTTAGGTATTTTAGCAAATTCAGAAACAGGACTGATCGGTTTAGGAATTAGCGAAGCTCGGTGGCAGGAGGGACATCAGTTCCAGTGAGGAGGGTACAGGGACGTAAATACAAAATCACATATGGGTAATGCTGGAATTGGCCTAACAATGAAGAAGAAAATAGGAAAGCAAGTAAGCTTCTACAAACAGCATAGTGAAAGCATTATCGTAGCCGAGATGAATACGAAGCTGACACGTCCGACAGAGGCACATGTTTATGAGCCAGTTATCTCCGCATATGATGAAGAGATTGAAAAAATATATTATGAGGTTGAAGAAATTATTCAGATAAGGAAGAGGAAAATTTACGAGGGCGTCCAGAAAAGTAATTCCTCCGAATCTTAACGTGAAATTCGTAAACCTTTTTAAATGAAACAGACTCTGGTAATATTCTACATCTTTATTCTTTATGTCATTTATTTCTCAACATAGTCACCATGGTGAGGAATGTTACTTTCACAAGTGATCAGTTTGTTGATACCGTCACTGTAAGATGTTTGACTGTTGACGGTGTCCCAACCTCATCTATCTTGCGCTGCTTCATCAGTATCAAAGTGTTGTAGTAGAAGGAGCAATTGAAGTAATGGAAACAGATGAATATCGGATGGGTCGAAATGGGCGATAATCGATGACCACGAATCTAATACATGGGGTTGATACATATGTCTTCGCAGCGCTCGTTTTTGATCCGGCATTGTCATGCAGAAGGAGAGGCAGCTCTTCGAATTCGAAACTCGATTAAAGCATGCTGGTTCTCAAGCGCCAGCATAGTTACGTGACACACCTCTGTATTACACTCTATAATTCGGAGCCTGCAAATATATAGAATGAGGAATAAAGATGTAGAACGCTTTCAAATAAAAATTTCGGAGGTGTTACTTTTAGGGATGCCTTCGCCATTGTGGTAGGGGATTGGAATTCGATAATGCAAGAAGTGAAGGTAGTAGATGAGTATGGTCTGGTAAGGGGTTAGAGGGGGAGGAAATGAACGAGGAAACCGCCTGATAGAACTTCGCACGGACTATAATCATAGCTAACACTACTTAATAATCGTTAAGGAAAGCTGTATATGTGGAAGAGACTTGGAGCCGCCCGTATGTTTCAGATTCATTATATACTGATAAGGCAAAGGTTTTGGAACAATATTTTAAAGTTGGGAACGCTCACAGCGGCATACAAGATGTCTGGCCACACATTTTGGTTATAGGAAGAAGGGTGAAATTCAAGAAATTGCGAAAAGGTAGGAAATGAAGATTATTGGACATTGATACGTTGAAAAACCAGAGGCTGTCTGGCGTTTTAGAGGTGCAATAACAACGATTGACTGAAAGAGGGGAAAGATTACAGTGGAACTCAAACATGGAGCTTTGGGAGATGAAAGTGGCTATACACTCCCAGCAGAGCTAAAGTCAGTTCATCTGGGAATTCACTAACAACAGTGTTTACTGACATTAACATATAAAGATAGAAAGTACTATTGACTTAAAAGTTGTTATTTACTGCGGTATAATCCCTATACTCTCACATCAGATGTAGATACTCTGATGTGACAAAAGTCATGCGATACCTCCTAAGAGCGTTCGAACCATCTTTTGCACGGCACAGTGCAGCAAAAAAAAATGGCTCTGAGCACTATGGGACTTAACATCTATGGTCATCAGTCCCCTAGAACTTAGAACTACTTAAACCTAACTAACCTAAGGACATCACACAACACCCAGCCATCACGAGGCAGAGAAAATCCCTGACCCCGCCGGCAATCGAACCCGGGAACCCGGGCGTGGGAAGCGAGAACGCTACCGCACGACCACGAGATGCGGGCACAGTGCAGCAACTCGACGTGGTATGGACTCAACAAGTCGTTGGAAGTCCGGAGCATAAATATTTAGTCATGCTGCCTCAGTAGCTCTCTATAATCCGAGCGAAGTGACTTCTCGATATTGTCTCATAAATGGTCGATGGGATTCATGTTGACGACCTAGGCCGCCCAACCATTCTCTCGAAATTTCCAAAATGTTCTTCAAAACAAGTATGAACAATTGTGGACCTGTGACAGGGTACATTGTCATCCATAAAAATTCGACATTAGTTTGAGAACATAAAGTCAATGAATGGCTGCAGATTTTCTCCATTAGCCGAACACAACCATCTCCTATCAATATTGGGTTCAGTATATGACCCAAGGAAGCAGTCAATTTCATGCAAACATAGCCTACACCATTGCAGCGCCACCACCAGCTTGCACTGTGCACAAACCTGGGTGCATGACGTCGTGGGGTCTGCACCATACTAAAATCTTACTGTTAAGTCATAGCAACTGAAACTGGGACTCATCTGACCAGATCGTCAAGGGTCGAACCGACATGGTCACGATCGCAGGAGGGGCGCAGCGGGCGATGTCGTGCTTTAGCCATAGCCCATTAATGACAAATTTCGCCGCACTCTCCTAACGGATCCGTTCGTCGTACGTCCCACATCGATTTCTGTGGATATTTAACGCAGTGTTGCTTGTCGATTACTACAGACAACTTTACTCAAACGCCGCCGCCGGCCTTTGTGGCCGAGCGGTTCTAGGCGCTTCAGTCTGGAACCGCGCGACCGCTATGGTCGCAGGTTCGAATCCTGCCTCGGGCATGGATGTGTGTGATGTCCTTAGGTTAGTTAGGTTTAATTAGTTCTAAGTTCTAGGCGACTGATGACCCCAGAAGTTGAGTCGCATAGTGCTCAGAGCCATCAAACGCCGCCGCTCTCGGTTGTTGAGTGAAGGCCCTCGGTGACTGCCTTGTACGTGATGAGAGATAATGCCTGAAATATGGTATTCTCATCACACTCTTGACACTGTGGATCTAGGAATATTGAATTCGCTAACGATTTCCGAAACTGGATGTTCAACTTGCCATCGCCGTTCAAAGTATGTTACATACCGTCTTGCGGGCATCATCGCGTCGGAAAGCTTTTCACGTGACTTACCTGAGTACAGTTAATAACTCCTTCAATAGGCTGCTGTCTTATACCTCGTGTACGCCATATTACCGCCATCTAAATATGTGCATATTGCTATCCCATGACTTTTGACACCCTTTTGTGCAATATGATTTATGTATAAGAACTCTCAACTTAAAGACCAATAGACTGCATAGCTATGACATATACTGCATGAGAAATAGTGTTTGATGTGTATGTACTGACGGATGGAGTTTTTGGAAAATAATAGCCATGTTCACACTGCGTGGGTATGTCTGAAAACGATATGTGATATCTCGAAATCGATCATGGAATAGAAAACATATAAAAGCAGACTTGCAACCTACGTCTCTTTTATTTGTTGTTATTATAATAAGAAACTGCGATCCCGCGAATCAACTGCTGTGAATGGTTAGGACACACTTTATACTGTTTACAGCTTGAACTC
Organism: Schistocerca nitens; assembly: GCF_023898315.1. Classification (NCBI taxonomy): domain Eukaryota; kingdom Metazoa; phylum Arthropoda; class Insecta; order Orthoptera; family Acrididae; genus Schistocerca; species Schistocerca nitens. The sequence continues at coordinate 1,032,703,999 of NC_064614.1, forward strand.
TGTGACTGCTACGGTCGCAGGTTCGAATCCTGCCTCGGGCATGGATGTGTGTGATGTCCTTAGGTTAGTTAAGTTTAAGTAGTTCTAAGTTCTAGGGGACTGATGACCACAGATGTTAAGTCCCATAGCGCTCAGAGGCATTTGAACCATTTTTTTTTTAACTCTGTGCGGAAAAGAAAACATGAGCGAAGCGGACCGTTTTCTGCCGGTGACGAAGCGCCACTTAAGCCTGCTCAGCAGATAACACGTGTGAGAAAAGTAACAGAGCCGACAGGTACTCACCGAGTCTACGGCGGGCAGCTGCTCGCCGTCCTTCCACCAGGTGACGGTGGCGGCGGGCCGCGAGCCGGCGGTCTCGCAGCGAAGCTCGTACTGCCGGCCAGCGCTCAGCGGCCGGTTCTCGTCCAGCAGGCGCACCGTCAGCGGCTCCACTGCAACGCAAGACACCTGCTCAGCGCACCACCGCGTCTAAAGGCGCCACTGTCCCTGTATAACAACTCTACCCCAGAGCCCTACTGGGCTTATACTGCGTCCATGGAGGACTTGCCAAAGCTACGCCCCCCCTACCCCCCCTTTCTCTCCTATCCACTAAACAGAAAAACTGTCTTTCTGCACAGGTATAGGATACTCTGCAATTTGTAAAGTACGATTAATAAAAGTGAAGTGTTATTGAAAAATAACTAAATGATTTATAACGACGAAAATACTGCAAAAAAACAAACTACGTGTACCACTGTAGTAAATAAATTACAAATCATATAAAATTCTTCCTCTTCCACATCATTTGTAGGAGTTTGCTTGTAGACCGTTACATTTTCACGAAAAGCACCGTTTCCTTGGCCTTCATATATCTTTGTTTCTTACAGTTTTGTAGACTATTACATGTCTGTCTATTCTTTCTGACCCCAATCTTTCACTGTATTTATTTCATTTTACTCTCTTGTCTTCTCTTATTACATTCAAACAAAATATATCCTAAATATATCGTTATTACACAATGCCTTATCTGATCTCTCAGAATACGACCTTTCACTTTCCTTAGTTGTACTTCAGCTGCCTGTATCCTACATTGGCAACGACTTTGCTGCAGTGGATACACCGGTTGCTGTCAGGTCACTGTAGTTAAACGCTGTCGGGCCTGGCCAGCAGTTAGATGGGTGACTGTCAGGGCTGGCATGCGCTGTTGCCATTTTTCAGGGTGCACTGAGCCTAGTGATGCCAATTGAGGAGCTACTCGACCGAACAGTAGCGGCTCCGGTCAAAGAAAACCATCATAACGACCGGAAGAGCAGTGTGCTGACCACACACCCCTCCTCTCCCGCTCCTCATCTGAGGATGACGCGGCGGTCGGATGGCCCCGACCATAGCGAGTGCCAACCGGATGCCCTTCCAACGGTTCCTCCCGCATCTCGTGTACGATTGTAGGCAATGGCACCATCGGCTTTAGTGTGGAAGTAGCACGAGCACTTGGTGAGCCTCATGTTTCTTAGAAAACGATAAATTAAAAGTGCGAGCGCACATCGTCTCTCCCTCAGTTCGTGCAAGCACATCGATCGGGTTAGATCCTTCAGAAGACGACTCGTCCTGTAGAGGACAAAGAAGATGGATCGCTAGAAGAAGAACCGTCAGTCTAGAACGACTATCTCGTACTGTTTCCCGATATAAGCTAATGCATATGTTTGCAAAATATTGGCTAGCATAGGAAGTCAGACGTTCTTCTAGGAATTAATCCGTTGATTTTACCAACCGAGTCGCAATTTAATTACTATTCGTACTTTATTACAGCAGTAGCTGCCGCAATGAGCGATACCGCCACTTACCCTCCGCGCTCGTAGCCAGGCCAGGTGGCGGGGCAGCGTCGTGAATTCAATTCCCATGTAAACCGTCATGCTTTTCCCATATTGTGCTGGATGAAAACACACTCGCGCTTAATACTGGCGGTCCTGTGCTCATTACAGTATAGATATGTAGATTTATATACGTCTGTGTAACACATTTCCACATTAATGTTCTGTATATTTACAACTGCCTTTGAGTATTAAAGTATCACTTTATGAAACGTCCCCTTAGAAAAATTATACAGGACTGTGCTTAAACTGACACACAATATTTTTAGCGCAACGCAATCTGACTTTCAGAATTCCCTACAAAAGAATGGCCCTGAGTAACATTAAACTATACCTATTACAAATCACTTACCTTACAAAAATCTTCATTACTCGAACAGAATGGCCCTGAGTAACATTAAACTATACCTTTTACAAATCACTTACCTCACAAAAATCTTCATTACTCGAACTACTGCAATACAGCGAGCGCCACTACTGCCAGCTAAATAAAAGATTCAGACTACGGAAGGCACTAACTACTGATAGGGATAGTTAGCAAATGAAAGATATTGATAGAGAACAAACAACGTATTTACCTTAATAGTCATAATATATATAGCAGTTCATGACAAATTACAAAACTCCGCCATCTCTCTCCCCACATCCACCACTGCTGGCGGCTCACCTCCAACTGCGCAACGCTACGCGCTGTTCACATCCAGCTGCCGCTGCCCAACACTACAATGGCAGACAACAATGCAAACTAGCCACAGACTGCACACAGCACAACCAGTGATTTTCATACAGACCGCTGCGTAACGTTGCCAATAAGAAAACGTAAACAGCCTATTTACAACTTGATAAAAATCACTTGAAGTATTGCTGACATAATGTTCTTATTACGTTGCGCGAAGGGATTTAGCACACTGGCACCCTGCCTAACACGATGCTGTCGTCTTGATTTATGAATTCGAACAGAGTTCCTCTGCTCAGCCGTAACTAAATCATCGATTTTGTGGCGTAGTGAACTCTAAAAGGCGAGACTACATTATGTGATCAAAAGTATCCGAACACCCCAAAAACATACGTTTCTCATACTAGATGCATTGTGCTCCCACCTACTGCGAGGCCTCAGTAATCATTAGACATCGTGAGAGAGCAGGATGGGGCGCTTCACGGAACTCATGGACTTAGAACGTGGTGGCTCAATTGGCTCTGAGCACTATGCGACTTAACTTCTGAGGTCATCAGTCACCTAGAATTTAGAACTAATTAAACCTAACTAATAATTACACCTAACAAACCTAAGGACATCACACACATCCATGCCCGAGGCAGGATTCGAACCAGCTACCGTAGCGGTCGCTCGGCTCCAGACTGCAGCGCCTAGAACCGCACGGCCAAAGAATGTCGTCAGGTGCTTGGGTGCCACTTGTGTCATATGTCAGCACGCGAGATTTCCACACTCCTAGACATCCCTAGATCGACTGTCTCCGATGTGATAGTGAGGTGGAAACATGAAGGGTCACGTACAGCACAAAAGCGTACAGGCCGACCTCGTCTGTTGACTGACAGAGACCGCCTACAGTTCAAGAGAGTCGTAATGAGTAATAGGCCGACATCCAGACCGTCACACGGGATTTCCGAACTGCATCAGGATGCACTGCAAGTACTACGACATTTAGGCGGGAGGTGAGAAAGCTTGGATTTCATGGTCGAGCGGCTGCTCATAAGCCACACATCACGCCGGTTGATGCCAAACGACGCCTCGCTTGGTGTAAGGACAGTAAACATTGGACGATTGAACAGTGGAAGAACGTTGTGTGGTGTGTGGCGATCCGATGGCAGGGTGTGGGTATGGCGAATGCCCCGTGAACGTCATCAGCCAGGGTGTGTAGTGCCAAAAGTAAAATTCGGAGGCAGTGGTGTTATAGGGTGGTCGTGTTTTTCATGGAGGGGGCTTGCGTGGCATTATCTCAGCACAGGCCTACATTGATGTTTAAGAACCTTCTTGCTTCCTACTGTTGAAGAGAAATTCGGGGATGGCGATTGTAGCTTTGAACACAATCGAGCACCTGTTCATAATGGACGGCTCGTGACGGAGTTGTTACACGACAATAACATCCCAGTAATTGACTGGCCTGCACAGAGTCCTGACCTGAATCGTATAGAACAAATTTGGGATGTTTTGGAACGCTGAATTTATGCCAGGTCTCACCGACAGACATTGATACCTCGCCTCAGAGCAGCACTCCGTCAAGAATGGGCTGCCGTTCCGCAGGAAACCTTCCAGCACCTGATTGAAAGTATGTCTGTGAGAATGGAAGCTGTCATCAAGGCTAAGGGTGGGTCAACACCATATTGAATTCCAGCATTAGCGATGGAGGGCGCCACGAACTTGTAAGTCATTTTAAGGGCAGGTGTCCATGAACTTTTGATCACATAGTGTACGCCGGGGTTTCTCATTTGTTGATGTGGCTTACAGCGATTATACTGTTCAGCGGTTTCGTTCCAAGGTGCCAATATTCCGATGATGGCGCATTCTTTGGACGACACACCACGTACCCTTGTCCTTTCCCATAACATACCACTACATTGCTCTTGGGAATCATATTTTCTTTGTTACGGCTGTCGCGGATAGATCATGTTCAGAACTGATGACTGTTGTGCTAACAGCCTTGCTAGCTACAGGGACAGACCTCGCAGAAGTTTTCCAATAACTGGCACTGCACAAATATGGACATACATAGGATGATTTTCCAGGTCTCAGATAAATTATCACTCATATCGCTTCCTATAACTCAGTTTTTTCTTACCAGGTTGTAGACGATACATCATATGTAAGATATAGAAAAGTATATATCATATGCAACAGTAAAGAAAATCTTCAAGTCCCAATAGCTAGTCACAAAGACTGCATAACAGGTTTCAATGTATTCATGAACACATGACGATTGATTTAAACGGCAAATAAAACATTACCTGTTGCTTCATCTTGCGTTTGTTTTTTTGGCAACAGTCTACAAGAAGTCTTGCAATCTCCTCCGTTCACAGTTGCTTAAATCTCTAAATTTTATTTTGCGCCTTACGTCTGTGAGAAGCGTATAGACTGAGTGCGGCGTCCACTGCTGGAGGGTGTTTAATGGTTTAATGTAAACCGCAAGAAGAGAAATATAAGAATGATAAATGTAATTGCATTTTTCTTATAAACCCTCATGAGGAATTTCATTACGGGTAGCTGTAGTGTCTGAGAGTGCTTAGAGTAGTCCGACAGATAACACGACTGGTATGGCGGGTAATGAATACACCCATTACATATTAAGAGATGGCTCCCTCACCTCATCGGAGTAACGTACAAGTTGTTCATGAAGATATTTTGGTGATGGTTGAAGCTCTTTTATGCCCTTGCAAAGTGTTTGTCAAAGTGTTTGTATCTTCGTCATTGCAATGTACCATCCCATCACTTCTATCAGTTATCAGAATGATTTCAGGATAACTCCACTAGTATTAAAATGCTTATTTTGACTGTGGATGAGCGGTTCTAGGCGCTTCAGTCGAGATTCGCTCTGCTGCTACGGTCGCAGGTTCGAGTCCTGCCTCGGGCATGGATGTGTGTGATGTCCTTAATTTAGTTAGGTTTAATTAGTTCTATGTCTAGGGGACTGATGACCTCAGATGTAAATTCCCATACTGTTCAGAGCCATTTGATGTTTATTTTATTTCCTGAGCACAGCAGAAATGCCAGCAATGACGTATGTGCACGAAACTTCCTGGCAGATTAAAACTGTGTGCCCGACCGAGACTCGAACTCGTGACCTTTGCCTTTCGCGGGCTAGTGCTCTACCAACTGAGCTACCGAAGCACGACTCACGCCCGGTACTCACAGCTTTACGTCTGCCAGTACCTCGTCTCCTACCTTCAAAACTTTACGGAAGCTCTCCTGCGAACCTTGCAGAACTAGCAATCCTGAAAGAAAGGATATTGCGGAGACATGGCTTAGCACAGCCTGGAAACGTATGTGCACTTTTGCCAATCGCCATAAGGTCTTGGAGATGCGCTATCAGATAGAGAAAAAGTGCTTGTTGCACAAGGTTGGAAGGTATTTTCGACACAACAGAACACTGAAGATTTTGAAGGAAAATTTTCGGTAGGAAGACACACGCACTTGACGCGAAGACTTGTTAAGATGATGGATGTACATGTGAGAACTAGGAGTGGTTTACTGAAGACAGCTGAGACGACACAGCAACACTATAATTCAAGAGCTCTGGTAAATATTTTCATTGTACCACTCGTGCAATAGGTGGAACTGTGATATGAACTGAATAGATATGGCAAGGGAATAAGTCAGTTACCCTCTCTCTAAACTCTGCTTAACAGTGTTTAATTAAGTTTTTTCTGGAAAGGTTTCAGCTCGCTTTCGGTAACACAGATATTTTTTCACTTTACATAGGAATATGAATGATAACTGTTGTTCTCATGTAAATGGAAGGACGATGTCTCATGAGGGAAAGAGAAACTGCTGGAAAAGGAAATTTACAGTTTTTCGTTTGACATATGTATGATTATTTTTAACCCATTCAAACAAAAAAGAAGTATTGATGGAGTTAATATCCTTGACTGTGATTTAATAGGAATGTATTATTATCTGTCCACGTGTAAAAGTTTTACTTCAAATGAAAATAGTAATATAAAAACAAGTGTCTCTAATGTTTGTGTTTGCTCAGTGTCCAAGATAAATGTGATTAATGCATAATATATAAAGCTGACCCATTTCAAAGGTTGAGACCTATAATTGCTTGTAGCCTAGGTATTCAGTACCAGATACTAGGAACCAGGTAAAACACTGGTTTACTAATCCGTTCACAGTTTCATGGGGGGTAATTATTAAATAAGTATGTTTTAGCGATCCCTCTGTCGTTTTGCACTTAATGAAGACTGATTTAGCTATTATTGGTCACATTCTAAAGGTAGCTTCCAGTTAAGCGTTCTTGTACATTAACGATGTTTGTTATGTGTGTACTAAAACGTTGCTATTGATGCTATACACTACATTTAATAGTTTACACGATTGACCATTCCTAAATTAAACTCGATATTCAGTATATTAGTGTGTGGCTGAGTAATACTTTCACTGGTCTGAGCCGAATGCCTTAATTTTATACAGTTCACGATTATACTCAATTCACTATCAAAATGTCAGTACAATATTTCATTATTTCATATTTTGTTCCTTCTTGCTGACAAGTGCAGACGCAGCAAGGTCTGGGTGTCATTACCAAGGGTTGGTACTTGCCAATACGTAGGTGAATAATTCAGTTACTAAAGTGTGCAGTCATACTGCTTAATTCATTGAAAGAGAACTTTAACTCTGCAAACCAGGTTAATTCTGGAACCGTCTTATCATTACAAAACTTGATGTCCGCATCTCTATGACAAGTGTGGTTGTCGATATTTGTCATTACCATGCGAGCTTCTAAATATTCGTTCACATTAAAACAAATATTAGTACAGTGTGTAAAGTTTGTGGTTAGCTATATACCTCAGAGAGTAAATTTCTTTTATCGAACATTTGTAACCTTGAGTGTTTTCTTCTGAAGACAGTGTGCTTTCAGATGTTAGTAACATGGTAGCAACTGCGTTTAGAAAGTAAGGTCAATCGGACAAAACTCTCTTTTACATCAGAGCACTACTTGAACTAGAAACAGCCGGACCTCCTGGAACGCTCAGAATATAAACTGCTGAAAATGTTTTGTCATACTATCGTGGTCTGGGTAGTTTGAGTTTTCTTTGACATAATTACTTTCGCAGTACTCCTTTGATATTGGAAAATCGCTATACCCAATCACCTATGTAATGGTGGTTAAAGTAACCTGATCTCTCAGAGTAGTTTAGTAGAGCGCGCTCTAATTATCAAGGGGTCAAAGTGGCTTGCGTTCATTCTTGCTGTTCATTCTAGCGACACGGTTAAACCATTTAAGACTTGTTGTATGCGCGCATTTTCATTTACCGGCAGGAAGGTTTTTTAGCCCTATCAGTTGTTTGCTGTATTGGAGTCACCGTAGTGGCGTAACTCAACCGACATCGCGAGGTAAAATACTCTTGAATAAATGGTTCAAATGGCTCTGAGCACTGTGGGACTTCACTTCTGAGGACATCAGTCCCCTAGAACTTAGAACCTAAGGACATCACATATATCCATTCCCGAGGCAGGATTCGAACCTGCGGCCGTAACGGTCGCGCTGTTCCAGACTGTAGCGCCTAGAAACGCTTGGCCATCCAAGCCGGCAAAATACTTTTGAGATTGACCTCGTAACTGGGCAGTATCGGCACAGGATCCTTCAACATACTGTTGAATCCCACAGCATTTTGGCGATGTGTTCAAGATGATACAGCACTCACGTAGTAAAAACCTTCTTCTTGAAAATAGGGATCAGCCGAATGGAGCGGTCTGCTGGTACACCGCAGAAATCACTGGCAGTTTTCAGCCAGTGAAGCCACTTGCCCTACTGTACACGTTTCAGCTGTCCGTACCCGACAGTGAATGACGTTTCTTTAAAATGACTCCTATAATCAAACGTTAATGTCAGCAATCATATGTATATTGTTCAGATATATTTCCTCTGGTGTGCACTATTCTAATAGCCTATAAAAATAAAAATCAGTTGCCGCACGTATGAAAGATCATAATCTGAGAACATCTTGGCTGGTTCCGGTGAAGGTTCGAGTCCTCCCTCGGGCATGGGTGTTTGTGTTTGTCCCTAGGATAATTTAGGTTAAGCAGTGTGTAAGCTTAGGGACTAATGACCTTAGCAGTTAAGTCCCATAAGATTTTATACACATTTGAACATTTTTTGAGAACAGCTTGAGCGATTTGGTTGATGTTATTGTAAAACGTTCCTGGCAGATTAAAAGTGTGTAGCGGACCGAGACACGAACTCGGAACGTTTGCTTTCTGCAAGGTTCGCAGAAGATCTTCTGTGAAGTTTGGAAGGTAGGAGTCTAGGTATTGGCAGAACTGAAACTGTGAGAAAAGGTCGTGCGTCGTGTTTGGTTAGCGCATACTGGCACGGTAGCTCAATGTGTTGGGTCAGTGGTTTAGCTGCCCTCTGTAATAAAAAACCTGAGTTAATGAATCAAACAAATACAACGATCAATTCCGAACAAAATGCGATTAAAAATAAATAAATAAATAAAAGTCGTTAGAGCATATGCCTGTGAAAAGCAAAGGTCCCGAGATCGAGACTCGGTCCAGTACACAGTTTTAATATCTCAAGAACTTTCATACTAGCGCACACTCCACTGCAGAGTAAAAGTTTCATTTCGGATTTTGTTTTTGCTACAGTTTGGAACATTGCAGTCCTTTACAAACAGTATATAAATTTTAATGGAGAAATAACACAGCCAATCGGTGCAAGTAATTGGCTGATACACTGACCTAGATTTCGACACCTGTAAGTATTTCTTCATCAAAATGAAAATTTAGATGCCCTATAAAATAATACACACAAAATAAGTAGGACAGAAACATTAACCAAGACGAATACTGCCAGAAAATAGAAAAGTTACAGTGCGAGTAAGTAACAATCAAAGTTTAGAGCAGACATATAGAAGTCAAAAATTAGAAAAATGGAAAGATTCCAGCCTTTAGTACGTACACCTTGCAAGTAGCAAAAATAGATGATCGGCCCACTGGCTTACATTGCTGCTACGAAAACAAGACAAAAGTTGCGCCACCTATCGGGCACAGACAGGGATATATGCCCATGAGAGTAATAATTGAATTAAAGAACAGTTAATAATAAAACAAAATTCAGAGGATGAGAGCTTAATGTATTTTTGAAAATAGAATGTCGTCAAGAAAATTAAGTACAACTAAGAGCCATCTATTAGACTTTACTGAAGTGCCCAACACATGAAGTAAAGAGTATTACAGAATGTTTACGTAAACAGCTGAAAATCCAAAATCATCTGCATGAAGGATACTTTTAGTACATATCTATATGATATTTGAAGAAAGGGATATTTCAGAAATATAGGCTACAAAACATAGAAAAAATTAAAGAATCAAAAATGAGCTAGTTGTGGACTATTGTGACTGAAAAAAAAATTTACGCAATTAATATGATGTGATCATTCCTAGAAATATGCTTAAAAATTTCCAGCTCTTCGAGTACGTCGAGCCTGTGTCTCTTTCCTATCAAAAATGGAAATTTCTTCAAAATTTCCAGAAATTAACAGATGATCAGCAGAAGTGGAATTTTGTAGAGAATTATGTACATTAGTGCCTTTTCACCCAATAAATGTTCCCTGTTCGTGAAACTGAAAGATGTTCCTGTTTGTCCTTTATAATAAACAGCACACGTATCCCAAGTGATTCTATAAACTCCTGAACAGTGTGTAGGAGCACCCATGGGCGTGAGATTGTGAATAAGACTTTTCTGCTTGTGAGTTGGAAAGGCAACTTCCCATCCACATTTTTCATCTAGAAGTCGAAATATTCGATAACATATAAGGTCTGAAAATGCAGTCAAGGTCTTTTTCATACTCGTTATTGTCAGAATGAACAATAGACATTGCCATTGGTGGGAAGGCTTGCGTGCCTCAGCGATACAAGTAGCCGTACCATAGGTGCCACCACAACGGAGGGGTACATGTTGAGAGGACAGACAAGCGTGTCGTTCTTGAAGAGGGGCAGAAGCCTTCTCAGTAGTTGCAAGGGCAACAGTCTGGACCATTGACTGATCTGGCCTTGTAAGATTAACCAAAACGGCTTTGCTTTGCTGGTACTGCGAACGGCTGAAAGCAAGGGGACACTATTGCCGTAACTTTTTTCGAGGGCATGGAGCTTTACTGTATGGTTAAATTATGATAGTGTCCTCTTGGGTATAATATTCCGCGATTAAATGAGTCTCCCATTCGGACCTCAGGGCGGGAACTACTCAGGAGAACGTTGTCATCAGGAGAAAGAAAACACGTTTAGAACGTGGAATGTTAGGTCCCTTAATGGGGAAAGTAGGTTAGAAAATTTAAAAAGAGAAATGGAAAGATTAAAGTTAGATATAGTGGGAATTAGAGAAGTTCGATGACAGGAGGAAAAAGACTTCTGGTCAGGTAAATACAGGGTGAAATGTAAAAATTGGGGGTAATGCAGGAGTAGGTTTAATAATGAATAAAAAAGTAGGAGCGCGAGAAGCCACTATGAACAACATAGTGAACGCATTATTGTAGCCAAGATAGACACGAAGACCACGCCTACGACAACAGTACTAGTTGATATGCCAACTAGCTCCGCAGATGACGAAGAGATTCAAGAAGCGTATGATGAGATAAAATAAATTATTGACATAGTGAAAGGAGACGAAAATTTAATAGTTATGGGGGACTGGAATTTGCTAATAGGAAAAAGATTAGAAGGAAGAGAAGTAGGTGAATATGGATTGGGGGTAAGGAGTGAAAGAGGAAGCCGCATGGTAGAATATTGCTCAGAGCATAACTTAATCATAGGTAACACTTGGTTTAAGAATCATGAAAGAAGGTTGTATACATGGGAGAGGCCTAGAGACACTGGAAGCTTTCAGATTGATTATATGAACGTAAGACAGAGATTCAGGAACTAGATTTTAAAATGTAAGACATTTCCAGGAGCAGATGCGGATTCTGACCATAATCTATTTGTAATGAAGCGTAGATTAATACTGAAGAAACTACAAAAAGGACGGAATTTAAGAAGATAGGACCTGGATAAACTGACAGAACCAGAGGTTGTAGAGAGTTTCAGAGAGAGTATTAGGGAACGTTTGAGAAGAAGAATGGTTAGTTTTCAGAGACGAAATAGTGTAGGCAGAACAGGATCAAGTTGGTAAAAAGACGAGGGCTAATAGAAATCCTCGGGTAACAGAAGAGATATTGAATTTAACTGATGAGAGGAGAACATATAAAAACGCAGAAATTGAAGTGGCCAGAAAGGAATAGAAACGTCTCAAAAATGAGATCGACAGGAAGGCCACAATAGCAATGGAGGGATGGCTAGAGGAAAAATATAAGGATGTAGAGGCATATATCATTGGGGCGAGATAGATATTGCCCACAGGAAAACTGAAGAGATCTTTGGAGAAAAGAGAATCACTTGTATGATCATCAAGAGAACAAATGGAAAACCAGTACTTAGCAAAGAAGAGAAATCAGAAAGGGGGAAGCAGTATATAAGGAAGGATCTATAAAAGGGCGATGTAATTGAGGGCAATATTACGGAGATGGAAGAGGACGTAGATGAAAATGATGCTGCGTGATGAGTTTGAGAGAGCACTCAAAGACATAAGTCGAAACATGTACTCGGGAGCAGACAACATTCTTTTAGAATTACTGTTAGTTTCCTAACCTCTATCATCCGGTGAGCAAGATGTATGACAAAGGTGAAATACCCTCAGACTTCAAGAAGAATACATTAATTCCAATCTCAAAGAAAACAGATGTTCACGGGTGTGAAAATTACAAAACCATCAGTTTAATAAGTGACGGCTGCAAAATTCTGACACGAATTCGTTACAGGCGAATGGAAAAGCTGGTAAAAGCCGACCTCGGGTAGGAGCAGTTTGGATTAAGTAGAATCTTAGAGGATAGATTATGCAAAGGCACACCTACGTTTCAGTCATTTGCAGACTTAGAGAAAGCTATTGAAAATATCGACTGGAATACCCTCTATCAAATTCTGAAGGTGGCGGGTTCAAATACATGGAGCGAATGGCTATTTACAATTTGTACGGAAACCACATTAAGTTATAAGAGTCGAGGGGCAATGAAAGGGAAGCAGTGGCTGAGAAGGGAGTGAGACAGGTTTGTAACCTATCCCCGATGTTATTCAATCTATATATTGAGCAAGCAGTAAGAAAACAAAAGAAAAATTAGGAGCAGGAATTAAAATCTGTGGAGAACAAATAAAAACTTTATGGTTTGCCGATTACATTGTAATTGTGTAACAGACAGCAAAGGACCTGGACCTGGAAAAGCAGCTGACAGGAGTGGACAGTGTCTCGAAAGGGTGATATAAGATGAACATCAACAAAAGCAAAACCAGGATAATGGAATGTAGTCGAATTAAATCAGGTGATGCTGAGGGAATTGAGACACTTAAAGCAGTAGATCAATTTTGCTATTTGTGGAGCAAACTAACTGATGATGGTCGAAGTATAGAGGGTACAAAATGTAGACTTGCTCTGGCAAGGGAAGCGTTTGTCAAGAAGAGAAGTTTGTTAACATCGAATAAAGTTTTAAGTGTCAGGAAGTTTTTTCTGAAAGTATTTGAATGCAGTGTAGCCATGTGTGGAATTGAAACATGGAAGTTTAAAAACTTTAGACAAGAAGAGAATAGAAGCTTTCGAAATGTGGTGCTACAGAAGAATGCTGAAGGATAGATGGGTAGATCACGTAACTAATGAGGAGGTACTGAAGAGAAACGGGGAGAAGAGGAACCTGTGGCACAACTTGAATAGAAGAAGGGGTCGGTCTAGTAGGACATGTTCTGAGGCATCAAGGGATCACCGATTTAGTACTGGAGGACAGCGTGGACGGCAAAATTCGTAGAGAGAGACCAAGAGAAAAATGCACTAAACAGATTCAGAAGGATGTAGGTTGCAGTAGTTACTTGGAGATGAAGAAGCTTGCACAGTATAGAGTAGCACGGAGAGCTGTATCACACCAGTCTCTGGAAAGTATACCACAACAACGACAACATTGTCAGAAACAAGACTGATGCTTACAGCAGTCACTATAGCGTTAGTTTTAACCTTGAAAATGTTTTCATAAAACGAGGGTTCATAACCGTATTTAACTGGAAAAAATTTCGTCAAATTTATCTTATCAGTAAGCTTTTGCTGATGACAAAAGTACAGAAACTGCACGATGAATGGCTGAACGAAAAAAGAAGCGTAAGGAATATTTACGGGGAAAAAGGCACTAATGTATATGATTTCACTTTTGCTGATCATCTGTCAAATTTAGATCAAAAACCGAAGTATTGAAGAAATTTCCATTTTAAGCAGAGAAAAGAAACGTGACTGGCTCGAAAAACGTGAAATAAATCACAAAAAGTTCTTGACCTATACATTCTGGTAGTACACTGAAGAGGCAAAGAAACTGGTACTCCTGCCCAATATCGTGTGGGGCCCCCACGAGCACGCAAAAGAACCGTAACAAAACTTTTCGTGGGCCTTCCTAATGTCTGAAGTAGTGGTGGAGGGAATTGACACCATAAATCCTGCAGTGCTGTCCATAAATTCGTAATAGTACGAGGGAGTGGAGATCTCTTCTGAACAGGACGTTGTAAGGCATCCCAGATATGCTCAATAATGATCATGTCTTGGAGTCCGGTGGTCAGTGGAAGTGTTTAAACTCAGAGTAATGTTCCTGGAGCCACGCTGCAGCAAGGCGGGACGTGTGGGGGAGTGTCGCAATGTCCTGCTGGTACTGCCCTAGTATCTCGGGAAGCACAATGAATACGAATGGAGGCAGGCTATCAGATAGGTACACGTACGTGTCACCTGTTAGAGTCGAATCTAGACGTATTAGTGGTCCCATATCACACCAACTGCACACGCCCCGCACCATTAGTAGCCTCCACCAGCTGGAACAGTCCGCTGATGACATGTAGCGTCCATGGAATAATGACGTTTTCTCCATACCCGTACACGTCCATCCGCTCGATATAATTCGAGACTCGTCCGACCAGGTAACATGTTTCCAGTCATCCACAGTCCAAAGTCGGTGTTGAGAGACCCAGGCGAGACGTAAAACTGTGTGTCGTGCAGTCATCAAGGGTCTGTCTTCGGCTCCGAAAGCCGATATCGATGATGTTTTGCTGAATGGTTCGCACGCTGACACTTGTTGACGGCCCAGTATTGAAATGTGCAGCAATTTGCCGAATGGTAGAACTTCTGTCACGTTGGACGACTCTGTACTAACGTCGTTTGTCCCGTTCTTGCAGGGTTTTAATCTGGTGCAGCGACGTCGAAGATTTGATGTTTTACTGAATTTCTCATATTCAGGGTACACTCGTGACATGCACGTATGGGAAAATCTCCACTTCATCGGTACCTCGGAGATGCTGAGTCTCATCACTCACGTGCCAACTATAACACTGCGTCCAAACTTACTTAAAAGATGATAACATGCGATTGTAGCAGCAATAACCGATCTAACAACTGCACCAGACACTCGTGGTTTTATATGGGTGTTGCCAACAACAACGCCTTATTCTGCCTGTTTACATATCTGTGTATTTGAATACGCATGCCTACACCAGTTTCTTTGAAGCTTGAGTGTATATATAACACATACACATAAGCGCAATGTACCAGGGGAAGAGCAGTTATCACAAATGTCGAAAAGTTCTTGGGTGATTTACACGATACTCTATCAGACGGACGGACATAGGGAGAGGATGCAGCTCTCCGTGCTACTCTTTGTAATACACGCCTATTAGTCTCAGAACAATTAACGCAACAAACATCGTTTTTGATCTACTTACTGTGTTAATCTCTTCGCCTATCTCCACGATTACTGCACCCCCTCCCCCCCTCCCCCCCCCCCCCCCACCCTCCCGAGCTTCGCGCTTTTAACCAGTTGGTGATCCCTTGACAGCTCAGAATGTGCCTTACCAGTCGATCAGTTCTTCTACTCAGGATGTGACATGAATTTCTTTTCTCCCCAATTCTTTGCTGTACCCCCTCATTAGGTCTGTTACACACCTTATATTAGCCTCTAATGCAAATGTTGTTTGTTGTTGTGATCTTCACTCTTCTGGACATGTTCTGAGGCATCAAGGGTTAGTACTGGAGGGCAGCGTGGAGGGTAAAAATCGTAGAGGGAGACCAAGAGATGAACACACTAAGCAGATACAGATGGATGTAGATTGCAATAGGTACTGGGAGATAAAGAAGGTTGCACAGGACAGAGTAGCATGGAGAGCTGCAGCAAACCAGTCTCTGAAGACACTTGAAACTATACTCAATGTTGCCAAATTTCTCCCCCAGTCTGGATTTCATAGGCTCTCTACTTCAGCCATCAGCAGTTACTTTGCTGCCCAGATAGCAGTATTCATCTGCTGCATTAGGTATCTAATTTCCTAATCTAATTCACTTATCATCACCTAATTTAATTTAACTATATTCCATTATTATCGATTTAATTTAGTTGATATTCATCTTACACCCTCTTTTCAAAACACCGCCCTTTTTTTTCAACTTTTCTGCCAAGTCCTTTGCTTTCCTTGACAGAATTACAGTGCTATCGGAAAACCTCAAAATTTCGTTTGTTTCTTTTCCTGCTTGGTGATTATGCGGATTGAACAACGTCTGGGTTAGGCTTCAATCCTGCTTCACTCCCTTGTAACCATACTTACATTCCATACACCTCGACTCTTATAATTGCCATCTATTTTATGTACAAGCTTTAAATAGCCTTTGGCTTCCTATATTTTACCCCTCCCATCTTTATAATTTGTAAGAATGTATTCCAGTCAACATTGTCAAAAGATTTCTCTAAGTCTACAAATGTCACAAAAGTTTGTTTGCCTTTCCTTAATCTGTCTTCTGTAAGAAGTCATAGGGTCAGTATTGCCACGCCTGTTCTTACATTTCTAGGGAATATAAGTCATAGGGTCAGTATTGCCTCACCTGTTCCTACATTTCTATAGAATCGGTATTGATCGTCCCTGAGGTTAGTATTTTGCAACCGTGATTTATTAAACTCATTGTTCGGTAACTTTCACATCTGTCAGCTCCTGCTTTCTTTGGAATGGGAATTCTTCTTGAAGTCTGAAGGTATTTTTCCTGCCTCAGATATCTTCCTAACCAGATGGAAGTGTTTTGTCATGGCTGGCTATCCTAAGGCTTTCAGTAGTTCTAACGCAATGTTGTCCACTCTTGGGACCTTGTTTCGACTTACGTCCTTCAGTGCTCTGTTAAATTCTTCAGGCAGTATCATATCTCCCACCTCATCTGCATCTAAGTCCTCTTACATTTGTATAATACTGGCCTCAAGTGCATCTCCTTTGTATAGACCTATGTATTCCTTCTACATTTCTACTTTCCATTCTTTGCTTGAGACTGTTTTTCCATCTGAGTTCTTTATACTCATAGATCTCCAAATATCTCTTTAAGTTTGCTGTAGCTGCCATTCGTCTTTCCCTTGGTGATATATGCTTCTAAAATCTTACATTTGTCATCTAGCCATTCCTGCTTAGTCATTTTATACCACTTGTCAATCTCGGGGAATACAAACGTCTAGAAGTGAGACTGACATAGGCAGGTAGGTTATATGATTTTGTAATATATGTAGGGGAAGTGCTGTTACCACAAATCTCGAAAAGTCTGAGTTTTTACACGACTCTCTAGTGAACCTCGAAAATATCTTAATAGATTTGCTTGATCATTTTACACGACACTCCAGTGAACGTTCAGACGGACATAGAAAGGGATGGGTAGAGAAAGGGAAAGAGGTTACGTACAGAGAGATGGGGAGGTGGGGGAGAGGAGATGTAAGGAGCTATTTAATATTTAGATGAAAATGGACCTAGAAGGCTAAAGAGCGAGAAGGAGATGGACAGAGAGAGGAGGGAGAATGTAATGCACAGAATTATGGAAGGAGGAGGACGAGATGTACGGAAAGAGATAGAGGAGGAGAGGGCGGGCAGATACTTACACATATTCTGATAATGCAGAGCGTTGCCTGAATCGCTAATTTGATATAGTTTACAAAGCACTGTATTGCGCGCTGTAATATTTTCAAATATTCAAATAACCTTACGAACCAGTATCACTTAATTATCATATTGCTCCAGATCAATGGAGCAAAGCAACGCAGCACAGCACTAACAATAAGTTAACAACGTTTAAATGCTTATACATGTGACAAATGCGCAATATTAGTATGCTATTCGTGTGGAAGCTGTTTCGTGTTCAGTCTTTCAGCTTTGACCTCACTATATTCGAGTATTGTCCTGGAAGCGCAAAGAGCGTACACCATATTTAGGATACAGTGATAGAACAAGTAGCTGGGAGGCATGTACGAGAACAAATGTTTACGGAAGCAGTCTGAATATATTACTCCCGTAAATTGCGTCAGATGTGTATCAATACACAGGTGTATACGTTTCAGATAAAATTAATTATGCCAAAATAAACATGAAATTGTAGAAATGTTGTGTATCGTATTTTCAAACTAAAGTGGAGCTCTGTTTATGAAACTATAGAAATGTTGTGTATCGGATTTTCAAACAGAAGTGGAGCTATGTTTGTTAATAGCCGGCAGGAGTAACGGACCATTGTAACACGTTGAAGTAAATATTCCCGTCGATTATTTGCTATAATGTACAAATTGGTATAATGTGTTTGTACTTAGACCGAGTGAAGCACAACTTGCACGTAATTAATATTATTCCTCTTAACGTTGATTGTAACGAAACGCACATTATTCCTCTTAACGTTCATTGTAACGAAACACACATACACAAATCAGTCTTGCTGGTTTTTTTAATATAATCAAGAAGAATCTTGTCTTCAGTATAGTGGATTGTTTGAATGACATACACAGAAAGACTGTTATTCGTATCTTTTTAGATTGTTTGAACGACATACACAGACAGACTGTTATTTCCATCTTTTAACGGGTAATTAGAACCACGGTGTAGCATGCCATGTTTAATATAGAAAACGTTATGAGAGTCTAGCTTGTGCGTAGGTAACAACTGTTCACATTACAAGTATAGCCTTCAAACATAAAAAATCCACAAATTCCTATTAACACGTACAGGTGACGAAATGCATTAGGCGGATCAGTCTAGTCCTATAATATATTTCTTGATTTATTTCGTCGTTTCGACTACTGCCATCATCATATACAATTTAAAATTTGTAAAATAAGGTTCAGTGTCACTATCAAAATCCTATGTCTAATCGGAGCATCAACTGCCAAAGGATAGATGTTGGCAGTTCACTCCCCGAACAGACATATTTTTTGGCTATTTGATAATGAAAGAAAAGCGCTTGTTTGCTTTTATTCTACAGTATTACTTTTATTGTGTTACCCGTTTTCGGCTTACACGGCCATCTTCAGACATTTAGTCAGTCAGTCAATGTCTGAAGATGACATTCTAAGCCGAAAACTGCTTAACAGATGAAATGTAATGTTTCTGTCCTTCCCTGTTAACCTCCAGAATGGTTCGCAGGAAGAACAATAACTGGTAGGCATCCATACAAACAAAAATCGCTCTAATTTTATATTCATTGTCTTTTCGCGAGATACATATACAAGGAAGCATTGTATTATTTACTGTTCCAGAAAAGTAAGCTCTCGGAATTTTAGGATGCACAAAGCTTCTCAGTACGGTTTCAAAAGACTGCAGATTCTACAAGAATGAGTACAGAAACTTGGAGGAAAGTAAATCTTACACATCGAAACTAAATGTTTGCCTTGGTACCAGATATTAGTATATGACGTTAAAGCAGTCAACGTTGACAACAGAACTCGAATAAGGGTAAAAATTCCTCTAGATGCAAAATTTTGTACAGTGGTAGGAGGGGGTGTTATGAACCACATACTAAATACTCCACCGGTTGGATGTTAGTGTGGGGATCGTGGGGGTATGGCGGCGGGTGGTTGCTGATTTTGAAGATTCAATTCAGTAGAGTGTAAGAGCTGACAAATACAAGAATTATCGTACAATCAGCTTAACACCTCATGCATCCGAGTTGGTGACAAGAATAATATACAGAAGAATGGAAAAAAATCTGAGGATGTTTCAGATGATCGGCTTGACGTTAGGAAAGGTGAAGCCACAAGAGAGGCAAATCTGATGTTGCAGTTGATGATGAAAGCAAGACTAAAGAAAAATCAAAACATGTTAATAGGATTTGTCGACCTGGAAAAAGCTTTCTATAACCTAAAATGGTGCAAGCTGTTCTAAATTCTGAGCAAAATAGGGGTAAACATAGGGAGAGACGGGTAATATACAATATGTACAAGAGCCAAGAGGGAATAATAAGAGTGTGTGACGTCGCAAGTTATTACGGGATAACATTGCAGTGAGATACGTAGATTTGGAGCCGGTGTCTGTAACGAAGCTGCTGGAAGACGCCTCAGATATGAATCACCGCGCAGTTGACGCTATATGGCCTAACGAATGGGCTACACTGTCACCTAGTACAACCGTATATTCATACCCGCTACGAATCTACATAAGCCATAGTAAATACTAACCAATTGTTTTCAAACTTGATATACTACTTTTTGTAGTTGAGTAGAAGATCTCATAAAATTTTCAGCTTTCTATTATAGTTTCGGAGATTGAGAAAATTATCTAAACTCCATAAAACCGACACTTAGGGTGAAAAATATAATTAGGAACAATAACCGTGTGTCTTTTTTTATCAGTTGAAATCGTAACCAAAGTTCTCAATGTGTAGAATCATTTAATTGGAATTTTTATTTTCAGATGATTTTATTATTTCGCATTTCGTAGTATGAAATTCGTGAAAAATTAATATTGGTTTATTATGTTTTTGTGGAAATAAATGGGAATGAATGAGAGTGCGTATGTGGGACATACGTAAAATTTTATATTATTTTCTGTAAATCATTACGCAATCGGATCGTGGGAAAGCTGTATTGTACCCACATTGCTGATGATGTATGTCTAGGTGTGATTGCTTTTGTAAGAAGGTAGCCAGATAATCAGTTTGAAGTGTAATCGGTTTCTAAATTAATTTAAAATTACTTTTATTTTCGGTCTTTTTAATAAACATTAAATTAATATTTGCATTTTAGAATGACGCAAATTACTTTATCCTTACGCAAGTTTTAGAGCGAGAATGGTCTCGAAGGATCATTCTAATTGGTCAGTCAGACTGATCAGCCAATCAGGATTAATCTGTTCCCACGCGCAGAAACTTAGATATGCAGAGAGTGGGAAGGCATCGAGAGAGTCGATCGCCAGCTATCGGACGCCGAAGGTCGTGATAAATGTCACGGTGTTCATTATGTGTAAAATGAAGAAACATTGAGTTCTCGCACTTAGTACGAGTCGTGACTAAAGCTGTCGCAGTTACGAACATTTTTATGAAGTTTGAAGTTTCTGGATTGTTTTGTTGGAAAGTTACTAGCTTGTGAACGTTCGACCTTAGTGAAAATTCCGCGTGGTATATTCTGTACTCATTTATGGAGTATTTGGCGAGCACTTCGTTTATGTAAGACCTCTGAAAGTAACCGAATGAAGAACTCGCGAATAGTAGTAAATGAGAGACTGTGAGATCGCAAACATGAACGATTCGGATTTGTGTAGATTTCTGGCTGCTTTGCGTGTGAAATTTGTTGTTTGACTGGGATCTGAGAAAGTGTTACTAAGCAATAAACATTACTGGTCTTGATATATTAGGACGCTTAGTTCAGTCAAAAGTACACCATATTACCATCCGAAATCTTGATAAACAGTAACTTTCAGGAAGTGTTTCCACCACTAGAGTTACGCGGACTTTGCTGGGTAGGTAAAGGCGACCTTTTCTTCAACGCTGCTTTTTTACCGTATAGTAAGTACGTGCGATTGTAGAGTGAAGAGACGTCGAGCGGAGGCCGTACTGGGGTAGATGGCTATTTAGTATGAACAGTATGACGAATGTTCGAGGCATAAATTTTAACCCGCCCCGCTGCAAGTGGACGACCAAGAACGAAGTTCTCGGATTAAAAAATGGTGTAAAATAGAGTTGTAGTCTTTTGCTGCCAGTGTTAAATCTGTACGTCGAAGAAACAACGATGGAAATAAAAGAAAATGCAGGATGAAAGGATATCAATGATATGATTCTCTGTTGACATAGCTATGCTGAGTGAAAATGAAGATGAATTACATGATCTACTGAATGTAGTGAAGAGTCTGATGAGTACTGAATGTTGATTGAGAGTAACTCGAAGAAAGGGGAAAGTAATGAGAAGTAGCGGCAATGAGAACAGCGAGAAACTTACGATAAGGATTGATGGTCACAAAGTAGATGAAAGTAACGAATTCTTCTACCTACGCAGCAAAATAGCGAATGACGGACGGAGCAAGGAGTACACCAAAAGCCGACTAGCACTGGCAAAGAAAGCAGGTCGGCCAAGAGAGGTCTACTAGTATCAAACATAGGCCTCAGTTTGAGGAAAAAGTTTCTGGAAGGTACGTTTGGAGCACAGCAGTGTATAGTAGCGAAACATAGATTGTAGGAAACTAAAGAGAATCGAAGCATTTGAGATGTGGTGCTACAGGCGAATGCTGAAAATTGATTGGACTGATAAGGTAAGAATGAGGGGGCTCTGTGCAGAATCGGAAAGGAATATGTGGGAGACACTGAGAAGTAGGAAGGACAGAATGATAGGACCTCTGTTAAGACATCAACGAAGGACTTCCATAGTACTAGAGGGAACGGTAGAGGGCAAAACCTGTAGCGAGAGAGACAGAGACTCGAATACACCCAGCAAGTATTTGAGGTCATAGGCTGCACGTGCCTTCAGAGATAACAGAGTGGCACAGGAGAGGAATTCGTGGCGGGCCGCGCAAAAGCAGTGGACTAATGACTCCAAAAAGAAAAAATAAACCATACCCACATATTTTTATTCTCCACAAAATGCATTAATACAACAGGAATTAATGATATGACATACTAATAGTACTAATGCAGGAGATGCATATGGGCAGAAGTTACGTAAATCTCTACTCAACGTTCTACACTACTAGAGAGGAAACTGACTTTTACTCATGCTGTACGGCAGTTGTAGTGCTTTCCAGTACAGACAACTTTCCCCACCACTATCGCTGCTCGCTTTCCATTATGTGGACAGGCTATACCTCCCCAGAATTTGCCTTGTAGTTCCATTACATGATTAGAGAAAATAGCTTCACTAAGCTCGCATTTTATGTTGTTCATATATTGGGGTTGTTTTCAGATTATTAAGTGTGTACTTATTTGAATTTGTTTAGTGATATGTTACGTAAACATTGCAGCAGCGGGTCTGTCAGCTGTGTACCATATCGAATAGCTTGTCCCAAGAAGAAAATGCTATCATTATGTATCAGAAAATTTCGATTTTGTTGTGTGCACAACTTGCTGGAATAGTATGCACAGCATGAGGAGTATCAAACGCATCACCCAAGTCTTTCATCTCTCAACATCCGAAGAGGCTCACATTCTCACTATCAATGGAAGTATGTCACCTAAGTAGTACGGTGCTTCAGATATTTCAACATGCATCAGGCAATGTGTTAGAGTGGATTGCTGTTATACAATTTAAAATGATCAGCGACATTCCATAAAATATGTTCACGTCCTAGTTGCAAGAGGTATTGTGGATGTGTGACAACTGAATCCACTCAGTGCAGCCCACTCTAAAAGTGCCAGAAGATATTTAAGGAGTCTATTGGTAACACTATGATTAGAGAAGTGCAGTAACTTTCTGATCATTCATTACTTCACCATTAATTGACAACAACACAATATCACGGCCGTAAAATGAGGTGCAAACGACAGAGAGCACAAAGTACCACATTCAGTGTCAAATCCCTTTCCACTCAACACTACAAAGGTCAATCAAAACGTCGCACAGGTTATACAGTTCTCTACCATTACTTATAGGGTCGTATTTTAAGTAAACTCATGTTACAAAATGCGAATAACATCATTATATTAACACAATCTCAGAGGAGGTTATTTTGTCTGCTCACATAAGAGATCAAGACACAATATGCTGAGGAGTGTAGCCTACCTCCAAAATGAAAAGCGAGCAACGATAGAGGTGGGGTAAGTTGCCTGTTCCGGGAAACACAACGTCTGCCTCACAGAATGGCTAAGACTTAATTTTCTCCCTAGCACTGTAGGAAAATATGAGAGATTTACTTAAGTTTCTTTTCCATATGCGTTTCTCGCATTAATATTGTTAATACCTCATATCTAAATTCCGTGTGGTGTTAATGAACTTTGTAGAAAATAAGGACCACTTGGCGTGTCCTTGCATTACGTTATCAGAGTCGGAGGTAACTAGCTGCCGTCTTCTGCTGATAGTTGGTCGCGGGCGATAATAACAACCCGGCACATTAAGATAATCCCGGTCTGTCTCAGAACTGTAAGTAACTGGGTTCCACTTCCTTCACTGCACTGATACACCTACGCATCTCTTTTATTTTTCGCTTTAATATTGAGGCAAGGTGTGATTGTAGTCAATCAGTATGAAAATCGTACGTTATTTCACCACGTCGGTGTCCGCTTAAATTTTCGAGGTAACTTTTCCAACCGAGAAATGGATTTTTTTTATGTTCATGGCACATTTCTATATCTTTTAACATTGTTGTTATCTGATGACCAGAGTATTTCCATATTTGTGCTTGTTTGAATATATATATATATATATATATATATATATATATATATATATATATATATATATATTCATCCAAGTGTTTGTTTTTTGGTAACACCTGAAATATTTTCATTTCTGAAAGCAGCCAATCCCATCCTTCAGGATCCATAGCTAGAGTCTCAACATCTCTTCGTGTTTATTAATCCTTTTACGTTGAGTAATTGAACTTGGGTTCTAATGGTGTTTTTACGTTCGAGACACACGGAATTTTCCTTGTTATAAATGGCTCCAAAAATATACAGCGTTTTACTTAACATAATAATTTCAACCAACGATTTAACTGTCTTCTCCAAATGACTTTAATATATCACACAACACTTAAATACATAGAACTAAAATATTTACAAATGCAGTTTAAACTACAGCTGCATATACAGCATCAACTGAAGCCGTAGAAAATGGCAGAAGATGTTCATGGCGGTCTCTAGAGCACATTCCCTTGCATGATTCAAAATCTGCAGTTTGGCTGAAGTACCGAACAAGAACATTGTGTTTTTCTAGGTGTATTACACTCTGGGTACAACAATATCCCTCGTCATAATCACATATGTACCGTGCACAATTAATTTATTCGGAAGTTTGTAAGTTGAAAAGTTAAAAACGAAACAATAATTCGTTTACAATATTATAAGCTCTCCATACTCGCGTCTGCTATCAGAATTTCTTTTATGTAGCGAAGAAAGTAAAAACCTGTTACTGTGGAGTCATCACTATACATGTATTGCTTTTTCCGTCAAGTTCTCTTCTTGAAGTGAGAAAGTAGTCTGAAGAAGCCCAATTACGTGTGCAGTCTTCGTGTTTCCGAACTTTGGAACGAAAATCTGCCGAGTCAGCCTTGTAATGGCCGCCTTGAGAAGAGTCGCAGCACAAGTGGAGAAAAACGTTTCCATTCGGAAAGTTTTCCTTTCCTTTCAGTCATTGCTCCTACATGTGCTACGTTGTACAGAAGTGTATTGTTTGGTGTCTGCAACAAACTGAAAATTTTTCCTGCTTATTTTGTGCACAGTAGAATATTGGTAATTTCAATACTGTACATTCATCATTTTTGTATTTACGATTTTTTCCGTCAGTTTTTTTCCCATTTGCGTTATACGTGGTAAAGAACAACGAATACGAACCACAGATAATTTTACTAAAGACCACATTAAAGGCAAATGGAAAAACCACTGACAGAAGAAATAGGAACTGCAAAAGAAAAAAAGAAAAACATGATCTATAGAATTGAAATATCGGGAAACATTTGTCTAGGTAAAGTATTTAAACGACTAACATTGGAAGATAATAGGTTAAGGTAAACGCGAGATAAGCAATCGCAATTGGTAAATGCTTGTATATTAACAACCGCTGTAAGCCCCAGAATGATAAATGCCAGCATATAGACGTGAATGTATCGTGTTGTACACGTGCTCTATGTCAGTCTGAGGGATTGAATTCCACGTGCGTTGCATTTGGTCGGTCAGTACGGGGACGATTAACGCTTGTGGTGGATAACAATGGAATTGTCGTCCCATTTGTGCTCTATCAGAAACAGATCTGGTGATTGGGCAGGTCAGGGCAACACATTAACACTCTGTACGGCATATTAGCTTACAATAACTGTATACAGGCGATTGTTATGCTCTTGGAAATCACCCACTGAAATGCTGTTCATGACTGGCTGCACAACGCGTGGAATCACCGAATTAAGGTACAAATGTTTAGTACAGATGTGTGGGATAACCTAGAGAGTGCTCCTGGATAGCTTGGTAGCAGTCCCTCAAACGGCCATCACTTGCATTGAGGCAAAACTAGCTTTCAACGGATCTCCATCCTCCTCTGCAATGACGTCTCGCTTGATGCCACAGAACTCACAAAAGGTGGTCGTTTGGAATCAGTGGGATGCAAGCTACAGGACGTCTGGTTCGGAACTGTCCTTGAGGTAAGTGAATTGTAACAGTTCGTTATGTCACTATGGTGCCAACTGCTGCTCAAATTGCTGCACTACGATGCGAAGAGCCAAAAGCTGATCACGATGATAGATGGTAGTACCACGTCGCCGTCCGGAGCCAAGTCCTCTTCTATATTTCTGCCAAACCTTTCTTCATTATCGTAGCACGAACATCCAGCTTTTCGTAGCCTTATTACATGACCTCGCTCCATCTCAGTGTGGTGCTCATAATGGACTCTTCATAATTGTAAAAACGTTCTTGGCTAACATCATAGGACCATTTCTACCCTCAAATGTAACTAATTATCATGATCGTCACAGCGTGCATTTAAGGTAAACCTGATTTACATCCCTCGGGCATGGGTGTGTGTGTTTGTCCTTAGGATAATTTAGGTTAATTAGTGTGTAAGCTTAGTCACTGATGACCTTAGTAGTTTTTATCCCACTGCTGAGAAATTTGAATAGACATCATCTTCCAGATGTAGAAACACACATACCAACTTCGTTTATGTCGCATAACTCTTTTCTGATGTTATGATTTTGTCCGTCAAAGTAGTTAAGTCTAGATTGTCTACTGTATCAGATTCCTTGTTACAGCTTACTTTCCGTTTTCTAGCCTACTCACTCGTTTCACTCTGTCCTTCACTAGAAAACGAAAACTTACCCATAACCTACACTTTTCATCTACTATAATCACCTTTTAACATCTAACTAACTTAATTTAATTTAAATTGCTTATAGACATTAATAAAAATGTATATTTCTACGTATCAAGTACACCAGTTTTCAAAACAATTATTTTGTTTATGTGAAAGGTGAATGTAAGAAAACAAAATTCTAATACTTTTTCACAGAAGGTCAAAGTAAGAAAATAAATAAAGGAATTATGATGAACATAAGAATGTAGACAAATAAATAAATTAACTACAAAAAAGGCCAAAATTTTCATATAGTGAATTCAATGTCATAAAATTCATTACTTCTATTTCTAAGTTTCTTCATTCCTTTATATTACATTTTCATCTGTTGATTTTCAATTAATTAAAATCCCAATCAGTAATTGATTTAGGAAACCTGTGTGATAAAATAATCTTAAACTCATTACTAAGCTCAATACAATGTGAGACCTGAGTTTCTTCTGGTGTATACAACTTTCATATAATTTTCGGGAATTCAGGCAGGTAACAGTTTCAGCGACCGCCGATATTTCGGCGGGAGTATACCCCGCCATTTTCAAGGCAAACTGCAACGGACAGGCGGGGTACATGAAAATTTAAAGCATCGTTTCTCTGCTCATGCAGGAAAGATAACACACACACTGAACACTAGCACCACCAAAGATGACAAAAGTCACAGATATCGATACTAAAATTCCGAACATGGACGTGAGGTAGCATTGGCTGTGTCCCTCTGTTTTATCACAAGAGAGAGAGCCGCATTCCAAACAGAGTTGAAACAAAAACCGCCATCCCTGTTAACGAGGTTGCTCGCTAATTTAATCTCAACTGCCTCCTTAATATCACTGTCACAGTAACTAGATGTGCATGCTAATATCTTGGTGTTATGTAAAACGAATGTTCAGGTGGATCCAGTTCAAATGTCCTAGAAAGGCATTCAAGTTGTCCCTACCATGACGCCAAACAACAAAGGTATCGTCAAGATATGTAAAGAAAAAGGCGACTTTCATAAGCATCGACTCCAATGTACGTTTCTCGAAGTCTTCCATAAACAAATTTCGAACTATCCATTGAAACTCCATCTGTCTGCTCGTAATACTGGTCATTGAGTAAAAAGTAAGTGGATGTCAATACATGCCGAAAGAGATGAGTTAATCCAGCAACAAACATAGCCTCAATTAACTGCAACGAATCAGACAGAGGAGCATGAGTGAAGAGAGAGACCACATCGAAACTCACTAAAATGTCCGAGCCACTCAACTGCAGTCCCTCCAAACGACGTAAAAAAATCAGCTGAGTTCCTGATATGATGTTCTCAGCGACCTACTTGGGGACTCAACAGAAACGCAAGATGCTTGGCTACTCGATATGTCGCAGCGCCGATATTACTTATGGGGATGGAAAGGAACCCCTTCGTTGTGAAACTTCAGAAGGCCCTATAATCTAGGGGGAAGATCACTTTAGGTTTTAAGACTCTTGATAGTGCCCTGTGACAAACCATTGCCCTTCGGGAGGCTGTTGGTCTTTCTCTCAACATTTTTTGTGGGGTTAGCATCGATTCTGTGATATGCAGAATCAGATTGTAAACGTTGCATCTTTTGAAGATAATCCCGTTCATTTAAAACAACGGTGGCATTGCCCCTGTCTGCAGGTAAAATTACAATATCAGGATCAACTCTGAGAGAGCATACAGCAGCCCTCTCTGCTGCTGTTACATTACTCTTTGGTGGCTGAGCCCTTGTCAACAAACCGAATACCTCCCTCCTAACCGCCTCTGTAGCGTTAGAGGTTGATTTGCAAAGTGCCTGTTCAATTGAACATTTTCATTGTGTGGAGTCTGATGTTATGTCTCGACATTCTGTGATAAATCTCCCAGAGAAAGCTTTTGGCGACGCAACTTTATCCATGTTTGGGAAGGGTTTAAATTTTGCATGCACTCTGAAGAGTTTGCCAGTACTTGATTTTATTAGTTCAATTGAACAGGCAGTTGATTGTGAATGCACTTCCTATGTTATCAGAAGTCACAGAAAAAATTTACAAATGCAGTTATATAGAATCTAACATAGATATCCAAATGGTGAAGGAATGTCAACTTCGTTACAATTGAAACTTCATTAATTGGTATATAGAATGAAAGAACTATTTCTTTAGCACAGTTGATAAATGATATAATAAATCTAGTTTATATTTTCTACATGGAATTCGAGGTTTTTAATATTTAGCCACTGAAATTTTTACACTTATATCATTATGGAATTTACATGGAAGACTGCAGTTATCAAGTATTATGATCGCTGAAATAAGACTGAATAAATGAGTAATTTCTATTGAAAAAATAAATGAATCTAATAAAAATTACATTTTTAATAAATAGCAGCTTTTCCATACAATGAAGCTGTTACTAGTTCAGAACCATCTATGTTGAATATTTTCGATTATATGAATCAAAATAACTTAACACTATCTAAAAATCAATTATTTCTAGAATTACAGTTATCTTTGATAGTTAAAAAAGAAATATTCATTACACTAGATTTACTTATATGTATGGGATTTCTTATTGAAGGTCTCTGATCAAGTATTAAGATTGCTGAAATAACAATGAAAATAAAAAACGATATTGTTGAATTCTTAAAAGAATATTTTATTGATTATGAACATATAGATTATCAAGATGAAAAAATAACTTCCTATCCCTACATTCAAGATGATATAAAAACAAATCTCAAACTAATTTATCTAAAATTTGATGGTTACTTATCATTACTGACAATTTTCAATGTGCAGTAATGTTGCTGAATAAGTCTAATGCTAAGGAAGTTAACAAATGCTATCTTAAACTAGAAAAATCTTTCTCTGCTGTGATGAGTATTTAGAAACTGACAAAGTAATTCAAACGCAACAACACACAATCGAATTTGAAAGCAAGTTACAAATAAAAGAAAAGCAACTAGAAGAAAAAGAGAAAGAATGTTTACATTTATATACATAGTAAATAACATCTTCGAAACAGTAAAAGAAGATATAATTTATGTGACAACTACCAAATTTTATTCTATGAAAAAACTATTGTAAAATTGATGGAGTTCGATCGAAATTATATTTAACAGGTCGCTTTTCAACTCATAATGCTGGTCATTTAGATGAAAAAAAAATACCTTTTACATGCACACAAGAATGTTATAATTACAAACTTCTTGATTGTAGTTGTTTATGAAATCTCTGAATAACTTCCAGCACCAGCGGAAGCAAACCTAATGTAGGCAAAGAAATGTTCAAAGAACTTCTAGGATCAAAGGAGTAAAATATTAAGGAGAGGATAAAGATATGGACACTGATAGCAGATTTTTAAGAATAAGAAAAAAAATTAATATAGGAAATTGCATTTTTTAAGAATTCATAAACAAAACAAACTTTTTTCCGTTGTGTAAATAATTAACATTTTCATCAGTTAACTTGATTTATGAATTTAGAGACTGTATCTTAAATGTAATTTGGATAACATATGACCAGAAAAATCAAAGAGATATTTTTGTTATTTTTACTGTTTGATACATTTATATATAAAATTGTTTACTAAGATTTTAAAAGATTGCATTACATTACAACTGCTGAAGTAGTCCAAAGACTGCTTATTTATTCACCAACTATCATGTGAATTAACAAAGGCCTACTATTTAACATGTACTTTATCATCTTTCCTTTTTAAAATCTTTTCAACTACGTATACAACAGATCTTCATCAAACAAAAGTAATATAATTTCAACTGTGGCGTTTTTCTGGGTTTAATTCGTGAAATAAAATTACTTTCATTTACCCAACTATTACCTGAAATATCAAACCCTAACCACTTAATAAATATACTCAATCTCCTCCCATTCTCAAGACTTTTTCAACAAGATATACATTGGTATATTTTGTATTCTACAATTTATACCTATAAACATTTCCCTTTACTTCTTCACCATTCAAATCTCTTAACATATATGTATTTGCTTAGAATGAATAATATGTCCAATTTCAAAAGTTTCTGTTGACTGACTGACTGTATATCCCTTTTCTAACAGTCCTTTATGTTTACTCATTCTAAATTACATCTTTCATTAAAATTATTCATATCATTAGCTACCACAATAGTGAGTTTATAATTCTTTTCATTAAATTCTATTGATTTCGGTTTCATAGTTGAAAGTTTTGTGTCATATCGAAACTAGTTCAGCATCAGCTCACACAGACTTCAGACTGCATCCAAACTATTTATAAACTCCTGGAAGAGCAAATTTCTTCTTCATCCTTAATTTAAATGGTCTATTAAATCTTTCAATTGCAGATGCTTATAATTCTGAAAAGTTGAATAATGATTAATTATATAATTTTTCATTACTTCTTGAATCTTTATTGTAAATTTTTTGGATTGTAACCTTCTATAAATAGTTTTTGAAAAGCAACAAGTAGATTCCTACCTGTCTTATCTTTAACTTGCATAGATGAAGCAAATTTTGAAAACATGTCTACAACAGTTAATAAATGTGTATATCCTTTATTTATTTTTGAAATAGCTTTCTAATTACCTGAATTCTTTCCCACAAATCATCTATACTGAGAGAGATTACATTTCTTCTTTTAAAATTATTTCTCATTGGTTTATGTAATACATTGATAATGTCTTGGCATGTATTTGTTCCTTTACCTACAAAATTTTCTTAAGGAATGAACTCTCTATAGTTTTACATAGTGCACAAAGGCTTTCAACTATTCGTCTTCCATTTGAGGATTGTGTGTTTCAGTAAGCTTTTTGAACCTCAAGCAGGAGGTATGATTTTCAGCCTATATAGAATAAACAGTTAATAAGATGTAGATTATTTCTTCAAATATAAATAACCTTACATCTATTGGACCAACTTTAATGGAACATTTTATTTTATAGTTAGAAAATTATACTTGGGTACAGTTATTGATTGATTAGTACTATTTATTTCATATAGTTTGTCAGATATATTTACTGTAATATGAAAATCGTCAAATTCCAAATCTCTGTTTATATTCTTACCAACAACAATAAACCATTTAAGTGTAAAATCGTATTCAAAATTGGGCAATTTTTGTTTATCGACAGTCATGAAAGCAGATTCGGTTATTTGTATACCATCTCACACATTTTCTAATTTATTACACCAATCAAAAGCAATTGTGAGATCTGTATGCATTATTTTTATTTTTTCATCATGACTTAATATAGTGTAAAAATTATCTTGTAGAGTCTTTCATTAAAATGTTTTTTTTGCACTATCATTATCGAATTCAGTTAGGCTACTAATTTAAACGGGTTTTGTATCATATACATTTTTCTAAATATTGTTTAGTAACAGCAGCATAAACAATTACGGGATCATTTACATTCACAATTATTCTACCATTAAAATCAACACGTCCTTTAGTTGCTTTAAAACTAACAAATAATTCTTTATGGATTTGTTTAGTTAAATTCTCGATTTTTGATAAATTTGTGTTGCTAATTCATTTTTTATGTCTGATCGTTAATTGTGTGACCTTTAGATTGCACCTTATTTCCAAAAATGGCCATTATTACAGTCAAAATATCGTTAAACATTCAAAATAGTTTTAAAACCAATAGACACATATGTCGACATATTACTTCATCAAAATTGTGAATTCATACTCGGTTAAAGTGCAACCCACTTGAACTGAGACATTTAAACAATTTTTATGATTATTCTGATAATAACAAATGCAGTGAGTACCAGAAATTATCAGACATATCTAAATTAACTATTTCACATGCTATTTTTTTCATTGGGTAATTCATATGTCAAAGGTACCCCACGAAATTATTTTGTCTTTAATTGTTTAACTAATCATCCTACATCAAAATTAGATAAGGATTTCTACCTTTCTTTTTTGTACAACAGTTAAAAATGATTCCATACTACATAACTGTCCATAATTTAATTTAATTTTAATTGATTTTGGGTTAGTTTTGCAACTGGGTGGGAAAGTGAAATCATTCGAAAGGTTATTCTTTTATAATAATAAAAAACTTAATAATTATAAAATTCCCAACCATTTTCATCCATTAGAATGTCCATTCCTAATTTTTATATTCTGTACATTTTCCTCTAATTGCAGTAGTAGCTATTTTCTCTTTCAAACTAGAATCTGAATGGTACATTCTGTCCTTTGCAGTGAATGGAAGTTTTTATCCACTTGTTGTCTATATAGTAAATCTTTATGATCATGACATGCAACATAATGTTATTTACATGTCTCATATCCCAGATTAATTTCCATATCGGCGTTTGCTAGTGTTTCTTCAATGGTTTGCAGTAATTATATCTTGTTGTATGTCTCTCTGGCATTGCTAAATTATTTAAAGCCCATTTTAGTAGACCTTTTCCATGTTTTTCACTTTTCCAAAATGTGTGAGGAATATTATTCAAAAATCTAGTCTAATATGGAATTCCTTTAGGAATATTAATAATAAAATAACTATATTTTTTTGTTAATATGTTATTCAAACTTTTTGTTTATGGCAATTTTTATTTTGGCTAATTCTTCTCCATGAAATTCTGTTAATCTATCAATTAACTGATGAACATCATTCAGCCAAATACATTTGATGTGTTTCTTCTGAAAATTTCTTTACCTAACCTTGACCCAATTCTTCAAATGAACTTATTTCTCAACTATCTGAAGAATCAATAGGTAATTTTCTAAAGTTTGGGAATTAGCCATCAACAATTCTTTTTAATCAAATATTTAAATTTGTTAACTCAACTCGATTATATTTTATTTGGGTTACTCTCAAAATATAGTGCTCCAGTTTATATAATATATTGGCATCATTAGATAAATTAACACCTTCAAATTTTTCACCCTTGTCATGTATAGTAATCTGTTATGCAGTTGCAACTTTCGTTAATCCATCTTTTCTTTCACATGTCTCTTTATATATTACTAATTTATATTCATTGAATTCAACTGGTAATTTACCACATATTCAAACATACCAATGGGTCTCAGTCCAAAAACTTCATCTTTACTATGATTAATATACTTCAACATTCTTTCAGTAAGATTTATCTTCTTAGCATCACTATCCCTTATTCTGATTCACTAAGTCTGTAAACATGTTGTGGCCTACTTTTGTAAGATTTAATTTCTGATATATCTCCAAATTCTTATTTCGGTAACGTTATGAAACAATTGGTTTTTCAGCTTTATCACCTAAGCCTTCGTTTTTTTTACTTCTTCAATAGCATCAATAACTGGTTTATGTTCTTTTTTATATTTTGCATATTCTCTTCATGGTTGTTTTTCCCAAAGCTTGAACTGTTCTTTCAATTCTTCAGCTGTCTTTCTATTTTGTTTATCTTTTTTAGTAATGTCTGGATTGTATGTTGCAAACATTTATTGGAGATAATAAAACATTTATTAATCATTTTAACATCTAATATTTATGTTTTACTTTCTTATTTAATGTTTATAAAAATTAATTGACAGACATATTTAAAATTCTTTTTTTTTTTTGTTAATCAGTCTCCTGACTGGTTTGATGCAGCCCACCACAAATTCCTTTCCTGTGCTAACCTCTTCATCTCAGAGTAGCACTTGCAACCTATGTCCTCAATTATTTACTTGACGTATTCCAGTCTCTTCTTCCTCTACAGTTTTTGCCCTCTACAGCTCCCTTTAATACCATGGAAGTCAGTCCTTCATGTCTTAGCAGATGTCCTATCATCCTGTCCCTTCTCCTTATCAGTGTATTCCACATATTCTTTCCTCTCCGATTCTGCATAGAACCTCCTCATTCCTTACCTTATCAGTCCACCTAATTTTCAACATTCGTCTATAGCACCACATCTCAAATGCTTCGATTCTCTTCTGTTCCAGTTTTCCCACAGTCCACGTTTCACTACCACACAATGCTGTACTCCAGACGTACATCCTCAGAAATCTCTTCCTCAAATTAAGGCCGGTATTTGATATTAGTAGACTTCTCTTGGCCAGAAATGCCTTTTTTGCCATAGCGAGTCTGCTTTTGATGTCCTCCTTGCTCCATCCGTGATTGGTTATTTTACTACCTAGGTAGCAGAATTCCTTAACTTCATTGACTTCGTGACCATCAATCCTGATGTTAAGTTTCTCGCTGTTCTCATTTCTATTACTTCTCATTACCTTCGTCTTTCTCCGATTTATTCTCAAACCATACAGTATACTCATTAGACTGTTCCATCATTGCTTCCTCGATGTACAGATTGAAGAGTAGGGGCGAAAGGCTACAGCCCTGTCTTACACCCTTCTTAATAAGAGCACGTCGTTCTTGATCGTCCACACTTACTATTCCCTCTTGGTTGTTGTACATATTGTATATGACCCACCTCTCCCTATAGCTTACCCCTACTTTTTTCAGAATCTCGAACAGCTTGCACCATTTTATATAGTCGAACGCATTTTCCAGGTCGACAAATCCTATGAAAGTGTCTTGATTTTTCTTTTGACTTGCTTTCACTATTAGCCGTAACGTCACAATCGCCTCTCTCGTCCCTTTACTTTTCCTAAAGCCAAACTGATCGTCACCTAGTGCTTTCTCAATTTTCTTTTCCATTCTTCTGTATATTATTCTTGTAAGCAGCTTCGATGCATTAGCTGTTAGGCGGATTGTGCCATAATTCTCGCACTTGTCAGCTCTTGCCATTTTCGGAATTGTGTGGATAATGCTTTTCCGAAAGTCACATGGTATATCGCCAGACTCATATATTCTACACACCAACCTGAATAGTCGTTTTGTTGCCACTTCCCCCAATGATTTTAGAAATTCTGATGAAAAGTTATCTATCCCTTCTGCCTTATTTGACCGTAAGTCCTCCAAAGCTCTTTTAAATTCCGATTCTAATACTGGATCCCCTATCTCTTCTAAATCGACTCCTGTTTCTTCTTCTATCACATCAGACAAATCTTCACCCTCATAGAGGCTTTCAATGTATTCTTTCCACCTATCTGCTCTCTCCTCTGCATTTAACAGTGGAATTCCCGTTGGACTCTTAGTGTTACCACCGTTGCTTTTAATGTCACCAAAGGTTGTTTTGACTTTCCTGTATGCTGAGTCTGTCCTTCCGACAATCATATCTTTTTCGATGTCTTCACATTTTTACTGCAGCCACGTCGTCTTAGCTTCCCTGCACTTCCTATTTATTTCATTCCTGAGCGACTTGTATTTCTGTATTCCTGATTTTCCCGGAACATGTTTGTACTTCCTCCTTTCATCAATCAACTGAAGTATTTCTCCTGTTACCCATGGTTTCTTCGCAGCTATCTTCTTTGTACCTATGTTTTCCTTCCCAACTTCTGCGATGGCCCTTTTTAGAGATATCCATTCCTATTCAACTGTACTGCCTACTGTGCTATTCCTTATTGCTGTATCTATAGCGTTATTGAGCTTCAAACGTATCTCGTCATTCCTTAGTACTTCCGTATCCCACTTCTTTGCGTATTGATTCTTCCTGACTAATGTCTTGAACTTCAGCCTACTCTTCATCACTACTATATTGTGATCTGAGTCTATATCTGCTCCTGGGTATGCCTTACAGTCCAGTATCTGATTTCGGAATCTCTGTCTGACCATGACGTAATCTAATTGAAATCTTCTCGTATCTCCCGGCCTTTTCCAAGTATACCTCCTCCTCTCGTGATTCTTGAACAGGGTATTCGCTATTACTAGCTGAAACTTGTTACAGAACTCAATCAGTCTTTCTCCTCTTTCATTCCTTGTCCCAAGCCCATATTCTCCTGTAACCTTTTCTTCTACCCCTTCCCCTACAACTGCATTCCAGTCGCCCATGACTATTAGATTTTCGTCCCCCTTAACATACTGCATTACCCTTTCAATATCCTCATACACTTTCTCTATCTGTTCATCTTCAGCTTGCGACGTCGGCATGTATACCTGAACTATCGTTGTCGGTGTTGGTCTGCTGTCGATTCTGATTAGAACAACCCGGTCACTGAAATTTTCACAGTAACACACCCTCTGCCCTACCTTCCTATTCATAACGAATCCTACACCTGTTATACCATTTTCTGCTGCTGTTGATATTACCCGATACTCATCTGACCAGAAATCCTTGTCTTCCTTCCACTTCACTTCACTGACCCCTACTATATCTAGATTGAGCCTTTGCATTTCCCTTTTCAGATTTTCTAGTTTCCTTTCCATGTTCAAGCTTCTGACATTCCACGCCCCGACTCGTAGAACCTTATCCTTTCGTTTGATTATTCAATCTTTTTCTCATGGTAACCTCTCCCTTGGCAGTCCCCTTCCGGAGATCCGAATGGGGGACTATTCCGGAATCTTTTGCCAATGGAGAGATCATCATGACACTTCTCCAATTACAGGTCATATGTCCTGTGGATACACGTTACGAGTCTTTAATGCAGTGGTTTCCATTGCCTTCTGCATCCTCATGTCGTTGATCATTGCTGATTCTTCCGCCTTTAGGGGCAATTTCCCACCCCTAGGACAAGATAGTGCCCTGAACCTCTATCCACTCCTCCGCCCTCTTTGACAAGGTCGTTGGCAGAATGAGGCTGACTTCTTATGCCGGAAGTCTTTGGCTGCCAATGCTGATTATGTATCAAAATTTAGGCAGTGGTGGGGATCGAACCCAGGACCTAAGACGTTTTGATTATGAATCAAAGACGCTACCCCTAGCAACCACATGTATCTGATACAGATTTAACTTCATTACTAGATCATGAACAATTTCGATAAGGTTCCTTAAACCTTGACTCAGTTTTTTTCTAACTATACATATTCTTGTAAATAATCAATAGCTTTTGTCAATTTGTCAGTCTGTTCAGGGAAAGCACCATCATTATGATCCTATATACATTCAATATCATCTTTTAAAGTATTCATTTATTAGGGATAAAGAAATTAATGCTAAATGAAATTCTGTATTTTATTTCGGATCTTACCTTCATTCGGTTTTCTAGTCATACCTAGTATGAAAAGTCCAAACTGATCATTCCTACGTTCACTTCTCTTTTCTTTCAAATCGTCTAACTTTAAATCACCACCTACTAACTCATGATAAATATGATTTAATTTTGTGCCATACTTGACTAATAATATTTTAAAAATTAAGATTATCTCAGAGTAACTGATTTAGTATTCCTGAATGCATTATAGTTATATATATACAATCAATTACTTTAAGTCTCCCTCTAGTAAAATATTATGTAACTTTTGTCATTTTCAAGAACAAAATTATCAAATACTACTACTCAATTGTCTAAACATTGATCTAACAGAATAATTTCATCACTATTTTCAATAAAAGTAATAATTTTTTTACTGTGTCTACCTTAAATTTTTTACTTTTTTAATAAATTTTCGATATTTTGAGTGATCTAAACTTCTTGAGTGAACATACAAATGATTGTATTCCAATTCAAACATCCTGGAGCTACCATACAACTGTTGATTGATGATGTAGTTTATTCACAACCAGTTAGTCCTTTGATCGCCCATGGAATAGAATTTAGTAAAACCTTAGCATGCTTTTTAGTTTCAATTCTGGATTTTGTTGGTTCTCAGAGTGTCATTTATTAAAATAAATTTTTATTACTATAAATGAAAGAACTATCTGAATTGAGAGGTAAGTTATCTAACTTTGAAAAAGAATAACTATTCCAATAAAAGGAGCTTATAAAAATGTTTAACTAGTTTGCTTTTATTCAACTGCTTAACTCCAAATATTACATAGAAAAATAATAAATTATATTGTGTGGAGAAATGGCCAACATTCCTGGAGGTCAGTAGAGTTTTAAAAAAATTATAAAATATTACTTTTTCGCAAATTCCAAATATTCATATTAAGCCAGACGAGATTTTTAATAGAATTGTTATTGAGAGCGATGTTAATGTGTATGTGGAATTAAGAGAAGTTAGTATCGCAAGTATGCTAGGATTTAATGATTAAATTATTGAATCTAATAAAAGGACTGTTGCTAAAAATGTTCCTATAACTATCCCATTTAAATTTATCAATATAAATTTTAATACAGGTGATAATGATTGTCAAACATACTGACCATTTTCATTCTGAAACTGATGTTATTGCTTCATTTAAACCAAATGCTGAATTTGGAAGAACAATTATTTCAGTAACACATTAACCTGTAGATATTCTTGTTTACGAGCCATTTCAATACTTAGCATAACTATAACTGATCTTTATGCATTATCCATGGTTGGCTGTTGTCTGATAGATGATAAGGAAATTATGTGGGAAGGTGATTCAACAGTATTTTTTACTACGTCTTCTAGTTCTGGATGGCCTGATTATAATGATGCCAGAGTTGAAATTAAAGATTCACTTCCTAAGGAACGAAAAATATGATTGAATCGATTGAAATTTGGTCCCAATTGTTAAATAAGAAGCAGCTCACAAGATAGAACTACCAGAAAATATTCTCAAAAATTCAAAGGTTCCTGTGCCTTTTCGTGAACTAGAAACTGTAGAGGGATTGAAAAGTTATAAAAATTTCGAACTCAGTATCACAAATAACTTTAAATCTTTAAAACTATATATGCCATATTTCATATTTGTTACATTTCGGACAAATCGTAAAAGGGATCAGTTACTTAACTCTCGATAATTCGACCACTTTAATCTATAGAATACATACTTGAAAAATGGAAGAAACGAAATTTTCCTTCAGGACATATGGAATATGAACTCACAAATTAATTTTCTCAACACTTACAATTCATCTCTCGATTTTCAACACATTACACTACTGTAATCAGATCCTGCAATAACTCCACATAATTTCATAATAAACTATCCCATCTATTTGATTAACACTACTAGTAGAAAGGATGTTGTGAATAAATGACATTGAATCTTTGTGCAACTTTTAATGAGAAAATTCCTACAGATGAAACAGTAACTTTAGATAATGAACCTGTCAAACATGTGTCTTACTTCGAATGCCTTGGCTGTGACATGGATGGTGATATCTTGACTGACACAAAGTTATTAAACGAGCATGTTTTACATACAGGTGCAATAAAAATGTGCCACACAAATAGCAGAACATATTGCTCACATGCAGACAAAGAAATTACACTCCTGGAAATTGAAATAAGAACACCATGAATTCATTGTCCCAGGAAGGGGAAACTTTATTTACACATTCCTGGGGTCAGATACATCACATGATCACACTGACAGAACCACAGGCACATAGACACAGGCAACAGAGCATGCACAATGTCGGTACTAGTACAGTGTATATCCACCTTTTGCAGCAATGCAGGCTGCTATTCTCCCATGGAGACGATCGTAGAGATGCTGGATGTAGTCCTGTGGAACGGCTTGCCATGCCATTTCCACCTGGCGCCTCAGTTGGACCAGCGTTCGTGCTGGACGTGCAGACCGCGTGAGACGACGCTTCATCCAGTCCCAAACATGCTCAATGGGGGACAGATCCGGAGATCTTGCTGGCCAGGGTAGTTGACTTACTCCTTCTAGAGCACGTTGGGTGGCACGGGATACATGCGGACGTGCATTGTCCTGTTGGAACAGCAAGTTCCCTTGCCGGTCTAGGAATGGTAGAACGATGGGTTCGATGACGGTTTGGATGTACCGTGCACTATTCAGTGTCCCCTCGACGATCACCAGTGGTGTACGGCCAGTGTAGGAGATCGCTCCCCACACCATGATGCCGGGTGTTGGCCCTGTGTGCCTCGGTCGTATGCAGTCCTGATTGTGGCGCTCACCTGCACGGCGCCAAACACGCATACGACCATCATTGGCACCAAGGCAGAAGCGACTCTCATCGCTGGAGACGACACGTCTCCATTCGTCCCTCCATTCACGCCTGTCGCGACACCACTGGAGGCGGGCTGCACGATGTTGGGGCGTGAGCGGAAGACGGCCTAACGGTGTGCGGGACTGTAGCCCAGCTTTATGGAGACGGTTGCGAATGGTCCTCGCCGATACCCCAGGAGCAACAGTGTCCCTAATTTGCTGGGAAGTGGCGGTGCGGTCCCCTACGGCACTGCGTAGGATCCTACGGTCTTGGTGTGCATCCGTGCGTCGCTGCGGTCCGGTCCCAGGTCGACGGGCACGTGCACCTTCCGCCGACCACTGGCGACAACATCGATGTACTGTGGAGACCTCACGCCCCACGTGTTAAGCAATTCGGCGGTACGTCCACCCGGCCTCCCGCATGCCCACTATACGCCCTCGCTCAAAGTCCGTCAACTGCACATACGGTTCACGTCCACGCTGTCGCGGCATGCTACCAGTGTTAAGGACTGCGTTGGAGCTCCGTATGCCACGGCAAACTGGCTGACACTGACGGCGGCGGTGCACAAATGCTGCGCAGCTAGCGCCATTCGACGGCCAACACCGCGTTTCCTGGTGTGTCCGCTGTGCCGTGCGTGTGATCATTGCTTGTACAGCCCTCTCGCAGTGTCCGGAGCAAGTATGGTGGGTCTGACACACCGGTGTCAATGTGTTCTTTTTTCCATTTCCAGGAGTGTATGTTACATCATCTTGTGACGTTCTGCACCGCTAGTGTGTTGTTTTAAATGTCCCTATTGCAATGAGATGCATGTCGTTGCTTGTTTACAGGTAACATCAACTGTTCCAGTGATCAGTACTATTGTTGCAAGTACAGGGATTATTACACAGAGTTAATCACAGACTTGCGTCATGAAATGGCTGCAAAACGATATGCAATACTCCAGGGATAGATTAGCACAACTGAGCCTCACTATGGCGACTGGTTGATGCATATATCAGTGACCACAGAGAGCATATTGAACACCTCCTGTAATAAAGAGTGGCATGTGGTATTCTGATGCGATCTGTTCATGTGATTTCTCCATTATTAGGTTGGAGGAAATAAGTTGTAAAATGCAAACAATGCGTTCCCACACCCATGTTCATAACAAAAGGTCTTTATTGTGTGTGGGTAAAAATGTCCTGCAACTCCTCCCGTACATTTTTGTAAGTCCATATATATATATATATATATATATATATATATATATATATATATATATATATATATATATATATATACTGCCTCGCCATCAGATCACCAAAGTTAAGTGCTGTTGGGCTTGGCTAGCACTTGGAAGGGTGACGATCCAGTCTGCTGAGGGCTCCTGTACCAAAGTTAAGTGCTGTCAGTTGGGCTTGGCTAGGACTTGGCTGGGTGACAATCCGATCTGATCGGTGCTGTTGGTAAATGGGGTGCTCTCAACCCTTGCGAGGAGAATTGAGGAGCTACTTGATCGTGAAGTTGCAGCTCCAATCTTCTGAACTGACATACAGCCAGGAGAGTGGTGTGCTAACCACATGCCCCTAGTTTCCTCCATGATTCATTAGTATTCTAGTAACAATGTCCTGAATTCAATGTCTATTACATAGAGCGGAGTATGAGATGGCTTTAGATTAGGTTTCATCTGCAAGTGGCATTAGAAAGGGGGGATGTAGCTGATTTCACAAATAAAGGTGCTGCATGGAGAGGATAAGGGCAGATTTTGGATCTCCTTGAAGAAATGGAGATATTTTGTTATTAGAGATCTTCCCATCCCTATCTTGCTCAATGAACAGATGGCAATAAGAGGCACCCAATATTCTGAGAGTTTCATAAGTCACATAAATAATAAATGAAATGGGCTTACATATGTCCAAAGTAAGACACATAATGACTTGTAAGTCCTCCTTGATGACTTGTTAAGTGAGAATAAGGTTCACAACTTTTTATCGAAGCTGTTCTCCAAGTAGTCACGGACAGTGCATGTCAGTACTATTATTGACACCAAACTAAGCTACAAATGTTTGTATAAAAAGAGTGATAAGATTTTATAAGTCATTTTGTACGTTTTATTTTCCTTGAGATCGTAGCACTAGTCTATACTTGACGACATAGAAGTTAGTTTCAAATGTGATCCAATTTGAAAGAGACAATTGTGCTTTCTACTTGCGATATGTGTCAAGAATGTATAACTTATTTTTTAATAT
Source organism: Schistocerca nitens (assembly GCF_023898315.1). Classification (NCBI taxonomy): domain Eukaryota; kingdom Metazoa; phylum Arthropoda; class Insecta; order Orthoptera; family Acrididae; genus Schistocerca; species Schistocerca nitens. The sequence continues at coordinate 1,032,746,934 of NC_064614.1, forward strand.
TGGTAATGATTTTAGTATTCTTATATAAGAAACATTACTTTTTTAAAAGTTGTGACATGTAGAATTGGTCTATCCTACATGTTTGAATATAATTACTGAATCAATTTTAGAATTAAAGAATGTCACTGAAACTTAATGTAAGATTGCTACATTTCACTTTTTAAACAATTTTGGAAAATTTGTAACTAGACGAAGCTAGTTACTGTTCTCTACATTACCTACATGGAACTGTAACCTTGGTTTAACTGATGTTCGATATCTGTAATGCCAGGTGGCACCATGTGCTATTGTACTTACAATGAGTCACCATGACTTGGATATAATGGTATGTGAATTCATGGTTACAAGCTGATGTATTTGTGATATGGTTTTCATTTAAATTTTAATGCTTGATTCTCATTATTTTCTTGTATTCGCATAAAACTGAAGGTAGCTACACAGGAGCTGAAATCGATCTGTAGTAAACAAGTTTAAAATGCATGAACAGTGCTGCCCTTCTTCCTACATATTTTCTTTTCGACCTCTACAAAATAATCTTTCCGCACGAAATTTATTAATTACTTTGTTATTCCAATACCATCTATAATTACAGTTATATTTAAGAAGTACTTCATTTTTTTCAAATTGAGTGATGTGGCCTTATTGTCATATAGCTTCCCAGGTCTACATATTTGGAATCACGTACTTTGTCTTCTTGTAAGAGAAAGACAGTTTGGACAGCGACTTCATGAAGCTTCCCTACAGCTTGTCTAGGTAAAGCAGCTGTGCCATTATATCCATATCATCGGCAAAACAAAGATTAAGTAGTTTCTCTTAAATTTTTATTCATTATTTATTCCGGTACTTCTTTCTGTCATATTTCGATAATCATGTTTGCTACCAGATTGAAAAAGATTGGAAATAACCAGTCTTGCTGAGCAACTTACTGGCAGATTAAAGTTGTGTGCCAGACAGAGACTCGAACTCGGGACTTTGTCTTTCGCGGGCAAGTGCTCTACCATCTGAGCTAGCCAAGCACGAGTCACTACCCATCCTCACAGCTTTAATTCCGCCAGTATTTCGTCTCCCACCCTCCAAACTTCACAGAAGCTCACCTACAAACCTTTCAAAACTAGCACTCCTGGAAGAAAGGATATATCATTCTGGAACCATCATGTTATTTTACACCTGCTTTTATTTCAGAAGATTGAGATATATTGTCTATGAAGTTTACTTTTGCTATTGTACAATAACTGTTTTTGTTATCCACGGGATATTCGTTTAGTACATTTAACAGGATGGTGTGGTCAATCCAGTCATACGATTGTTCTTCAAATCTCCAAAATGAAGCAATGTGCAACCGACTAATGTTGCTGTCGTACCATCTAGAGACTCAGAAGGTCTGAACTCACAAGACTGGTCTCTTGGGAAGCCGGCTGGAATACTCAACCTGACGAAAATGTGTTATACCATCAACGTCTTATCTAACGCCACGAAACTGATAGTCCATGATTTTCGTATATGTGATATATATTCATCAAAATTCCATTCTTAGGCGAGTTTATTTTCAGTTCAGTAAACGCTATTCCTACAGATGACGATTAGTGTGAATTCATGTTTACTACTGGATACGTCTAACGTTACTGGATCGTGTCCAAAGGATATGCACTGGAAACTCGTCGCCAGTGTTGATACTATGAGAAAAGTCGTATTATTAGCACGAAGTACATGGGAGCATCATATCGATTGAATGACTGCAGAATTTATGGTGACAAGTTTGTCAGAGAACAAGAGCATGGCAGGAAGTGTGAGCATGACCCCTTCCACAAGGACTAAACAACAGCAGGAGCGGTGCTGAAGAATATACAGATAACAATAGCTGAAATCCGGACTGAGGTTTCTGAATGCCACAACGTAGTATCGGAAACAGATTACTGGAAACAAGGTTCAGCTCTCGGGTTTCCATGCGTCGTTTACAATGACAGCAACCCGCAGATAACATAGACTTGCACGACGTAGAGGCACTCCGACTAGATGATTGAGTGGCGTTCTATGCACTACTTGCGGAAAGTGTAGGAACACATCCAAAATTCGCTGAATCTGTAAGTGTCCCTAAAGTAACAGCATTTCAGTCAATGATGTATATGAAGTTGCTACCCACCTTAATAACGGGTTTTAAGTTAAAATTTCATTGCTGTAGCTCTAATGCTTCTGGATGTTTAATTTTATTCCGTTTTGTAAAGACGATCTAAGCAATTTCCGTTTCTCTTAGTAACATGTGTTCTTCTGTAAAAGTGCCAATCTTTCATCTATGAAATATTTACCGCCATTACATTACAGCTGTGACGAAACAGAAAGTGTTACGGTGGGGTTGAGCAGTAAGCGATTATTATTTTAAACATTTATTTAACAAAATGGCAGAGATTTTATACTACAACCGCCCTTAATAAACTATGGAAGCAGTGCTGTACAACTCAACAACATGTGGCTGAGCGACAACAAATATTTAATAATAGACTGATGCCCTCAAAGTCATGGAAAAATTAAAAAAAAACCGAAACATATATTAAAATCCAAACCAGGAACGGATCCCAAAGATACCAGCCATAATAACAGAAAGACATGACATGATTAAATCACATTAAACTCACGGAAAGATAATTATTTAAAAACTCCTACCACATCCGGAAATAATTTGATCACACACTGGCCAGTGTGCCAAAAGTAAACTTACTATAGTAGTGACACACACGCACACTATATAAGTTACATAGGGTGAGTCACTAACTGTTGCCACCAAGAATAATTCCAAAAGAATGATAGAAGCTGAAACATTTGTGGGACAAATATTGCGAGGGGCAACGGAGGCCATAACATGACGTTGGTTTTTTGTTGCTAGGTGGGGTTGCTTCAGAGATATGAAGGGCAAGGTTTTTTTTTAATTGGATGCTATGGTTTGGTACTTATTTTCTGTTAACAGCTATCGAGACGAATGCAATGATGTGTAACAGGAAGGTCTTTGAAGGTCAACGAAGGCCACAAAGGTGGCGTGAACGTTCGTTTACAGAAGGTGTTCGAAGTGATGACCATTGGTATCAATGCAGTGCTGCAATCTTCTTATCATGGATTGAGTGGTATTCGTTATCACATCGGCTCTTATCGCAGCACATGCTCTGGCAATTCTCTCTCTCATATCTTCAGGTGTAGTTCGAACGTCTTTCTAAACAATGTCTTTTACGAATCCCCACAAGAAAGACTTCAGAGGCGTCAAGTTTGGAGAACGAGGCGACCACGACACATCTCCTCCGCGTCCATTCCAACGATTTTGGAATTGTCTCTGCAACTCATTTCTAGCCATCAGCGAAAAATGTGTCGGACATGTATCGTGTTGACGCCACATTCTTTTCCTTGTTCCTAAAGGTATTTCTTCCAATAACGGACCTAATGTTTCTTTCAGTAGTGTGGTGTACCATTAAGATTTCCTTTGACGAAATAGGGGCCTGTATTCTGTCCCCCCGAATCCCACACCATAAATGCACCGAACATGGGTTTTGGTGTGCAACTTGCCGCAGCCAACATGGATTTTCAGTTGGCAGTAACGCAAGTTATGCAGATTCAAACTTCCATGGTTCGTAAATGTAACTTCGTCAGTAAATAAAATCAGATTAATAAACGTGTAATCCATCTGAATCAAAAGTTAAGCCCACCGGCAGATTCTAAGCGACGCATACAATCCGTACCAGTTAATTCTTGAAGGAGACTGATATGGAAGGGTGATACTTACGGCGATGCGGAACACGAACAACACTACTCTGGCTTATTGCAGATTCCGTTGCGATTTGAGGCGAACTAACACAAGGATCTCGAACATCTGGCAAGAGTACCAATTTCCGTTTCTTCGTTAGTAAATTTCCTTTGCCGGATATGTTTCCGATGCGTTTAAGATACAGTTGCTCTCAATTTATGATACACATATTTAAATGTACGACGTGTAGGGTGATTAAGTCGAGAAGATCTTTCAGCGTATAAGTTTCTAGCTCTCACTGAATTTCGTTGGTATTCTTCGTAAATGAGAAGCATATTTACTTGTTCTTCGAAGGAATACATTATTCACATCGCTTCATTCGACGATACTAGCCTTACCGTTCCTATTAGTGATGTATTACGAAACCGTCGAATGATGTTTACATGCAGTGGCACGTTAGATGAATACTCCGGATTTCTCAAATATTTACTATTTGTACAATATACGAGAGAGATTTGTCGGAGACTGTGCTTAGATAAGTGCCGATGTGATAACGAATACCACTCAATCCATGATAAGAAGATTGCAGCACTGCATTGATACCAATGGTCATCACTTCGAACACCTTCTGTAAATGGACGTTCATGCCACCTTTGTGGCCTTCGTTGACCTTCAAAGATGTTATTGTTACACATCATTGGATTCGTCTCGATAGCCGCTATCAGAAAATAAGTACCAAACTACAGCATCCCATTTCAGCTACTATCATACTTTCGGAGTTATTCTAGGTGGCTGTAGCTAGTGACTCACACTGCATATAAGAACTAAGTTGGAACAATAAGCCAGAAAGACCCAGAACAAAGTGCTCGGATTAAAATGGGTGTAAGACAGGAATGTAGTCTTTCGCCCCTGGTGTTCAGTCTATATGTAGAAGACGCAATGCCAGAAAAAAAAAGAGGTTCAAAGACGAATTAAAGACATAGTGGAAGTACGTCAATGATAGAGTCGCTGATGACACTGTTATCCTCAGTAAAAGTGGAGAAGAGTTACAGGATCCGTTGAATGAAATGATCTAATGAGTACAGAGTGTGGACTGAGGGTAAATAGAAGAAACATGAAAGTAATGAGAAGCAGTAGGGATAACAACAGCGAAGAACTTATCATCATAATTGGTGATCACAAAGTGGATGAAGTTGAGGTATTCTGCTACACAAACAGTGAAATAACCGCTGACGGATGGAGCAAGGAGAACATAAAAAGCGGACTAGTTCTAGCAGAAAGAGCATGAATTTTTCTCTGGATAATCGTGCTGAAAGTCAGCGAAATAACACGGACTATGTAGTTTTCGAATTTTGAAGTATATGTACACCGCAAAAGAACTTTCCATTTTACCGCTTCTGCTACCTGTACCTCTGTTGGACGTCTGCACACATTCTACAAGTGTCGTGTCACGTGTCGATATCACCCCATGGAAATGAAAGTTATCATTGAAGTGGCACGTTTCTGGGACCTGGCAGACCCAGTGGAGAAGGCCCGCTTATCCACGCCTTGTGTCATTGAAGTTGCAAGTTTCTGCCAGATGCTGATAGCAAACGTGTGGGACCTGGCAGACCCAGTGGAGACGCATTCGGGAGGACGACGGTTCAATCCGGCCATCCTGATTTAGGTTTTCCGTGATTTCCCTAAATCACTCCAGGCAAATGCCGGGATGGTTCCTCTGAAAGGGCACGGCCGACTTCCTTCCCCATCCTTCCCTAATCCGATGAGACCGACGACCACGCTGTCTGGTCTCCTTCCCCAAAACCAACCAACCAACCAACCAACCCAGTGGAGAAGGCCCGCTTATCCACGCCTTATGCGACTCTGTACTATGAACGTCCTCTGCCGCCATTATATAGTATGGTCGGTAACAGCCACTCAACCCCTCTGCACTTAGAACCTATTCGCTGCGTGACGTTATGCAGTCGCCGCCTAGTCGCGGCTCTGACCCCATCATTCGTGCTTTAGTTCACAGAGCCTCAACCTGGTTACTATTGTACCAGATAGCTCGAACTCTTGCTACGTTATTTGTAATGAGTCTACTTACCCTTGGAGAAACGCAAGTTAAGAGAATGTTCTGTATGTTGTGTTATCCGCGAATTATTTTTGCTCCTGTCCCGGTTCCCTATGACGACAGTTGCACACCACTCTGTAGGCCACGTCTCCTTACGTTATGTAAGAAGTCATGCCCAACAACACAGTTTTGGCATCGGGACTTTCGATGATATTGATATTTTTAGTGCAATGGTAGAAGAAATCAGCAATTTCTGGGTCTGATATTGATCCAAACTCCTGCTTGGCTGCTTGGTCAGGTAAGTTATAAAATAATGTAGTCAACAGTTTCAGATATTGTAAATGGGCATTCATAAAACTACTCTAGTAAAAAGTGTTACAAAAATCCGCAGCCAACATGTATCTTCAGGGCGTATTCCGATGTCAACAGCCAGAAGAAAGAAACGTGTGGCAAGGGAAATTGTGATCCCATTTATTGGAACAATTTATAACCCCTCAACTCTGTGGATGATCATACATTTTCTACGTGTTTTGCGAAGTTTGTTTTATTAATTGTGTTGAATATTATTCTTGTAAATACGTTGTGAAGTTACAAATGCTATTTGTTATTTAAGAAAGAGAATATGCATGGAATGTTAACATTTTGTAAGTAGACATGCTGTCCTAGTAAGGGAAAAATTATTGTCAAAGAGTGTAATAAACTGTAAATGCATTATCGCTGGACGTGCGAGCGCGCCAAAAGGTAGCAGTTCGGAGTCACGAGGAGACGATTGGTGTCGTTGGTTGCGTATTCGCTGGTCTGACTATGCAGAAGTGCGGAGATAAAAAGTCTGTTTCCGAAATGTGGAGCAGTAAAAATTTAAATGGTTGGTGTGACGGATGTTTAATATGGACAAGCTATGGCATTTATTGGGCACAGTAAAAATACAGCAAGCGTTATTCATATAACATCAAGATTACTGTAGGCTCTTATTATTGGCTATGGTATGGCAAAAAGATCAACCTGTGCCCTATTTTACCGTTAAATGAAGCCACTCGACAAACCGACGGCATATAAAGTGAAGTAAGATCTAGACTTTTTATAACTAGAAGTGTAATAGGCTGACCAGCGTTGTTGGAATTTTATTGCTTAAATAACATTGTTTTCCTGCATATTATCACGTAAATAGTTTTCCTGATTCATCATCCAAGTGGTATCCATCTTATTCCTTTGTATGAACCGATATAATCAGAAAATGAACTGAAAATGAAGTGAACGATAATTTATTAGATTATCAGAACATAATTTTTACAACGTTAGGAAAATTACGTAATAATGAAATCTTTGGCTGTAGTATGAATAACGTCAGAAACAGAACGATCGAAAAGCCAGTATTAAATATTTGCTAAAAATAGAGTAACTTTAATAATAATATTTTTTTAGCATAGCTTTACGTAACTTGGACACTGAATTTCATTGTCAAAGCACAGTTCTAATTTATAGCTTGTGGCACAATTTATAACTTTTATTACAAAGAAATATCAGAGTAACTGCTAGGTAAATGACAATTCTTACCAAGGAATAAATTCAAATAATCTTTCTGCTTGCTACAATTACGATACTCAGTAACAGGGTTAGTAACATAGCAGAAAGTTCCTGCTCACAGTTAGTAAACGATCATACTTTAATTGATCTTTGAAAATTAATATAATATGTTGTATTTGTTTGCTATTGGATTATTGTTCGACCACTGTGACATGTGTGGTACTAAGTACATGAAAGTGTGCATTAGGTACTGTTCCTACGTTATGACGCCAATAACTATCCTTACGTAAGATTTCTTACGAGAATAAAGTTCAGTTTCATATTAATTATCCTTGTTCCGATGGGGAACTGGCGACCGTTGGTTATTTTCTTCAATTACAATCTTTGAAAACCTTTTATCCAAGTTTTCCACTAACCACTGTTAATCAAAGATTAGTTTACAAAAAAATATAAAAAGTTAACACAACTTTGTTTTTAATCGTCATTTGATAAAATACTGAGTAGTAGCGATTAGGTTATAACTTCATCTACGTCTCTCGGTTTTGCATTATTTTGCGGAGTAGGTGCCTCTTCCTCACAGATTAGGGACTTTAATACACGGATATATAGAAAAGTCTAATTAGCTGAAAAGGTTGGAGGGCTATAAAGTTGCCATCAGAAACTTTGAACGTTGCGGCTACAGCTGTTTAAAACATGAGGAAATAGCCAAGAAAACTACCATCTTGTGTCGATACGTATCGAGCGTAACTAGGGAGCAAAATGACAGTGTTACGGAAAGAGACGGTAGTACTCGTTGTTTATACTAAATCTTGTGCATTTATTGTTCTCATCGTGAAACTATGTTATCAAATCCTGCGTTTCAAACAGTAACTTGTAATACGAGATTTCTCTTAGTACATTGTTTTGCAAGTTTTCAGTAATCGAAACTTGTATTTTTCATGTCTAGGGGATGGGGAAGGAGAGGGGAGTGTACTGTGTTGATGGAGGTGCGTTCCCCAACTAACATTCTACATCTACATCTACATCCATACTCCGCAAGCCACCGTACGGTGTGTGGCGGAAGGTACCTTGAATACCTCTATCGATTCTCCCTTCTATTCAAGTCGCGTATTGTTCTGGGAAAGAAAGACTGTCGGTACGCCTCTGTGTTGGCTCCAATCTCACTGATTTCATTTTATCCTCAGGGTCTCTTCGCGAGATATACGTAGGAGGGAGCAATATACTGCTTGACTCAACGGTGAAGTTATGTTCTCGAAACTTCAACAAAAGCCCGTACCGAGCTACTGAGCGTCTCTCTTGCAGAGTCTTCCACTGGAGTTTATTTATCATCTCCGTAACGCTTTCGCGATTACTAGATGATCCTGTAACGAAGCGCGCTGCTCTCTGTTGGATCTTCTCTATCTCTTCTATCAACCCTATCTGATACGGATCCTACACTCGTGAGCAATATTCAAGCACTGGGCGAACAAGTGTACTGTAACCTACTTCCTTTTTTTCGGACTGCATTACCCTAGGATTCTTCCAATGAATCTCCGTCTGACATCTGCCCTACCGACGATTAATTTTATTTGGTCATTCCATTTAGATCACTCCTAATGCCTTTTCCCAGATAATTTTTGGAATTAACTGCTTCCAGTTGCTGGCCTGCTATATTGTAGCTAAATGGTAAAGGATCTTTCTTCCTATGTATTCGCAGCACATTTCACTTGTCTACATTGAGATTCAATTGCCATTCCCTGCACCATGCGTCAATTTGTTGCATATCCTCCTGCATTTCAGTACAATTTTCCATTGTTACAACCTCTCGATATACTACAGCATCATCCGCAAAAAGCCTCAGTGAACTTACGATGTTATCCACAAGGTCATTTTAGAAATAAAGCACTGACTCAGGAAAATATTATGTATATGAACGTGTGATCCAAGTTTTTCTTCGGAAAGAAACCTTGATTCAGTAAATTTTTATGTTTTGTAATACCATTTTTAACTTTATATAAATAATTGTAACTGTGTAGGCTTTCGCTGCCAGAGTCAGTTAACGTGAAAGTTTACTGGGTATGCAACCATTTCATATTGTAAATACCTATCACTGATGGATACAAATGTCTACTGGTCTAGTGGCAGACCCAGGGGAAGGCCACTGTTACCGCTACTGAAACGTTGGTTTAGGCAGTAATAGAATTTTCACTGTACCATAGCCTGGAAACTTTACTGTTAACAGATAAATAAAGTTCTATCATTTCAAATGAAACACCATTCACATTCAGATTAACAGAGCAATGATTTCCGAAAAACATGCTGAAAACTGCAGTCTAGCTGCCTCATCCTGGGTGTCTGCCATTCTCGGAAGTGTTAAGCAAAGGAAGCATAGTTGCTTCAGTAATAATTACCTGCCACCGCTTCCGCTCGATATTATTATCCTACTGATACGGAAGCGGAGTCTTATTAACAAAGGCTGCAGCCACGTCACACCGGTAAGCCTAGGCCCCATCCCTCTCTATCGCGGTCCTCTGCCGGAAAACCAATCACTATTGGAGGCGGCATTACGTCAACGCTAATTCGCCGTCCCTGCAGGGCCTGCTTCAAATGGGGCGATGTCAGTCGACGCACGCTAGACTCCGGCTCATAATTGTCATCAATGGCCCGTAATTGGAGTGATATTAGCGCCGGTCGTAATAGCTGACGGCGTGCGGCTTTGTGTGCTTTCGCTGATGGCTGATAATTAATCCAATTCCGCTTGCGATCTGACATTAGCGCCCTGGCAGTGCCGTTCGAATAGACGTGATGCAGTTCTGTGGCGCGGTCGACGCTGCGATGCATGGAGCGTGTAGCGCGAGCTCGTTACGGGATAGCCTCCTTATTAGCGAGGTGTGAACGGTAAACATAATGTCCTAATTCAGTTAGGTGGCCGCTAATACTGTTCTAAGGGTGAGCGATCAATCCTTTATGTGTAACTGAGTACTTGCTGTCAGCCTTTCTGACACATAAAAAAAAAAAGGTGCCGGAAAAGTTATTAATTTAACGATAAGTGGCGTAATCTTGGTACATGGGTCATAGGTTTTCTCTGTCAGAGAGAATTTGCGAGTAAATAGTACCGTGTAAACGTCGAGAATCAGCTTTCCGGACGTGTCCGAGAATGCATTAGGCAAAAATGGTTCAAATGGCTCTGAGTACTATGGGACTTAAATTCTGAGGTCATCAGTCCTCTATAACCTAGAACTACTGAAACCTAACTAACCTAAGGACATCACACACATCCATGCCCGAGGCAGGATTCGAACCTGCGACCGTAGCGGTCGTGCGGTTCCAGACTGTAGCACCTAGAGCCGCTCGGCCACACCGGCCGGCAATGCATTAGGCTGAGATAGTCGCGTTCTTATAGTTAAGACATCTCGTTTAACCACTAGCCTCCATCTCTCGATAGCTGCTCACTGTGGCTCTCAGACAAGAAAGACTATACCGGTATTGTTCGAAGAGCTGAGAGTCCTGAGTAACCGTACTGCGTCCAGGATTTTTACTGTATGTCAAAGTTTCTGTGCTACCTCATTTTGGCAATATATATTGCCATATTCATGCACAAGCATTGAGACAGAGAAGTTGCTGTCCATGCATCAGCACGGCTTTAGAAAGCATCGCTCCTGCGAAACTCAACTCGCCTTTTTTTCACATGATATCTTGCGAACCATGGATGAAGGGTATCAGACGGGTGCCATATTCCTTGACTTCCGGAAAGCGTTTGACTCGGTGCCCCACGGCAAACTCCTAACTAAGGTACGTGCATATGGGTTTGGTTCCCAAATATGTGAGTGGCTCGAAGACTTCTTAAGTGATAGAACCCAGTACGTTGTCCTCGATGGTGACTGTTCATCTCAGGTGAAGGTATCATCTGGAGTGCCCCAGGGAAGTGTGGTAGGTCCGCTGTTGTTTTCCACCTACATAAATGATCTTTTGGAAAGCATGGATAGCAATGTGCGGCAGTTTGCTGATGATGCTATGGTGTACGGGAAGGTGTCGTCGTTGAGTGACTGTAGGAGGATACAAGATAAGTTGGACAGGATTTGTGATTGGGGTAAAGTATGGCAGCTAACTCTAAATATCGATAAATGTAAATTAATGCAGATGAATAGGAAAAAGAATCCCGTAATATTTGAATACTCCACAGTCATGTCGATTAAATATTTGGGCGTAACACTGCAGAGCGATATGAAGTGGGACAAGCATGTAATGGCAGCTGTGGGGAAGGCGGATGGTCGTCTTCGGTTCATTGGTAGACTTTTGGGAAAATGTGGTTCATCTGTAAAGGAGACCACTTTTAAAATACTAAAACGACCTATTCTTGAGTACTGCTCGAGCGTTTGGGATCCCTATCAGGTCGGATTGAGGGAGGACATAGAAGCAGTTCAGAGGCGGGCTGCTAGATTTGTTACTGGTAGGTTTAACCATCACGCGAGTGATACGGAAATGCTTCAGGAACTCGGGTGGGAGTCTCTGAAGGAAAGGAGGCGTTCTTTTTGTGAATCGCTACTGAGGATATTTAGAGAACCAGAATTTGAGGCTGACTACAGTACAATTTTAATGCCAGCAACTTATATTTCGCGGAAACATCACAAAGATAAGATAAGAGAGATTAGGGCTCGTACAGAGGCTTATAGGCAGTCATTTTCCCCTCGTTCTGTTTGGGAATGGAACCGGGAGAGAAGATGCAAGTTGTGGTACGAGGTACCCTCCGCCACGCACCTTATGGTGGATTGCGGAATATGTATGTAAATGTAGACGTAGATTTAAAATGAAAGTATTCACTAAACTGCCAATTTTAATCAATAACCTGTGGCCGTGTCCTGTTCCTGAGGGATTAAGCACCCGTTTTACCTCCAAATCGGACAGCAGGAGCAGTCAGTAGCCGAAAACCTACAAAAAATGAGTGTATGTGTTGTACATAGTGTAAGCTGGTTTAAGTGGCATTAGTTAGTGTGTAAGCGTAGGGACCGATGACCCAAGCAGTTTGGTTCCACACGAATTCACACGCATGTGCACATCTTTTACATAGAATTAGTAAACGAAAATAATTTTTTCATCTGTGGAGATGTCAAAAAGTAATTAATTGCTCAATTTAATTGTGAGTCCACTTCTTGGCAGATTACTTCAAGGATCCTGACAGTGCCGCATGCATAACGTTCTAGTGTCTCCTTCATACTAACGTAGTTCGTACGAGAAGGCAAGCGTTATGGAGTTACTGGAGTACAAGAACTGAGAAAGAAACAAAGCGGGTTGGTTGGAATGACAACAGTTTTTAACATCTCCACAGAAGAAATTACCAGAATGTACACAAAACATCAGGCTATGTAGTTTTATAACGTAGATTAATTAACATAGAGAAACAACTGAAGCTATATTTGGAAGCAATCGTTTTGGAACTCGGAAAAGTGTCACAAAGCTTCAAGCAACACAGCTCTAGCTAAAACTTTTATGACGTCGTATTTATTCATTATGTTACAATATTGGGTGGCGAAGAACAGCCCTTCAGGAATTCAGCAGTTGTTCCGTAACTCATTAAAAATAAAACCCTTCAGCTAAATATCTATTAGGAAATGCTTTATTTTTCAGGTATCCACCGTATTTGGCTTTTGAATGATTGTGGGAATCAAGATGAAAACTGGTACAATGTTATTTCATCGTAAATGTTACTTTAAGAATGATTCAAGGGCATAAACGTACCTGATGCTAGATATCTTAATATCACAGGCAGCCTATCTTTTATATTAACGGAGTTAATGAGTCCGGATATGAGACGGGTATTCTATTCTTTTCCATAGCTGTCATCCTCATAAATTCCGATATTGTTGTGGATCTTCCACACAAGTTCTTCAGAGAGATCTTCTCTGCTTCAAAACCATCACGCCGCTTAGCACACTCTCTCATCCAACACAAACACGATAGTTTGGGTTCTTTCTTTCCGCCAAAATTACGAGGAACGACATGTCGCGAAATGGAAACCACAGTGAAAATCAAAACTGTTTTATTTGCAACGGTTAGCTAGACCTTCCAGCTACTTCTCTACACAGTCGCAACTCAGACTTAGACATTTGTCATAGCGTTGTACCAGCTTTTCAATTCCCTCGTTATAGAAGGCAGCCGCCAGTGCTTTTGGACAATTTTGTACTCTGGACTGCAGCTCATTGTCTGTGTCAAACTATTGTCTTTATAGCCAGCGGTTCATTTGAGCAGAGATGAAACTCAGGGGTAGCCAATTACTGGCTGTATTGTGGGTGATGAAACACATCCCATTGCAAACGCTGTAGGAGCATGTTCATTGCCCCTCCAGAGTAGGGAGGGGGGGGGGGGATAATTTTTGTGTAGAAAGAACCGCATGACAGTTATGCTATGTGGATTGCATAGCTTCAGGCGAAATCTTTCGCCAGGTCCTGATGCTTGGCGGGAGACGCTAATTTCTAACCATCTTTACATTCTCACTGTAAGCTCAGAGCTGAAAAGAATGACATCATGCGATCTACAGGTGTACTAGACACAGTGCCCTACGCATCTGTACAAAACTTCATCTGATTTTCACTGTATTATCCATTTCGCGACCGATCGTTCCTTACTTTCCGAATGACTCTCGTATCAAAAGCGCGGCTGCAGCTTAACGTTCTTTAATTGCAACCTCTTCTTTCATGTACACAAACATAACTGAACGATCTCACTGAGAGTGATCACTCAGCTCTCACAGAATCTCTCTCCTGTGTGTAAACGCTTCCGATATCTGCTGTCGTTAAGACTCCCATACTCTTCCTGTACACACAGATTGTTACAAAGTTAAATTTCGTATCTTGTTCAAGTTATAATAAACTGATGTAATATTTTGTGGCTGTTCTAGCATTCAGTAGTTCCACCACTACGCCGAAGAGTGCTACTTCTTCTGGCACAATAGTTAAAATATTCAATAGACACCTTTGCAGTAATTTTCGAATTTCCTAGTTGGTTCTGTTAGCAAGTGTCCCAATGAGTTTGTGTCACTATAATTACAACTGTTAGTGCAGCGACAACAAATTTGAACAGATCTCTCAAATACGTATAAACAATTAACCAAAAAGTGAAATTAAGCTTATAAAGTGAGTTATGAATAGAATTTACTTTTACTCACTAACGTTTTTGTTTCGTTTTTTCACTTTCTTCTCATTTGTTATCATTGTATGATACGATGGCATTACAAAGCGGCTGCTCTGTTTATAACTTACGAACTGGTTCCTATTCTCTACGAGTCCGCCTGCTTAGCTGAGTGGTAACGGACTTACCTGCAATGCAGCGGGCGCGGGTTTGATGCCCTGCCAGATTAGAGATTTTCTCCGCTCGGAGACTGGGTGTTGTGTTGTCCTCATCATCATCTCATCCTCCTCACCGGCGTGCGGATCACCCAATGTTGCATATACTGAAATAAGACTTGCGCTCGGCGGTCGAACTTCCCCGGATGGGGCCTCCCAGCTAACAGTCCCATACGCTCATTTCATTCCATTCCGTGGAGTTGTAGAACGGTAAAATAGTTTATTACCTGAGTGCATCATGTCTGGTTCAAGGCGCTCGCTATCCAACGAGTCCTCCTCGATACGACAGCGAGCAGCTCTCTCCTACCCGACATTCGGCGACCACCAAGGATGTGCTGCTTATCTTGCGCCGCCTTAACACGTAAATGTAATGGCGAAGTGCTTGTTACACCACTGGAATGGTACGACCATTAACACCCCAGCTTTTTATTTCAAAGTTAGTGGAATGAAATTAGAACTCCTATAACCAAATTAATCTTAAACACTACTAGTATTCCAAGATGAACACAAAGAAGCTTAATTATAACTTAACAATGATCTTCAATAATCAACATCAATATTTAAGTGATAATTGCTGTAGAACTAACTGTCTGTTTCATCAACAATTTAGCGTACCGATCATCTAATTTTACTTTAATACCGTTTTAATCTAGAAGCAAATTTCATGTTAGGTACGGTGGGGCTATATAGTGCGGAAACTTTTGAGATCAAAAACTGAATGTGGATGGGCCACAATGACTGTTAGGGCCAATCCATCTCACAAAGAAAGAGAAAAAAATAAATTTAATTTCGTAAGTGCAACCACAGATAATCGGTGCTTACAATATTTCGATCTGATTGGTAATAAACTTAGACTGGACTGATCGTTAACTAAATAGTCGTAGGACCTTGTAATTATGCAATTAGATTAATTTTCCCCACAGAACGAGTGCCATCGGTGAACTGCCTGCGGGAAACTCCATCGAATTGACAGGGTAATGTAATATCCGCAATCTAATGTGGAAAATGCTCCACATTGTGAATTTCTTTAAAAGCTCGCGGTCGTTACATTTGAACTTGAGGTGAAGCAGAGTGTTGGCGGAGACGTACGTGTTCCTCCATAGTTCGAAAAGCGGTAGCCAGACACGTCTCCAAGTGTGAGTGTCAAAGGTCGGTGGTGGCCCAACAGGCCGAGGCTTAGGCAGCGGTTCCGCCTCCAGCCCTGCTACGCTGGGTACGGGAAAATATCAACCGCGGACGCAGCTAACTCTGCTGCACCAGAGGTTACAAATAGCTTGGATGGCCTCTCTCCAGCCCGTTCGGTAGCTCATCTTTGATCATCGCAGATAGCAGTAATGAGGCAGTTATCGCCTTTTTGGTACGCAAGGGCTGCTCTCCACCACGCTGGAAGCAACCTCGTCTTTAGTGTCGTAGGCTACCGAAAGTGCTGGAGGCGGTGCGTCGAAGATTCCTGCGGGCACCGTGAGTGGCGTTTTGAACTTGGCTACCAATGAAGAACCTCTAAGCAGGCGACAGTAAAGCTAACCAGGACGGTGAAATAGGCGGCGGCCACATAGGCACGAGCCTTCTAGCTCAAGACTACTTGTAGTCGTTAGTTAGTGCCGAACATAAAACCGAGTTGTAGATACTTTGCTCTACCGGCAAACATTGAATGTACAGGGTGTTTCAAAAATGACCGGTATATTTGAAACGGCAATAAAAACTAAACGAGCAGCGATAGATATACACCGTTTGTTGCAATATGCTTGGGACAACAGTACATTTTCAGGCAGACAAACTTTCGAAATTACAGTAGTTACAATTTTCAACAACAGATGGCGCTGCGGTCTGGGAAACTCTATAGTACGATATTTGCCACATATCCACCATGCGTAGCAATAATATGGCGTAGTCTCTGAATGAAATTACCCGAAACCTTTGACAACGTGTCTGGCGGAATGGCTTCACATGCAGATGAGATGTACTGCTTCAGCTGTTCAATTGTTTCTGGATTCTGGCGGTACACCTGGTCTTTCAAGTGTCCCCACAGAAAGAAGTCACAGGGGTTCATGTCTGGCGAATAGGGAGGCCAATCCACGCAGCCTCCTGTATGTTTCGGATAGCCCAAAGCAATCACACGATCATCGAAATATTCATTCAGGAAATTAAAGATGTCGGCCGTGCGATGTGGCCGGGCATCGTCTTGCATAAACCACGAGGTGTTCGCAGTGTCGTCTAAGGCAGTTTGTACCGCCACAATTTCACGAAGAATGTCCAGATAGCGTGATGCAGTAATCGTTTCGGATCTGAAAAATGGGCCAATGATTCCTTTGGAAGAACTGGCGGCCCAGACCAGTACTTTTTGAGGATGCAGGGACGATGGGACTGCAACATGGGGCTTTTCGGTTCCCCATATGCGCCAGTTCTGTTTATTGACGAAGCCGTCCAGGTAAAAATAAGCTTCGTCAGTAAACCAAATGCTGCCCACATGCATATCGCCGTCATCAATCCTGTGCACTATATCGTTAGCGAATGTCTCTCGTGCAGCAATGGTAGCGGCGCTGAGGGGTTGCCGCGTTTGAATTTTGTATGGATAATGGTGTAAACTCTGGCGCATGAGACGATACGTGGACGTTGGCGTCATTTGGACCGCAGCTGCAACACGGCGAACGGAAACCCGAGGCCGCTGTTGGATCACCTGCTGCACTAGCTGCGCGCTGCCCTCTGTGGTTGCCGTACGCGGTCGCCCTACCTTTCCAGCACGTTCATCCGTCACGTTCCCAGTCCGTTGAAATTTTTCAAACAGATCCTTTATTGTATCGCTTTTCGGTCCTTTGGTTACATTAAACCTCCGTTGAAAACTTCGTCTTGTTGCAACAACACTGTGTTCTAGGCGGTGGAATTCCAACACCAGAAAAATCCTCTGTTCTAAGGAATAAACCATGTTGTCTACAGCACACTTGCACGTTGTGAACAGCACACGCTTACAGCAGAAAGACGACGTACAGAATGGCGCACCCACAGACTGCGTTGTCTTCTATATCTTTCACATCACTTGCAGCGCCATCTGTTGTTGAAAATTGTAACTACTGTGATTTCGAAAGTTTGTCCGCCTGAAAATGTACTGTTGTCCCAAGCATATTGCAACAAACGGTGTATTTCTTTCGCTGCTCGTTTAGTTTTTATTGCCGTTTCAAATATACCGGTCATTTTTGAAACACCCTGTACCTAGTCGCACACCCGTGTCGTGTATCTCCTTATACCTAGAAACAGCTGCCACATGTTGTCAACAGTGTAGGATTTCTTCGCCCACAAGTTGAGTACAATATATTTATTTAAAGTGCACTTGTATGCGCATCGTCCTGTTTTGCTGGCATGTTTACCGTTAGAAAAAGTGTAGCAAATACGACGATTGCTTTCATGGGCTCACTGTGTTTTCCACTGGAGGAATCAGGCATCGCGACTACACTGTTCTTAGTTTGCTAAGTACTGCGATTCGTTTCCTGCCACTGTGCTCCTAATACGCAACTAATGGCTAGAAAGTCTCAGTTTCTTGATTCGTTTCAGTAAAACAGTCCTCGCTCCCTCTATGGACTGAACTTATTCTCGTTGAGATTTTCATTATGTATTATATATTTTTTAGTCTCATTCCTTGTCCTTCCAAGAATGCTCCATCTCGCCAAGTAGTTCCAAATTGTGGATGCGTTCTATAAAGGATACTTTGCATTTGTGTGTCTTACTATGATACATGTACAAATTTAATAACATTTATTGGCTATCATTTTTCTGTAGCTTTCTATCCGTCCATTTTGTTTTAAATTAATCAATTAGGCAATGAAACACTGCCAAGACGAGAGGTCCCCCAGATCCAGAGACAGCTGGTTAACATCTGAGTGCTACAACCTGTCTTATAGGGAAACGATAACAGGCAGTGATTTACGTACTTTATTAGCATGATTTAACATCCATCGACCGATCCCTACCAGTACAGTCCACAACAGGAAGGAAAATTGGCCTACGGTCACAAAGTTACCTGCTGTAAATACAAACCCACCGTTCAAACAAATTTCAGGCTAGCAGGCGGTCGTCATTCAATACATGCCACGATGTTTCGTACTAAGCACCTGCCAGTAATCGTCAGGTGGGCCATCGAAGACCGACGAAGACGTCCTCCGTTCCGCAGTATATAGTACGCTATGAGTATTCCATGTATGCGTGAAACTACAGACGCACCAGACATCCCGCAGGAAGGGTCGTCGCTGGCGGAAACGGGGGACTCAGCTGTCCTCCGCATTCCTCTCGCCTCGGCGGTCAGGGCACTTTGTCATAATCGATTAGAGCAAATCGGGGTTCAACGCACTGTCCAACGGGTAGCCGTTATCATGGTTCATCAGATTTTCAATCAGGCGTATTTCTAGGGATCCCTTAATAATGAAGCCCCCAAACGTGTTGTTGTATTATCACATTCCGTCAGCCTGCTTAGCTGGGTGGTAACATGCTCGCCTGACATGCGGCCCGGGTTCAATTCCCGAACGGGTCGGAGATTTTCTCCGCTCGGGGACTGGGTGTTGAGTTGTCGTCGTCATCATCATTTCTTCCTCATCAGCGGCGTGCTAGTCGCACAACGTGCCATCGACTGAAGTAAGACATGCACTTGGCGGCTGAACTTCCCCAGATGGGGCCTCCCGGCCAACGATGCCCTACACTCATTTAATTTTTTTATCACATTCAATTGAATGTCCAGTGGAAACGCGGCAAAAGGTTGGCGAAACTTTGATATTCAATTCAACGTTTCCTCACAGTGTGTGTGGTCTGACCTATGTAAGCCCTATGACATTGGGCAAGGTATTTTGTAAATTCCGGCCTTCCGAAACAATAACTTATCATTGAATGATGCCAGATTGTCTGCAATCCTAGATGGTGGACGGAAAACCACTTTAAACTGAAACTTACGAAGGATTCTTGCTGTTTCAAACGTAATGTCACTCACAGAAGGAAGAAAAGGTGAAGATTTTGCCGGCGTGTTCTCCTAATCAACTACCTCCTGCTTCTTGGTTTCAACTGATAGTGCCCTGCGAATCTGCCGGGTAGAATATCCATTTTTACCCGAACACTTGTTAAGCGAGCTCTTAAGGCAAACTATCATTATCTGAAACTGCGTAAGCTCTGTATACAAGTTTCTTACGCACGTTCGTGATCTGTGACGACTGGTGGAAACTTGACCCTTGCAAATAGAAATCAGTAGGAATTGTTTTACGATAAACTGAATGCTCCTGAAAACAATCATTTTTGCGCCTAATCAAGACATTCAAGGAAGGCTTACAACCCTCCTTCTCTATATCCATAGTGTCCACCCCGATAGCTGAGTGGTCAGCGTGACGGATTGCTGTCCTACGGGCCCGGGTTTGATTCCTGGCTGGGTCTGGGATTTTCTCCGCTCAGGGACTGGGTGGTGTGTTGTCTTCATCATTTCATTCCAATCCGGCGCGCAGGTCGCTCCATGTGGCGTCGAATCTAATAAGACCTGCACCGAGGCGGCTGTACCTGCCCCGCAAGGGGCCTACCGGCCAATGACGCCAAACGCTCATTTCATTTCATATAGCCGTAGTGAACCGGATGTACTTACGAATGTAATTTAGTTGATACACACTGAGGAGGTAAATGTCATGGGATAGCAATACGCACGGCTGTAGGATTACATACACAAGGTGTAGAAGAATAGTACATGGACATAGCTGTTATTTGTACTTAGGCGATTCATTTGAAATGGTTTGCAAAGTTAATGGCTGCACAAAAGGTATTAACTGACTACGAATGCGAAATGGTAGTAGGAGCTAGAAGAGGGGACATTTCTTTTCGGAAATCATTAGGGGACTCAGTATTGCGAGATCCACGTAAAGACAACTTAGCGACCGACGTCCTTCCCTTAACGACGGAGACACACAGCGTTGTTAGTGCTAACAGACAAGCAACACTGCGTGAAATAAAGTGGGAGGTACGTTGAACGTGTGCGCCAGAACAGTGCGACGAAATTTTGCGGTAAAGGGCTATGGCAGCAGACGAACGACTCGAGAGCCTTCGATAACATAACGACATCACCTCCAGCGCCTCTCCTGTGTTGGACCATAGACGACTGGAAAACTGTGGCCTGGTCACGTGAGTCCTGATTTCAGCTGGTAAGAGGTGACGAAAGGGTTGACAAATGGCGGAGACCTCACGAAGCCAGTGACCCAAGATAACAACAGGGCAGATTGAGATTTTCGCTCTGCAGGGGAGTGTGCGTGGGCGTGAGTCGTGCTTGGGTAGCTCAGTTGGTAGAGCACTTGGTCGCGAAAGGCAAAGGTCCCACCTTCGAGTCTCGGTCCGGCACACAGTTTTAATCTGCCAGGAAGTTTCAACAACAAGGCACTTTGCAAACTGGTGGTGGCTCCATAGTGTTGTGGGATGTGTTGACATGCAATAGACCGGGTCCTCTGTCCCAAATGAACCGTACACTGACTAGTAATTGGTTGTGTAGGGCTACTTTGAGGCTGTTTGCAGTCATTAATGGACTTCATGTTTCCAGACAACAATGCGCCGTGTCATCGAGCCACAACTGTTCGCAGTTGGTTTCAAGAACTTTTAGGCAGTTAGAGAGAATGAATTGGCCACCCAAATTACGAGGCGTACACTGCATGTCGGTTCACGCACAAAATCCTGCATCGGAAACACTTTCGCAATCATGGACGCCTCTAGCTGCAGGGGACTTCTTAAATGGGTCACATGGGGCTGACAGGCAGGTGTCCAATTGAAATATCGTGGGATGTATTGAACGGCGACAGGCTACAAGCCCGAAAATTGTCTGAACATTCAATTCGCCGAGAAAATTTTAAAATTCACAGTAAACAACCTGTTCTTCTGCTCAAAGGACTCTGTCCGAAAAGAACTGAGACCTAGAACTACAATACTACAAACATTCAAACTATAGAAAAAAAATTCCCTGCGTTATGCATCATGCCACGACTCAGTTACACATCGGGGTTATGAAGAATTCTCTTGGAGGCGAGTAGTAGGGTTCAAAATTGTGTCGTGGAGGCTAGTGCTGGCGCTGCATGCTAAAAGGACTGAGACTATTGTAGATATAAGGAAGGAACCGGAAAAACCGACCGGTTAAAAAACGATACCGGTATTTGAGTTCTGAACAACCGGCATTTTTCGCTACTTTTCTGCTCTCGATTATAACAAGTGCTTTTTATTTTTTTAATAACAACCAGTAAAACATATGTAACACGTCAGCCACAGATACGAATAGAAGCCAAACTTTATCTAGCTATCAGCCAAAATAATTTCGCTGAATCCTGGGTAATGTTTGGTTTCTACGTGCAGCAGAGGCTGACGTGTTACATGTTCACTTATCACAGTTGCTGACAGGGCTGCCCAATGTTAAAAATGTTTAGACCAGCTAAAATACCGAAATGTCAATTTACTATAGCAGCAGTCCTAAATTTTTAGGCGTTTAAATAACCTTTTTCAAAAAACGAGCAATTTTTATATAAATATTTGGGATTTTTTTGATATATTCCAGTTATTATTGAAAAAGGGACAAGCATTCAGCGGTATTTTAATAACAATACAGAATAACAATACAGAAACGAGAAACAAACTGATATTAACCGCCGCAATAGTATTGTACGTGGGAGTGAGAGCTCTTCGGTCTCCTTTTCGTGAGTTTTTATTGTGATATTTCGCGAAGACATGCTCAACCACTTGCTTGCATATGCATAACTGTCTTGAAATCATTCACAGCGCGATGCGTTTCCCATATTCACCGCTGTGCTTGTGTACTGCGATGTCAGTGCGTGTTTCCCATGATGGCCAGACGAGGCAAAGTGCGGCAGTACCGTGGTCGGGTACGACAGGATTGGTAAAAGAATAATGTACCTCTTGCCATGTGATGTAGTGGCAACATTGGTACGCGTGTACATGTAGTGTGTGAGACTTGCCCCATGTGGTCTACATGGTAGTTTCTCGTTGGTGTCGTCGGACATTAGTTGTTACAGACTGGCACCATCCCTACCCTGCAAGTGTTTATCAAAGTGCGCTATCAATGAAGTACAATGCCTTTGGAAGATATGAACGGGAGAAGCAGCAACAGACTTGCGACATCATCTATGGAGACAACTTAAAACCGAGCAGTTCGTTCAGAATAGAAAGTAGATGATATGTTGCTTATGTCTACATAATATGCCTTTACGTCCTTGTAGATTTCGAAAAGGGATAAATGTAGTGGACTGACAAGGCAGCCAGTCCACAGTGACGGGTAGCCGAAAGGGCACACGTACACACACGCCGACTGGCGCGAAGTCTGGAACAGGATTCGTAATGAATGTGATAAAGAAAAGAACGTAGCTACTAGAACACTTAACTTTTATATCGTCCTTTGGTATACAGCATTCTTGATGATACAAGTGAGACTATCTTGAGATACATGCAATGGTACAAATGGCGCCTTGCTAGGTCGTAGCCATTAACTTAGCTGAAGGCTATTCTAACTGTCTCTCGGCAAATGAGAGAAAGGCTTCGTCAGTGTAGTCGCTAGCAACGTCGTCGTACAACTGGGGCGAGTGCTAATACGTCTCTCGAGACCTGCCTTGTGGCGGCGCTCGGTCTGCGAACCTGACAGTGGCGACACGCGGGTCCGACATGTACTAATGGACCGCGGCCGATTTAAGCTACCACCTAGCAAGTGTGGTGTCTGGCGGTGATACCACAATAAATTCACATGGAAAAATAGAGTTCTTCAGAGTTGTTCAGCCTCAGTTTTCACCCTTTTTGCACTGACTATTCGTAATGCCCAAACAGTGGTATGATCCTCGATTACAGAATGATTCTTGAGCAGAGTTTCAAATATGTTTGTGTCAGTAGGAGAATACTGGTGTTTTATTGATTTATTTACCGTAGTTTTGAGCCACTTACTGCTTTTCGGAAAAGCAGCGAACTTTAAAGTTTTCATTTACTTTTCTATCTATTTCATATTTTTCATTCTATGAACGTTGAAATGCAGTGAGCCAAAATTTTTAAATCTTTGTTAGATTTCTATATGTATTGCATGAAACAAGAGGATAGAAGTACCGAAAATCTGATATTTCAGAAACCGGTTATTTTCAGCGTTTTTAACACTCAAATTGGCGTTTCATAATAACAAAGACAACCAAAGATAGATTGTTTCAGCGATAGCTGCCATCCCTATTGTAAGGGAGATTTGTTAGTTCTTTTTTGTTTTTCTATTTGCAACATGCTCCAGTACAATTTTTGTAATACTACTTGCATTTATTGCTTCTCTCTCTCTCTCTCTCTCTCTCTCTCTCTCTCTCTCTCTGTGTGTGTGTGTGTGTGTGTGATGGTGAGACAAGCTTCAAATGGTTCACTCAGTTTCTTTTTATTACAGGGGACATAAAACCCTCTGACCAAACACGCTCATCTACCGGTACGGCCAAGAGACAAGGGAGAGGGTGAAACCTTGTGCTGACACGTAGTCCACGCTTCACCAGGAACACAAAGGGGCCCGCCAAGGTTAACGTCACCATAGGCAGTGCCACATGTCCTCACTTCATGGAACTGCGGAAAGGTTTGGTATTTAAGCCACGACCCTGACGCCAAGTCTGGTGATCAGGAAATTTAAGTCATCAACACTTCCACCCTTGACGGGAAAATGTGGGTAGTGAAAATATTTTCGAACCGGCTTACCCATGGGTCGAGCACAACTCCACAAACGTGCGTTAGCGATCCTCTTGTTTAATATCATTTTGTTCGTTAAATTTGTTCAGAGCGGACGTCCCGTGACGCCTGTTGAAGTTCATTGTTGATTCGTTCACTCAGTTTTTTTTTTTTTTTTTTACAGGGGCCAGAAAACCTTCTGACTGGACTCGCTGATCTATCGTCCAAGCCGGCCTCGCCCACGTAGGCGGGTGTAATGAAAGCAGTGTGGGAGAGGCTGTGTACTCACGCAGCAGGTGGACGGCGGCGCTGGCGGCGACGGGCGGCACGTGCGGGCTGCTGACGGCCTGGCAGGAGACGACGGCGAGCAGGAGGGCGCGCGACAGCCGCGGCAGCCGCAGCGACGCCTCGACGCCGCCCTCCGGCAGCAGCCGCTGCTGCTCCTGGGCGCCCTCCAGCGGCGGCGCGCCGTTCAGCCGCCAGTACAGCCGCGGGATGGGCCGGCCTGCGAAGCACACACACTGACGGCTGACACAGCAGTACCACAGAGCAGGGTGCGCGTAATTATACTCTGAGAGAAAGTACACAAAACCCTGGGTACTATGGGTATCGTCTTTTATTAGTAATCAAAAAGATTTCGGTCACAGGTTCGAACCACCTCACTACCTAAAATTTGAATAAAAACCATCACCAATGGCGGCCAGGACTTCTGCCATAAGAAGTCACTCTCATTCTGCCAACGGCCACGTCAAAGCAAACGGAGGAGCGGACAGAGCCTCAGGGCAGTCTCTTGTCCCAGGGATGACAAAAAAATAAATAAATAAATAATCGTGTGGCTAGGGCCTCCCGCCGGATAGACCGTTCAAAAATGGTTCAAATGGCTCTGAGCACAATGGGACTCAACATCTTAGGTCATAAGTCTCCTAGAACTTAGAACTACTTAAACCTAACTAACCTAAGGACATCACACACACCCATGCCCGAGGCAGGATTCGAACCTGCGACCGTAGCAGTCCCGCGGTTCCGGACTGCAGCGCCAGAACCGCACGGCCACCGCGGCCGGCGATAGGCCGTTCGCCTGGTGCAAGTCTTTCGATTTGACGCCACTTCGGCGACTGGCTCGTCGATGGGGATGAAATGATGATGATTAGGACAACACAACACCCAGTCCCTCAGCGGAAAAAATCACTGACCCAGCCGGAAATCGAACCCGGGGCCTTATGATTGACATTCTGCCGCGCTGACCACTTTTTTTTTAAATTTTAAATAGATACTCTATCCATCTTTTCTTTTAATTAATTAAAGAAGGAAATGAATAAAACTGAAAATGTCCAAATGCAAGACATGAACATATTGCGGATAGTATAAATGCAAAAGAAACATGCTCCTGTAGCAATGAAATGAAATTCGTGTCGGCGACGACACCTGCTCACGACCCGACGTTCGACAGAGCAAGAGAGCCATCTATCGACTCGTTCTCGAGATGTTAGTGTAAGACTTGGTCGTCTTGTCGAAATAAACTAAGGGTCCGTAAATGTGATCGATGTCTATCTCGGCTTCTTCGTCTATCTCATCTCTCACTCGTCACACCTCATCTGGCCGGCGGGTCGGTAAATGTAAGTCGCAAGTAATTAGCGAAGTATTGCCCATATTTCTTATGCTGTTGCAGCTTCGTGTGTCCATTCAGGAGAAAATGCCAGAAATCCATTTTGTCCTTTTCCGATTCGTTATAGACGTAGCCCACCACCATTCCCCGCACCCATGTCACTGCATTGATTTTTTGGACCGGAAAATAAGATTCTTGGGGGGAAAAAAGTGTGTCTGATGAAATTTTGGGTCAGAAAGTGGAAACTGTCATTATATGAGGATGAATTAGCAATGATCAACAGCCTGAGGATACAAAAGGGGGGGGGGCGTCCGCAACTCGTGGTCTAGTAGCTAGCGTTGCAGCCTCTGGATCACGGTGTCCCAGGTTCGATTCCCGACCGGTTTCGGGATTTTTCTCTGCCCGGGGACTGGGTGTTTGACTTGTCCTCATCATTTCATTATCATCGCCATTCGTGACCGTGGCTAATTTGGATTGTGTAAATACTAGACTGTGTAAAAAATTGGGACTTTGTACGCGCGCTGATGACCGCGCAGTTGAGCACGCCAGAAAACCAAACGTCATGCAGGGAGCAATGAAAACGACTGCATTAAAAACACATAACGTGTATCCACAGGAAAGATAGCCTGTAATTGGAAAAGTATGACGACAATCTCTCCGTTTGCTAAAGATTCCGGATTAGTTCGTCATTCTAATTTCCGAGAGGGGACTGCTAAGGGTTAGGTGAACATGAGAAAAAGTTTCAATAACAAAGGATAACGTTCCACGACTCTGGACATGGGATGTCAGAAGTTTGAACTTGGCAGGGCAGCTGTAAATTTTAAAAAGGGATATGCTAAAGTTCAGTATAGATGTAGTGGGGCGTCGGTGAAGTGAAATGAAAAGAGGACAAGCATTAATGGCCGCACGAATATGAGTATTATCAACAACAGCAGAAAATGGCGACGGGCGTAGGATACGTTATGAATAGGAAGGTAGAGCTGAGAGTGAGTTACTGTTGACAGTTCAGTGATAGGGTTGTTGTCATCAGAACAGACAGCAAACCAACACAGACAACCATAGTTCAGGTGTACACGTCGACGTGGCAAGCCGAAGATGAAGTGTTGGAGAAAGGATATGAGGTTATTGAAAGGGTATTTCAGTACGTTAAATGAGATGAAAATATAATGGGAGACGGGGTAGTGGTTGTGGTTGTAAGGCAACGAGTAGGAGAAAGTGTTACGGGAAAATACGGACTTGGTAGTAGGTACGAGAGGGGAGAAAGACTAATTGAGTTCTGCAATAAAAACTAGTTAGTAACAGCACATATACTAGGAGGAAGCCCATAGATAGGGGAAGATACTACATAAACTACATCATGGTCAGACAGAAATTCTTACATCAGATACAGGATTGTAAGGCGTACCCAGGAGCGGACGTAGACTCAGATTGCAGTTTAATAGTGATGAACGGCAAGATGAAATTTAAGAGACTAGTCAGGAAGACGCAATGTGCATGGAAGTGGGAATGACGCAATATGCTTGAAGCTCTCTGAGGCTGTAGATGCTGTGAAAAGGAGTAACTCAGTAGGCAGTTCAGTAGAAGACGAATGGACAGCTCTAAAAATTGAAATCACTCATTCTGGGGACAAAAACATATGTATAAAGAAGGTAACAAGAAAGAAACTCTGGATAACAGAAGAAATACTTCAAATGATCGACGAAAGGAGGAACTACAAATATGTTCAGACAAACTCAGGAATGCAGATACACAAGTCAGTTGTGAATGAAGTAAATAGGAAGTTCAGGGAAAGTAAGCCGCAATGGCAACAGAAAAATTGGAAGAAATCGAAAAACAAACGATTGTCGAATGGACTGACTCAGCGTACAGAAAAGAAAAAGTAACTTTTGGTGAAATTAAAAGCAAGGCTGGTATCATTAAGAGTGCAATGGGAATTCAATGTTAAATGCGAAGGACGGATAGGTTGACAAAGTACACTGAAGGCCTATATGAGGGAGGATATGCTGATGTGATAGGGATAAGAAATAGGAGACGATATTGAAGAGAATGGGGATCTAGAATTTGAATCAGAATTAGAAAGAGTTTTGGAAGTAAATCCGAGTCTAGTCGATCCTTCAGATCGATTAAGATGGAAGGGAATTTCTAAAATCAACACGTTGGGGGAAATGGCAACAAATCGACTTGTGTGTGTAATGTGTGAGTATGGCGATATACCATCCGACTTTCGGAAAAAGCTATCGAAACAATTCTTACAATTGCAAGAGTCTACAAGCGCGACAATTATTGCTCAGTCATCTTAACTGCTCAAGCATCCAAGTTGCTGAGAGGGATAATATGCGGAAAAATGGAAAAGAAGATTGAGGATGTGCTAGATGAGATCCTTTTGGCTTTACGGAAGCTAAATGCACCGGAGAGGAAATTCTGACGTTGCGGTTGCTAATGAAAGCAAGACTTACCTTTATAGGATTCGTCGACCTGGGGAAGCGTTCATTACTCTCAAATAATGCAAGATGTCAGAAACTCTGAGGAAAATTCCTGATAGCTATAGAGCATGACGAGTAATACAATATCGACATGAACAAAGCGGGAACAATAAGACTGGAAGACCAAGAACGAAGTGCTCCGATTAGAATGGGTAATGGGTGTAAGACAAAGATGTAGCTTTTCACCCTACTGTTCAATCTAGGCATTACTTAAGCTCTGACGGAATTAAAGCTGATGGAAGGGTGGTGTTATAATGCAGCTTCAAAGGATATCAATGATAAGATTCGCTGCTTCAAGGTCTCTCGGGCATGCAGCCGCGTTGACTGGTCGTTGTTGAACGAATTTTCGACGGCGTAACGTGCCATCATCATCAGGTTACTCCTTTTGACTGACGTCCTAGGCCGGAGAGTGGTGTGGTATATATATCTGTCGCCTCTCCCCTCCACTGACTCCGCGTATGGACCGAGGGATGTGCAGGCCGTGGTGGTGGGGGTAGCTTGCGCTGACGAGGTGACTGATGGGCGTCAGTACGCATGCCGCCTTCGGCGGGTGTGGTGCCCCGTTTCCGCTGCTCCTGCAGAGCTTTTATTGCTGGATTCCACGCTTGGCTGAGTTGAAATCCGTTGTCCTTGTTAATATGGTTCTCGTGCAGCCGGATTTCAATTGCTTCCTTGTATACACAGTCCCAAAAGCGGGATGTGTTGTGAAGGACTTCTGTGTTCTCGTATTCCATACGATGATTTGTCTCGAGGCAATGTTCTGCGATGGCAGATTTTGTAGGCTGTTGGATATCGGTGTGCCGTTTGTATTCAGTACACCTTTCCTCGATGGTGCGAATGGTTTGCCCCACATATGCTTTCCCACGCTCGCACGGTATGAAATAAACTCCAGATTTCCGGAATCCTAAATCGTCCTTCACTATCCCTACAAGGGACTTGATCTTTGGCGGCGGGCGGTAGACGCATTTGATGTTATGACGTCCTAGAATCCTGCCCATTTTTCCAGATACGTTGCCCGCATATGGTATGTAGGCTGTCGCTTTCGGTGGATCATCATCAGGTTTCGGCTGTGGTGTGGTCTTATGCTTGAAGGCGCGTCGAATTTGGCGGTCACTATAGCCGTCCTTCTGGAACACATCCTTGAGGTGATCTAGTTCCAGTTTTAAGCTTTCTTCGTCGGAGATCACATGGGCTTTGTGAACCAATGTATTTAGTACTCCTTCTCTTTGTGACGCGTGATGACAGCTGGAGGCGTGAAGGTACAGATCCGTGTGGGTTGTCTTCCGGTAGACGCTGTGCCCTAGTGTTCCATCAGGCTTTTTCCGTACCAGAACATCCAAGAATGGTAGCTGCCCGTTTTTCTCCACCTCCATGGTGAACTGAATTTGGGGGTGGATGGAGTTCAGATGTTGTAAGAACAGTTGAAGCATCTCTTCCCCGTGAGACCAAATGACGAAAGTGTCGTCAACATATCTGTAGGAGACTGTTGGTTTTAGTGGTGCTGATTGTAACGCTTTCTCCTCAAATTCTTCCATGTACATGTTGGCCACCACAGGTGACAGAGGGCTACCCATAGGTACGCCGTCTGTCTGTTCGTAGTAATGTCCGTCAAAAAGATAATATGTTGACGTGAGCACAAAGTTAAATACTTTCGTGAACGTGGGCCCAAATTTCTTCTCAATAAGACCCAGTGAATCATTGAGTGGAACTCTCGTGAAAAGTGATCCAACATCGAAACTGACCATTAGATCTGAGCTGGCCAACTTGAGTTTCCCCAAACGTTCCACAAACTGAGCAAATGTGACCACCACATCAAAAACTCGGCTCCCGCCCCCCACCACCGCAGCCTGCACATCCCTCGGTCCATACGCGGAGTCAGTGGAGGGGAGAGGTGACAGGTATATATACCACACCACCCGCCGGCCTAGGACGTCAGTCAACAGGAGTAACCTGATGATGATGGCACGTTACGCCACCGAAAATTCGTTCATCAACAACCAGTCAACCCGGCTGCATGCCCGAGAGACCTTCAAGCATCTCATTCGCCGGGAAAATCTACGAACACACATAAGATTCGCTGCTGAAATTGCTATCCTCATTGATAATGAACAAAGCTAATGAGTACGTAATATGGATTGACAGAAAATCGACGAAACGCGAAAGTAATAAGATGTAGCGGAAATAAGAACAAAGATAAACTTAATATCAGAACTAGTGATTAGAAGTAGACGAAGTTAAAGAATTCTGCTACCTAGGTAGCAAAATAAGTTATGATGGACGGTGCAAGGAGAGCGTTAAAAGGGCACTAACAATGTCAAAAAGAGCGTCCTTGGCCTTAATTTGAGGAAGAAATTTCTGAGAATGTATTATGCAGCACATTATAGTGTGGTAGTGGAACCTGGACTGTGGGATAACCGGAAACGAAAGATCGAAGCATCTAGAATGTGGTGCTACAGACGTTGGTGGATTGATAAGGTAATTACACATAAGAGAGAGAGAATGGGGAAAGGAAGAGAAGGGATGGTTGGGAAGATGTGATTTCCAGTCCCACAGTTTATTCTGATAATACAACAGCGCGAGTTCTAAAATCATTAAAATCATACTGGACAAGGAGTGGAACCCGAATTTACCACTTCTTGTCGGTGATTACCTTAACAGTTTCGGCCATCCGGATACGGTGCCTGACCGACTCAAATTTCCATCTTAAGACATGCTGGAACGCAGTGTCTGTCGTCCGTTAATCCCCCACAATTCACCTAGGTGATCTGACGATATTAGTGCACCGGAACTGAAAGAAAGGCGAAGGAGCTGTTGCGTTCTTACAGAAATGTATATATTTGAGTGGTGCCTGGTCTGTCGGACTCTACGGGAGTCATTAATTTGCAAGTAGAGGGTTAATAGACGAGAGAGGGTGCGCTGCAGTGTGCGATAAATTGGAAATTTGTGTCGGTCAGCAATCTTGTGCCGAAGGCCGAAGCGATTAATGTAAACGCTCATGAGAAGCGGTAAATCCTTGTTCGAGTTCAGGCAGAAACTTTCAACTTTCGCAACTGCATTACCACAACGTCATGTGCGGCTGTAAATCCCTAATTCCCACCCATTCCTTCGCCTTCTTTCGCTATTCTCTATTTCATATTAGTGTATGCAACAGCCGAGTCAACACAAATAAATAAAAATATATACTTGAAAGTTTCGCTACTCGAGACGGCCTTTGTGACAAACGAGTCAGCCGCGCGGAATGACCTCGTGGTTTAAGGCGTCATGTCACGAACTGCGCGGCCCCTCCCATCGGAGGTTTGTGTCCTCCGTCTGGCATTGTTGTGTGTGTTGTTCTTAGCGTAAGTTAGTTGAAGTAGTGTGTAAGGACCGATGACCTCAGTAGTTTAGTCCCCTAGGAAATCACACACACTTGAAAATTTTAAACAAACGAGTGGTCGTTGCACAATGAAAATTTGTGGAAACATTTGTAAGGTCCTGCAGAAGAGAAATAACGAATAAACCTTCGCATAAATCACATTTTAATTTCAGAATTTAACAATTGTTGATTGATTATCATGTTTACATGTTAACTCAATCTTCCGTCGGTTCTTGGTAGAGCAACATTGTAATAAATGAATATCGCTAGTTTGCTTTCGTTCTACAGTATACTGTAGAACAAAAGCATACTAGTGATATTAACTCATTATCATGTTTCCGTTATCAGGTTACAAACATTGTTCTGTGTGACGACCATCAGCATCCACCACAGCGTGGAACCGCACTAGAAATTGTGCAAATACCATTTCATAATTGTTCGCATCACTTTTCGAAAGGTGGACCATGGAATGTTCAACTTCGTGACACAGCTTCCGCACTGATCGAAGCTCGCTCATTCCGTCCAGCATTCTCAGACATCGATACAGAAACTTCCTCCACAATTTTTGCGCAACTGGCCGTCGGCCTCTCCCGGGAGCAATTCCCAAACTACCTGTTCTTTCGAACTTTCCAGTCTTGTTCTTCAACCCCGCGGCGCAAAGATAAACCCTCGTATTCCTTTAATGCGTCTGTATTCATGAAGAACAGCGCCGCTATCGCGATTGTTTCGATGAAACGGGTCTACACTAAATCCCTTCTCACCTTGTTCAGGCCCATGTTGTCTGTCTGCAACTGTAACACAATGATGCTTCTGTTTCAACGCTACGTCGCCGTACCAGTATCGGCGCCTGACGGGAAGTCCCAACGCTAACACTGCGAAAAAAGCAAATCTAGCAGAGCACAGTCTGAACATCATTCCTGCCCAGTTTCGTACCCACAGGATAAACTGTGTCACGTAGTGAAAGTTTAATTATAGTCACCCTTTATTAAGCACTAGGCTGTTCCAACGCAGCACCGTGGGTCACGTCCACCCGCGAACTCCAGGATGACTCTTATTTGGCACGTATGAAATTTCAACTCAAATAGGTTAAAGGCGAACGCTGCTACTGAGACTTCGAAAACCGAAAAGCTATAAAACTAAATTTAATCCATGTTGTGAAGAAATGTTTGAAGTCTGTAACAATGTTACAAATTTATAAATTAATTTCCTCCGCTTCGGTCACCTTTTACTAATACACTCCTGGAAATGGAAAAAAGAACACATTGACACCGGTGTGTCAGACCCACCATACTTGCTCCGGACACTGCGAGAGGGCTGTACAAGCAATGATCACACGCACGGCACAGCGGACACACCAGGAACCGCGGTGTTGGCCGTCGAATGGCGCTAGCTGCGCAGCATTTGTGCACCGCCGCCGTCAGTGTCAGCCAGTTTGCCGTGGCATACGGAGCTCCATCGCAGTCTTTAACACTGGTAGCATGCCGCGACAGCGTGGACGTGAACCGTATGTGCAGTTGACGGACTTTGAGCGAGGGCGTATAGTGGGCATGCGGGAGGCCGGGTGGACGTACCGCCGAATTGCTCAACACGTGGGGCGTGAGGTCTCCACAGTACATCGATGTTGTCGCCAGTGGTCGGCGGAAGGTGCACGTGCCCGTCGACCTGGGACCGGACCGCAGCGACGCACGGATGCACGCCAAGACCGTAGGATCCTACGCAGTGCCGTAGGGGACCGCACCGCCACTTCCCAGCAAATTAGGGACACTGTTGCTCCTGGGGTATCGGCGAGGACCATTCGCAACCGTCTCCATGAAGCTGGGCTACGGTCCCACACACCGTTAGGCCGTCTTCCGCTCACGCCCCAACATCGTGCAGCCCGCCTCCAGTGGTGTCGCGACAGGCGTGAATGGAGGGACGAATGGAGACGTGTCGTCTTCAGCGATGAGAGTCGCTTCTGCCTTGGTGCCAATGATGGTCGTATGCGTGTTTGGCGCCGTGCAGGTGAGCGCCACAATCAGGACTGCATACGACCGAGGCACACAGGGCCAACACCCGGCATCATGGTGTGGGGAGCGATCTCCTACACTGGCCGTACACCACTGGTGATCGTCGAGGGGACACTGAATAGTGCACGGTACATCCAAACCGTCATCGAACCCATCGTTCTACCATTCCTAGACCGGCAAGGGAACTTGCTGTTCCAACAGGACAATGCACGTCCGCATGTATCCCGTGCCACCCAACGTGCTCTAGAAGGTGTAAGTCAACTACCCTGGCCAGCAAGATCTCCGGATCTGTCCCCCATTGAGCATGTTTGGGACTGGATGAAGCGTCGTCTCACGCGGTCTGCACGTCCAGCACGAACGCTGGTCCAACTGAGGCGCCAGGTGGAAACGGCATGGCAAGCCGTTCCACAGGACTACATCCAGCATCTCTACGATCGTCTCCATGGGAGAATAGCAGCCTGCATTGCTGCGAAAGGTGGATATACACTGTACTAGTGCCGACATTGTGCATGCTCTGTTGCCTGTGTCTATGTGCCTGTGGTTCTGTCAGTGTGATCATGTGATGTATCTGACCCCAGGAATGTGTCAATAAAGTTTACCCTTTCTGGGACAATGAATTCACGGTGTTCTTATTTCAATTTCCAGGAGTGTAGTTAATCAACACTTGCTGCCATCGTCGCTTGCATCGCAGTTACATGTACGTGACATTAACCTGAATTACGATAACGTTCATTTACTGCGTGTACCAGTGAGTAAACGTGTCGAGAGATAACTCTGTACAGAAAGATGCGTTTATTTTAGATGTTGTATATTTTAATTCGTTTCATTAGCGTATTTAATTATATTTATGTTTGACATATCTGCACATAGATCACCGTAAAAAACACATTGATTACATTCTATACATGATTTATGATTGCTATGCTCTGAATTCTTTCCGCCGGTAATTATTCATTGTTCACATTTCCTTTTTCCTGAAAAAAGTTCTGGTTAGAACAGCCAGAGACATCGGTCACCTGTGTGTAAGATTTTGCAAACGTGAACTTTAAAAATGTTCTGCATATGAGTTGAAACCCGTAAATGTAACGCACACGAAGCAGTATTAGTAAGCAAACGTTCCAGCTACATATGCAACTGATACAAATGTAGTAAAATTGGAATTAAGTGATTAAGAAAGCATTCTTTTCACGTCACTTTCTGCTGTTCATGGTTATTCCAAATATATCATCAAAAAACCAGTTACATTAACGAGGGAAAATGTGTCGTATTACTAGAGGAAGCACGCAGTTAAGAAGAGAAAAACGAAATTTCGTTCCTGACACTATGTTATTCACGTAATCACTGTTGTGTTCAGTACTTAAAACAGTTGTTGCATGCACACGACAGAAATAATGAACAAGGAGCAATCGAAAACAGCAATCTGATAATGTTTTGGGGTATTTAAGACGGCGACAAGCCCAACCCACTCTGGCTTCAAAACAACGTACAGCGAAAGTACATAGTGCCTTCTCTCCATTTTTTTCAACTCCATGATCACAACTTAAGAATTTCACATTCAGATGTATATAGCATTCCAGCCTCTCTTGACTGCTTACATAAACTACTTTCATTTTTTAATAAAACAGACCGTCAACTTTGGACGATTGTTTTAAGAAACTGTGACTACAGTTTAACATTTAGAAACGTGTCACAATGTACTGAGCTAAGAACGGAAATATCTATTCTTTCAAATTAACTTTGTACCCCTTGTCCACTTTATGCAATGTATGGAGATCTTTCTTGATGTAATGGGATGGGTAGCCAGTGTCCTTAATGGGAGTGGCTGTTGTTGATTTAGTATAACTGGGTGTGTGGTGCACGTTTACGTGTTCCCTGTACACTTCGAGGGACCCTCTCCCCCTTTCACCTATGTAGCCCGCTTCCCATGAGCTGCATAGAATTTTGTACCTGATTGGGTGTGGTTATCTGTCTTTGTCTCCCAATTTTTATGTGTTGTGAAAGCAAACTAAAACCATCAACTTCACTAACTATTATTTCTACATGTAAATCCAATCATTAGCCAGTGTATTCACTTCGTTTTGCTGTCTCCACAAATGAATGCATCCTCATGTCGCAGATCGCTTTGGTCTGGTGACGTGGTATATTACCGACCACAAGACAGGTAGACTCAGAGCAGAGTGAACCAAACCACCGGCCGGAGTGGCCGTGAGGTTCTAGGCGCTTCACTCTGGAACCGAGCGACCGCTACGGTCACAGGTTCGAATCCTGCCTCGGGCATGGATGTATGTGATGTCCTTAGGTTAATTAGGTTTAAGTAATTCTGTGTTCTAGGGGACTGATGACCTCAGATGTTAAGTCCCATAGCGCTCAGAGCCATTGGAATCATTTGAACCGAACCGTTTCCTATCACTACTCGACCCGGATCACCCCTGTAATCTCTCAGTTCCAAGGTAGGATAGCTGTCGTATCAAGGAGAAGGGCTTCAGTTCTTTCAAGAGAGAGAAGTTATTAATTTAGGCGTTACTCCCACGAAATAAGTGGAATCCAGCTGCCATCTCAAATATACGTAAAGATATTCTTTTACTATCTGCATCTGTATAAATAAACTGTCCATCAAAGTCCGGCACTAGTTGTTAATAAATTACGTACCAAAATTGGAACCTTTGTTTCAACAACGGAGACGACTATAACAACTAAATAAATAAGAACGTATATAAAAATAAAAATTAGTGGAAAACCGTCGGATTTTCATAAGCGAAAAGGAAACAGATTTTGCAAGAAAACCTGAAGACGTGTGAAACTTCGTAATGCTTTAAATATCGTTGCTGTTCAAAGAGAGAGACAGTTGTCGATCAACTGACGATCAGGCACGCAGTTTTAATATGCTGAGAATTTTGACATCAGCGCACGCTCCGTTGTACAGTGAAAACTGAATCAAGAAAGAGCCTGTTTCCCAAATTCTTAAAGATGAATTTTAATATCTGAAAGATTAAGGTTTAGATTTCATCGCAAATATACCAGATTATGACGACTAGACTGTTCTGTGTGAAGCAAGAAGGGAAGCTACTGGGACGGTCCATAACCCTGCCACTAATTCGGAGATTCTCATTAGCGAAATCATTTTGAAATGTATGATGAAGTCTTCTCGGGTTGTCACACGAGTCAAGTTGAAGTTCTGTGGCAACGTTTCAACAAGTTTCCTACATGTGATTTTGACGCGTAATCTGGAAGACTTACAATATCACTATGTATGGTGTAAACTTGTCTGAATTTTTCGTGCAAATGTGAAACGTCTCATCCATAAGAACATTTCCATTTTTATAAAGGACATTCTACACTTCTTCACAAGCGAACACTAGGACGATTCAACAAGTTTCCTACTAGTCATCTTCAGGCAATATCTGAAGATGACAAGTAGGAGACTTGTTGAAACATTGCCACAGAACGACGCCTTGACTTGGCTGATAACCAGAGAAGACTTTATCATGGAGATTTGATCAGAAAGTCTAAATTTGCACGTTTTCAAATTAACTGACGATGTTTTCTGAAAAATGAAGATGGTTGTGTTCCTGACAAGGCTCCTGGCGTTCACTTGTGAAGAAGCGGAGAAGATTTTCATTGTTATGGATGCGGCATTTCACATTTGCTCGAAAACTTCAAACAAGAGTACATCATACCAAGTGTTATTGGAAGGACACAAGCACCTCCCAGCAAAATGAAAGACTTTCTTCTGGATTGCAAAATAGGATGTCTGCATGATCACCGAAAATTGGAGTGCAAAACTGAAATGGCTGCAGTTAAATTTATGAAATATGCTTTCCGGTTGCAAATTTCATTTCAAACTGCCTATTGGCTTCTGTCTCGGGTTCATCGGCCGACGTTCATCTAATGATTTTTCTGACGTTCCGCCAGCACGAGTGGCTGGCATTGTCAAAGCTTCACCCTCCACTGCCGGTGGTGAACTGGAGCCGAGATCGCGGCCGCAGACTATATGTACCTGGCGCGCCAACGTCCGAGGGCTTCTCCGCGGTCATTTCCGGTGCGGTTCTCCTCTTGCTACCTGCGACGGTCGTTCGCTGCAGTACGGGAAGCCAGGATCCGTTTACCTTAAGGCTTTCCTCTTTCTTGTTGAAACTGTGCGCGTATTTTTGTATTTCTACAGCTTCTCTAAACAAGCGCGTGTGATAGTGCTTCTCTACAGCCAGAACTTCCGTGTCGGCGAATTTTATTACGTGGTCGGTCTCATTCAGTGCGTGCTCTGCCACGGCCGATTTCTCCACCTGCCCCAACCTGCAATGTCGCTTATGCTCTTTGATCCTGGTGTTAATGGATCGTCCAGTCACTCCGACATAAACTTTTCCGCATGTGCATGGTATACGGTATATTCCCGACATTGCAAGTGGGTCACTTTTCTCCTTCGCTGATCTAAGACACTCTTTGATCTTCCTTGTCAGTTTGAAAATCGTCTTTACGCCATGTTTGCGCAATATACGGCCGATTCTGTCCGTCACTCTGGGAATGTATGGCAGAAAGGCCGTACCCGACATTTCTTCTTCTGGTTCCTTACTTCACCAAGTGTTTGGCTCTGTTACACTTCTAATGTAATTTGTGGAGTACCCATTGCTCCTCAGAACAGTTTCCAGGTGTTGCATTTCTCGTTTGAAACTGCTCCAGCCACACGTGGGGAAGACCGACACATACATTAAGGACTCAGGACATTTCATTGAGAAGCTGAAGGAACTGAAACTTGCACCAAACGACATACTGGTCAGCTTTGTTGTTTCGTTATTTACGAAAGTGCCACTCAGTGATGCTCTGGACCACATCGGTTCATGGTTCCCGCAAGACATCAAAAAGCTCTTCCATGCATGTCTCACCACGAGCTATTTCACGTGGAATGGTGATTTCTACGAACAGCTGGAAGGCGCCGCCATCGGTAGTCCTCTCAGTCCAGTGGTGGCCAACTTCTTCATGGGACAATTCGAAGCACAGGCACTGGACTCGGCGACTTGCAAACCTAAGGTGTGGTACAGGTACGTCGATGATACTTTCGTGGTGCGGAGCCATGGTGAAGAACAGCTCGGTGACTTCCTAAGGCACTTGATCAGCCTCCATGCCAACATAACATTTACCATGGAAGTAGAAAAAGACAAGAAACTGCCATTTCTAGACGTGCTGGTCACAAGGGACGGCGAAAACCTGGGACACAGCGTGTATCGAAAACCGACACACACGGACCGATACCTGCACAAACTGTCAAACCACCACCCGAACCAGAAAAGAGGCATGATTAGTACGCTCGTAACGAGAGCAGGACGAATATGTGAGCCGCAACACCTCAAACGAGAAATGCAACACCTGGAAACTGTTCTGAGGAGCAATGGGTACCCCACAAATTACATTAGAAGTGTAA
Source organism: Schistocerca nitens (assembly GCF_023898315.1). Taxonomy (NCBI): domain Eukaryota; kingdom Metazoa; phylum Arthropoda; class Insecta; order Orthoptera; family Acrididae; genus Schistocerca; species Schistocerca nitens. The sequence continues at coordinate 1,032,786,092 of NC_064614.1, forward strand.
CAGAGCCAAACACTCGGCGAAGTAAGGAACCAGAAGAAGAAATGTCGGGTACGGCCTTTCTGCCATACATTCCCAGAGTGACGGACAGAATCGGCCGTATATTGCGCAAACATGGCGTAAAGACGATTTTCAAACCGACAAGGAAGATCAAAGAGTGTCTTAGATCGGCGAAGTAGAAAAGAGACCCACTTGCAATGTCGGGAATATACCGTATACCATGCACATGCGGAAAAGTTTATGCCGGAATGACTGGACGATCCATTAACACCAGGATCAAAGAGCATAAGCGACATTGCAGGTTGGGGCAGGTGGAGAAATCGGCCGTGGCAGAGCACGCACTGAATGAGACCGACCACGTAATAAAATTCGCCGACACGGAAGTTCTGGCTGTAGAGAAGCACTATCACACGCGCTTGTTTAGAGAAGCTGTAGAAATACAAAAACACGTGAACAGTTTCAACAAGAAAGAGGAAAGCCTTAAGGTAAACGGATCCTGGCTTCCCGTACTGCAGCGAACGACCGTCGCAGGTAGCACTAGGAGAACCGCACCGGAACTGACCGCGGAGAAGCCCTTGGAAGTTGGCGCGCCAGGTACATATAGTCTGCGGCCGCGATCTCGGCTCCAGTGCACCACCGGTAATGGAGGGTGAAGCTTTGACAATGCCAGCCACTCGTGCTGGCGGAACGTCAGAAAAATCATTAGATGAACGTCGGCCGAAGAACCCGAGACAGAAGCCAATAGGCAGTTTGTCAACAAGTGGCCACGAAAGCCTTAACAATTTTGTAATTTTCATTTCATTCAATACCTGTGGACAAAAACACAAGAACAGGCGTTAACGGAGGAATACAGGTATTGAGAATATGTCTATTGTTTTGCATTATCTGTGATGTAGTGGCACATCGTCCAACAATCTGTGTTGATGAAACTTGGACACTAATAATAGATGAAATTCCTAGTGTAGAAAAGGACGTGCTATTCGCAGGCTATATGGTAAGCCTGTGGATGGAAGGTACTAGTGTACCAATTCCAATTTGGAATACCTTTAGCAAGCGTCAAAGGCTATCCTAAATCTGGCATAAGAAACAAAGCACCTCAATAAACTAAAAATATACGAATGCATACTTTCCGACAAGTGATATGAAGAGGAAAACAGTAAATGCTATATTTGAAATTAGAAAGGGTACTATTAACCTCATCTTTAAAAGGGAATAGAAACATACATAAAACTTTCCAAAAAGAAAAGACATATAAGAATACATAACGACTAGGAGGATTTGAGAAGCCCTTTAAAACCTCTGGTTTTCTGACAAATATGTGGCAATGTGTGAAAAACTAAAATTCGTAGACTAAGCCAAGAAGTTTAACCATTTGATGTTGTATGATTGTAGAAAGAAAAGAAAGTTAAAAAATGAAGAAATGGAAACATAAAATTAAGAAATTAATAAAAGGATTGGACATACATATGTACTCTGTGCCTAGCCAGTACTTATCCTGAATAAAATGTGAAGGAATGTTCTCATTAGAAAACGGGTGGCGAAATACCCCCCTCAACTCCATCCCCTACCCCTTTCCTCATGTCGTGGCTTCCATTGACGGTCAGAAAACCGACGGCCAAATACCTGTGATTAGAAACACCACGTTGACGTCGCTCTTAGGCTTCAGCTCGATACTCTGACTGGCCACATCTCAGCTGTTCCCTTACCTCCGCTCACCTGTGGCTCTACAGGTGCCCGCTGGTCGGCACTCGGGCTAGAACAGCCTGCCAAGACATGCAAACCCAGATAATTACAGAATGAGTAAATAACATCCCATATCACACGTTGATAAACCAATGTCGTTGTCTATTGGCTTTTCTCAGTCATCATATGTTTTCAGTTGATCAATCGCCTCTATTGCGTAGACTGATTTCCTTTTGGATTGTAATCTATACTTCATACATAAACTGCATCTTCAATAGACCAGCCACATCGCTACTGGGAGAACTTGAAATGTTCTCAGAGCCACTGGGAAGAGAAATATGACGAGCAACTTGTTCTGTACCTTGCTGACTGACGCAATGGAGAACTGCGCAGTTTCATAACATTCGTTGCCTTCCATGGTAAAGATAGAGCACTGGGCGTGGGATATGAGGCGACAGCCCACAAGCCGAGGTGTGAGTGCGTAGAACACACGGAAAGATATTAAAATGATTTGAAGAAGCAAAAGAATTGTTTACTAATTATAACAAAAGTAATATAGATATCAAATAGCAAATTTCGCAAAATGTGTAGTACAGAATTGTAAATACGTGTGTATATGGATGCATGAAAGTTATAACCAGCATAGTGATTCTGAATTTACTTTAAAAGGATTCAAAGAGATTAGGGGAGGTCACCGATCCAGTTCGAAGGCCTATCCTTTCCCATCATACGTCAGCAAGATCGCATCTGAAGAGGAAAACACTGCTCGGTATTGGCGCAGACACGTGTAGCACACACGTCATGGAGTGAGCAGAGGACGAGATTTTTCTGTACAACAGCGTATATGTGTGTGGACAACGCCCAGTAATATAAAGTAATGTACCCCAAATCAACGACTACAAACTGTATGTACACTGACGGAAAAAGAAAGAGAAGAAACATGCATAAATGCTGTGCGACATAAACGAAAGTTAGTAGGCGTGTTTCTACATCTGAAACATGTTGTCTACACAAGTTTCGCGCCAGTTGCATAAGAGAGGTGCTAGTAGCGCCACTATGGGGACGCTAATCAGTTTTTTTTTTTTTTTTTTTTAGTTCACTCTGTTAAAGTCGTGAATTTTGGTTACCTGTGAATTGATGTTAGTTATTACCCCCTAAGGCAAAAAAGACGCCATTATCAACACTTCAGTTAGTCTGAATGAGGTCGTGAAAAAGGACTACCAGAAGCTGGATATTCTTTCTGGTATATTGCAGAAAGACTTGGTAGGAATGTAGCCAATGTAAATGATTGCCGGCAGCGAAGGTCACGAGAGTGCACTGTCACAAGAATACCGGCCTCCATACGGCCACGTGCACTACAGGAGTTCGAGCACAGTGACATAGCGAACGGTTACAAATCGGTTACTTCAAGGACAGACCCGAGCCAGACGCCTTGTACCCTACATTACACTAACCTCAAACCACGGCCATTTGTGACTTCTGGTGTCAAACGAGAGCTCATAGGAGGGCAGAATGGAAGTCTGTTGCGTTTCCTCAAGAAAACTAATTCTGATTCGGTGCCAGTGATAGCCGTTTGTTGGTCACAATGAAGCCTTGTGGGGGCCTACAACGGACCTCTCCACTCCATCAACAGGTCTGACTCCAATCGAGCACATACAGGACACCGTAGTATGACAACCACAGTGTCATCCACAAACAGCGTTAATCGACCCTGTACTGACCGACCAAGCGCAATAGGTATCCAATATCTCAAAAACACGATGCGTGCGCGTTTGCGTGTTAACACTCCAGATTTTGGCTCCTGCACTAACTAATGAACCACCACTTTACATTACAAATGGCTCATCATTCGCATTCATTAACCTGATATCTTGGAATGTTAATAATTTAAATATATTACCTACACAAATATAATCCAGAAATTTCATTATTCGACGGTAATTACTTTTGGTGTTACAGTTATTTTTTCTGTCAATATATATCAACAGCTCACGAAAGAATGTTCACAGTGATGCGTGAATTAATATTTAAAAGGCATGAGAGTAAATATACGAGTAGTTGAGTACGATTCAGGCTTCATTAATTTACCGTGATGAGTGGTTTTCCTGCTACGTTTAGTGAAAAGCTCCTGGCCTCACGATTGAAATATTTAACTCGACACGGTAACCTTCAAACCTTCCCGTTGTAATTTACAATATCGCCGTATTACGGCAGTTCTATTTGCCTAACGTCCGTCTGAAAGTGGGTAGCAATACTCTTCTTAAATGTGTCTCTAATTAATCAGGTTATTTGGCCCTAACGTTAGCACTGGTGAATTAAAAATAATTAAAAGTATGGCTGCACAAGTCAGTCCCATGCTGGTGGAAATTACGTAAACTACGCTTGAGGTAAGGCAATATTGGTAATAAAAGTTCAGTGTTAAAATCCTGTTTAACGGGTACGACATAAGTGTAAAATTTTTAGCTTAAGGTGAAGCTCGAACGTTACTGGGCGCTAGACAGTATTGAGTGAAGTTATGTAGAGGAAAGACTCATTCATTGAAGTAAGTTCCAAAACTATATTACTCAGGGGATGAACCATCAAGTGTGTTCACTTTTTAGATATAAAATAAAAACAATTTACAGGGCAGTGTATATGTTTATTGTTCATAACAATCATGTCATTAAAAGACATATGAGTATTTTGTACTACGGGTCCTAAAGATCAAAAGTTATGTTTAGATTGCGTAATTGATAGTATAAGCCACAATATCGAATAACTAATTTAAAGCAGATAGCTGAACATTCTGACTATCTATGACATGGGATTAATGAATTTGGTAAGAACGACATTTCGATTATCTTCTGTTGTCGGGTATAGTGGCTTCTGTGGCACTACATGCCCTTTGGCAGCTCTGCAATAATGAAGTCTAGAGAGGAAGAGAGAGGAAATCATCACTATAACTGGATTAGTTAGCCAGGGTTATTGCAACGCCAACGGATGGTATCTGTTAAACCGTAAAATAATTACTAGAGGCGTGAAAATTTATAGCTTCTAAATGACGTGTTTATGACTACATCTCAGTGTAATAATGGTCCGATTATTGTATTACATCTACCACTAATATCAGTACGTAGAGGGAGATGTGTAGGGGTCTAGTTAAGCAGGGGGAAGTTCGCTGGGGCCTTCATCGAACAGGCAGTGGAAATTATGGATGTGTCTCATATCGCAGTCTTTTTGAAAGTCGTTGCTCTGAACTATTGATGAAGCGAGATTAAGAAAGAATGAAATCTGTTACAAGACAGTTATCGCAGATCACACGTTTGATGGTTCCTTGCACATACTGTATTCAGCCTGCCAGTTCATGGCGCTTGTCACAGAAAGTCATATAAAATGCTGTGTTTTATACCACTTATCAACAAAATAATTCATGTTATACAGCTGTCGTGATGTTTATATTTGTCGGGAAAGGCCCTCAGAATTGTGATCACGGTGATTCTGCATCTTGCAGTAGTAACACTATACGTATCTTTTCTTCTCAGCATTTTCCCGGGATTTTATATTTTGTGTAAACACGAATTTTGCAATGATTTTCTGTTTTGTGTGGACACACTTCCGGCCAACACAGTCATAAGTCATTCTAATAGAAACATGTAGTGTGTGTAATTTGTTAGTGACTCGCGTTAACTCTGTTATGTTGGCGTATCGTGCTTTCTGCCCAAACACAATACGCAAACATAACAAGTGTGAAAGAAGGCTCCTTGAGAACCGCTCTTGCGTCAACAGTATGGTTCAAATGGCTCTGAGCACTTTGGGACTCAACTGCTGAGGTTATTAGTCCCCTAGACCTTAGAACTAGTTAAACCTAACTAACCTAAGGACATCACAAACATCCATGCCCGAGGCAGGATTCGAACCCGCGACCGTAGCGGTCTTGCGGTTCCAGACTGCAGCGCCTTTAACCGCACGGCCACTTCGGCCGGCGCGTCAACAGTATACCAGACATATTGTAATTTTCAATCCGACGCACCGATTCGGTTAAGGCATGGTTTACCTAGCTGTCTCGTAACCTCCTACAAGGGGTATGGCGTGTAATTTCTTAAATGTTAGTTGTGTGACGCACCAGATGTTTTCTAACACCTACGATGTGTCGAGCAAAGATTTATTTTACTCTCTGTGTATTCAATAGTCTCCGTCTTTACAACGAGAAATTCAGTTCATGCTCAACAGCACAAAGGCGCCGACATTGTTCTAACGAGCTTCGCCATAAATTGCAACCACCCATTATATGCGCCGTAATTAGTCTAATATAACGTAGCGTAATTACTCGGTATAATTTCGGAGAGAACTGTATGAAGAGTAAATAGTTCCTACATAGATGGACGAAATTAACTGAAACAAATTTTTATTCCCAGAATCCTGTCTACAGTGGATCAAAATTAAGTAGAGGTATAACGTTTCCTCACCCTTGAACAAAGGCGACACAGTCAGCTGTTAAATAATGTGGGACTCTAAGCGAAGATCAAATAATTAATATCGGCATGCCGAAAGACGAGGGCACTTCATAAAATACCGACCACATCACAGAACTCTAATCACTCAGCGATATATGATAATAAATTGTAATTACAGAATAAAATCTTCACTCTGTAGCGGGGTGTGCGCTGATATGAAACTTAATTTCGCATTAAAACTGTGTACCGCAGCGAGACTCGAGGTTGGGACATTAGCCATTTGGAGAAACGTGTTCGAGAGTCTAAGCTTTCCAACCATGAGTCACGACACATCTTCACACCTTTACTTACTAGTGTGAAAGATATGAAATGAGGTACTGGCGGAAGTAATGCTGTGAGGACTTGTTATGAGTCGTGCTTGGATAGCTCAATAGGGAGAGTACATGCTCGCGAAAGGCTGAGATCCGAAGTTCGCGTCCCGGACCGGCACAAAGTTTTCGTCAGCTAGCAAGTTTTAAAAGTTACAGTACTAGAATTTTACATATCTTAGTATTTGTCAAATATCGAGTTCCAGGAGTAATATTCTTACGCGGGCCATACGAATGCGGACGAGGACCAGAGAAACTAAAAGCCGTAAGGAAACAATAAACGCCGAAACCAAACTCACCTGGATCCACAACGCCAGTTTTAAAAATTTTCGTTTTTGTAGTGGTTCCCTGACATTGATGCATAGTTTTAGGTTGGACCCACATAATCGTGGGTTATTTACTCCTTCTGCTGTCAGTCCTTGATGGGCAAACTCTACACGGAGTTTATCCACCAAACTACAAGAAGGGGAACGGAGCACAGTCACGTCCAGGACAAGGTAGCAAATAGACCGTAGGTGCATTTACTGAATGCTCCAAACACATAACTGCAATGAATGTAAATATCGCGCCCCGTGTATCTTCAGTCTACAGTACAGGTTACCAATGAAAATGTCATTCCCAACTAAACAACAAAGGGATTTCATATCACAAATCATTATTATACTAAACAACATGTTAAATGCTGACACATATCAGAAGTAAAGTTTTTAAGTAATCAGTCTTCTGGATAGTTGGATGCGGACCGCTACAAATCACTGAGTCAACCTCTTCATGACTAAGCAGCAGTTGCACTCTACGACCTCAGTTATTTGTTGGATGTATACAAATTTATGTCTTTTCTTACAATTTCTACCATTTACAGTTTCCTCTAGTGCCATGGAGGTTATTTCCTGATGTTGTAACACATGGCCAGTCATCTTGATTTTTTCTCTTGTCTCTGTTTTCCACATGTTCCTTCCTTCGCCGAATCTGCAGAGAAGTCCTCATTTCTTATTATCTCACCTGATTTCCCTTTTATTATGTTACGATTTTCTCACTGTCCGACCGCTATGGTAGCAGATTCGAATCCTGCCCCGTGCATGGATGTGTGTGATGTACTTAGGTTAGTTAGGTTTAAGTTCAAAAATAGTTCAAATGGCTCTGAGCACTGTGGGACTTAACATCTGTGGTCATCAGTCCCCTAGCACTTAGAACTACTTAAACCTAACTAACCTAAGGACGTCACACACATCCATGCCCGATGCAGGATTCGAACATGCGACCGTAGCGGTCACGCGGTTCCAGTCTGAAGCGCCTAGAACCGCACGGCCACACCGGCCGGCTGAGGTTTATGTAGTTCTAAGTTCTAGGGGACGGATGACCTTAGAAGTTAAGTGCCATAGTGCTCAGAGCCATTTGAACCATTTTTTCTCACTGTACACGATTCGCTGTCACACAATGCCGGTCTACAAAAGTTCATTATCAGAAATTTCTTCTCCTAATTAAGGACACGGTTTAATAACAGTAGATTTATCGTGGCCAGGAATGCCCTTCTTGCCTGCACTACTTACTTCGTCTGTCATGGGTAATTTTGCTTCAAAGGTAGCAAATTTCTTAACGTCGTCAATATCATTATCGCCATTTTTGATAAATTTCCAGTTTTTTTCATTTCTGATCATCTCACTACCATTGGCTTCTTCCGGTTTACTCGGAATTCATTTTTCGTACTCATTAGACTGTTCATTCCACCCGACAGATCCCGTAAGTGTTCACATTCACTGAGGACAGCAGTGTAGTCAGCAGATGTTATCAGTGACATCCTTTCAACAGGAATTTTAATCCCACTCTTTACTATTCCGTTTATTTCTGTCATTCCCTTTTAGGTGTATACACACTGAACAGTAGAGGCGTGAGTCTGGACCCCTGTCTTACATCGTTTATAATCCGAGCACTTCAATGTTTTCCAATCATATTGTTCGGTCTCGGTTCATGTACTTGTAGGATATTACCCGTCTTTCCCTACAATTTACGCTAATTTTTCTCAGAGTTTCGAACATATTACACCATTTTACATTGTCTATCGCTTTTCCCAGGTCGACCAATGTTATGAGCATGTTTTAATCATTCTTCAACCTTGCGTCCATTATCAAGTATACAGTAACGTTTGCCTCTCTGGTGCCTTTACATTTCCTAAAACCAAAATGATCGTCTTGTAATGAATCCTCAATTTTCTTTTCAAGTGTTCTCCGTATTGTTCATGTCAGCATCTTCGAAGCATGATCTGCACAGCTGATCATGCGACAGTTTTCGCACTTATCTGCCATTGCTATCTCTGGAATTGTGTGGATGATACTTTTCCGGATGTGCCAGTATGACAGATTCTGCGCACCAACTACATTAGTAGTTTGGTTCCCACTTGCCATAATGATTTTAGAAATTAAGATGGAATGTTATGTATGACTTATTTGATCTCGTGTCCTCTTGAGCTCTTTTAAATTTTGATTCTAATAGTGGATCGCCTATGGCATCCATATCGACTCGTGTATCATGTTATATAACGTCATCAGACAAGTATTCCAGATTACAGATGCCTTCAAAGTACTCTTTCCTACTATCTGCCTTTTCTTCTGCGCTTAACTTAGTAATTTCTATTGCAATCATAATGTTACCTCCATTGCTTTAAATTTCACCAAGGGTTGTTTTGACTCTTTTATATCCTGAATCAGTCCTCCCGACAATTTTTGTTCATGTCTTTTCTGCAGCCATTTCCCTTTGGCTTCCCTGCCCTTCCTACTTATTTCATTACTAAGTGACTTGTATATCTGTATTCCTGAATTTCCTCAAACTATTGAAGTGTATCATTTGTTACTCAAGCTTTCTTCACAGCTACCTTCCTTGTACCGGTGTTTGTCTCTCAATCATATGTGACTGCCCTTTTTAGGGACACGCATCTCTACTGAGTGAGCCGTGCACGGCTCGCGTTCATCACATTCATTGTTTGTCATCTTCTATTACAGTACTGTCTCCTCGTTTCCTTACTCCATTTCCTGGCGTCACTAACTTCCTGCCTTACTTGCCCCTGAGCGACAGCAGCAGCGTGTATCGATAAGTGCACAGTCGTACCATCTCTGGAGTGACCGATAGTATTTCCGGGTCGTTGTGTTTCTGGCAGTCAGTTGGAGACGGACTAGCGGTGCAGTCACAACACAGCAGCAGTGAAGTCGGGGACGGAGCGCCGGTGAGGTGCCGACAGCCAGTGCTCGCCGACCGGTGGCGACGCATATGAACTGTCCGACAGCGGGAGATTTGAGCGGGGCGACCGTTTGTTGGTCGTTTGGTCGGTCGTCTCATCGGCTGGAGTATACCTGGCCCTTTCACCGTTTCCGGCCCTGGGCAGTGAGTCAGTTGGCCTGCAGCAGTGCGGAAATCTCTGCGGCTCGTGGTTTGGCCGGGCCCGCTGGTGGCCTCTATGCGGTGTCGGAGTGTGTGTTGCTGTTCCTATTGCTACGAGGTTCGTGGCTCACCGATCCTGGATATTCAAGTTGAGTTTTGACTACCAACAGTCACGACTGTCCACATTGTGTCGTTTGGAGTTCGTTGTCGGCTGTTGGGATACACCCGCAAGCAACAATGTGTGTTTTCAAGTTGGAAAACTTTAGCCAGACTCCGCTGGAGTTTAACTGTACTTGGTTATTTGAAATGAAGAGCACCAGCGGAATCTTCTGCCTTGTGGCCGTTAACGTTCCGGTTACCTGCCCTGGCCATTGACGTAAATTCAGGCAGTGTATTTTCCTCACCGTGTTGTCGCTGTCCAGCACGGTGTGTAGTCTGACAGCTCAATGTACAATTGGTGGTGGACGCCAATACCTTCTACGTTGTTACATTGAACTCCCTGTTGTGTGCTGGTCGGGTGAAGCGGAGTTTATCTTGTCAGTGGGCCCTTTATTGTCTGTCGGTTGGGTTGTCGTCGCATCGACAATGGATGGACCGACTGCCTGTCTCACCTAAGCGAGTGTTAGTGTGTGAATTCCAGGCCGACCCTCAGAACTTCTGAGCGCCCTTGGGTGTACTTACTGCCTTTTCTTCTTTGTTCTTGGTGTTTGTACTTGTATGGCTTCTGGCCGATTTTTACATTACGGTTATTTTGCCAGTAAGGCGTCAGATGATTTGGGCCTTCAGCCTAATTTAAGAAGACGTATCGAATTTCTTCTTAACAATTATCACAATTATTTTCTATCACCACCTGACCTGCAATTCTCTTACAAGGTTTTCAGTCGGTTATTGACCACCCTGTACACTGTACATTACCCACATTATCATACAGCTGACCACTATTTTACCCAGAACTGCTCGGAGTAGAAAGAGTGTAAGACAGGGAAATACCCTGTCTTCCTAGTGTTCAATCTTTTCATCGGAGAAGCTGTAACGAAAATAAAACAAAGGTTTTAGAGAGCAACTGAAATTCAGGGTGAGAGGACATAAATGAGAAGATTCGCTGATGACACTGTTTTCCTCAGTAATTACAGGATCTTTTGAATGGAATGTCTTGCCAACAAATTAACCCATGGCCGAAGAAGGACATAAAAAGCAGACTAGGACTGGAAAAAAGGCCTTACTAGTCAAGATATATTTTCTTTTATTAAAAATACTCCTTTATTTGAGGAAGAAATTTCTGAGGATGTGCGTCTTGACCACAGTATTGTATAATTGGTGACGTAGTTTGCGAATGCTATTCAGAAAGGAAGAGTTTGCCATAGGAGAGGAATTCAGAAGGCAGCTGAGTAAAAAAAATTTGCACAGTTTTGCATTCATACGTAACATCAAGTACCGAAGCTGATGCGTCCTCATGACCCGACATGGATCGTGTAAGACTACTTAAATACATGTCCAAATTAGTATTTTATAATTGAACACAATCACCTATCTGCCTACTATAATAACTAATCAACCTGCTGAAACGATCTCGTAAGTCCATGTCCAACAATAGAACATATATGTTACGTACACTAAGTAATCTATCAAAATTTTTAAAAATCCAAACTGCTACAAATAACTATAGTATGCACTCTAAAACAACTGCTATATGCCACTGTAACTAGAATGAAATTTCTGCAGTTATGACTCAGTTCAGAATCAGTGCTGCAAAATACCAGAGAAAAATTCATAGTTAATGTAACTGCAAACTGAGGATACAAGGGGACATAGTTACGTTGCTTGTAGTTATTGCGTGCGTGCAACATTGATTAACTGCACTTATTGTCTGTTTGGCAATGGTCTGCTATCCTGTCCTGATTCGAAGCAATATTGCCCTCTTCTTCTTCCCGCAATTTCCAGGATAAACTCTGTACAAATTTTTCCCGTGAAGGACTGATAACCTAATCTGTTCAAAAGCCATGAAGGTAAAACTTGAAACCATTTTAAAAATAGTTAATGTGGGTTTTCCTACTGACGAAAGAATACTCTGTGTGTCAAACAATGTGGCTATAAGTTCGTAGTCGATTTGAGGTTGTATGATTCATCATTCCAGTTCAATTTGACATACTGTATTGAAATTTAACCATGCCAACATGTAATTTGTTTTGCTTTTCATTACAGACGGGAAGTCTGTAACGACGAATGTATGTCGAAGGTGTGTAATGTTTAAATTACATGTGTGCATATCAACTGTGGTTGCTACCTGTCCAGATGTGTCGGGACCATCACCGTTATGGATCTTGTTGTCGCGACATCCCGACACGACCCAATTCTGTCCCGATTTTGCAAAATATTGTTAGGAGTTTGGCGCAGGTACTGAGGTAACGCCGTCAGTTAGCTCAACATGTAAATGGCGCTTCATTTAGTTTTATTTATGTCAACATGTTTTGTTGACAAGGCCGTTTCATAGACGGCGTTGCATGTTGCGCATCCTTTATCAACTACTTAAGAAGCGCCATGCGTCAGCATCAAGAAGTTCCCATTTCAATAGCGATCGAATTACACGATTTTTCTAAACGTAAAACGAACAAGTGCACGTTAGTGATGTCGACTTTTTACTACGGGTGTGTAGGGTGGGAGGTGCGATGACTGAAGTGTTACTTTCGACTGTTTACCGTCTAATAAACTTATCATAGCTTAGGAAAATTTGTAAGATGGAATGTGTCAGTCTTCCGATGATGTTGTCAAGAAAGGACGTACGGATCAGGAAGCGTTGTGGGACATTTGTAGCTGTTTCTTCTCAATGACTCATGGATGCAAGGTAGGTATGAGGAATCACATTTCTACGAAGAATCATACAACAAATTATCAGTAGCATGGGCATCAAAGCCTGTTTCTACATTCATGATTAAAGAAGACATACGGCAAGAATTGATCGTTGCTGCAGCAGAACTAACCATACCTTAGAAAATTGTCAACCATCATCAATCCTACGGTTCTCTTGACTATAGCGTAAAACTGAATGCCGCAATATGTCCTGACTCCAAAGTCACTTCGAAGCAGACTACAGCCAGGATCAAAGCTACAGCGATTGTTAAAAATATTATCGCACCACATTCCGTGTCAGAATGTATAAAACAATTCCAGGAATTTTTATTTTAGGGCATAGGCACCAACGCATCGAAGCACAAGGCTTTAAAGGTGTTTCATTTAGTTGTTCAGTACTTTGCCGAAACTGACGGAATCCAGCAGGAGCTGTTGAAGTTTGAATAACGAAACATCGGAGACATTTGCAAAATTTTGTCTGTACACATTAAGACAACAGTAAATTCCATTAGATAAATTAATCTCTTCTTGTGGAAACAGTACCAACACCAACTTCGGAGGGCATCGTCTTAGACCAAATCAAGGAAGAAAAGTAGAAGCAAGTGGACGCTTTGCTCCTATTCTATACAACACTATATAAAGTGCTGCAGGAGTCTCAACTGTCGACAATGAAATAATCGTGATGAAAAGATTTAATTATTTTTCAATATACACGGTAAGGAGACAGAAGCTGAAAGAGTTCTGCTTATAGATTGATGGAAAACGTCAGACTCTTAAACCTCACTCAAAAACAAGATGGCTCTCGTTAATGTCCGCAATTGAGAGAATTCTTAAGCTTTCGGTTGCTTTAAAATAAAATTTTGACGCCAGAGACAGGCCATCAAAAATAACTTTCTTTCAGTAGTCCGATCAGTGAAAATTACTTCATATGTCTGCAGTCAAACTTGGATCTGTTTGAAAAAAATATATATAAAAAGCGTGTTGAAGAAGAAAGTGTCGATAAATGAAATAAGAAATATATTGATAGACACTCAAAGACATCTGACTGAAAGGGAGACTGCCAATTTTGTTGGCATGCAAACCTAGATGAACAAATAAATGAATGATACCCTTAACCGAGAAATAATTAATTGGATTTCGAAATTTGAGAAAGAGACAATGAATTTCTAAGCCTTTTAGAAACCAGATGGTACTCGGAAGAATGGAAGTCTAAACACTCTGTGCAAGAAAGGTGGATTTACTTTCTTAAGCAAATCGAAAATCCGAAACTCAAATGCCAACTGATAAAATTATGCTAGTATTTTTTTCTATTCCCGCACACAACACCACAGTGGAAAGAGTATTCTCGCTGATGTCGACCCAGTGGACTGATGAAAGACATCGACTGATAGCAGGGACTGTGGAATCAATGTTACAGTGCCAGTTTAACTACAAGCTGACTTGCAAGTTGTGTTTTCTTGCGTCCACTTCAGTGTACATTCAGCTTTTTCCCAATCAGGTAAGGCCTTCAACATTATCCAGTCAAAATATTCAAGTTCGGATAAAGGCTTGCTCCATTCTATCTCATAATCTGTAACTGTCTGATAAAATACCATGACATCCTCTTGAAATTGTGACTGCTGATACTAGGAGAGATCTGACAAATGTTTTACTTTCGTAGTCATGAATTTACATTTCTTTCTTTCCTCTAAAACATGCACGAAAATTTTAAGTTCCAACCTAACCTTATTCACAGAGATGTCCTCTTTCTCAATGTTGGCGATTGCCTTTTTAAGTGGACACATCTAAGCAAGCAGAAGGTGTAAATACATCTCTCCACAAGCATCAGAAAAAAAAGACTTGGGATGATTTGGACACTTATCGAGATACAGGAAGTATGATTTAAGAGTTTCAAACATGTATATGAATCTTTCAATTGCAGGAAAGAAGCTCATCCACCTAGTTTTCACATGCCTAAGTAAATCTTTGTGAGTCATATGGAGGAAATCACAAAAATTCCTTAATGCTGCTACACGAACAGTATAAACTGAAAAGTGGTAATAGACCTTAATAATTATACTTTGCATATCTTGTGAAATTATGTCGGTTCCACTTTGAATAGCATTATGCAGTACATGATCTGAGCAACCTACTCCTACTATGGACTTGTTTCGTTTGTTTTCAAGTTTCTTGAATACATTGTTCTCCACTTTCCTTTCAACATATAGAAAGTTAGTGTTCGTATAATTCCCAACAAAGGCAAATTTTGTCACTAACATTGAATTCTAAAATTATTTTATACACACACTCAGTCACTGTACTGGAGGTTTTTGTCACACTCATTCAAATGTAATAAATTACTTTGAACACCTTGTGTAATGTTAAAGTATTGGACCAGAACAGGAAACATTTTTACATGCTTGTGATTACTAGCATCTGTACTGATCCCAACATAGTTAACTTTTGATAGACTATTTTTAACATTGTCTTTTGTGAAAGGTGCTTTAACATTGTCAACAATTGCTACAGTTTTAGTTTTTGCTCTTGAAAACTGAACTCCTACATTTCGCATCGGGCAAATAAAATATATTAACAGCAGCAACATGGCATGACAGGATTCGTTGACACAAGGCAAATGTGTCTGCTTTCACATGACGTAGCTCATCGTGGTGTAAATGTAAGAAACGTCACGGAAAATATTAGTTTAAATGATAGTTAATAACACACTGGTCTCAACGATCTCTAGAGGTACACGTCCTTGGTTGTTTAGCATGTTTTACGTAAAAAGGATCACAAGAGATGGCAGTGTAATGTAAAACAATAAACGCAATCAACATAAGGTTGCCATACGTCTCGGATTTCGCGGACAGTTCGCGATTTTATGCTCGAAGACGGATGTCCTGGACGAAGAGGAAAATGTCCACGAAAAAAGTGGCCAGTAAGAGAAAAAAATTTTTACACAAGTTTTGACACTGGCCACCGATCAAGTGTTTCATAACTCCTGCAAACTTGATTATAGCCGTTGAAACCTGTGCAGATATTCCGTGTCACTTCAGTATCGCTCGGCTATTTTCAGAACAGACTGTGGAAGCAGTGCAATAATCGATTCTTTGCGATTGTTTCAGTTTTCCGCTGTTGGTTTACAACGTCTCTGCTGTCGGTATCTGATATTCTTTGGTCGTGTAAAGTTAACAGTCAGCTGTGCGAAGTGTACTTCTGGTGTTGTTATTGCGCAGAATTCGAAATTTAAAATGTCGAAACGAAAAGTACATTTTAGAGAAGAATAAATTGATGCGTTTCCAAGTATTAAACGAAGTAAGAAACGAACATGAGGCTATTTGTAAAGTGTGTGGGTAAGTACAATGCATTGTAGGTACGTAACAGTAAACAATGCCTATCATTCGTAGAAAGCATACAAATGAATATTATAATTGATCAGATTACACAACTGTACGTGTTTAAAATCCAAGAATCCTGCAATTTTACTTTCTGGTGGTAGCTTTCACTTATTGAAAAAAAAATATTTTCACCATGCCATCAAATTTGGTTTTCAGGGTGACCATAGAATGAAAGAGCTGTCAAAAACATGTGTTTTGAGACGTAAAAATGTATTAGTTGTGACACTTGGAAACATAGCGCAATAGATTGTGCACGTTTACGCAATACCGTACATAAACTAAAATGTTTATTCGCGTGCTTAAATGACAAATAATCCTAAATTATTTCAATACAGTTGCTACATTTCAATCGCAAATGGAGAGAAACGAGCTCTCAATGACCGTATAACAAGCAAGAAACACATAAGAGCTGTGAATTCTGCTTCAACTTCCGAACAGTTGACCAATTTTTTTAGTGCTAATCAGACAGAATCTAAAAAGGTTGCTGCAGCAGAGACAACATTCGCGTCTCATACCGCGAAACACTACCATTCATATAATTCTTCGTCTTGTACATAAAAAATAATTACTGAAATTTTTAGTGATTCAAAGGTAGGAGTTCAGTTTTCAAGAGCAAAAACTAAAACAGAAGCAATTGTTAACAATGTTAAAGCACCTTTCACAAAAGACAATGTTAAAATTAGTCTATCAAAAGTTAACTATGTTGGGATCAGTACAAATGCTAGTAATCACAAGCATGTAACAATGTTTCCTGTTCTGGTCCAATACTTCGACATTACACAAGGTGTTCAAAGTAATTTATTACATTTGAATGAGTGTGACAATGAAACCTCCGGTACAGTGGCTGAATGTAGCACAAGCAGTGTAACTCGATAACACAAACATGTCAGATGCTATTCTGCTATTGGTTTTTCACGATGGTTTATCAATATTTATGGTGAAAAAGCCAGGACGAAGAATATGTCATCCACTCACTAGCAAATAGTGAACACTAATACCTGGCTCGCATAAAACTGTAACTGTAACATTGTTACAATGGTGTATAAAGCGAAAGACTGCAGTAATCGAAAACCTATAACTTCAGCATCTGAGACAATCGTAACTGAATGTCGCTGAAAATCAAGTATGCGCTGTAGGACGAACGTGTACAACAGGGGTGTGCAAAGGGTTATCTGGGCCACACTGGAAGAATTTGAGTGCGTTTGGGCAGCACATAATAATATTCTTAGCACTAGCAACAACGGGAAATAGAGAACGGCGTGGACCACTAAGAGAACAGCACCGCGATATTAACAGTATAGTATTCGGTTTATCGTGCGTAACTTTACATGAATGAAATTTCATAGATATTTTACTTATTTTCACCTATCATGTCATAGATGCTCACTTCTTGGGCACCGCTGATACTTATTCTTTGTTTCATGAACTATTTTTGAAAAAAGACTGGCTCCAGTTAAACTAAATGTTTCACTATTATTAGAATATTATTTTTTATAGCTGTGTACACAGTGACAAGCATAGACAAACATTCTCATTACTCCATGACACACTTTAACAAAACTGAAACACTGACACTTTCATGTACAGTACATCCTAGACAAAGTAACAGTGCTATATTTTCGATGTATAAGTCTGTGTTTTGCTGTCTGTTTTCTCCTTACAGGTACTGATCTATTTTCTTTTTTTTGTATACGTGTAAAATATGCAACCAAAGGACTGCCAGAGCACTTTAAAAATCCTTTAACAGTGGGCCATGAATTGCAAAAACGTAACTAGTGTCATATAGCCTATGGAATATATAGACATCTACCAACAATCTTTGTAAGTTAGAGATAACACGTCAAATATCTGTGCCATATTAATGCAAAATAATGTTAACTAATGAAACTAAGATTCGAATGTAGGTAGAAATGATAATATGAGTGAAATTAGTATAATAATAAGTTGGGGCAGTGTAGTATGTCAGCTCTGTTTTGCACTACCAGCATAGCAAGATTTCATAACCATACTGAATTTCATACGGATATTGCCATCTAAAATGAGGTCAAAGATTTATTTAACTCTCTGTGAGTTGAATTTTCTGGCTCTTTACCTACGTGAAGTGGGAGACGATTCAACACAGGCGACACCAGAGAAAGTTAATTCACCTGCTTAGACAGAAAGTAACAGACGTTATTATAACGGGCTCCGATATTAATTTTTACCATTGATTCCATGCGGCATAATTACTTTAACTACCGTGGAGGCATTACTTGTTATAATTTCATACAGAAGCGTATGAAGGGGAGCACATTTACCACATAGCTGCTCGTACGTACAAGGTAAGGGCAATCCTATTTCTGTGTCTTGTGTTTTACGAACCAAAATCCTATTCACGGAGGACAAAAGGTAAAGTAAGTACAACATTGCTCACCCATGAGCAAGGACGGCGCGCTAGATTGTTAAAGGCTTTAATAAAGGAGTGTAGGCAAGAATATAAAATAATTCAATGAAATAGCTAAAATCTGTTGAAAGTGGAGGGAATGATACAATTTGCATAGGGATAGCGGATAACATGTTTGTGCTGTATGTGTTTCATACAAAAGGCATTCAGATTTTGTTACTTCAAAAAAGTAGTTCCGTTAGTGTCTAGCTGCATTCGTGTTTCGGGTACTGCTTCATAATTCTCCGAACTTTATACACAACTACAGCTAGCCATACTGGAAGGAATGAGCCATCATATTATAGACGTAAAATATCTCTATTGGAACAATAATTGAATGAAGCCCGTCAAAATGGCTGACTTATCGTTAAAGCAATTACACCGTTAATTCGGGGGTAATTATGCAGACAATTTTGCCTGAATTATTTTTCATTAATTCAGAATTCGGATCGAGATAATTGAAAATTCTAACTTCTTGTTATTACTCAAATAATTGCTTTCGAGTTAATTGCCATTCAAGTAAATCCCTCAGTTATCCGGCCGAGAAGAAGCAGACTGCTAATCCGTTAAGCAGAGAACAGAGGAACTTAATTCGCGAAACCGGCAGTATTGTTTACGCTTTGCAAGCGTTAATGCGTAGTATGCATACGGGAGAATACATTGGATAGCTTTTTTTTTTATTTTCAGCTCTACATACCACTACGTCCTATAAATAAAGTACTGCAATTTCAGTTACGAATTAGAAGGTCTTGTAAAAATACATTGTTTCACTTCTGATGTGGTGTATTAGATTAACTTTGAGAAAAACACATTTCAGACACACTGCGTTTCCATAATCTAGTAACAGTATTATTTCGACTTATCACACTTAATATTTTGTATTTCGAATTAATCAAAATCAATTTATTCCCTTATTCAACTGTAACTACTCGTAATGTCGCTACGACACATATCTGAAGATACTAAAGGTGTAACGCACTTTCTTTTAACAGTTAGTATAACTTGATAGAACTGACCTGTACCCTACTGGGCGTTATGTTCCACTGTCAGTAGCTCGAGTTTATACTTATGGATTGGTCCTATAATCTGCCTAATGCACGGATTCATTTTAACCGTGGCAGAATATTGAGTCAGCAATTTTCTGACTGGTCTGATGCGGCCGCCACGATTTCTTCTCCTGTGCCAACCTCTTAGTCTCAGAGTAGCACATGCTACCTGCATCCTCAGTTATTCGCTTGATGTATTCTAATCTCTGTCTCCCACTACAGCTTTGCCATCTTCACCTCCCTCTTGTACCATGGCAGCTATTCCATGATGTTTACCAGATGTCGTATCATTCTGTCCCTTCTCCATGTCACTGTTTTCCACATATTCCCTTCCTTTCCGATTCTGCCCGGAAACTCTTACTTCCTTACATTATCAATCCATCTAATTTTTAACATTCGTCTGTAACAATCTCAAATGCTTCGATTCTCTTCTGTTCCTGTTTTCCCACTGTCCATGTATCGCTACCGTGCAATGCCGATCTCCTTACATTCGCAGAAATTCCTTCCTCAAATTAAGGCCTATGTTTGATACTAGTAGACCTCTCTTGACCAGAAATGCCATTTTTGCCCGTGCTAGTCTGCTTTTGATGTCCTCCTTGGTTATTTTGCTGCCCAGTTAGTAGATTTCCTTAACTTCGTCGACTCCGCGACCATCAATCCTGATGTTAAGTTTTTCCCTGTTGTCAGTTCTGCTACCTCTCATTACCTTCGTCTTTCTTCGATTTATCCTCAATCCGTAATCTGTAATCATTTTACCTTTGACCCCATTCAACAGACCACATAATTGTTCATCACTATCATTCACGATAGCAATGTCATCAGCGAATAATATGACTGATTTCCTTTTACCTCGAATTTTAATTCCATTCCTGAATCTTTTACAGTATAATAACGAAACAAGTAGAATACACAACGATCAGCGCGATAATGTCAAGCTACCAACGAACACCATGCACAGTTGATGGAGCATGTACCTCTTTGTTCAAACGCATGGACTATTATTTTAACTTCTCAGTTTCATTGATCTAACCGTCCAAAGCTACAACCACAATGGAAAATAAATATCGTTCCAAAAAATAATTGCGGTGGAAATCAAATGTTTTCTTAGGATTATTTCTTATCAGGAGATTAGTTTCAGATATGCAATGAAAAAAATCCCTTTATAAATTATTCAGATTTATTTTGGAATAAGGGCCATGTAAAACATATAAGTATTTAATACCCCTCACAACTGTATCGAGTACTATAATCCACAGCATCGGTAATAGTGACTTCTACAAAACTTATTTGGTCTCCAATCAAAGAACGGCCATAGTCACACAGGATTTAGCAACAGTATTGGTGTTGATAACACTCTTCAGTACATCAGGCATGCCGCCTTACAAGACGTCGCATGTAATTAGGACGCTGGGAGGTCACCCAGAAATATGTAATGTGATTAGCAAATTGGCCAAAGTTACAATTTCTAAGAACCTGTGTGAGATTTAGATAAAGAACTGTCTCGCTGGCCGCAGCCTCTTATGATGACTTTTATCACCAATCGTGCGATAAAAAATGGCCCACACGCATGCAGGTCCATCGTCAATAGTTAATTCTTGATCATCCCCGCATCAGAACTTACGTGTTATTGTTGAACAGAGGCTCACGGTCTATCTCCTCTTTACTAACAAACACGTGGATAGGCCACATACAGAGATTCACCATGGAACTGAAGAAAGTGAAATTATTAACCATCAGCATCTTATACGGAATATTCTTCAGACCAGGAAGGTGCAAAAGTACCTTTTAACCGGATGGTATCATGTCCTCTAATACAACAACTGTGGGATTTGAGCGGACTGAATAATGGGAAAATTGCATGAAATTATCATGTACGATTATGTTGGTCGCACTTAAGATTTTACAGTCGAACACTTTGGACAAGGAAAGTTCACATCAAACAAATTAGTGCCAAACATGTATCCAAACACAAAAGGCGGGCAAATGTTCGAGCATCAGTTACAAACAAACCACATTAAATTGTTAAAAATATTACGCGAGACGGGGCAGCTCCACTTATTGTCTGAATGCAAGGAAACTCACTGACACTTGGAGTCAGTTAAACTAGCATACGCCGAATGTCGGGAAAATATAGTCGAATACTACTTATAAAGAAACCACACTAAATCCAAGAAAATTTCTAAGCTTAATTTGGGTAGCCTCATCATACTAAATTAACTGAATTTTTAATCTAAGAAGGATTCATAAAAACGTAAAGTGGACGTAGTTAATCTAAAACACATCAAATTTCCGGAACATGTGGCCAGGTCCCGCTTGCCGGCCGTTGCGACCGAGCGGTTCTAGGCGTTTCAGTCCGGAATCGCGCTTCTGTTACAGTCGCAGGTTCGAATCCTGCCTCGGGCATGGATGTGTGTGATGTCCTTAGGTTAGTTAGGTTTAAATAGTTCTAAGTCTAGGAGACTGACGACTTCAGATGTTAAGTCCCATAGTGCTTAGATCCATTTGAACCATTTGAAGTCCCGCTTACAAAGAAATACCCTTAATTATTTCTCTGTTGTACCGTAATGATACTCTCAGAACCCGGCTATGAAATTTTACACTCGATACAAGACTTCGTAATTCCGATACAGATGTAATTCAAGCATTAACCGATGGTTCGCACTCGACCTGGATAGCCACAACTAAACCCCTTCCTACTGTCTGCACCATCAAAAAATATCAATTAAAACATCTCCTATAGTCTTCCTGACTACGGTAACGCTGAAAGCCAGACATTTAGTACTTTCTGCGACTAAACGGTACATTCCAACATTCTTTATAAGTTTCTGTGAGGAGGTCTGATGTGACGTCCTCACTATTATCTAGCTAGTCGAACGCTCCTGAACGTGGCGGAAACAGTGTGGCAACGACTCTTCAATCAAACCCCGTGGAGGGAGAACATCTGTTACTGACTGTGATAAAACTGATATCTTCTATCTAACCTGGGAACTCAGTTTATCTTCGACGCTGACTTCAAACGTTTCCTTTCCAAATTTTCTCACAATGTTAAGTTGATACGACCTGCGTGCTACGCCAACCATCTACGGTAAGCCATGTACATTGCTATCTTCACCTTATCCTCATTCTCATGCATTGTGACACGTAGAAATTGAAACGAAACGTGAACAGTACAGCTTCAACGCCACTGTTGTCTCAGTAGCCACCAGTTTTATGAACAATGACAATTAAACAAATTCCTGAAGGCTGCAAACTTAAATAAAGTTGACTTCAGTCACCAGTAGCCATCTGATGTAGACGTTTGTCTACTTTGGTCATTATCGACCACCTTGGGATCTTTTCAGCTTTGCTATAGTGTAAGACATCAACCTCATCATCGTGTTTTGCTGCCTTAACACCAAAATTTGCAGTGCAACGCGAAACGCTTCAAGCATTTTGCGAGCCAGTTTCATGAAAATGTAGAATATATTTATCATTCTCAGTCTGAGAACCGGGAAAATCGATGTGAAAACGTTACTGATATTATAAATCATGGTGACTGGCAGAATGGTGCCCTGTGTAGTTAGCAGGTCTCTCTTACTGGCTTTCAGTGGATTATGAATGTTTCTGAGTGCGAATGTGAAGCACATTGGGCTTGAGACAGAGCACCAGGAGACGCTGCAGCCAAGGACGTCAGTGATCAGAGGACAGGATCGCGACCTGGGTGGCCTAAGATGCTTGGAAGTGAAGTCGGTCCAAAACCTACAGGGATCAGCATGCAATGTCCTGCCACATGACCGACTGGGCTAATGCCCAGCCGGAGGACTGTACGGTGCCATGTGCTGGGGTCAAGGCGCCTTTCCATGTTCCGTGACTTCTTCTGATGATAAGTATCTGCCGCTTGTAGAAAGCGAGGGCCACAGCAATTATATCTGAATTTCTCAAACCCATTTCATGGACATTGGCAGAATAACGCGTGGGTGGTCTTGTGTGACGTCAGATCGCAGCGCTGAAATGAATACTTTTGATAGTAGAGGAGAGTTTCATGTTGTCAATGGAGGCTGAAAAAAGGCGCTCTAGTTTACGCGGGATTCTCCGTTAGAGAGAATCCTCATGGTTGGATCGCAGTGATTCGTAATTTTGCGATCGGTGACTGGCACCTTTTTGACGGCAAGGAATTGGCAGAGCGTAAGTAAGCGCCGCGAAGGATTGAGATGAGCGCAGGAGGCAAGAATGTCCGCATCGAATTTGGATTAGAAGGCCGTGGAGTCACGATCGACCTGGCGCAGCAGAGGCTGCCGTATCCTGCAGTCCCGCAAAGTTGCTGACGACTTCGTCTTCACGATGGGGCCATCACATCTGCAGTGCCCAGCTCAGCTCCACAGTCATACCTATGGTAAGCACACTTCGCAGCACCGGCAGAGTGGTTCAGTTCGATTCTACACTTGTAGAATCAAGGATGGTCTCCTATCTCCTTTTCCGCTGGTGTTGAATGTGTGAACTTCTGGGTTTTAGTCACCAACCTCCAGTCACTTTTCCATTTAGAGTTACTGTTTTAAGTTGTTGTCTGTTACCGCTGAATTCCTGGAGAGGGTAGGTTTTCAAGAGGGCGTTAAGTAACTGAAATGATTGGGGAGTGACATTGCTTTCTATTTAATGTTCATGCAAATTTTGAAACGTATGTTTGTCACATGATTTTGATTATTCATTTTATACGTTGATACCATAAATGTGAGCATGAACGTGAGAACTGAATTTAATCATTGTTCCTGTTCGACACCATCCCTTACTTTAAGTTGTATGCTTTTAATCTGTGTCCAGGAAGACACCAGCAATCAGATCAAAACCATAACCAACGTACTACTCCAGTCATATAGTCTCAAAATGGCCCTGAGCACTATGGGACTTAACATCTATGGTCATCAGTCCCCTAGAACTTAGAACTACTTAAACCTAACTAACCTAAGGGCATCACACAACACCCAGTCATCACGAGGCAGAGAAAATCCCTGACCCCGCCGGGAATCGAACCCGGGACACATAGTCTCAATCAGAGCGAAGTTTTCGGCAAATTCCCCACTTTAAGAGCTTCGCCGAGAGCCGTAATTTCCACGTTTTCCATTTCACTTCGCGTGCAAAGATCCAGAGGTTGTTTCTTAAAGTGGTGGCTTGTAAACAGTTGGTTGCGGAGGATTAAGGGAAATTCTACATTGCCGGGTTTTGCAAATGAAGCTGAAAACTTCTCAAGATGGCTTACAACGGCCGAAAGTGATAATCGTTTATATTAAATCACAAGTTTGATGGAAATAGTCAGCTATATCTTTCCAACAGTCGCTGCATCTCTTTACGGATATTATATCTGCCCATATCAGATCCAGTAGCAACGCGTCTCTGTTGGAAACGGGAGCGTCTATGTATTGCAAGTGTTAGAAATGTTGAGTTCAGAAACCGGTGTAGAGTGCCCTCAACACACATCCCATAACAACTCCGTAACACAAAATATATAGTGACGTGAGAGAGATAAATATGTGACGTAGATGTAGTAAATTCATTTTCCTAGATAAGGGAATAACACTTTGTTTCATACAAACGTAATGTGTCTGCAGATGTGTTTAAGGTACTGTAGTCTGCTTTCGTCCAAATGACGGTGATGAATCTCTCACTAAATGACACATAGTTTCTGTTCATAGCTACTTTAATTACAGAAATACCGGAAACAGCTTCCCTTTTTGAAATAGGTCTATAGTCCTTTCTGCTGCTGCTATCTTAGAAGACAAATTGAAAGACTATTCACTCTTCTTGATGCAGTTAGTAATTTCCTCCTTGTCACTTTTGTGCCTGTATCACAGCAGCACGGCACTCGTTTCATTTTTAGCCGGCGCGCCAAATTTCCTTACATAGGTATGAAGTCACGAACTTTCGCGTAAGGCAGCAGTAGGTTTTAATGTACAAAACAGGTAAATCCTATTCTAATTACTCCGTAAGCAGGAATCGGATTTTGAAGCTTGAAGTGGCGTTGATTTCGTCTATGTTACGACTACGGTACTAGCAGCTGAGATTACTATACTTTCATAAAAGAAAAGCGAACTTGGTAGCGGTATCTCTGTGGTTAAAACCGTTATGAAATGACGTTTAGTGATGACTCCTCACAATTCATCAGGATGAAAACAGAATTACGAGTTGTTAAACAGTTCCTAACATGAGTTGAATAGCTAATCCAAGCCATTCAACAAATTACTTTTGTTTCTCAAAATACAAGACTCACAGGATGTATTGCAGTTGTTCGTCAACGGCAAATATACGTTAAGGCCGAAACGTTTTTATTTTCCTAGATGTCCTTGTCAGAGCTTCTATAGGCTACAAGCAATGCATTTCATTTACTCTAAGAAATACAATAACGTGAAGCTGAGTTGACACGGCAGATTCGTGTAATCTTCAGAAATGTGACATTCTAATATTCTAATTTAACAATTAAAAGTTGGCTGCAGTGGAAGTAATCGTTTAATCTCCTATATTGTAGGTTAAATGCGAACAATTTTATGAAGTAAGTCTGTAACTGATTTGTGTTTGGGTACGGCGCAAATTTGGAAGCAAAGCATTACTGTGAATAGTAACGGGCTTTGACCCCCAACAAAAACCTTAGGTAACACATCACAGCAGAAATTTGTAAAGTAAATTAATAAGAACGTAGAAATTACAACTACAAAATATGGTAGCAGTGGTCCTATAGTCAAACTCTTATCCATTACGGTAAATTTGCTTTATCTCGTATTGCTGGAAGTTAAGGGTATCGCACACTCGTGCACGTCATGATCATGCTGCAGAAGATATTAAGAAACCTGGCATTTTTAGATGTTTTTCTGTAGATTCTGAGAAAATTAGAAATGTGATGCTTGCAGAAGAATGTTAGGAAAACCGAGGACACCTACAGAAAACGGTATTATTACAAAGGTAGATTGTTATTAGAACACGAGGACTTAAAAGACAGACAAGGACTGGGAAAAACAAATGGAACCGTGCTGCTAAGGTTACAAAGGAGATCCTACTTAGTCGTAAGGAAAACGATGCATAGGTATAATCTGATAGTGGAAAGGCCGAAAGCGAAACAGGGTATCCTTAAAAGGGCCGTACTTTGAAAGCGACCACAACTAACTGTATTTGTAAATAAATAAATCAGTAGAATCAGTTGCGACTCACTCGTCATGTAACTCGTACATGAGATGGAGACTTTCTGGCATGGGTACGCGTCACGCCATATTCGGTGGTCAGAGGAATTCTGTTAACGGTCAGGTATATGGGGACGATGTACTGTAAATTTTTGCCTATTGTCTCTTAATATCTTCATTCTTTCGCTGGGGTTCCTACTCTCTCGTCCCTCCAGATGTTCTTGATACTTATACCTTGCTTTTCCTGGAACCCATTGAGTTATTCATCCTTCATACGAAACATCTCTTTATCTAAGATCTCCTTTTGACTGAGCTCAACTTCCTCCATGTCCTGTGTCTTTTCCTATAACACTCTGCGGTCGCCTTTATTTTGCTGATGGCAGTGAAAGAGTTTCTTTGTGAATCTGAAATCGCTCTTTCTGAAATGGTGTCCTCAAAAATTAGTGTTCTGTTGCGCATAATGTATGTTATCTTCTCCATCTGTTTCTACACATCTTCTTTTTTTCATATTCTTCTCTGTACTGCAGTAGGTACTGGGAGATGAAGAAGCTTGCACAGGATAGAGTAGCATGGAGAGCTGCATCAAACCAGTCTCAGGACTGAAGACCACAACAACAACAACAACCATCGTCTCATTTTTTCCGCCCGAGAATCTTTCTCAAACTTCTCCTTTACCTCTTCTCTGTTTCTTCCATTGCGCCTTTCTTATTCAGTATCAGGAGTTATGGACTGCAAAGTGCTCCTGCCTTAACATCCGTGGTGCAGAACTGAATTCATCCGTTAAAAATGATTATTCCTCTAGTATATACACTGAAGCGCCAAAGAAACCGGTATAGGAATACTATATTCTAATTCAGAGATGTGTATAAAGAGGGAGAATACGGCGCTGCGGTTGGCAACGCTTATATAAAGTGTCTGACGCAGTTGTTAGATTGGTTATTGCTGCTACAATGGCAGCTTATCAAGACTTAAGTGAGTTTGGTGTTATACTCGGAGCACGAGAGATGGGACACATCTCCTAAGTACCGATGAAGTAGTGATTTTCCCGTACGACCATTTCACGAGTGTACCGTCAATATCAGGGATCCAAATCTCCGACATCACTGCGGCCGGAAAAAGATCCTGCAAGAACGGGACCAACGACAACTGAAGAAAACCGTTCAACGTGGCAGAGGTGCAACCCTTCCGCAAGTTGCTGCTGATTTCAATGCTGTGCCATCAACAAGTGTCAGCGTGCGGGCCATTAACGAAACATCGTCGACATGAGCTTTCAGAGGCGAAGGCGCACTCGTGTGCCCTGCATGACTGCATGACACAAAGCTTTACCCCTCGCCTGGGCCCGTCAACACCGACATTGGACTGTTGATGACTAGAAACATGTCACCTGGTCAGACGAGTCTCGTTTAAAATTGTATCGAGCGGATGGACGTGTACAGGTATGGAAGAAAACTTCATGAAGCTATGGACCCTGGATGGCAGCAGGGGACTTTTCAAGCTGGTGGAGGCTCTGTAATGGTGCGAGACGTTTGCAGTTGGAGTGATATGGGACCCCTGATACGTCAAGATACGACTCTGACAGGTGACGCGTACGTAAGCATCCTGCCTCATCACCTGCCTCCAGTCATCTCCATTGTGTACTGTGACGAACTTGGGCATTTACAGCAACACCCCACACGTCGATAATTGCTACAGACTGGCTCCAGGAACACCCTTCCGAATTTAAACACTTCCGCTGGCCAACAAACTCCACAGACATAAACATTATTGAGTATATCTTGGATGCTTTGCATCGTGCTGTTCAGACGAGATCTTCGCCCCCTCGTACTCTAACGATTTAATGGACAGTCCTGCAGGTTTCATGGTGTCAATTCCCTCCAGTACTGCTTCAGACATTAGTCGAGTCTATGCCTAGTCGTGTTGTGGCACTTCTGCGTTCTTTCCGGGGTCTTACACGATATTAGGCAGGTGTACTTGGTTCTTTGTCTCTTCAGTGTATATTCTGTGCAAAACAGCGTGCTATTTCTGTTTATCTTCTCTTGATTTCCTTCCCCTCCCTCCACCCGCAAACCCCTAAAAAACAATGAAGTTATTCAGCTGAGTTTCCCAATCATGTTTATACTTGATGTAATCTTTTTTTCCCCCCAGAAGACCATGAAAACTGTTTTCTCTGTTATCTCGTGCAGTTTTTCGAGTGTTATTACAGCTGTTTCTCTTACGTTACAATAAAGCAAAAGACACAGCAAAGAGTCTAATGAAGCAACCGCAAGATGTCTGATAAGTAAGACTTTAATTATTGATCGATATGTTTGCACTAAAAGAAGGGGTTGGACTGCAAACTGAAGAGAGTTGCGAAAGGTAGGATAACTAATACATGCTTCACAAGGTGCGACATAGTCGCGAAAAAACACAGTGACTCGTATATGTAATAAGTTACTTTTAATTTACGTCTACTATCTTTTTTGTTTAACAGATTACCGGTTTCGGTCTTTAATGACCATCATCAGATCTGTTTCATAAAAAAAAACAAAGTCCTAATGGACTGCAGCCATAGTGGCACCGTCAAATGTTACATGCTGGTGCTGATTCCGCATCTAACATTTGACGATGCCACTATGGCTGCAGTACATTAGGACTTCGTTTTTCTATGAAACAGAGCTGATGATGGTCAGTAAAGACCGAAACTGGTAATCTGTTAAACAAAAAAGATTGTGACCATAGACGTAAATTAAAGGAAACTAGTACATGCAGCCGAATGACCTGCGGATGCAGAACAAATTAACAGCTGTGTAGATGTTGTTAGATTCCTGGGAAGCGCTATAAGGACACAATGCGTGGCATAGATCAGGGTGCGAACGTCGTGGTGAGCAGGGTGTTAGGCGAGGCACGTAGCTGGACATCCGGTCTTTGACCGGACCGGCGGGCAGCCTTGTGATGGCGCCCGCGGCAGGGAGTGGATACTCGTGTTCGCCGGACAGCGGTCATTAGTTGCGGCCGCTTCCTTCCGGCGCCAGCTGGCGCCGCCGGCTGCGTCGCGACGCCCGCAGTGCGCCGCCGACAAGCGCGGCTGGCGACACATGCCGTGTCCAGCGCCATGTGCCGCAGCCAGGCGCGGGGCGCAAGCTGGCGCACCGGGAGGGACACTCCTACCGCAAGCTGTGGCTAATCATGCCACTCCCTCTGGTAGGGTGTCCACACTACGTGAGATCTGCATGTCGTCTTGGTCATTAAACAATTGTAAACTTCTTGCTTTCATATATCAACATGCACAGATGTGAGAGCAAGCCGGGTTGATCCACGAACTTTGATTGTTTTGTTGCATCGTCTCAGCCCGAGAGAGCTAACAGAGAAGGCTCTATTACACTACTGGCCATTAAAATCGCTACACCGAGAAGAAATGCAGATGATAAACGGATATACACTGGACAAATATATTATACCGGAACTCACATGTCATTACATTTTCAAGCAATCTGGGTGCGTAGATCCTGAGAAATCAGTACCCAGAACAACCACATCTTGCGGTAATAACGGCCTAGATACGCCTGGGCATTGACTCAAAGAGAGCTTGGATGGCGTGTACAGGTACAGCTGCCCATGCAGCTTCAGCACGATATCACAGTTCTTTAACAGTAGTGACTGGTGTATTGTGACGAGCCAGTTGCTCGGCCACCATTGACCTGACGTTTTCAATTGGTGAGAGATCTGGAGACTGTGCTGGCCAGGGCAGCAGTTGAACATTTTCTGCATCCAGAAAGGCCCGTACACGACTTGCAACATGCGGTCGTGCATTAGCCTGCTGAAATGTAGGGTTTCGCAGGGATCGAATGAAGGGTAGAGCCACGGGTCGTAACACATCTGAAATGAAACGTCCACTATTCAAAGTGCCGTCAGTGAGAACAAGAGGTGACCGAGACGTGTAACCAGTGGCACCCCATACCATCACGCCGGGTGATATGCCAGTATGGTGATGACGAATACACGCTTCCAATGTGCGTTCACCGCGATGTCGCCAAACATGGATGCGACCATCATGATGCTCTAAACAAAACCTGGTTTAATAAAAAAAAATGACGTTTTGCCATTCGTGCACCCAGGTTAGTCGTTGAGTACACCATCGCAGGCGCTCCTGTCTGTGATCCAGCGTCAAGGGTAACCGCAGCCATGGTATCCGAACTGATAGTCCATGCTGCTGCCAACGTTGTCGAACTGTTCGTGCAGATGGTTATTGTCTTGCAAACGCCACCATCTGTTGACTCAGGGATCGAGACGTGGCTGCACGATCCGTTACAGCCATGTGGATAAGATGCCTGTCATTTCGACTGCTTGTGATACGAGGCCGTTGGGATCCAGCACGGCGTCCTCCTGAACCCACAGATCCGATAGTCTGCTAACAGTCATTGGATCTCGACCAATGCGAGCATCAATGTCGCGATACGATAAACCGCAATCGTGATAGGCTACAATCCGACCTTTATCAAAGTCGGAAACGTTATGGTACGCATTTCTCCTCCTTACACGAGGCATCACAACAACGTTTCACCAAGCAACACCGGTGAACTGCTGTTTGTGTAGGAGAAATCGGTTGAAAAATTTCCTCATGTCAGCACGTTGTAGGTGTCGCAACCGATGCCAACCTTGTGTGAATGCTCTGAAAAGCTAATCATTTGCATATCACAGTGTCTTCTTGCTGCCGGTTAAATTTCCCTTCTGTAGGACGTCATCTTCATGGTGTAGCAATTTTAATGTCCAGTAGTGTATTATTAATAGTAGTGGTGTGTTAGGAAGCAGACGTGGAACTGAATGATAAGGAAATTTTTACTTGTAGTTGAACGTAAATATTGACTATACGCACTCAAATGCGAAAGAAACTGGTATAGGCAAGCGTATTCAAATACTGTGATATAAACTGGCAGAATACAGCGCTACGGTCGGCAGCGCCTATATAAGAAAAGAAGTGTCTGGCGCAGTTCTTAGATCGGTTACTACAGCTACAACGGCAGATTATCAAGTCTTAAGCGGGATTGAACGTGGTATTATACCGGCCCACGAGAGATGGGACACCGTATCTCCGAGAGAACGATGAAGTGGGGATTTTCCTGTACGATTATTTCACGACAGTACCAAGAATATAATGAATCCGGTAATACATCAATCCTCCGATATCGCTGCCGCCGAAAAAAGATCCTGCAAGTACGGGCCCAACGACGTCTGAAAGGAATTGTTCAACGTGACTCAAGCGCAATCCTTCAGCAAATTGCTGCAGATTTCAATGCAGCGCCATCAAAAAGTGTCAGCGTGCAAGCATTCAATGAAAGATTATCGATATGGGCTTTCGGGCCCAAGGCCCACTCGCTTACGCTTGATCACTGCACGACGCAAAGCTTTACGCCTCGCCTGGGCTCTTCAACACGACGTTGGACTGTTGATGACTAGAAACATGTTGCATGGTCGGAGGAGTCTCTTTTGAAATTGTATTGAGCGGATGGACGTGTACGGGAATGGGACAACCTCATCAATCCATGGACGCTGCAACTCAGCAGAGGACAGTTGAAGCTGGTGGAGGCTCTGTAATGGTGGGGAGCATGTGCACATGTGCAGTGGGAGCGATATGGGGCTTCTGATATGTCTATATACGATTCTGACAGGTGACACGCACGTAAGAATCCTGCCTGATCACCTATGTCCGTTCATGCCCATTGTGCATTCCAGCGGACTTGGGCAATTCCAGCAGGACAATGCGAACCTACACGTCCAGATTTACTACACAGTGGCTCTAGGACCGCTCTTCTGAGTTAAATCTCTTCCGCTGGCCACCAAACTCCCAAACAAGATAGTTATTGAGCATATCTGGGATGCCTTGCGACTTGCTGTCAGAAGAGATTCCAACTGCCTCGTATTCTTACCGATTAATGGGCAGCCCTGCAGGATTCACGGTGTCAATTGTCTTGTTGTGGCACTTCAGAGTGCTGCCAGGAGCCCTAGACGATATTAGGCAGAAGTACCAGTTTCTTTGCCTCTTGCCGGCCGCGGTGGCCGTGCGGTTCTAGGCGCTCCAGTCCGGAGCCGCGCTGCTGCTACGGTCGCAGGTTCGAATCCTGCCTCGGGCATGGGTGTGTGTGATGTCCTTAGGTTAGTTAGGTTTAAGTAGTTCTAAGTTCTAGGGGACTGATGACCACAGCAGTTGAGTCCCATAGTGCTCAGAGCCGTTTGAACCATTTTTTTGCCTCTTAAGTGGTTTTTTCTATGAATGACTGCATAAGATGATTAGAGTATTTATGAATTCTGAAAAAGAGTTTTGTGAAGTATTGTCACTCGAGATAAATTCGCAGTTTCGAATGTTTATGTGTAGGTAGGACTCTGTTGTAAAATTAACTGTCGGACTTAGATTGGTTTGAAATTCTTATCTCACTAATTGCTGACAGCTAGAGAAGTTCGTTCTACACCCTCATATATACAATTTTTGAAAGAATGGATATCGTTATGGGTAGGTTAATCCTTTTTATGAAGTAATTTTTTGAATAATCAACCAGTTAAAATTGTTTCTAAAACCAGACACCTTTTTGTATGAGGTCAATACTGTTCAAGATCTTCACATTGAAGTTCGAAACTAATTCTTTGCTATAAAACTGTTTTAGAGAAATCATTTGGAGAACATTAGCACCGAAGTTATTCCCATGCAAGAAAAAATATATTGCTTGTGTCCGTATTGCTCGCAGATACAAGTCAGTCCCTTCTTTGATGTGTTGGTCAGAAGGAAGACTGGTGGTACGTTGGGACATTCTGTTTATAGGAAGCCTACTCACACTGACTTGTATCTGCGAGCTGATAGTTCTCAACATCCAACTCAGCGTGAAGGAGAAATTCGTAACTTGGTTCACAGGGCCCACGTTATCTCAGACCCTGACAATTTGGCAGCTAATCTATCACATCTCGAAGTCACCTTTCGTCAGAATGGTTATAGTGAGAGGCAGATCAAACGTGCTTTGCGCTATCATCCTTCTGTGCAACGGATGAGTGACGATAGCAATAAAGTGGCACCTAAGTCTACGGCCTTTTTGCCTTACTTAGGAAGCATTTCCAACAGGATTGGCCGTATTTTGCGGAAATATAATGTGAAATATGTTTTTCGACCACCTTCTAAGATGAAGGCCTTGTTGGCGTCCGTAAAAGAAGATCTTGGTTTGCGTAAGGCTGATGTCTATCGTATTCCTTGCAGTTGTGGCATGTCACACATTGGTCAGACAATCAGGACTGTGGAAGACCGGTGTATTGAACATAAGCGTCACACACGCCTACAACAGCCGAGCAAATCCGCTATTGCAGAACATTGCCTTGACACCGGTCATCCTATGGAATAGAACACGGAGATTCTGGCTTGCACGTCCAGCTTTGGGATAATGTCATTAAGGAAGCTGTTGCAATAAAACTATCAAGCAACCTTATAAACAGAGATGGTGGATTTTGTTTAAATGCTGCTTGGAATCCGGCTCTGTCTCTCATAAAAAAACAGAGGGTTAGAATTAGTGTTACCTCACCTGTTGATTAATAGCCACTATCGATGTTTCTGATGTTGGTTATCTTTGGTTGTGTGTTGACTCTGCGTTTACTTGTACTGTGTGTGGTATCTTCCTTGTTTTTCCTCTGTGAACCGAGGTATTAAATTCCCTTGCACACTGCTTCCTCCTTGCAGTTGTGCCTTGAGAATGGCAGGGTGTGCTCCTGTCGAAATATCGGCGGTCGTCGACGATATCCCCCGGCAGCAAACTCGTAAGTTATTTGAACATTCAATTCACGGGGAAAAGTTAAGGTATCAGATCCGAATTGTTTCACAATAAAAACAGTGATGGTTGCGAATAATAATTTAATATCAACGACGCGTTTCACCCTTTTGGGGCTTCATTAGATTGTGTAAAAGTAAGTGGATATGTAACCCATTCGTCATAAAACCATATGAAAGAGAAAATGTACCAACATTAAATGCATATTTTATATTGCTTCATGGCGGATATCCAGCTGCTTTTACACTCTCTGATGATGCCCCGAAAAGGTGGAACGCGTCATTCATATTAATTAATTTCGCAACATCCACTGTTTTTATTCAGGAGCAGAGTCTAGTATTCACACTGAGATACCTCTATGTTACTCGTAGGACGGTGGTGGTGCATGCTACCTCTTAAACAGTCAGTCCATTCCATAGGGCCCGCATCTCGTGGTCGTGCGGTAGCGTTCTCGCTTCCCACGTCCGGGTTCCCGGGTTCGATTCCCGGCGGGGTCAGGGATTTTCTCTGCCTCGTGATGGCTGGGTGTTGTGTGCTGTCCTTAGGTTAGTTAGGTTTAAGTAGTTCTTAGTTCTAGGGGACTGATGACCATAGATGTTAAGTCCCATGGTGCTCAGAGCCATTTGAATTTTTAGTCCATTCCATGGCTATGTTCCTGACGGTCAGTGATAAACGATATCAGATTCGGAAGCAGCTGTTACGATTTGAAACTGAAACTGTAAATTTAATTAATGTCAGTGCGCTATGAAACACGCTCAGAAGCCTTGACTTCCAGGAAATGGATAGCCATACATCTTCGGTGTGGAGGGGTATCTTGGTTCAAATGGCTCTGAGCACTATGGGACTCAACTGCCGAGGTCATCAGTCCCCTAGAACTTAGAACTAGTTAAACCTAACTAACCTAAGGACATCACAAACATCCATGCCCGAGGCAGGACTCGAACCCGCGACCGCAGCGGTCTCGCGGTTCCAGACTGCAGCGCCTTTAACCGCACGGCCACTTCGGCCGGCGGGGTATCTTGGAATCGAAACTGTTCTGGACGAGGATTATGAAGTTGGCCGGATAACGGGATGTAAAACAGTGAACGTTGTCAGGGATCAGACAGTTTTAAAGCTCACAACTGGATTCCATTCCCATCTAAAATGCAGGAAGTTAATACGGCTACGCCAGAACAGCAAAAAATATTTTGACTGCCAACAGTTACAGGGGCTTTAGATTGCACCTAAACAGAAATCAGAAAACTAGCATTACATGGTGATGAATACATGAGTCGTAAAGGTTATGTCTCTATTTATGTGCAGGTCACGGTAGATACCGGCAGGAAATTTACTAGCATTTAAAAGTAGATTGGTCATGTAGCATGCATGGCGCTAGTAAATGAAAAATGGTTCAAATGGTTCTGAGCACTAAGGGACTTAACTTCTGAGGTCATCAGTCCCCTAGAACTTAGAACTACTTAAACCTAACTAACCTAAGGACATCACACACATCCATGCCCGAGGCAGGATTCGAACCTGTGACCGTAGCGGTCGCGCGGTTCCAGACTGTAGCGCCTAGAACCGCTCTGCCACTTCGGCCGGCGCTAGTAAATGAATCTGTAGCCCAATTAGAAATATAAATTCAGAGTACGGTGCGAATACTTGTTTATTTATCGTTTCAGGGAATGGAATGTCTCCATGGTTAGTCACTTCATTTACGCCAGCAAGAAATGCTAATCAGTGACGATGCAATTTGCTCCGTGACAAAAAAAGAGCGATGGTGGAGAGAGCCTTTGGTCTACTAAAGAAAAGATTTCCGACGATCGCAAACTAATAGCAATATACTCTCTAATGCACAGCACCTTAAGTACATGAAAGATCACTTTCAGTATCATCTGGAGGACAGGAAGGATGCAGAAGAAGAAGAAGAAGATGAAGAAGTGGAAGGATAACAGGACGAGAAAAGAGAGTCCTGAACCAGACAGATGAAGAGCAGTTGCACAAGTTTCCAGAAGCGGCTATTCAAATCTAATAAGCAACATATAATCAATGCAGCTGTAACTGAAAATCACGTAATTACAAGAAGGCAAGAACAATGTACAAATTGTATTTTTCTTTTTTCATTTAGGCCATAAAGTAAGGAATGGAGAGAATATAGAAATACGAAACGCTTAACTGCACATTATTTATGTTCTTATCAATATTCCGTTTGAGTAGGTCTGGCCTCTGCAGTTTTTTCTAGCTTTTACCTTCCGTTCCTGTTTGAACATTCTGCAACTCCAGTTGTTTCAACAATTCTCTGAAGTTTCCGTAAAGCTAAATCTTTTCTTTCTTCAGTTTTACATGGTGCAAGGGTTTTCATTCAAGGTCGAATGTATGTTGAGACAGTCGATATTATTGTCACAGAAGCAACTGGGAGCGTACCTGCGTATCACATTTTTTCAGTCCTGAGCAGCGTTTGATCCGTACTTGACATTAAGCTTAATATATCTTGGAACGTTTCTAAAAACAGGATTGTCTTCCTTGGAGAGCAACACCACTAAATACTTTTACTAATCTTATTCGGTTTATTCCCCGTGTCCTATCGGTTTTCCTTTCTTACTCGATTCTTCTTAGTAATGAATAATTTATTAAGCTGGGCAACACTGTAATGTTTGCTGATCCGTGGGAGAGTTTCAGAGCAATATTAAACCATTCATTGTTCTTTTCTGGCACTACCTTCGATCCTCTAGACTTTGGATAAGAATCATATGCCCCGATATCAAATTGACAAGAAGTGCTTCGTAAACTGTGCCCTTGTCGGCATCTTCACATTTACTGTAGTAGCCGGCCGTGGAGGTCGAGTTGTTCTAGGCGCTTCAGTCCGGAATTGCGCTACTGCTACGGTCGCAGGTTCGAATCCTGCCTCGGGCATGGATGTGCGTGATGTCCTTAGGTCAGTTAGGTTTATGTAGTTCTAAGTTCTAGGGGACTGATGACCTCAGATGTTAAGTCCCATAGTGCTCAGAGCCATTTGAACCATTTTACTGTAGTACATGTCGATAATTGGCTCTTAAACTAGCACGACCTGCGTGGCACCATCTTCTATATGCATCTAACGTTTGGTGTGAGTACCGTGGTCGACTGGTAAGGAGTGGTGGTAGAAACAGAATACCTGCAATTTTTCACGAACAGGTGAATGGTGACTCACAGTGTAAAACCAGATTTATCTTGCCCTTAGCTTGTATCTATTCCTGTAGAATGTGCTTGCAGTTTTAGGTTGAAAAGGGGAGGCCGCGACGTAGGGATCACAAATTTATTCCAAACTTTGTAGATCTTTAGGCCGTTAAAACAACATAATGCGCATGTAGTAAGTAGTGAAGTGCTCTACTCTGGCTATTACGAGAAAATTGCCACAGAAGTTTTACGCGTCTATTATGTGCTTATGTATCCGAGAGTAGGTGGTCAATAGTTCCGTTTCGAGTGCCGAGTGGGAAGGCTGTTGTTTATTTCACTTGCCACAGCATCGCTTGTATGAAGTTTTTCTCATTAGTGTTGTTCTGTCAGACATATGGAACCGTGAAAAACGTCCGTCGTGAACGTTGGTACACTCAATACCAATTAGTGTGTCACAAGGCCCCGGAGGCATTAGCTGGAATAGATACCGGGAAAACATCAGACAACGCCCGAAGGCCAATACGTGGAAGTTGAGGGGAGTACGGGCAGGCACCATCTCTCTAGCAAACTTTAAAATTTTACAACTTAATTAACTTCATTTTAGAATAGTAAGTGAACATTCGTCATAATGAACAACAAGATCCTCGAGATAGTTTTTTTAATTCAAGTTCCTGAAGTATTATTTTAACAAATCAAAGAACAGCTCTCAGAATCACTGAATGATCGCTACCTAGGGATTATGGCTAGGAGGAACCCTGACAGCAATGCTACCATGTTGAATGTTGAATAATGCTTTTCGTGCAGCCACAAGAAGTCGTATTACGACTCAGACTGTGCGCAATAGGCTGCATGATGCGCAACTTCACTCCCAACGTTCATGGCAAGGTCCATCTTTGCAACCATGACACCATTCAGTGCGCTATAGATGGGCCCAAGAACACGCCCTATGGACCGCTCAGGATTGGCATCACGTTCCCTTCACCGATAGGTGTCGCACATGCCTTCTACCAGACAATCGTCGGAGAGGTGATTGGAGGCAACCCGGTAAGTCTGGACTCATAAGACACACTGTCCAGCAAGTACAGCAATGTGGAGGTTCCCTGATGTTTTGGGGTGACTTTATGTGGGGCCAACGTACGCCAGTGGTGGTCATGGAAGGCGCTGTAACGGCTGTACGATACGTGAATGCCATCGTCCGACCGATAGTGCAACCATATCAGCAGAATATTGGCGAGGCGTTCGTCTTCATGCACGACAATTCGCGCCACCATCGTGCACATCTTGTGAATGACTTCCTTCAGGATAACGACATCGCTCGACTAGAGTGGGCAGCATGTTCTTCAGACATGGATCCTATTGAACATGCCTGGGATAGATTGAAAAGGGCTGTTTGTGGACGACGTGATCCACCAACCGCTCTGAGGGATCTACGCCGAATCGCCGCTGAGGAGTGGGACAATCTGGACCAACACTGCCTTGATGAATTTGTGGATAGTATGCCATGGCGAATGCAGGCATGTATCAATGCAAGAGGACGTGCTACTGGGTATTAGAGGTACCGGTGTGTACAGCAATCTGGACAACCACCTCTGAAGATCTCGCTGTATGGTGGTACAACATGCAATGTGTGGTTTCCATGAGCAATAAAAAAGTCGGAAATGATGTTTATGTTGATCTCTATTTCAATTTTCCGTACTGGTTCCGTAACTCTCGGAACCAAGGTGATGGAAAACTTTTTTTGATGTGTTTATCTAAAGAAGCGCGCAGGCTCTGCCTGTCGAGTGTTTAAATGTCATGAAGCGGAGGGCAGCCGTCGAAATATCGACAGGTGTCCATGCAGCGGCATTTCCGAAAGTTCTTTACATATTTTATACGTCCGCCGTATCTCAAGTTTCACATTATTTTATCCTACGTGGAGGATATGTGTCGCTGGCAATGGATGCAGGATAAATTTCGCTTTAGCAATATGCGGTATTCTTTCATTTTTGTCACAGTTTCGAGACGATAATGGTCTTTCTATCTTTGCCAAAGCCGTGCATCATATTAATTATTCTGCCGCTAATCGCATTAATCAATGCTCTGGTTTAGCTCTTGTTCGTGAAAGCATTCATTAACTTACCGACAGTTCGATTTTGTCTCGAGGAATTATTTCGGCTTCAGTTGATGATTGCTTCGAAAATCTCGGTATTTTATCCGGACTGGCTGCATCGTGTTTCTTGGCTGTAGTCTGGCTAGGAATCAAATTTTTTAACTGTCCGTCATTCGGATAGGTTTGGCCGTTTCTGTGGCGTGGAGTGCAATCTTGCAACCAGATTTTTTGTGAACGGTCTGATAGAGAGAACTTTGAACTGCGCAGCTTTATCGGTTGTGCGAAAGGTTTAAAGTCCGCTCTGGAGCCCAAGTGTAAACTGCTCTGTTGAACAGACAATTTTCATCTACGTCTTGTTGCTGCTGAGGAGGTTAGGAGAGAAGCATGACGAGTGCTGACTGGTGGATGGTCACCCAAGAGTGGTAACACAACGGCTGGGATTGTTGTTTCACGTAAACTTTTGATGGGTCGTGGTGTTTGTTATCTTAGTCATGTGAAAGTGCAATCCTCTGGTTGCGCTGGACACAGAGAATCACGTTCCAAGCATGTAGTATTTACTATGTGATCCAGAGTATTGCAAACTCTATGTTGACCCGACAAAATGGTCTAAGAGGAAGCGTAACAGCCTCCTGAGATAAGTAACTTGTTGCAAGAACTAACAAAAGTATTTACTTTTACCCTGCCTCTTAGATAATATGTCCTGAAAATTATATGACCTTCCGAAGATTCACAAGAAAAGAGGTTTCTCTTAGTTCCATTATTATTAACATCGGTACTTCAACATAGCTCGTAACAAAACACCTTACTACGTTGTTTAGTCTACAAAAAGGTGGGTGTATACATCACATTATGTACTCTAAAGCATTATTTCAACGGGTAGAGGGATCACATTTGATTGACTCAGATACTGTAGTAAGATTTGATGTGTTCTCTTTTCTTGACTTGCGTTAATCTGTCTGATTCGTTATCGTTAACTGAGGCTAGGTTTTGTTTTGGATTAAAAAGCCTATACGGACTTCCACAAAATTTTTATTCAGTTCAGTGAACGGACAGATGGGCAGAGATGGGAAGCCATTTCTCACATAGAACTGTCGATCTTACTATGGAAGACTTAGAGAAACGTGCTCCGAAAATGGTGGAATTGAAACTTGTGTGCTCCTTCTGACATGAAAAGACGCTTACAAAAATAAGCTTTTTAGAACATTTAAATTCCATTCACCTGAACATTTGCTTCGTGATGGACGTGGAAAACCATGGCTGCCTTCCCATGCTCCATGTGCTCGTCATGAGAAGTTAGATGGTACGTTCTTTGGGACATACTTTTTTCTTTCTTCTTTTAAGTCATCAGTCTACTGACTGGTTTCATACGACATGACACGATTTCCTCTCCTGTTCCAACCTCTTCATCTCAGAGCAACACTTGCTGGATGTATTCAAATCTCTGTCTTCGACTACCGTTTTTGCTGTCTGCAGGTCCCTCTACTACCATGGAAGTCATTCTCCAACGTCTTAACAGGTATCCTATTATACCGTCCATGTCAGTGTAGCCCATATATTCGTTTCCAATGCACGTCTGCGCAGAACCACCTCATTCCTTATCATCCCACCTACGTTTCAACATTCGTCTGTAGCACCATTCTCTTCTATTCCTGCTTTGCCACAGTCCATGATTCGATAACATACAATGGTGTGATCCAAACGTACACTATCAGAAATGTCTTCTTCAAATTAAGGCCTATGTCTGATACTAGTACACTTCTCTTCGCCAGGGATACACTCTTTGCATTGTTAGTCTGCTTTTGATGTCCTCCTTGATCTGTACGTCATGAGTTACTTTGTTGCCTAGGTACCAGAATTTCTTAACGTCTTCTGCTTCATGGCCAACAGTCCTAATGTTACGTTTCTCGCTGTTCTCGTTTCTGCTAATTATCACCACTTTCATCTTTCTTCGATTTACTCTCAATCCGTATTCTGTGCTCATTAGACTGTTCATTCCATTCAGCAAATCGTGTCATTTTCTTACTCAGCATGGCAATGTCATCAACGAATTACATCATAGACGTCCTTTCACCTCGAATTTCAGTTTCCATCCTGAACCTTTGTTTTATTTGCATCATTCCTTCTTCGATGCACAGATTGAGCAGCAGGAGTGAAAGACTACATCCCTGTCTTACTCCCTTTTGACTTCGAACACTTCGTCCTTGGTCGCCCAGACTTACCATTCCTTAGAATTTCGAACATCCTGCGCCATTTTGCGTTGTGGAATACTTTTTCCACGTCAACAGATCCTATGAACGTTTCTTAATTTTTCTTTAATCTGCTTCCGTTATTAATCACAATGTCAGAAATGTCTCTCTGGAGCCTTTACCTTTCCTAAAGCGAAACTGATCGTCATCTAATAGATC
The DNA here is from genome assembly GCF_023898315.1 of Schistocerca nitens. NCBI lineage: Eukaryota > Metazoa > Arthropoda > Insecta > Orthoptera > Acrididae > Schistocerca > Schistocerca nitens. The sequence goes on from NC_064614.1 coordinate 1,032,828,186, forward strand.
CTCAAATTTCTTTTTAATTCTTCTGTATATTATTCTTGTCAGTAACTTGGATGCATGAGCTGTTAAGCCTATTGCAAAATAATTCTCTACACACCAACGTGAATAGTCGATTTTTTGCCACTTCCCCAATGATCTTAGAAATTCTGATGTAAAGTGATCCACCCATTCTGCCTTATTTGATCTTCAGTCCTCCAAAGCTCTCTCAAATTCTAATTCTTATACTGGAGCCCCTACCTTTTATAAATCGAGCCCTGTCACTTTGTCTATCAAATCAGACGCATCTTCACAATTGTACAGGTCTTCAGTGTACTCTTTCCACCTATCAGCACTCTTCTGCGCATTTAGCAGCGGAATTCCCATTGCACTCTTGATACCACTACCCTTGCTATTAATTTCAGGAAATGTTTTGACTTTCCTGTATGCTGAGTAAGTCCATCCGACCTTAGTTTAGGTTTAGGTAGTTCTAAGTCTAGGGGACTGATGACCTTAGATGTTAAGTCACGTTCATTCCTCAGCGACTTGTATTTCTGCACTTCAGAATTTTCCAGAGCATTTTTGTACTTTCGTCTTTCACCGATCAACTGAAGCATTTTTTCTGTTACCCATCGTTTCTTCCGAGTTACTTTCTTGTACCTATGTTCTTCTTTCCAACTTGTGTAGTTGTTCATTTAAAAGGTGTCCATTTCCTTTCAACTGAACAGCCTCCTTAGCTATTCCTTGCCGGCTGTTGAGGCCGAGCGGTTCTAGGTGTTTCAGTCTGGAACCGCGCGACTGCTACGGTCGCAGGTTCGAATCGTGCCTCGGGAATGGATGTGTGTGATGCCCTTAGTTTAGTTAGGTTTAAGTAGTTCTAAGTCTAGGGGACTGATGACCTTAGATGTTAAGTCACGTGGTGCTTAGTTCCATTTGACCTTTTTTTTTTTTTTTAGCTATTTGTTGTTGCTATATCTATAGTTTTAGAGAACTTCAAACGTATCTCGTCATTACTTAGTAGGCTACTTCCGCACCTCACTTCTTTGGATATTGATTCTTCCTCTTTAATCCCTTTAACTTCAGCCTACTCTTCATCACTACTACAGAGTGATCTGTGACTATATCTGCTCATGGGCACACTTTCAGTCCGGTACCTGAGTTTGGAATCTCTGTCCCACCAAAATGTAATATTACCGCAATCTTTCCATATCACCCGATATTTTTCAAGTATACGTCATCGTCCTGTGATCTTTCAAGAGAGTAATCGCAATTACTGGTTGAAATTTATTACAGAGCTCATTTAGTCTTTCTCCTCATTCTTGTCCCAAGCTACTCCTTCCAGTACATCTTCATTCCCGTCGCCCATGACTATTTGATTTGCATCTCTCTTTATGAACTGTATATCTCTTTCAATATCATATAATTTCTCCATCTCTTCTCCTTCGGCTTGCGACGTCGGCATGTTTAATTGGGCTCATCGTTGTCGGTGTCCGTTTGCTGACAGTTCTTATAAGAACAAATCTATCAATGACTGTTCACAGTAACACGCATTTCACCTTATCTTCCTATTCATAAAGAATTCTACTTTCGTTATATCATTTTCTTCTGCTGTTGATATTATCCTATACTCATCTGACAATAAAACCTTGTTCTCTTTCCATTTCACTTAACTGTTCCCTACTATATGTCGATTGCTTTTCTTTTCCGTTTTCAGATTTGCTAGCTTCTCTACCACGTCTAAGCTCTGACACCCCACGCCGCGACTCTTAGAATTTTGTCCTTTCTTTGGCTATTAAACCTTTTTTCATGGTCATCTCCCCCTTGGCAGCCGCGTCTCGGAAGTCCTTGACCGACATAGCCATTTATAGGACGACAACTCCCAGTGACTTGTATCGCCAGCTGATAGTTTTCAATACGCAGTTCAACGTAAATACACTCCTGGAAATTGAAATAAGAACACCGTGAATTCATTGTCCCAGGAAGGGGAAACTTTATTGACACATTCCTGTGGTCAGATAAATCACATGATCACACTGACAGAACCACAGGCACATAGACACAGGCAACAGAGCATGCACAATGTCGGTACTAGTACAGTGTATATCCACCTTTCGCAGCAATGCAGGCTGCTATTCTCCCATGGAGACGATCGTAGAGATGCTGGATGTAGCCCTGTGGAACGGCTTGCCATGCCATTTCCACCTGGCGCCTCAGTTGGACCAGCGTTCGTGCTGGACGTGCAGACCGCGTGAGACGACGCTTCATCCAGTCCCAAACATGCTCAATGGGGGACAGATCCGGAGATCTTGCTGGCCAGGGTAGTTGACTTACACCTTCTAGAGCACGTTGGGTGGCACGGGATACATGCGGACGTGCATTGTCCTGTTGGAACAGCAAGTTCCCTTGCCGGTCTAGGAATGGTAGAACGATGGGTTCGATGACGGTTTGGATGTACCGTGCACTATTCAGTGTCCCCTCGACGATCACCAGTGGTGTACGGCCAGTGTAGGAGATCGCTCCCCACACCATGATGCCGGGTGTTGGCCCTGTGTGCCTCGGTCGTATGCCGTCCTGATTGTGGTGCTCACCTGCACGGCGCCAAACACGCATACGACCATCATTGGCACCAAGGCAGAAGCGACTCTCATCGCTGAAGACGACACGTCTCCATTCGTCCCTCCATTCACGCCTGTCGCGACACCACTGGAGGCGGGCTGCACGATGTTGGGGCGTGAGCGGAAGACGGCCTAACGGTGTGCGGGACCGTAGCCCAGCTTCATGGAGACGGTTGCGAATGGTCCTCGCCGATACCCCAGGAGCAACAGTGTCCCTAATTTGCTGGGAAGTGGCGGTGCGGTCCCCTACGGCACTGCGTAGGATCCTACGGTCTTCGCGTGCATCCGTGTGTCGCTGCGGTCCGGTCCCAGGTCGACGGGCACGTGCACCTTCCGCCGACCACTGGCGACAACATCGATGTACTGTGGAGACCTCACGCCCCACGTGTTGAGCAATTCGGCGGTACGTCCACCCGGCCTCCCGCATGCCCACTATACGCCCTCGCTCAAAGTCCGTCAACTGCACATACGGTTCACGTCCACGCTGTCGCGGCATGCTACCAGTGTTAAAGACTGCGATGGAGCTCCGTATGCCACGGCAAACTGGCTGACACTGACGGCGGCGGTGCACAAATGCTGCGCAGCTAGCGCCATTCGACGGCCAACACCGCGGTTCCTGGTGTGTCCGCTGTGCCGTGCGTGTGATCATTGCTTGTACAGCCCTCTCGCAGTGTCCGGAGCAAGTATGGTGGGTCTGACACACCGGTGTCAATGTGTTCTTTTTTCCATTTCCAGGAGTGTAGGTACTTTGGCCGGCCGCGGTGGTCTAGCGGTTCTGGCGCTGCAGTCCGGAACCGCGGGACTGCTACGGTCGCAGGTTCGAATCCTGCCTCGGGCATGGGTGTGTGTGATGTCCGTAGGTTAGTTAGGTTTAAGTAGTTCTAAGTTCTAGGGGACTTATGACCTAAGATGTTGAGTCCCATAGTGCTCAGAGCCATTTGAACCATTTGTAGGTACTTTGTAACTTTTTACATAGAACACACGTCATCTCAATCACCAAACGTTTGTCAAGTTAGCCCACCTCAACGTCACGTTTTGTCCGAAATCTTACAGTAAAAGACTGATCAAATGAGCATTGCGCTATCTACCAACCATGGGTCAGGTGGGTGATGAAAATAAAAAGGTAGCACCTAAGCCTTCGACCTTTTTCCTGACACAGTTAGCATTTCATCTGCGATTCATCGTATTCTGAGGAAACGCAGTGTGTTTTTCGAACAGCATCTAAATTGGAGGCGTTTTAGGGCACGTACAGGATGGATTTGTTTTGCCTAAGAAAAGTTCCTACATCATCCTCACTGTTAACAAATGTGGCGTATTCACAAAAATAGCTTGACCAGGGGAAAAATGCTTCTGTCGGAGCACACGAAACGCTTATGGGCTCCTCTTTTAAAAGACTGTGACTGAAAAGTGGGGTACCTGTTGCCTCGTTCTACCTGCCAATAGATCTTTAAAATTTACCCAGAAATTTAGGCATGCGAACATAATAGCGCTCTTTTCAACATGAAACTCATATCTTTCTCTCACAAACTCCCCTAATCCACTAGACATAGTCCTGTGTCGTTTCTCAAGTCACTGTCTCTCTTTTTGTGCCATCTCACAGACACCGCCATTCACTATCATGGGCTCTTCCACTTTCTCTTTCAGTTTATTCCTTTCTCACTGGCGCTGTCTACTTCACTCTTTTCCTAGCACTTTTCTTCCACTGTCAACTATGTTCCATTGACTTTGTGCTCCTATCTTTCCTCTATCACCGCCGTTGTCTCCTTCGCTCCTTCTGTACCACAACGGCTATCTGCTATCTTGCTGTCTTTCAGTATTTCTTACTTTTTCGTCATTTTGCTTCAGCCAGTGTCTCCTCCCTTAGCATAAAAAAACGTCATATATTCGCCTGTCAAAATTTTAGCGAAAATTTTTAAAGTTCCTGGGGAAGATAGAATGAGGCATCTAGTATCCAACTTTTCTGTCAGCCTTATAAAAATAGCTTGTTAAACTTATGTTGCTCTCATAGGAGCATTTCTCCACTGTTTCATTATATCCTCCGTTACATCAGAGCATGTCTCACACACAAGAAAAGAGCTTTATGGGTCAGTACAATTTAGATAGTTTACTTAAGTGAAACTGAAATATCTCTAAACTAATTTTACACTTTAGATCGGCTTTTACGTTATCAAAATTTTGCATGTGATTCGGTACTATAACGTAGGTTTCCCAGAACCCTTTTCATGGTAACGAAGACAATTTACAGCATGTTTCTTCTTGCTACATCACTTCATACACTAAGTTTTCGCTTCACACCGGATTTTACGTGCGTATTTTCAGTGTACAAGTAAGGTAACTTTGAACATCTGTATATCGGAAGAGGGTGAAGATATCAAGAGAATTTTCAAGGTTTTTCGAGATCAGGAACTTGGGAATACAAAGTAAAAATTTCAGCCATTTGCTGAACGTAGCCATTTTGGAATCTTAGTACCAAAAACCATGTTTTTTGGATTTTTTCAGAAACTGCCCATAAAATGAATGAAACCTCCATACCCTCTTTAAGGAGCACCACACATCACTTACAATGTAAAAAGAACCAGCCGACTTTCTTCATTTTCCTAAGCTGGAGAACCTGTGTAATATTCAACCTTTAAGCCTGTGCTGTAGAATGGTTAAAGTAAGACTGCCAGTTTCTTGGATATACAAATGATTCGTAGTCCAAGGGTTATCCGAAACCTTTCTGTAACGAATCGAACCTGATATATGAGACCCGGAAACAAGACCTCTCTATGCAGTTTTTTGGAACATATAAGGTAGTGCATGCTATCGCAAGCGTGCCAACACACACATTCTTACATAATAGGATTCCAGTCAGTGGAAATGGTCATGTCCCTCTAGTATCAAGGCGTATGCAATCGGTAATCAAGGATCAACCACGTAAAACAAATTATAGAGCAAGCATTTGCCCACCTCGCGAATGACTGCCGCCTGGTGGCATTGATGACATTTGCCACAGTAACGATATACGTACACTAATGTGAAAAAAGTCGCACGGACCTTGTGATATCATGTCGGACCCACTTTTGCCCGGCGTAATGAAGTAACGCCAGGTGGCATAGTCTTTCCAAGCCGTTGGAAGTCCACTGCAGAAATACTGAACGACGCTGCCGATATAGCCGTCCATAACTGCAATAGTGTTGCCGGTGCAGGATGTTGTGCACGAACTGATCTCTCGCTAATGTACCACATATGTTAGATGCGATCTGGGTGGACATATCCTTCGCTCAAATTTTTCCGAATATTGTTCAAGCTAATCACCAACATGACATCGTCGTTTGGGAATATGAAGTCCATGCAAGATTGTAAATGGTCTCCAGGTAGCCGAACGTAACTATTTCCGGTAAATGATCGGTACAGTTGGACCACAGTACCCAGTCCATTCCTTGTAAACACCACACACTTCTAGAATGAATGGAAACATCCCCCAGCCTGTGGCTAAGCCATGTCTCCGCAATATCCTTTCTTTCAGGAGTGCTAGTTCTGCAAGTTTCGCAGGAGAGCTTCTGTAAAGTTTGGAAGGTAGGAGACGAGGTACTGGCAGAAGTAAAGCTGTGAGGACGGGACGTGAGTAGTGCTTGGGTAGCTCAGTTGGTAGAGCAGTTGCCCGCGAAAGGCAAAAGTCCCGAGTTCGAGTCTCGGCCCGCCACACAGTTTTAACCTGCCAGGAAATTTCACAGCACACATCATTATGGAGTCCACGGCTCCGTCGGGTCTGAGGCACACTCGAACTATACCATCAGCTCTTTCCAACTGAAATCTGGACTCATCAGATTATACCTTGTGTTCCAGTCATTTAGGAGCCAAACTAGATGGTTAAGAGCGCAGGAGAGGCGCTGGAGGCGATGTTGTTCTGTTAGCAATGGCGCTCGCTCAGGTCGTCTGCTGCCGTAGGCTTGGTTCAAATGGTTCAAATGGTTCTAATGGCTCTGAACACTAAGGGACTTAACTTGTGAGGTCATAAGTCCCCTAGACTTAGAACTACTTAACTAACCTCGTCCGAGGCAGGATTCGAACCTGTGACCGTAGCGGTTGCGCGGCTCCAGACTGTAGCGCCTAGAACCGCTTGGCCACGCCGGCCGGCCTGCCGTAGGCGATTAACGCCAAATTCCGCGGCATTAGCTAACGCAGGGCCGGCCAGAAATTCTGCACGCGTGCGGTGCTCCTGCACATGTGCAACTTCCGGGTCACAGCGTGCACGCCGCAGCCGTCAGCGTTCATGTAGTGCATGTTTCTACGCACAGATGTCGCTTTATCCACTTGCTGAGATACTCTATACCGGCGCATTCTAGTGCTCTTTCCACAGCTTGCAAGCCAACCATGGGAAGGTATTTCGCGTATTAAACATTTAAAATACTGTCACAGTCTACTCACTGAGACGTCTACTTTTATGTTAACAGTTTAACCCAGTAAGACAAGTAATACAGTTAACAACCGTGGGCTTCTATTAAGGCAGCTTGACTGACGGCACGTAAATACGCGTAATGTTTTTGATCTAGTATTTAAGAAAAAGAGCACTTAGCGACTTCCAACGAACCTTAGTCCTGATTTCAAATAACATTAAACCAATGCAAGGTTTTCTATAACTAATTCTCGGTGCTCTCAGTTACACCCACATAATTTCTGTCTCACTGACCTCTGAACAGAATGACAACCGCACACCTCTCGATGATGACCTGTACCATTATTTCTATATCTTTCATCAGTTCCGTCTGAAATCTGCATAATAACCGACAATTAGATGAATGTTATGTTTTATCGACTTCAGCTGAGCGTAGCCCTTCACACATTGAAAAAAAAAAAAACCTAAATCTAAGTATACAACAATCGGTTTAATGACCAATTTTCCTGATAATAATGTAACATGGAGTAGAATGAGGTAATAATGCACAGTTAGTAAACAATAATTTTTAATTATGAAAGGAATAAATCCAAACACGTTTATGACTGGTCATGCGAAATGATATAGTTAATATCGGGCACAAAAGCACGGCTCATTGACAAACGCAAGCAATTGCGGGAGATTTTCATCACTGATGCTTGATTGAAACGACCGAGAGCATAGATCTGCCGTCCTTTGCTTTTTCACAGTACCTGCCATTTCTCAGTTCTTCTCTGTTAAGGTTACGGTCACCAGGGGTAAACGAGACTGGGAATGTTGCGCTCTTGCTTGTACCACATAAACAGGGAAGAGGAGCCTATGCCGTTCATTTTGGACACATGTCTAATAACAGATGTCGCTGTCGCTCGCTGTCGCACATGTGCAGCACTTCTGCACGTCTGCACACTGTGCAGCGTTTGGCCGGCCCTGAGCTAACGCATACGTTCGTCGTACTTCCCACATTGATTTCTGCGGATATTTCTCGCAGTGTTGCTTGTCTGTTAGCACTGACAACTCTACGCAATGCCGGTGCTCTCGGTCATTAAATGAAGACCGTCGGTCACTGCCTCGTCCGTGTGAGAGATAATTCCTGAAATTTGAAATTCTCGGCACGATCTTAATACTCTGGATCTCAGAATATCGAATTCGCCAAGGATTTCCGAAATAGAATGTGCAGTGCGTCTAAGTGTAAATATCATTCCTGTGTTTAGAAGTCGTACAATCGGAACCGAGAAGAGAGGAAAACTACCATTTAAATTCCAGCCTAAAACGAGTCGGTGACGGGGAGTAACTGTAGCGACGATAAGGTCGTATATGAGAAAATAAGTCGATATAAGTGATTTTGACAACAGGCCGTTACGGCCCCGAGCCTGGGAACGTGTATCGCGCTAACGGCTTTTGCGTGCTAGTGTTTTATCTGTGGGAAGTGGTTGATGGATGTCGCAACAACAAATATTTAATGAAGTGTAGGACATCATCGCCTCACCACAGTACGTGAATGCCGGAGACATGTCCGCTCTCCAAGGTCGGACAGGCGGCGATTTTTGGCAGATCTGGTCACACAGTATAATTCTGGTATGGGCAAAAGTGTTTCGGAGCTCATCTCTCAAAGCATGTTATTGAACCAGGGGCTCCACAGCAGACAAATTCTTTATGATCAATTGCTTACCCAACGACTTCGTCAGTTACAATTTAACTGGGAACAAGAGCATCGACATTGGATCCTAGCTCAGTTGAACAGTGTAACCTGGTTGCATGTACAGTATTAAATAAGGAGGGGGATCCTGTCTGCGTTCTTACTCCAGCCGTACGGCTGCTCGAAACATGCACCGCTTCACAGCCAAGGCTAGGAGGCCCAGTGTTATTCTCTGAGTGATGGTCACGTTGGCTTTGATGGGTCCTGTGGCAGTAACTGAAGGATTCAGGATAGATGTAGAATATATGAACATTATTGCGACAAACTGCAACACTTCGTGATTGACGGTGCTGACATCTTACAGGATGGCAAGTATCCACGTCACAAGGACGGAATCATGCTACTGCGATCTGAGGCGTAATGGACTCACACCGATGTCTTGGTCACTTATGACGCCTGATTCGTAACCGGCGGAGCATATGTGGGACGCAATAGGAATCCAGCTAAACGCGCATAAACCACCGACCCGTTATATACGGGAAATGTTTGCCTTGTACGTAGACATCTGGTGCCACGTACATTTGGAAACCTGTCAGGTACTTTTCGAATACACGATGCGTAGAACTGCTTCTATGTTGCGTTCCAAAAGCGGAACAACATACTGTTAAGCAGATAGCCATAACGTTGTGGTTCACCGGTGTATTTCATCTAGGAGATGGTTTACAAAACCTATCGTCAGACTATCGTTAGTACTGTTCGTCAGACTGGGATATCAAGTACCGTTAAAAATGATGAAATCCAAAAGAAAGTTATGGATTAGTCACGAGTTGGTATAGCAACCGCGAAAGCGTTAGAGAGACGTAGGTATGTACGCTACAAAATTGTACATATAGACATGGAGGCCTAACGCTAGGCGTTTTTCCTAAGTCATGTTGTACGAATGAACAGAAAGGAGGGACATACAGTACGACAGCCATGATGGTTCACCCTAAATGCTATCCGCCCGTTGGTTTGAGGAGTATAATAGGGGCAGTCGTAGTCATAGCTGTCATCTGGAGAAAATGAAATCATTCTTTTATTTAGTGTACATCAGTCCTGACACAGGATTAACCCCTGAGGGGTAGATTGTGTGCCCTATGCCACCACTGTTAAACTACCAAACTTTGTGATACATTACCTTGGAAATTTTAAGGCAAGTACTTCCAGTTTCCCATAATTATTGAATATACTTCTGCTGATATACTGAACTGGAATTATTTGCAAAATTTATAATATAGTGCGTGTTACGATATTTTTGACAAATTCTTAGTATTCTGGCATAATTTTGTAAGTAATTGAACATGAGACAATAAAAACGTAGGCTATACTTGTCATTCTATTTCCATGTATGTTGAATAGCATTCTTGGAATGCTGAAATAATTTCTGGTTTATACCTTCGTTACTTCTTGACATAACGGGTCATATAAAGCAAAAAATGAAGTTCTTACGTATTGAGGTTCGAAGTGTTTTAGTTTCTAACTTTTATACAGACTTTTTTTCTGAAACTTTCGTACGCTATAATTTTCCTGACCCTTTGTCAGTGTCCTCTTCAGCGTAAAAGTCTCTCAGTGCTTGCCTGCTTTATTTCTTGCTTCTTTTGTCATTTGCTGAGCGACAAACTCCATTTGGCCGACACGAAGCATCTCCACTTCTTGCAGACCTCTGGTTGTGTTCGGCTCTAATCTCATCCCTGCCTTCTCTAGAGCCCTAAGTCTTTTCTTGTAGTATCCACCGTGAAAAGTTATTATAGCCTCGGTTACTGCTAGCATTAGAGTCGTTATACCGACAAAAACATTTTTAGGCACACGGCACCATACAATACTCCTGAAGGATTTATTCACATTTTGGGTCTTGCCACAGAAAAATTTCCTTAGTTGCTGTAGATTTATCTAATCTTTGAATGCAGGTTTAATTGTCATTTTACTGTCATACACTATTAAAGACATCAGCTTGCTTTTACTTGCAGCTTGCACTATGGTATGTAATCACTTCAGACACATCATTCCGCTTATTTATACTCCATTTACAGATAAACGCTTGGTTTCTACGACTTGGAACGCAAATTCGGATCTGACAGCTCTAATTTTCTTCTGTGCCTTCTATGAGATGAGATGAAGTCCCATGCTTCTTTACAGAGCGTAGGGGAACGATGCGGGAGACCCGCACCGCCTTACTAGGCAAGGTCCTAATGGAGGTGGTTTGCCGTTGCCTTCCTCCGACCGTAATGGGGATGAATGATGATGATGAAGACGACACAACAACACTCAGTCATCTCGAGGCAGGAAAAATTCCTGACCCCGCCGGGAATCGAACCCGGGACCCCGTGCTCGGGAAGCGAGAACGCTACCGCGAGACCACGAGGGGCGGACGTGCCTTCTATACCACTGCAGAAATGTTAACTTGTTTCCTGGATTGAGCTCTCCTCGATAAAAACTATTTTATAAAGGAAAATGTGATCCATTGTAGGTTTTAATGTAAACTTTCTTAACTTAAATCGTGCAGTTTAAATATACAACGTTTGAATTACAACTTACAACGTACCAGGATGTCTTTTATAAAGTATTTGGAGGCTGTAGTTCCTCACAGAAAAATTAATAGAAAATACAATTGAAACAAAACAGCCCTCGGTCACTCGTTAAAAATAGTGACCGAGGGCTGTTTTGTTTCAATTGTAACTATGTACGGTCTCTGAACGCGCGACCATGTACAAAATTTTGTAATAGAAAATAATAAAAATTAAAAAATTAAAAAAAAAATATTTTGTATGATGTGGAAACTTATAACTTAAGATGCGATGTATTGTTATCTACTCCAGCGAATTTCACAAAAGAGCTTCAGGCTTTGAAACCTCAGCCCAGGTTTCATTTCTTTCGCTCTGTTCCTGGTGCATCATGGAAGTTTAAGAAGGTTTGTAATTTTACACCATCAGTCAGCGTGTGAGATAGCTACGTTTGAGTCAATGCCGACACACTCGTCAACCTCTTTGTGCCGCAAACGCACTCAGTTCGTTAGTGGATGCAGAATTCATCACTCGTACAATTTCACAGCGATAATTTACATTGCCTTCCATTCGGAGTCTTTGACCATTTTAGGCCACAGTTTCCTGCAAGCCCTGTGCAGGTTCACAGGGGTCCAATTAATTGCATCGGTGAAAATGGCATCTTTGATGCATTTAAAGCCTTCGACGCTGCAGTCTCGGCTCAGCAGCTTTTGCACAAACAAGCTGCGACACTGTCGCGAATAAAACAGTGACCATAGACGTAAAGTGAAGGAAACGTTTGCACAAACTTTTCTTTACAGTAGCATGAAATTTTGTGTGATCCTTTGTAACACTCGTTGAATGGAAAGAAGACACAAATTCCTCTCTACCTGCACTCGTAATTTTGTATAAACCCTTGGTCCATGGGCTGCATTAACTGACGTGACAGTGAAAAGCAGATATGTGCAAAAAAATTATTACTTAACACAAGGTGCGATCCTGGAGGGTGACTTCGGCAGCCTACAAGGACGCACACAGAACTGTCTCTGCCTAATTATCCAGTGCCGGATTATCAGAGTCTTACTGTATAGACAGGTACCAGCAAACAAACAAAAAAGCAATTACGTAACATTTCCTTTTATTGGGGCACGGGGGGGGGGGGGGGAGGCAAAATTATAATTTGTGTGTGAGAACCTCTCTTAAAACGGCTATATATTGTAGTACGATATACTGCTTGTTATCCTTACCAACGACTTCTCACGGATAATGTAATGAACATGGCCTAACTCAGGTGGTAGCTCTCAGATACTGTCTGTCTACATGAGTATCAGTTGAAGTAGAAGAAACTGCGCTGAAAGTTTTTCAATAGAGTTAAAACCTTTGGGTTATGTACTTCCTTCGAAGCGGCTGTTTCGGGGCCATTAAACTGATTCTTAAGGCTATTCATGGTACTTTGCCGGAAGAAGGAACTCGACTTACCACCGGTGGCGACGCAGGACACGGTGGGCTGTGCGCCCTCTGGATAGGGGCCCAGGACCTCTTTGACCACGCGGCCGTGCTCGTCCAGGATGCTCACGTTGTCGGGTGGAACTGGAAACAAGCACACAACCGCATCAGCACTCGCGCTAGACACTTCAGTGGCAGGGGACGCAGCAGATTCTGTAGCAGCTGTGAGTGTTGCGCCAAGAGAATAGTGCACCCACTTGCTTTCTAGTCACAGCCTAATGGGTGATTTTAGAATCACATGAAGGAAAATGCATTAGAAACCACCATAAGCAGTTCTACAAGTTTATTTTTTGGTTTTTGTTAGGCGTGAATATTATTTAACATAACGTCTGTAACTATTTCACAATCTACCGATTTATGTGCTACATAATATGTTAAATCTATTTGGAATATGTTTCTCTCTTGAGGTACAGAATTTTATGTAGACTATAACGTGTTTTTTATGCAGCTATTTTTACACGAGTGTCCCAGAAGTAATGGTCAATGTTAACGGATAAGACAGAACGATCATTCGAAGCATAATAGTCTAGTAAACATTGGCTCAAAATGCGTACCTTAATGGCTATGAGTACTTACTCGATTTCGATACAGTGAATGAAATATCTTCTATTGCAAACTCTTTGCTCCGCATGTTTTGGGAGAAGGTAGATGAATCAAAACAAGAAAAAATTGTCAAATCTGTACAGCCTCTAAAATGCGTTCCTTAAGCCCTTTGTGCACTTACATGTTTTGTAGCGTAGATGTGTTTCATGGAGCGAAGATGAACAATTGCTCACAGTTCTTTAAGGTATGCATCTTAAACCCCAAGTTTACTGAAATTGTGCTGGTTCACACGATCATCTCTTAAAATATAGAAAGCAAAGAGCTAGCAGTACAAGAAACTTGTTTCACTGTATCCACGATGAATGACTGCTGCCAATTCCTAAGGTACGCATTTTAGAAACAATATTTACTAGACTTTTTTTTCGCATAGTCATTCCTGTCTTATCACTGAATACTAGTCTTTCCTTCTGGGATGTCCTGCATTAGCCGTGGATGGTTAAGCCAAGCTCCGTCAGTCATGCATCATTTCGTACTTTGAAACAGAAGATATTTCACCATGAAACACGTGAGACGTGCAAATAAAGAGTTTCTTTAATGTCTCAACAATTTTACCTGTCTTGAAAATGGAAATTTGTCATAGTTTCCATTAGCTTCATTTTCAGAAGGCATTTAACTTGTAACTGGATTTTCATAGTACTTCTGCTTAATTTTGTTTCGGTTTCTGATGTGTAATAGACTAATGTTGTAATAGATAGGCTATTGCAGTACTGACATGATTTTCTCGCTTGTAGCGCTTTAAATTTCAGTCCAGTATTTATTCCTAAGTACGTGAACATGTTGTACCATGGAATATGTCTCCACGTTAACAAAAATCTTAATTTTCTGCAGTAAGTTTTGTAATTTCCGAAAAAGACTGAAGAACATAAAAAGAGAATGCCATTTAAACAATGTGAAACGTCAGTTAAAAATGGTATGAAAAGATACATCAAAAGTTTATTCCCGGGCTCACTGTGAAAAGTGTACCAAGGTACAATATTTTCCCCTGCTTTAATTAATGTACTGACTCTTTCAATAAACAAGAGAACCACAAAAATTTTGTCCCATTCAACACTACTGTTTCAAGTGAAACGTTTAAAATGCCACAAACGGATTTCGCTGCTGTACGCTGCAACGCTGTCAATGCATTTATCACCAGAAAGACTTTAACTGCGAATGACAATGAGATCATTCACAAACAATACAATATTTCCGCTAGTCCTTCAAATACATATCTCTGCACACGATATGTCTAGAGTTTCATAATACTTATGGCTGTCTGTTTATTTACGATCATTGGTTACCAGGAAAGTGACCATTATAAATGTATGTTTCCTTCCGTTCTTATTTCCAGAAACGTTAGGCATTTGTCTGTTACTTACTCTATTTCAGTGTCTCTACTTCCTGCGGCTGACTTCTGTTCTCTTTCTCGACGGCTTTCTTGGCCCAGCTATTGATCTTTTGCCGTTGCTCGACAGTTCATTATTATTTTAGCTATCCTACTTTCAGTTATTCTTTGAACATGAGCTCTTAATTTATTTCTATGTTGCCTGATGTTTATTAACGGTTTTAAGTCGTAGTTCTAGTGTGATTGCCGTATTACTGATCGCATTGAACAGTGTATAGCAAGCTGCTATTCTTAAAAAGCAGAACCTAACTTCCGCAGCTTATATTGTTCATTTCCAGCCGTTATTGTTCCAGTCTCACTGACAAATAGCACAGGTAGCTGCCTCACTTAATTGTAGGGCTTTACTGAGGTTTCTTAACTCACCTTTCTATTCAGGGTCCCGTTTAACATTCCATTAATATACCTATTTATATCTTTCAACTTTTTTTCTATGTACCTATCGTTTGTAGAAGAGATGTTATCTCCCAAGAAGTTGAACTCATTAACTCTCTCTATTTGCTGATAGTATTTTACAATTATGTTTTCGGCCCGTTTTGACATTTAAAATAAACTAATTTAGTTATTTGTGTCTAGAATAATAAGTTACAGTTCCTGGCAGTTGTATCTCACTAATAAGTCGACCTTTAAAGCAGTCGTCACTGTCACCTATTAGGAGATGGTATTCAGCAAAAAGTGTTAATACTAGATGATTTCCTTTACATGTTATCAACAAAGATATTAAAAAGTATCGGAGACAAAACACATCCTATTCGTAAGTTTAAATTTATTGCCAGATTAACATTTTTATGTTGTATTCCTTAAGTTTTATCATATTTTCAATATTTATTTTTGTCACCTAATCGAAATAAATAACAAAAATTTCCAGACAGAAACCTTTAGTGGCATTCAATTGCTTAAGCGTTAAACTCCACTTCAGATGGTTCTAACCAGCCGTAAAACACTTGAAGACGTAGACAGTAGAAAGGGAAACAGTAAATTCATACATGGTTACAAGATTCACATGGGTAAATAGCGTAGTGGAACAAAAGTGTTTTTTTACCCACGGGCTATATATATATATAACGAGAACGTGAATGCACACTTCGCAGTCCACAGCTTATGAGCGACGGATGTATTAGTCGGTAGATAGTGGAAAAATTTGTCTTTAGTCTCGTTGTTTTTTTGTCACCTTTATGAATCAAATACTATGCCCAAGTATCAGCTAATGTATATGCCCCCTCCAGAATTAATAGTAAAGCAATATAACGACGAGGAAGTATAGTTCTTGTGGGGATATTCTTAATTACATCACCACTGTCAATCCCGAATTTTATTTCAGTACAGATCTCGAAAACGGACGGTCCGAACTGCATCTGGCACACTTGTAGAGATATATTCTACATTACACAAAAGATTACACTCACATGTCAGTGACATCCGAAAGGAGATTGTGTAGATTCAAAATGACTACTTTTCTAACCTAGTCGTTGTTAAACTTTTGATGAATGTCAATGATTCTGAAACAGAGAGGGCACCGTATGCATGTCGCCCAGTGATGACAAACCGTCGTATGAACTGTGGAGGCTTAGTAGCCTTCATATACAGGCCTACCTTCGAGTCATCAGATCTTCGCCTTTACCCCATCAGTAGCCACAGAACTGCCTCGTGATGACTGGGTGTTGTGTGATGTCCTTAGGTTAGTTAGGTTTAAGTAGTTCTAAGTTCTAGGGGACTGATGACCATAGATGTTAAGTCCCATAGTGCTCAGAACCATTTGAACCATTTTTTTGAGCCACAGAAATATCCAAAACTAGGGATATTACTGAAAAAAGAAGATACCGATGATGGCCAGGCAATGGAGATGGATGATAATGGACTAGATAAAGCCTTATGTGCTGAGTGTAACATTAGGAGAAGGGTCGTATGCCTAGTGGGTCCAACACAGCCTGTGCGCACATTCCAGGAACTAAATTTTTGCAATAAGACCCCACTGACAACCTAAATCCCTCACGGTGCATCACGTCCAGTGTTTTGAAGACCTTCCTCATCCGTAAACCTGGCATTCATGTTGTGAACCACACAAAAGTTGGGAGCAGGCATGCACGATTTGCACCTTAAGTCTAAAATGTTTGAAGGGACATAGCAGTGACGTATCTTAGTTTCATATCGCGAATTATTCACACGTGGTCTTGATACAAAATCGAAACGTCTTCGGTCCAGGCTTCGAAGCCCGCCCCTGCTTACATATTGATTAATAATCAGCATTGGCGGCCGACGACTTCGGGCATAAGTCACTCCTCATTCAGTCAACGGCCTTGCTAAAGAGGGCGGAGGAGCGGACAGAGATTCAGGCCACTCTCTTGTCCTAAGGGTGGGAAACTGCCCCCAAAGTCGGAAGAATCAGCAATGATCAACGGCATGAGAATGCAGAAGGCTTTGGAAACTACTGCATTAGAGACACGTAACATGTATCCATAGAACATGTGGCCTGTAACTGAAGAAGTGTCATGATGATCTGTTCATTGGAAAAAGGTTCCGGAATAGTCCCCTATTCGGATCTCCGGGTGATGACTGCCATTGGGGAGGTTACCATGAGAAGATGTTTCAATAATCAAGGGAAGGATAACGTTCTACGAGTCGGGGTGTGGAATGGCAGAAGCTTCAGCATGGTGGGGAAACTAGAAAACCCCAGTCTAGATATAATAGCTGTCAGTGAAGTGAAGTGGAAAGAAGACAAGGAATTCTGATCAGATGAGTGTAGGGTAATATCAACAAAAGTGGAAAATGGCATAACAGGAGTAGCATTCGTTATGATTAGGAAGGTAGGGTAGAGAGTGTGTTACTGGAAACAGTTCAGTGACAGGGTTGTTCTTATCAGAATCGACAGCAAACCAACACCGACAACGATAGTTCAGTTGTACATGTCGACATCGCCAGATGATTCTGAAGAGATAGAGAAAGTGTATGAGAATATTGAAAGGGTAATAAAGTACGTGAAGGGGATGAAAATCTAATATTCCTGCGGGACTGGAATGAAGTTGCAGAGGAAGGAGTAGAAGAAAATGTTACAGGAGAATATGGGCTTCGGACAACGAATGAGGGAGGAGAAACACTAACTGAGTTCTGTAACAAGTTTCAGCTAGTAATAGCGAATACTCTGTTCAAGAATCACAAGAAGAGGTACACTTGGGAAAGGCCAGGTGATACAGGAAAATTTCAGTTAGAATACATCATAGTCAGACAGGGATTCCGAAATCGGATAGTGAATTATAAGGCGTACCCAGGAGCAGATATAGACTCAGACAGCAATATAGTACTGATGAGGTGTAGGCTGAGGTTTAAGACATTAATAAAGAAGAATCAATACGCAAAGAAGTGAGATACGAAAGTACTAAGGAATGACGAGATACGGTTGCAGTTCTCTAAGGCTATAGATACAGCAATAAGGAATAGCGCAGGAGGCAGTACAACTGAAGAGGAATGGACATCTCTAGAAAGGACCACCACAGAAGTTGGGAAGGAAAACATTGGTACAAAGAAGGTAACTGCGAAGAAACCATGGGTAACAGAAGAAATACTTCAATTGATCGATGAATGGAGGAAGTACAAAAATGTTCCCGGAAACTCAGGAATGGAGAATGAAGGAATGAAATAAATAGGAAGCGCAGGAAGCTAAGACGAAATGACTGCAGGAAAAATTTGAAGACATCGAAAGAGAAATGATTGTCGGACGGACAGACTCAGTATCCAGTAAGGTCGAAACAACCTTCGGTGACATTAAAAGCAAGGATCATAACATTAAGAGTGCAACTGGAATTTCACTGTTAAATGCAAGCGAGAGAGCAGATAGGTGGAAAGAATACATTGAAAGCCTCTATGGGGGATGTGATAGAAGAAGGAACAGGAGTCGATTAGGAAGGGATAGGGAATCCAGAATTAGGAACAGAAGTTAAGAGAGAGCTTTGGAGGACTTAAGATCAAATAAGGCAGAAGGGATAGATAACATTCCATGAGAATTTCTAAAATCTTTGGACGATGTGGCAACAAAACGTTGGTTTGTAGATTGCATAAGTCTTGTGACAAACCATCTGACTTTCGGAAAAGCATCATCCACACAATTCCGATGACAGCAAGAGCTGACAAGTGCAAGAACTACCGCAGAATCATCCTAACACCTCATGCATCCAAGTTGCTTACAAGAATAATATAAATAAGAATGGAAACGACAACTGAGGATGTGCTAGATGACGATCGGTTTGGCTTTAAGAAAGGTGAGGGCACGAGAGAGGCAGTTCTGACGTTGCGGTTAATAATGTAAGCATGACCAAAGAAATATGAAGACACATTCGAAGGATCTGTCGACCTAGAAAAAGTGTTCGACAATGTAAAATGGTGCAAGATGTTCGAAATTCTGAGAGGAAGAGACGTGTCATATACAATATGCACAGCAGCCAAGAGGGAATAATAAGAGTTTACGACCAAGAGCGAAGTGCTCTTATTAAAAAGGGTGCAAGACAAGGGTGTATCCTTTCGCCCCTAATGTTCAGTCTGTACATCGAGGATGGAAACAAAGGAAGGCTGAGGAGTGGAATTAAAATGCAAGGTGAAAAGATATCAATGATACTAAGTTAAAGTGGAAAATAATTACATGATCTGCTGAACGGAATCAACAGTCTAATGAGTACAGAGTATGGACTGAAAGTAAAACGAAGAAAGAGGAAGGTAATGAGATATAGTCGAAATGAGAACAACGAGAAGATTAACCTCCGTATTGATGGTCACGAAATGGTTGAAGTAAAGAAATTCTGCTACCTATGCAGTGAAATAACCAATGACGGACGGAGCAAGGAGGACATCAAAAGCAGACTAGCACTGGCAAAAAGTGCACTCCTGGCCAAGAGAAGTCTACTAATATCAAATATCGGCCTTAATTTGCTCAAGCAATTTATGAGAACGTACGTTTCGAGCACAGCATTGTATGGTAGTGAAACATGGACTTAGGGAAAACCGGAACAAAAGAGAATCGAAGCATTTGAGATGTGGTGTTATTGACGAATTAGGTGGACTTATAAGGTAAGGAATGAGGAGGTTCTGCGAAGGATCTGAGAAGAAAAGAAAATGTGGAAAACACTGATAAGGAGAAGGGATAGGATGATATGACATCTGTTAAGACATGATGGAATGACTTCCATGGTACTACAGGGAGCTGTAGAGGGAAAAAACTGTAGAGCAAGAGAGATATTGGAATTCATCCAGCAAATAATTGAGGACGTAAGTAGCAGCCATGTTAGCATTTCGTCAAAGATAAGCTCGAGAACTTTCATGTTTCGCTTAAAACTAAGCATAGAAACCCTCATCTACCATGTACGTAAAGGAATGATAGGGATTAAAATAGAACACAAATCGTTTTCTCGGAGGAGAAACCAAAACCTGTGGTGTTCAGTTCCCAAAGCGTTAAGGTCGTAATTTGCAGCTGAAAAGTGTTTGTTACGGTGCTGGAGTACAAAATGATAGTGAAATCGTCGACGAATAAGGTGGATTTATAGGGCTCCTGCGACACACTTGCTTCCCTGTAATTCCTTTGGAGTTGAGGCAAGTCAAAGGGTTTACATGAGTGAGCGATTTAATGTGTAATAACAACGCTGGTGTGTAGGGATCGGTCGCACACTCGTTACTTTACCCAGATATAGTTCCAATAGTTTCTTAACCATTATTAATAGCGGGCAATATTGCGATCAGTGATACAAATGAAAATATTCTCTACTGTCGGGTCCCGACAGACGTCCTATCATCAGACTGGATGAAGCTGTGACTGGGTAACGCAATCAGGATGTAGGTGGCATTGTGGGGTGAGACCTAATGCATTAGCCTTAACGCAATGAGACTGGGTGAGTCTCCTACAATGCGTAGCACAGTTTGTTTCGGAACGGAGAGGAGAAGCAGTGATTGGTATGGACTGAATAAGAATGCAAATACTGAAGAATAAAATTTAAGAGGAATTTATTTTCCCAACCTTTTCTGAAAGCTTACTTACAAGGGCTGCGTGCCTTTGCCAAACAGTAAGTACACCCTAAAATTCTGTATGTTAGGAGTTTCCAGCAGCTCTTAGTGTATGAGCTCTACCCTGCTCTATCAGAGAAGACGGCTGTGCTTGCAACTCGGTCCCACCATACATTGTCAGATACTGTACTCAAAACAGGAGATGTGGGTAAAGCATTGCTTGTTTCTCATTATACAGGGTGATTCAAAAAGAATACCACAACTTTAAAAATGTGTATTTAATGAAAGAAACATAATATAACCTTCTGTTATACATCATTACAAAGAGTATTTAAAAAGGTTTTTTTTCACTCAAAAACAAGTTCAGAGATGTTCAATATGGCCCCCTCCAGACACACGAGCAATATCAACCCGATACTCCAACTCGTTCCACACTCTCTGTAGCATATCAGGCGTAACAGTTTGGATAGCTGCTGTTATTTCTCGTTTCAAATCATCAATGGTGGCTGGGAGAGGTGGCCGAAACACCATATCCTTAACATACCCCCACAAGAAAAAATCGCAGGGAGTAAGATCAGGGCTTCTTGGAGGCCAGTGATGAAGTGCTCTGTCACGGGCTGCCTGGCAGCCGATCCATCGCCTCGGGTAGTTGACGTTCAGTTACGGACAGATAAGTGCCAATGTGGTGGCGCTCCATCCTGCTGAAATATGAATTGTTGTGCTTCTTGTTCGAGCTGAGGGAACAGCCAATTCTCTAACATCTCCAGATACTGTAGTCCAGTTACAGTAGCACCTTCGAAGAAAAAGGGACCAAAAACTTTATTGGCTGAAATGGCACAGAAAACGTTCACCTTAGGCGAGTCGCGTTCATACTGAGTTGTTTCCCGCGGATTTCGTTCGAAATGCACGCTGAACAACTGTCGTAGATTCACTTCTGCTGTACTCAATAACACAAAAAGCTTTCTGTTGAGCGGTCGCCATCTTAGCATCAACTGACGCTGACGCCTAGTCAACGGCGCCTCAAGCGAACAAATGTACAACTAAATGAAACTTTATAGCTCCCTTAATTCGCCGACAGATAGTGCTTAGCTCTGCCTTTTGTCGTTGCAGAGTTTTAAATTCCTAAATTTGTGGTATTCTTTTTGAATCACCCTGTATTCTGACAGACAAATACTGCTAATTGCTACTAGAGATTACCTATACCGTGCTTCTTGTTCTTCAACGGGTAGAAAACTCAAGATAGTTACTGTTGCTGGGTACTTACCCGAAACTCAGTTGCCCTCCATTGAATCTGTACAGTGCTCGTAGCTCTTAAAGCTGCATCAAAGCGTTACTCTGTAGCGACTTCGACGCTCACCTGTGGTACTGTTCCTAACGACTTGTAACGGCGACTGATTCCTGTTAATAACGCCTAACTCATGGCACCGACTGCCTTGGCCCTGTGCTTTAGCCGGTTATATGTCGATTTTTCTGAGATCTTGGACGAGTGTGTCTCACGGACGAGTGTGTCTCACAACATGGGTTTCCCCTATCTCTTCCGAAGGTGATCCTAAGGACTGGGATTTTTCCAGAACGCTCTAGAACTTTCTGGCTGATATGCCTTCTGATGGACACAATCACTTTGGCACATCCCGGCTACTCTAAGGGCGTTGTTTTCAGTATCTGTTACCAGAGGGTTGCTTTCTTGACTCGTCGTCAGTACCTTACGTCACACGTAGTTCCGGCCCAGAAGCCCGATTGCTGGTGCCAACTCGACACTACCTGTGTACTGCTTAACATTATCGCTTGATAAAGTTGCTTTCTTTTTATACTATCCTTGACACAAGTTACATGGAAAAATTTGAAGCCGATGAGAAAACACCAGTTGGTTAACGTTTAGTTCAATCCCGACAACGTTTGATGTTAGAGAGGCTAACTGTCGTAAAAGTCCACCTGATTCTTGTGAAAACCCAAAGGCAGGCCAGACTAGCTAGCTATCGAAATATTTGCAGCTGCAAACGCGTATCTACTCATAGTTAGAATCGACGACACTGTGTAAATATTTCTAAGTTCTCGGAACTTCTGCGAAAAATTCTACACGTCCACTAAACTACAGCGCGGAGAATTTCAGTCATTTAAAGCTGTCACCGATAATTTGCCATTCCTCGGCCAACTATCCACGCTGCACAGACAGACGCGATCTGTCGTCTCTAAATTCTCAAATCTATATCTAATTTATTGCCACTACATTTGTTACCCATGAATTATGACCACAATTTATCAGTTTCCGTGTGTTGCCATTAGATTTTTGCTGGGATTCTCGGTTTTCTTGTTACTTCTATTTTAATAAGTGAGATAGTTAACTTCCCATTGTTTACTGTTACCTGTTATTAAATGCAACGAATGTAGTGACAAATTCGTTGTGAAAACGTGAGAAAATTTTCACGTCCAAACAGATCGCTCCGGCAGTCTATTGTCTCGTACTGTCCCTACGTGTATTGATTTGTACTTTATTCTGCTCTGATGCAGGTTTCTAAGTTTCGAAATTATTATTCAGACTGATAATCCAAAATACACAACATTAACAAAAATTCTGAAACTGTCTTTCGATAGTGGCGTTCGGGAATGGAAAATGGATACTTACGTAATCTCGTGATCACGTTAATTGTAATCACTATTTTCCCTCGTTACTAGGTCAGCATCACTCAGAAACGAAAAGAAACAGTACGGCTACGAAATCAATAGGACTAGGTCCTTGGATAAGAAGTTCTCAGTGGAAGCTGTCATCAAGGCTAAGGGTGTGCCAATACCATATCAAATTCCAGCATTATCGATGGTGGGCGCCACTAACTTGTCAGTCATTTTCAGCCAAGTGTCCGGATACTTTTGATCACATTGTGTACTCCTTATCATATTTCCAGAGACTGAGGGGGACGGGAAGTTGCTTTCCGTAGATGTTGTGGTCGGGTGCCTCTGCCATTCTAAGTATCGGAAACCGGCACAAACGAACCTGTATTTCAACGGGCGTAGTTTTCATCATCCAGTTGACATGAGAGTTATGCTGTGCACTATAATACATGCAGCCAGGACAGTTTCGAACAAGGACCACTACGCCTCCGGGCTAAATCACCTGACGGGATCTAAAGAAGCAGATATCCAATTCGTGACATTAGGTCAACGCTGTTGACGATACCAAGATACATTGCCGTTCGTCCATACCAGAAGGCCCAACACACACCACGGCTTCCATTTTTCGGTACAACAACGAGTAAGATATTCAGAGTTCTGTGCAGGCGAGGAATCAGACCGGTCTTCAAGCCATTCAGGAGAATTAAGGACTGTTGTGACCTGTTAAAGACTATCTGGTGTGTAGTGGAAAACTTATGCAATCCTTAATTCTTCCTCGTTACCCCAAGAGACCCTTAAGAGATTACTACTGTCTGGCTACGTAGCACCCATACAGCATGATTTTCGTAAAACTAATAAAGAAAGTCTACATTACGGCCAAAAGCAAGCAACACCAGCACTGTTTAGTATAGCCAATTATTTTCTTTCCTTACTGAGAACACTGATGGGCAAATGCTCACCGAACAAAGTGGGGCCGTGGTTAGCACACTATACTAGCATTCGGGGGAACAAAGCTTCAGACCAGCGTCCGGCCATCCACATTTAGGTTTTCCCTCATTCGGTTGCAGGTTAGAATCCTGCCTCGGGCGTGGATGTGAGTGATGTCCTCAGGTTAGGTAGGTTCAAGTAGCTCTAAGTTCTAGGGGACTTATAACCTCCGAAGTTAAGTCCCATAGTGCTCAGAGCCATTTGAACCATTTTTTCCCCTAAATCAAAAATGGTTCAAATGGCTCTGAGCACTATGGGACTCAACTGCTGTGGTCATAAGTCCCCTAGAACTTAGAACTACTTAAACCTAACTAACCTAAGGACAGCACACAACACCCAGCCATCACGAGGCAGAGAAAATCCCTGACCCCGCCGGGAATCGAACCCGGGAACCCGGGCGTGGGAAGCGAGAACGCTACCGCACGGCCCCGAGATGCGGGCTTTCCCCTAAATCGCTCCAGGCAAATGCCAGAATGGTTCCTTTGAAATCGTAGGGCCAGTTTCCTTCCCCATCCTTGCCACAATCCGAGCTTCTGCTCCGTCTCCTTGATGTTGAAGGGACGTTATCCCAAGTTAACCCCAATTTTTTTTCCCTTTCTTTGTACCAATGGTCACATCATATACGTAACTCGGCCTGTTTTATCAGCCGTGTGGAGGCCCTCCGTGCAGATCGTACAGACAATTTAGTTAGCTTTGATGTGGTTTACGTTTACAAAGATCTGTCTCGCGCTAACTGACAAAGGGAATACTGGTGGTTTTATTGATTCGTAGGTCAGTCTTGCAATGAATCTGGACATGTCATGATATGATGTTTTACGAGGGGCAGAAGTAACATAATACGTACAAACATTTACGTACTTGTAGGTCTCGTTTGACATGCTGGAAGAGGTAGGTGGGCCAGTACTTCAAGTATTCTCGTCCTTGCATATGCCTGAAGTAAGTTATGGAACCCACGGAAAACGTAAATCAGGATGGCTGCATGAAGAATGGAGCCCTACACTCCAGAACACAAGCCCCGTCTATCTGAAATAGCTACCTCGTTCGGTTTATCCATGGATGTAGGTATGTGTGTTTAATTTTGTGTACCTTACACATCTCCTCCTAACGCACTGGACCAATTTCAACCAAAGGCGGTACTATATTAATGATAAGTGTAGCACATATGAAGTAATAATAAGTAGGTTGGAAACTTCAAAATTGTTAGGTGTTTGTATTGATGACGATTTAAATTGGAAAATGCACAGTTTGTAACGGCTGAAGAAAATTTGTTCTGCCACATTTGTACTTAGAATCACTACGAAGCGTGGGGAGAGACAAATCAGTACATTGACATGTTTCTCGTATTCTTATTCAATAATATCATTTGGAATAACGTTGTGGGGTAGCTCATCTGTCAGGAAGAGAGTCTTCATTGCTCGAAAACATACTGTAAGGGTAACATATCATGCACACTCTCGATTTTCCTTTAGACAACTGTTTAGAGATTTGGGCATTCTGGTTACTGCTTCACAGTATAATGATTCCCTCATGAAATTTGTAATAATATTCCACTTCAGTTCAAAATAAACTATGATAATCAAGCAGAAGGAAAAACGACATTCATTACTCCAGATTAAGGGAGCCGTTCTTATAAAAAGAGATTCACAGTACTGGAAGAAATGTTTTTTTAAATTTACGCAGACATCAATTAAAACTTGAAAACAAACTAAAAAAGTTTAGCCTTGACAACTCCTTCTGTTCTGTAGAAGAATTTCTCTTAGCGTAATAGGTAAAAATGGTGGGTAGGAATTACTCGCATCCGTAGATTTAAAAATGTTCAGCATGTAGCCATATTTAAAAATAGAATTGAGATATGTATGTTAAACGACTCATTACATATTATTAGGATTTATCGTGCAAATCATAGTGGAACACGGAACCAACTAAGTAAATATTCCTTATTGACAGGCAACAATCGCTGTGGTGGTAAGAACGACATACCTACCCTAGATCAGGAGATATGACGTCATAAACAGTGAGATGTGTGAGAAGCTGTCATATCACGCGAGAAGCTTGAATTTATTACTTCTGTGATATAACTCCGCCGACAGTAAAGTTCGTAGACAGTACCCACATATGCCGCTAAATGCATCTATAAAATTATGGTACCATATATAGTTTATGAAATATTACGTCATAAACACTGATATGGGTGACGAAAACTGCCGCACTGTGCATGAGGTTCAAATTTATTACTTATTTTCTAGTACGTTTACGACTGTAATGGGTCGTGCAGATTAGATTGACTCCTCGTGCCGCAGCGGACAGATTAGGAAAAAATCCACCTTTTAAATCCTGGTGTACCCAGTCCAATTGACAACGAACAATGGATGGTACACCGCACTGCATATGATGGAACCTGTCGGAAAATCAGTTACTATTTGTTAGACGAGCCAGTTTTTTAATGTGCTGTCCAAAAGCGAATTGTGGTTATTTCGTTTATAACGAAGAATTCACAAACGACGTAGCTAACGGCTGATCTCCGAAGGAAGAGTGCCGCTGACAAACACAATACCAATCTAAACCTTGACACAATACTAACTTTTTTTTACCTTTTTTTCCTTTATTAAAACAACCATATATGTACATAAGCACGAAACAAAATATTGAAGTGCTGGAACTGATTCAACACGAATTTTATCCTACAATAGACTGAAGAACACATTTCAATATAGTGCCATTTGTAAGCTTACAAAATAGAACATAAATAGTAAACTGACAATAGCCTCTTCAGTCCAGACAGAGACATAGAACCGAAAAGCAAACATAGATATATTTGATTGTCTTAACTGGAATGACAGTTCTGTCATTTGATTCATAACCGTCCAAACTCAAAGTCATTTGGAGCATACAAACGGATAACAAGAGATGCACAGGAACATCAATTAATGAAAACGTCATAATGAAGTTAATAACACCATTGAGAAGTCGGGAGTAGTCCTAGGAACTGGTATAACCCCTTATTCGTTGTATATTTTGTTCGCTACGTAGTCTTGCGTGCGATTTGTGTCCTTATCGGCATCGAGAATTACCCAACGCCTTGTTTTTCAAAAATCATGTCTAACATGTTAGCAAACATCTTCCTGAAATTTGGATAACGTTTCATCTTCCAGCGAGCCGTTCTCATGTAAGCCTCAAAACTAATGAGATTATCTTCACTATTGTGGATGATGATACATGTAACAAACTCCTAACATCCACATCACGATGTTGTTCTTGGTAACGGGAAAATGTTTCGCGTCCGGCCAGAGCTGGATGTCGGTGCAGTGGCTGGCTGGGCTGCTGCGGGTAATCAGGCCCAACCTCTGCTGCACCCATTTCCAGTTAATGAGATGACCACCACAAGTGAAGCGATGGCGTAAGGTGTCGACCAGACCACAGCGGACGCATTTATCACTGTCACTTAAACCGATTCTATGCAACCTTTCATTAGTGGGTATAACATCGTTTACCACTTTATACCATGTGGACGCCACTTCAGCAGTGTGGACAGTTAAACTTATGTTGTCCCAAACTGCCTTCCAATGAACACTCGGGTATTTAAGTTCAATGGGATTCCGGACTATTGGAGATGTCCATCTTTTTAATAACAGGTGCGTCGTCGGTAAATACTGCGTGAAATAATGTCCATCAATATAGCTTACTTCAAGAAAAAACTGCTTGACATGTCGTAGTTTGTAATGTATTTTACCTACAACAATGGGTGGATGCATATCGGTGGGTTGTAAGGTTCGGAAGAGCCAACTGGTTACGCTGAGAGGTTCCTTGTCCAACAAATGGGTGATTCGTTTAATATATAACGCAGTACACTTTCGGTTAATGTCAGGCATGTTTAGTCCGCCGGCCTGTCTGGAAGACGTCAGCGTGGTATATTTCACTTTGAACAGATGCCCTTGCCAGATAAATCTATTAGAGAGTTTCATCACGTGTTTGGCCAGCATCTTGGGAACTGGAAATAGTTGGGCCATATAGTACGCTTTACTGAATATGTAACTGCTGAGGAATCGTATGCGTTGGAGAATGTTAACGGACCGCCAATTGTTTTCATAGATGGCACCTTGCATTTTATTGGTGACCTGCTTCCAATTATTTGCATTCATTTTTAGCGGGCATTTGTCGATAATCATCCCCAGAGTGGTGTGGGTGTCGACACGCTTCGCCCAAAGTATAATAACTGCGTCGAATCCTCGAATGTTGACAAATGTGCATTTACCGGCGTTGATTTTAGCACCGGAAGCAAAACAGAACTCGTCTACCGCGGTCTTGAGGGTTGATACGTCTCCGTCGTTGCGCAATAACACTCCGACGTCGTCGGCGTAAGCACGAACCACTAAGGACGTCCCGGCGATCGAAAGGCCTGCAAGTTTGTCATGAATAGAGCGTAAGAGCGGCTCGACCGATACAACAAATAACATCATGGAGAGAGGGCACCCCTGCGGCACTCCTCTTTGGACCTCGATGGGTTGAGTAAACTGTCCGTTTACGCTGATTCTGGTTGTAATGCCCGTGACGAAATGTTGCACGACATTTATAACCGGTTGCTCAAAACCACACCGCTGCAGTAGCTGTAGGAGGTACTCGTGGCGGACGCGATCAAAAGCCTTGCAAAAGTCGATAAACAGCAATGCGAGATTCACGTTATTCCGAAAGGGGCGTCATAATAGGGCAATCAGGGATGCATGATTGATGGTTGTGAATCACTTGCTTCATTAACGGAGACAATATGGTGTTGAGTGCTCTGGCGAAGGTTTTGTAATCAAAATTGAGTAAAGTAATAGGTCGGAAGTTATCTAAGGTTTTTCGGTGTTTGCTTTTTGGTATCAATACAATTCGGTCTTCCTTCATTTCGGCCGGCACATCACTCCCTCGCATCACCTTATTGAGAACATCTGTAAATGCTTGTCCGATTATGGGCCAGAAGCGCACATAAAATTCCCGTGGCAAACCATCAGGGCCAGGGGATTTATTCGATGGCGAGCCATAAATTAGTTCAAGGACTTCGTCTGGAGCTAACTCGAGTACGACCGCCGAGTTGTCCTCAGGCGTGACTACGGTGGGCAGAGCACGCACGATATCGCCGCCGTCATCACCATATGTATCGCATTGCGAGTACAGATCCGTGAGGTACCGGTAAACCGCAGTAAGAATATCACTCTGTCGGGTCAAACGGAGTCCATCTTCTGTTTCCAGCTCCCCGATAAAAGCTCGCTTGCGATGGGCACGATGTTTTATGAGGTGATACAGTGATGCAAGTTCGTCCTCTTGAAGCGATTTTGCTTTAGATCTGATCTTCAGTCCTTCAAGCTGCGTTCGCTTTATGCCTATAAGCTTCGCCTTTATTTGTTTGATGGTCGTCAGCTGTGTGTTGGTTGGTGTCGTAGTCGCATACAACTCTCGCAGAAGTGTCTGGTAAAAATCAATCTTGCGTTTGACAACTTGCGCCCGTTGCCAACTGTAGTTTCTTAAGGATAATCGCATTTTCCGTTTGACCACAGCATTCCACCAGGCTATCTTGCTCTGATATCTGCAGCATTGCTTGAGACAATCCGCCCATGTCGTGGAGATGACATCTTGTAGCAAGGCATCGGCGAGAATCGAAACATTCAGGCTCTACGGAATCCTATGCCGTTTAGTATGCTGTTTGGCCATATTTATCGTGACACAGAGGGCGCAGTGGTCGGAGAGGCTAGCCGGAATGACATCGGCGTCCAGAACAAGTTGGCAAATGTTCTCAGAGATGTACATACGGTCTAGACGGCTACATGCGGTGGTGGTCAGGTACGTGTACTTTACCAGGGTAGGAAATTTTAGTTCCCACGCATCTTTCAGCTGCAGGTGACGCACCAGATCATGTAGTTCCCTACAGTAATTAAAGTTTGGCGATTGGTCTTTCCTGTGGATCACACAGTTGAAATCACCACTAATTATCAACTGGGTTGGGTTGCGGCGTAGCAAGTATACGATGTCTTGTTTAAAGAAGTTAGCTCTTTCAGATTTTAAGGTAGTTCCAGATGGAGCAGAGATATTGACGAGGGTGACGTCAAAAATTTGGCAAGCTATGCCTCTACCGGAGTCCAACATTTCGATATTGCTCACTGGGATTCCGTCTCGTGATAGAATGGCCGTACCTGTACCCTCATCCGCCACGGTGTTTACGATTGTTGCAAATCCTGATACATGAAAACTTAAGATAGACACTTCCTGTAACAGAACTATATCAGCTTCGTGCTCATAAATAAACTGCCGTACCATTGCTAATTTTAAATCTTTCCTAACTCTATTAATGTTCAGAGACAAAAACTTATAAGCTTGACTCATGATCGTCCGAGACTTGTGGGTGATGGGAAGCGTAGGAAGCCCAGTCCATCTCACCGTCGGACTTCTAACCTACATCCGTAGGTTTTGTACCAGTTTTTGCGCTGACTTTACTTTTTGAGTTACTTCCAGCCACGGAGTCTTTTGGTTTAACTTTATTTTGCCGTCGCAAAACCGTCCGAAGTGTCATTGAAGACGGCGGAGTCTGCGAGTCATGGCTGTAAACAGTATGTGAAAGTCCTTGCTTCGGAACGGGTGACGGCAAGTCCGAAGACGCGGCTTCAGTAGGCTCACTGTGTTTGTTTGGAGCCGCACTGGCTGTTTGTATACAGCTGTCCGGGTCCTCGTGTTGTTTGGAAGCAGTTTCGAGGTGGCGGCTGTTTATGTTATGCTCTACAGTGCGTGCTTCATCCGCTGTGTTTACGAGTTGCAGTAGACTGTCTGCCGCCTCTTGTGTGTTGGCCACCTGCGCCGGGTCGGCAAGCGGCATCGGAACGGGTTGCTGTAAACACTCGGCTGCACTCGTATTGACAGTTTCTGCCTCGGGCGTTTGAGTGAGAATTTGGCGGGTCGTAACTGAGCCATCCGACACATGCGTGTCCTGTGTGGAGGCCCGTGGCTCCGCTTCATCGGTTTGATTTTTTACTACCTGGTCGCCGGAACCACTACCGTCACTAGTGCGTCGTCGTTTGTTACCGACAGATAATGCAACACCGGTGGCTAAGGGGTGACTGGCCACGCGTTTTTGAGGCAAGGGTGGGAAGGTGCTGTTACCGAGATCGTTGTCCTCTGACACAGATGCACTCGGTTGGGAGTCAGTCACAGAAGGCGTCTGATTTTGAGTTAGGACATCAGCCAATGTTAATCTCTGTCATTGTTGCAGATTGTTTCGAAGTACGACAACTCGCCGTGGGCAATCCTCTCGTAAATGTCCACTCGTGTTACAGATAAAACAAGTGCCTACTTGGCCCTCGTAAATGACATGAGCCTTATAACCACAAAACCAGTACATAGGGTGGGATATTGACTTTAACGGCCATGTCAACTGAGCGAACCCCACTATAACATTGGAGTTTGTGACGGCTCGACCATTTTTCGTTTCTAATCTGCCGGATGTCACCGTATTTGGCGAGGACATCTCTAAGAAAACAATTCTCAACCTCAGGTGGCAAATTGAACACTCGCACATGTTTATACTCGATATCAGCGTTAGTTATTGAAACTGTACTCACCGACTGATCACGATGTCGGAACTCTGCTTTCCCACCAGTATTCACCAAAATTTTCTCCAGTTGTATCTGGTCTAAAAACTTCACAAAGAAACAGTATTCCGCCATGTCATAATATGCTGTGTGGACCTGATCAGATGTGATGCCAATAATATCTACTATCCAGTCATGGATTTCTAGACAACTCGGTTGCACATTCCTGGAAGATATCTCAAATGTAAAACGCAGTGTATTCTTCCGAGGTACACTGGGAGCCCTAACTGCACTATATGAGCGGTCGGGACCGCTGTGAGTGAATTAAGAGGTTTGTGTACGACGGTAGTGAAGAAGCACTGAGAATATCACAGGTCACAATCCAAGAATTATTATAAACACGGCTTGCGGCGCTACGACTAAGCGGAAGTACCGACACGTCCGATCGCTGTCGCGTCCCAAGCGGAACTACACTTCGGCTCAAATGGCTCTGAGCACTATGGGACTCAACTGCTGTGGTCATAAGTCCTACACTTCGGGCTAGATGGCCGATGTTAAACATCGCAATTGAAAAAGTCTTAGGATAACGCATAGTAACAAGAAGAATTCCAGAGTTCTTGCGATAACCAACACCTATGAGACTAGTTTGGCAGGGATTAAATAAATGCAACAACGTTGAAACCTGAGTATGCTCTCCTCACGACAGTGCAACCATCCGTAGTCCCGGAAATAAGAACTGACGTCGACACGTAGATACCACGTATCAACGTCACTCTCCGAGTATTATGATGGAGCACGTGCTAATAGCGATCGACTGATATGAAATTAACCAACCGCTCTATTTACTTTCAAAAATGGTTCAAATGGCTCTGAGCACTATGGGACTCAACATCTGTGGTCATAAGTCCCCTAGAACTTAGAACTAATTAAACCTAACTAACCTAAGGACATCACACACATCCATGCCCGAGGCAGGATTCGAACCTGCGACCGTAGCAGTCGCGCGGTTCCTGACTGTGCGCCTAGAACCGCTAGACCACCGCGGCCGGCTATTTACTTTCAAAGAAGTGCTGGGCCGTCCCCATTGTCACCCGCGCCGCCGTTATTCGTTCGTTTCTTTCGTCAGTTGACTCGACTGAATCGAGTTATCGAATAGTTGTACATTCCTTAGTAGCACGCGCGTCCGCGTTATTTTATACTTTTCTGTCTGGCACATAGATAGCTAACACATACCTACGAGAAAAGTCGGGTTTATTCTAGTGATCTCGATACGTTATTCTGCCTCTCATTTTCTCGAGAAAAGTCGCGAATATTCTACTGTTCTCTTGTATAGAGAACTTTCGATACGACTGAAAGGCTTAGCTCTGTTGAACACTCATCCTGATAGTGATTGTCCTATTAACTATGTAATGCACCAATTTTCCAGGAAGATTAGGCGCATAGAATCCAGCATTTAAGGAAGAG
This sequence comes from Schistocerca nitens, assembly GCF_023898315.1. NCBI lineage: Eukaryota > Metazoa > Arthropoda > Insecta > Orthoptera > Acrididae > Schistocerca > Schistocerca nitens. The sequence goes on from NC_064614.1 coordinate 1,032,861,432, forward strand.
TACCAGAACTGGTATCTTTTCATATCATAAGATGTCATTGCCTTGTATATGTGTATAATCAGTTTAAATAAAACTTCCTTAAACATTGCGTGTGACTTGATTATTTTTTATTACGGTAAAACCAACGGTAGCTCAAAATATCTTAAGCGCCCCCTCCTTGAAGTTGTTCTGTATCCGCCACTGACTACTGGTGATAACAAAATCTAACTTTCACTCTGGCTGATTCCGCCACAATGCTGTCTGTTAAAGTAAATAAAACGGATCTGTGTTTCCTGTCCTCTCTTAAGCTGGTACTTGGTTCTGCGTTGTGAATTTCTTTGCTCGTAAGAGTTTCTTTTATTTTCCATGCTTTTAACGTATAAGGTTTTTGTTGTTGCCATGAGTAGTTTTTTAGACATTAAAGGAAGAAGATCACTAATCCTAAAAGCGGTGTGTTCTTTCTATAAAAATTATATCTTAAGTTCTTCCACATCAGGTTATGGGCCCAGGTTTGAACGCTTGAGGCTCTGAGAATTATAGTTTTCGTTCGTCAGACAAGTTTTCCATTTACTAGGATATTCGTGAGACTGCAAAATTTTTTGAATGGCAGATACAGCGCTTCATTTGAGTGACGATATTACTCATACAAACATTCGCAAACTGTCTTGTAAGGAACAGTGGGAAACGTGGAAATGGCAGATTCAACTTAGTTTAAAGGAACATTCTCTTTATTCGACAATAGATGGTACACGTCAGTGTCTGTCATTAGCGGAAGCTGACGAACCGTCGGACGTATATCGGCGCTGGCAATGGGACAATGCTCGGGCAGCTCGGCGCTTGATGAGGAACCTGCTATTCATTTACGGAAGAAGGCTGACGCAAAAGAAATTTTGGATACCCTTACGTCAGTATATGAACAACCTTCATTGCAGCTACTATATACGTTGTTTGATTATTTCTTTGAAACTTCAAAAAATAACATCACGACTATAACAAGACACACGTCGCTATTTGCGAACTCTCTCATGACATGTGCATGGTGAACTGAACAAAATTAATCCAAATGCAACTTTGCCTCTTTAGCTGCTCTACAACCGTATTTTCATAAATTAGGACCCGAATATCAGTTTTACGGGTCGACCTGGTATCGTGTCCCTGAACCTGAGTAGACGACACCGCTTCTAACTGAGAATTTCAGTTCGTTTGAGCATTCACTAGCTACACAGGCAGCTGATGCCTTTTACGCAAAATCAAAATCGAATGCGCAACATCAAAAACAGAGCAAATTTCCAACAAAGGGAAGTAAGTCAAAGAAGAAACAAAGTTGTAAGTGTCTTAATTGCAAGACAGCTGGACATATTATCTCAAACTGCCGAAAGCGCTTGGCCGCAGAAGAAGCAAAAGCGGCAGCTAACAACAATGGTAATTCGAGTTCCAGTTTAAAAGTGAGCAACAAACAAAATAAATTTCTAGCCACTAACTTGTTGTCTCATATTAATTTTTATGGTACAGATTCCTCGTTTTCGGACTCTGGCACGACACATCATATTTCACCAAATGAACGGCATGTCGCTACATTCGAAAAGTTTCCGATTGCACAATTTGTACGGACAACTGGCAAAGTAGTTTTTTGTGCACATAGGACTGGCAGTATTCATATAGAAATATTCATTAACAAAAGGTGGACACCTGCTTTACTTGAAAATGTCTGCTATGTACCTGATGTTAAAATGGTTCAAATGGCTCTGAGCACTATGGGTCTTAACATCTGTGGTCATCAGTTTCCTAGAACTTAGAATTACTTAAACCTAACTAACCTAAGGACATCACACACATCCATGCCCGAGGCAGGATTCGAACCTGCGACCGTAGCGGTCACGCGGTTCCAGACTGAAGCGCCTAGAACCGCACGGCCACACCGGCCGGATTACCTGATGTCAGACACCAACTTTACTCTGTCCTCCAAGCTAAAAAACGTGGATATAATGTGACTTATGATAGCAAAGGTGTTATCATTCGGCGACGTAGTGAAATAGTTGCAACAGGAGGACTAGTTGGTCCAGTATACATTATGAACAAGCGAGTCTGTCCTCCGGATTCACAAGTAATGATTAACTTAGCAATTTCATAAGAACAGATAAAATGTTGGCATGAGTAACTCAGTCATCAACATCATGTACTCGATGTGCTCCCTCGTTTCGGTATATCAGTTACGTGCCCTGTTACCAAACCGTTTTATGATGGATGTGTTCTTGGCAAAATCCCACCCTAAACTATTTAGCCATAGGTCGTCATTTAGCCATAGATCGTCCATAAACTGTCGGTGAGTTGATCAATGCAGACGTTAATGGACCCAAGTCCGTTGACTCTATAAATGGTTTTCTTTACTATGTAATTTTCAAAGATGAGTATTCTCGTTTCACTCGGATATATTTCATGAGGAATAAATCTGAAGTGGCTAGCAATTTGAAACGTTTTTGAAGGAGTGTGTTGCTGTTGGTCATGAGGTAAAAGTATTTCGGTATGACGATGGAGGAGAGTTTAATTGTAACATGCTAGCTGCTGTGCTACGAGAGTATAGAGAGTATCGAGTTTCGCCTTACGAGTCCAGACACTGCTGAGCAAAATGGTGTTGCTGAACAATCAAATTGACATAGTTGAATCAGCTCGAAAATGTTATCGTCTAGCAAGTTACCTAAATCATTTTGGGCTAATGCATGTGACACAGCGGTTTTCTACACAGTCGTACTGGGAAATCAAGTGTTGAAGGTAAAACACCTTTCGAATTGTGCACTGGCAAAGTGTTTAACTGTTTTAACTATCTACGAATTTTTTGATCAAAATGCTGTTTTTATTTGCCAAAGAAATTTCGATATAAGTTCGCTGACAATAGCTCCGTGAATGACGAAGATGGTTACAAAGTGTGGGTTCCATCAATGATCGCGTGATGAAATCTCGCAGTGTTGAATTTCAACCAGAAAAGCTATGTACAACTAGAAATTCGATTGAATTGGAATTTAATTCCGTACCTGAAGAAACAGGAGAGAAATGTGAATCTATTGTTGATCAGATTGAAACTAGTGACCAAGAACATTCGAATGAATTACCAAGTCGACGTACAGTTTGTGAAATACGTCCCCCATTAAAATATAGTGACTACGAATTAGGCTAGCGACCTGACAACTCTCAAGAAGCAAATGCATTACTTTGCCTGAGAAAAGCAATCCTTGAAGAGCCGGCACCAGCGAACTTCAACGAAGCTATGGAAAGTAGTAATTCCAATGAATGGTTTAATCCTATGAAAGAAGACCTGAAGGCATTTGAAGAAAATGATACCTGAGACTTGGTATAATGACTTAAAGGAAACGTGTTATCGATAATCGATAGGTACTCCGTATTAAACATAAACATGATGGATCGATTGATACATACCGTGCTTGCTAGGTTGTGCGCGGTTCATTTCAACGTGCCGGACTTGATTATGATGAAACGTTTAGTCCAGTTGCTCGTTATGACGCTATTCGTGCTGTAATAGCGATTGCAGCGAGAAGAAAATTTGAAACTTGGTCAGTTCGACATTAGAACTGCATTTTTACTTGGTGACTTGGATACAGAAATATACATGGCTCAGCCAGAAGGTTTCGATGACGGGCGAGGTCGTGTATGCCGTCTCAAGAAATCATTGTATAAACTTAAGCGATCCCTTCTTTGCTGGAATAATAAGTTTCATTCATTTACGACAAAAAACGGCTTTATTAGTTCGGCAGCAGAACCTTGCATTTACATTACACAAAGCGAAACAGAAAAGTTGCTGGTTGCTATTTATGTCAATGATGGACTTATCGCAAAAAGAACTTAAAGTGCGGTGAATTCATTTTTAGATGTGTTAAAGTCCGAGTTCAAAATTATAGTGGGACCCTTAGACTCATTTTTAGGTATGCAAATAGAGCTACGAGAGACTGGCTTCTTTGTTTCACAGCGAGCATACGCAGAGATGATTCTACATGGTTTTAACATGGCTAACTCAAAACCGTTAAAAACTCCTTGTGTTAATGAACAGTTAGGCAGTGAATATGGCAACACTCTTGACAACGATGTTCCTTGTTGTTCGGCTATGGGATCGCAATGTACCTGACATGCTCTACTCGTCCAGATCTCTTATGTTGTTCCAAAAGTTGCTCAATCTATGGTTAATCCCACTCTCTCTGTCCATCTCCTACATCCCTCTATCTATACCCCTTCTTCACTTATTCCTCCCCCTCCCTCATTTTGAGCCTTGTTTATTGCTGTTGCAAACTCAGATTCCGTAATAGTATTGTAATAATAACGTCAAAGTTGTAAATACAACCTTCCTGTTTTCTCGGAAACCGACTGTGATGAAGAAAATAAAACAGCACATTGTTCTTCTTACAAACTTTGTCCAACGGACATATCGTGATTTTAAGAAAGTATATCTGAGGTAGTACAATATGGACTAAGTACCATGTTTCGGTATTCGGAAGTGAACGTGGGTGCCTTACTGTCTTAGTTAAAACTGACCGAGAGGAAGAAAACAAAACCATTTTCACTTCATAGTAAAGGACGACGTTTTCTTTCTCGCAGTAGGTTTTTTTTTTTTTTACAGAATACATTACACTGTTATTTGAAACAGTATACAGTCCTTGAGCATAAGAATGATTATGAATGTCCTGTGAAGCTTTGAAGTAAATTGGTCATGTATTTCTCGAGGTTTTTGCTAATAAAATGTCGAATAAATGGTTCAAATGGCTCTAAGAACTATGGGACTTAACATCTGAGGTCATCAGTCACCTAGACGTATGTCCTGTAAAGCTTTGAAGTAAATTGGTCATGTATTTCTCGAGGTTTTTGCTAATAAAATGTCGAATAAATGGTTCAAATGGCTCTAAGAACTATGGGACTTAACATCTGAGGTCATCAGTCACCTAGACGTAGAACTGTATAAACCTAACTAACCTAAGGACATCACACACATCCATGCCGGAGGGAGGATTCGAACCTGCTACTGTAGCTGCAGCGCGGTTCCAGACTGAAGCCCCTAGAACCGCTCGGCCAAATGTAGAATATATAACCCAGGGCTTCACAACATACGTGCTCGCGGAGCAAGCTGTGAGCAGCAAGGCACGAGCACGGAGCAGCGCGAGCACGCTACCCCCACTACCGGACCAGAGCGGAGAGTGGGGAAAGTCACGTGGGGCACACAACAGCTGCCGCTAGTCAATGTAAATCCGCGGCCACCTGCAGGGATATCACTCACGAATTATTACTGCGACAAATGAAACAAATAAAGGAGAATGTACACATGCCACATAATTTTATTAGCTTAGTGTATGCCTCTACATTCGCATTAATTTGTGAACTGTTACAAAATAAAAGGTGTCACTGAAGTGTGGGATTCTCGGTTAGCTTGTACTTTTTGCCCTTTACAATTGCGTCTATGTTCGGAGTAATTGTTCTTGTGCATTTTAGGTGCAGCGTGCAGTTTAAATTTCGATCAGAGAATGCGTTTCTCAGCGCGTCTTGTTACATTTCATTGCAGAGAACAGTTGTTCACAAACATACGTGGAACCGAACATTGATGTTATTGTAGCCGCCAGTTTGTGCAAACGAGGAAATCTGTCCTGAGGGAAGTGTCTGTAGAATTCCAAAATGTTTTTCTTGTTCTGATATTTGTCTCTGTATTCTCTGTCACACTGCAGGTCAATAATTTCCTGCCGCAGCTCAGGACGAATCTCTTAAATATTCGCTGAATATGGAGAGAACAGATCAAAATCACTGTCTAGTGCTGTCAGATCTTGAAAGCGCTGATCAACTAAACTATGTGAATAACGTTCACAGTCTTTGTGAACATCTTGCAGGGATGATAATTTAGGAAATTGAGCTAGGTTTCCTGTTTCCAGCTGACTCACCGAAAGTGTCAATTTCTTTTTAAAAGCTCGTATTCGATCTATGAAATGAGTAATTAGCAGATCTTTACCTTGTAGTAAAATGTTCAAAGCATTCAGATGGCTAGTTAAATCTGCTAAGAACGCGAGATCACATTCAAACGTGCGCGCGCATTTCCCCTCCCTCCCCTCCCAAGCTACTCCGCGACCTTGCACCTGCTCGCGAGCAGGTGCCTGAGCAGACGCGAGTAATCGCGCTCAAAACCGGCCAGTTGTTAAGCCCTGATATAGCCTGTGTGCGTTCGTGTTTCTTAGAGCGTCAAGTAAAAATTTTAGGTGAACCGATCAAGATCTTTTCGAGATTTTTGGTCACAACATTTCCGCTTTCTGTATTAAATATGTATACTGGGTGAGTCACCTAACGTTACCGCTGGATATATTTCGTAAACCACATCAAATACTGACGAACCGATTCCACAGACCGAACGTGAGGAGAAGGGCTAGTGTAATTGTTTAATACAAACCATACAAAAATGCACGGAAGTATGTTTTTTAACACAAACCTATGTTTTTTTAATGGAGCCACGTTAGTTTTTTAGCACATCTGAACATATAAACAAATACGTAATCAGTTCCGATTGTTGCATTGTAAAATGTTAATTACATCCGGAGATATTGTAACCTAGTCGGCCGGTGTGGCCAAGCGGTTAAAGGCACTACAGTCTGGAACCGCGCGACCGCTACGGTCCAGGTTCGAATCCAGCATCGGGCATGGATGTGTGTGATGTCCTTAGGTTAGTTAGGTTTAGGTAGTTCTAAGTTCTAGGGGACTGATGACCTGAGAAGTTAAGTCCCGTAGTGCTCAGAGCCTTTTTGATATTCTAACCTAAAGTTGACGCTTGAAACCTCCGACGTTCAGTTGCGTATTGTAATAACCACGGCCCACGGTCGGCGAGCAGCATCTGCAGGGACAGATTCACGATGACGACCGTGTTTACGAGTCTGGCTGTAGTGCACTGTTGTGGTGTGGCCTAGCTGTCGCAGTGTCCGCATGTAGCGCTTGCTGCTATTGTTATTCAGCATTCGTCTCCGCACGCAGACCAACTGTAGTACACCGTGTTACCAGACGTCAGTGATAGTGTAGCGTTGTAGGAACTGTGACCATGGTGTATTCGAACTCTGAAAAGGCGGAGATGATACTCATCTATGGCGAGTGTCGACGAAATGCAGCTGAAGCCTGCAGGGTGTATGCACAACGGTACCCGGACAGAGGGCATCCGACGTGCCGCACATTGCAAAACATCTACCGCCAACTGTATGCAACAGGTATGGTCGTAGCACGCAAGCGGGTCCGTAACAGGCCCGACACAGGAGAAGCGGGTGCAGTTGGTGTGTTAGCTGCTGTTGCCATAAACCTACACATGAGTACACGGGACATTGCGAGAGCCGGTGGACTGAGTCAAAGTAGTATCATGCGCATACTGCATCGTCACCGCTTTCACCCGTTTCATGTGTCGCTACATCAGCAATTACATGGTGATGACTTTAATCATCAAGTGCAATTCTGTCAACGGGCATTAACAGAGAATGCGTTGCAGTTCTACCTGTTTACCGATGAAGCGGGTTTCACAAACCACGGGGCCGTGAATCTACGGAACATGCATTACTGGTCCGTGGACAATCCTCTCTGGCTCAGACAGGTAGAGCGACAGCGACCGTGGACTGTAAACGTATGGTGCGGAATCATTGGCGTCCACCTCATTGGTCCTCACTTCATTGCAGGGGCCCATGACAGGATGTTCGACGGGCGTTTCATAGGACGTGGAGGACGCATACATTGGTCAGCCCGTTCTCCTGAACTTACACCTCTGGACTTCTTTCTGTGGGGTCTGTTAAAGGAGAATGTGTACCGCGATGGGCCTACAACCCCAGAGGATATGAAACAACGTATTGTGGCAGCCTGCGGCGACATTACACCAGATGTACTGCGGCGTGTACGACATTCATTACGCCAGAGATTGCAATTGTGTGCAGCAAATGATGGCCACCACATTGAACATCTATTGCCTGACATGTCGGGACACACTCTATTCCACTCCGTAATTGAAAACGGAAACCACGTTTGTACGTGTACCTCACCCCTCATGGTAATGTACACGTGCGTCAGTGAAAAAGACCAATAAAAAGGTGTCAACATGTAGACTTAATGTGCTCTTCCAGTCTCTTCTGTACCTAAGGTCCATCACCGTTCCCTTTGGATTCCTACGTAATTCGGTGCTCTCCGATACACACGATCGAACAGCGGAGGAGTGGTGCTCAAGCGTCAAATTTAGATTACAATATCTCCGGATGTAATTAACATTTTACAATGCAACAATCGGCGCTGATTACGTATTTGTTTATATGTTCAGATGTGCTAACAAAACTAACGGGGTTCCATTTAAAAAAACGTAGGTTTGTGTTAAAAAACATATTTCCGTGCATTATTTTATGGTTTGTATTAACCAGTTACACTAGCCCCTCTCCTCACGTTCGGTCTGTGTTGTTTTCGAAATATATCCAGCGGTAATGTTAGGTGACTCACCCTGTATATCATAAGAAACCATATTGGCATTTGCCTGAAGCGATTTAGGGAAATCACAGGAAACCTAAATCAGCCGGAAGCGGGTCTAAACCGTTGTGCTCCTGAAAACGAGCTCAATATGCTAACCACTGTTCTAGCTCGGTCGGTGATCCACGTATGTTTTGCGTGTTTCCCCAAACGGCGCTTCAACTGTCGTCCTGTAATTTCGGACGGTTTACACTGCAGCTGATTCGAACGCAGATGTCGCCGCTCACTACGTTACTTCAAGTGATCTGCTATCAGCTACACTTAGCAATTGGACGCACATCCGTCACGTTACGGCAGTGTTTCCACCACTTTTTATCCAACCCTGGTAAAAACAGACGGGTATTCTAAAGCAATATTGTGTCAAAATTTCAGAGAAGTCCATGAAAAACTTTCGGAGACTTCGAACAGGCGAATATTTCCATAATTTACGTATATACCCATAGATGAGCTGGCTGTGTTGTGTAAACTAAAGACAAAAAATTTCAATTAAAAAAACGTTGAAACCACTATATACCCTTTCTGAAAGAAACTATTAGGTAAGATACGTATTCTAGAGGATATGCCTGTAACTTTAATTTGGAGACCACGCTGCAATTATCTAATATTTCACGAACGTAAACTGCAGTATAATGAAAGTCATGAAACAAGAAAAACTCAATTGAAAATTGCTTAGTTCAGTATTTATTGTAAAAGTATCTGCCTTCTGTGTACACCTGAGGCAGTCTACGACTCAAAATCGGAACTGCAGTTCTGTAGAAATCGTCTGTACTCATCTGTTAGCTGTTCTGACTGAACGGTCCTTATTGTGGATAAGTTCAGTTTTATCAGACAATGACAATCCGTTGTTTGCACTTCTCAGCTGTCCCAAAGACAAAGAGGAATCAGAGACATGCTACGAGGAGATAAGGTCACCATTCGCTGCGTCTCCTCAAAATGATACGTACAAAGATGCTACTGGACTGGCAAAAGAGTCCTAGGATTATTAAATGAGTATAGTTTCTCACATAACTGAAAGTCGGAGCGGATAATGTGGGCGACGCACAGAATTATCTCTCATGGGAACATCGTATGAAATACACATGCCAAGAAACATTCTTTTACCGAGAATTTATAACAATTTGATAGCCCTTGCAAGCGCGCCAATTTCTCCTATTCATAGGACGTTTCATGAAAACCTGAGGCAAGTTTTATTAATGTCTTGTGGGAATAATGCTTGTCTGTTTCTCTCTCAAGGTTTCCCTTTGTGTTCACTGAGCTTCCTGCGCATCTCTGAGAAATAATCAGCGTTTCTTTAGATTCTACCTCCCTGTCAATTAGATTTTCTTCATATTCGGCATGGCTCACAGCGAGAAACGATCAAAGACGGTTTACAAAAGACTTCCTTTCAAAATACAAAGTTTATGGAATCTGATTTATTTCGTATCAGAATTTACGGACACGGATTTACTTAGCATCAGAATGATGTCCACATCCAAGTCTCCATCCATCCGGAAACTCGTTCTCGATTGCGTAAATTACGTAGCTTACTGGTGCTAGCATTCAGAATAATGTACAAATATTCATGGACGACATTTTATGTGTATTTACAATCAAGGCAAGTTGCGTGTATTGCTATAAAATTTAATTCATTGTAATTAGGCTAAAAGGAACTTAACAGAAATACTCCTCAATAATATATAAAACAACGTTCCAACGACGTTGTGCAACTTTTATCTGTGAATAATGTACCTCTAGTTATCAAAAGGTGATGTGCGTACTAACACTAATCTGAATGGTCTTACTTAGGCGCTGTTAGAATAAAACTAAATCATTTTCATCTCCATAGTCTACTTTCATTTAGTAATGATAAGGATAAATAATTATCCATTGACCTTAAGTTCGAAATTTCAATTATAACTCAGCGAGTGTCGCTGATATGCTACTCCTAGAACGCGATAAGGTACCAAAACTTTATTCGCCAATTACTGGTCGTAAATCAGAGATTATTGGCATTAAAAGGGAGCAACGAGATATGCGCCGTATTATGAGAAACGGACAAAACTTCGCATCTCTTACATATATTATTCTATGCTTTCATATCGCATGGAATGACAGGGTAATTTCTCTAACAGTCGAGTGGTTTCAAATCATGACTTTATCATGTAGAAGAGAATTAATTAATCAGTCCTCAGAAACATGCCTATTAGCAAAAATAGTATATTTACCACTTTCACGAAGCTAAATAAAAGAAACAAGATACGTTATCGTTGTTGATATTGTAAAACAGTGAAACTAACTTCTTTTCCGATTGTGTACAATTAACTCCACGCTAGATTAAATTGAGTATTGTCACATGGCGTTAACATTATCTAAGAGTACCAGATTGAAATCATACTAACATAGATTTCGGGTAATAACTGTCTACGATTTTTAAAACTGCTTTCATAATATAAATCAAGTCATATTGTTTTTAATGAAGTAGTAGAACTGTAAACTATCGTAAGTTCACCTGTAAAGACGAAGTTCGTATCAACAATAAATTAACAAAATAAACTTGGTGTAATGTATAAAGTGTCAACTGAATTAGATAGTGTAACCGCAGTGCTGAAGGTTTTACACAAAATCACAATTTGTTTTGTTAATGCTGTAGAAGTGAACTGTTATAATAACACGCTACAGTGACGTACTCTACGGCGAGAACTGCTAGTTGACGAAGTTGTTCAGTGAGGTAGTGTTGCTTAATATTGTCACATGATATTCCGTGAATTCTATCGCAACCCGACTATATGATGACTCGAGTGATTGTTTGTCCGAAACAAGAACCTAAGATTCGCAAAGATGTGGGAGTACACTGACGACTATGATACAGCTCAACTTGTCACGAATGTGACTACAAACTCTTGTTTGTCCTATTCTGCCCGAGCTGTAAGTGACGCTCATCACACTGTTCAATATAATATGTGCACACTGAAGACACTACACGTCTCTCGTACGAAGTTCAACACTATGGCCCCAGTCGGCTAACGACACGATCATTGGGCCGTAGGTGACTCCGCTAGTTGAGAATGCAGACTGCATGGCGCCAACCTATTCACCACTAAGCTCGCTACCAAATCCCCGTTTTCTAGTCCGTTAACAGCAACTTTCTCCCATTTTCTCTCCAAACAGAATGCGAGCGTCCTCTCAAACTGTATTACAGCCCGCGAGTGGCGTAACTGTTTCAGTGGCAAAACAACTCGCTAAGAAATGCGTAACGTCAGCAGTCTAATGAGATTAATTTCCTCCTTTCTTCTCTAAGAAACTTTAATCTTCCTGGCGTCACTTCCGTCACACCTGTCAGTGGTCATTCAGCCACCAGCTAGTTTCGCATTACAGGACTTGTGAAATACTAAGAAAACTATCCACAAGGCTAGTTACCAGCTCTGCAGGAATTTATGAAAGTAAAAGTGATCATACCTGTTTTACGGTGTTCGTTGGAAAGCCAGCAGATGCTTATCTGCTCAGATATTCATTCCAAAATGGCCTAGGGCCTACCAACCGCTGCCAGATTTGTGTCCTGCGGAACGAAAGCCTTTATCTCGGCCGACACAGCAGACTCGTGCTATAAGCTGCAGAAGAGCCTCTCCACCTGTTCATAGCTCGTCGAAGTGCCTTTCGCCACTAAAAAGCCAAGTCAGCTTCACCCGTCCCTATCCTCCCTTATATTTCTGTGAAAGTGATCATGCCCACGGCGCTCCACGGATCGTTTCGCGGGGCCACGGATAAGTGACGTCTTGTACTGCCGGCCGGGTTGGCCGAGCGGTTCTAGGCGCTACAGTCTGGAACCGCGCGACCGCTACGGTCGCAGGTTCGAATCCTGCCTCGGGCATGGATGTGTGTGACATCCTTAGGTTAGTTAGGTTTAAGTAGTTCTAAGTCCCATAGTGCTCAGAGCCATTTTTGAACTCAGCTGCTTTATGTTGCGAAAATGTCATGAACTTTCGATCAGGTACTCCACGTGCTGTTGGCAAGTGAAATGACTAATTATGGGCTGCCGGCGCTCGCTTATATAACCCAGCCGGTGGCTGTCAAAAAACTCCTCCCTCGGGCACCTAGATCACCCAATGTTTTGCTCTACCTGCGATCCATAAGGGGCCCTCGAACTTCGCTCCATCGTACCCTACACAGGTTCAACATCATACAAACTTCCAATTTTAGTCACTGTGCGTATTATAAAAACAATTCAGTCGATCTTTGACTTAATCACGTTATGGTCAATTTTTATGTAGTGGAGCTGTTTAGGATGTGCCTCCAAAACACCTTGAAACTTGTATCCCGTTCTTCTTAAGCTATTTAGGCACGCCGTTACCTCGTCTTACAGTTTGCATTCTGCCCAGTATTATGACCAGACGGTCGGCATTGCAATGGGTAGCCCAGTAGCTCCAGCAATAGTGATCCTCTTTGTGGAGAACGAGAATATTTGCCTTAGATGCAGCACCATTAAAGCCATGTTATTTCTACTGATACGTTGGCTACACATTAGTCCTTTGGCGTCACGGATGTGGAAAACTTAGCGAATTTCTGGAACTTGTCAATACTCTTAAGAGTACCATCCATTTCACTACGGAATTGCAAAAAGAAGATCCCTTGCTCTTTCTCGACGTCCTTGTCCGTCCAAAACAGCAGTCTGTGCCACAGAAAACCTACGATCACCGGTTTCTACTCGTATGTTATCAACTATCTTCGCCTAAATCCGAATCACTTTGTGATTCAAACATTGGTACATTGTGCGAGAAAGATATCAGATGGCGATAACTTGCCCCATGAGATCTACCACCTCAGCAAGGTCTTCGCGAACAATGATTACAAAGGTTATCAAATAAATAAACTGATCTGAAGTTTGAACTACAATATGAGCACTGAAGAGAATGAGTAAAAGAAATACTGCATTTTCACCGTTCTGTGGTACAATTTTAGTAAGATAAGCCTCCTTTGAAGAGTCTCTACATCAAATTGATCTAAAGATTTCTGTCGAAAATTCGGGAGATACTGAGACAAAAGACCTCTGGTACAGAGCCACGTGGAGGGTCTGAATCAGAGGCTCAGATGGTTCTGCGACCGCGTAGGCTGCAGTTTCCTCGACTTGCGATAAAGGGTGGCTGGGTTTCGGGTTCCGCTGAATAGGTCAGGTGTCCATTATACGCAGGAGGCGGCTACACGGGTAGCAGGGGCTGTGTGGCTTGGACTGGGCGGTTTTTTTAGGCTAGAGGGTCTTGGGAAAACACAAGGGCTTCAGTCACAAAGGGTGCAGGCTGAACACAGGAAGAACGTAGATACAGGAACCGTTGGTATAACAGTTGTAAATTGTCGTAGCTGTGTTGGGAAAGTACCAGAGCTCCAAGCGCTAATAGAAAGCACTGATGCTCAAATCGTTATAGGCACTGAAAGCTGGCTGAAGCTGGATGTAAGCTCAGCCGAAATGTTTGCGAAGAACCTACCGGTGTTCCGGAAGGATAGGCTAAACACGGGAGGCGGTGGCGTGTTTGTTGCTGTCAGAAGTAGATTAACTTATCGAGAAATTGAAGCAGATACTCCCTATGAGCTGGTATGGACATAGTTGGCAACCGGAATAAAATAATAATTGGATCCTTTTACCGACCTCCCAATTCAAATGATGCAGTTGCTGAAAAGTTCGAAGAAAACTTGAGTTTTGATTACAAACACGTACCCGACTCATACGATAATAGTGGGCGGTGACTTTAATTTACCCTCGATATGTTGGCAAAAATACTTGTTTAATTCCGGAGGTACGCATAAAATACTATCTGAAATTGTGCTAAACGCATTCTCTGAAAATTATTACGAGCAGTTAGTTCATGAGCCCACGCGAATAGTAAACGGATGTGAAAACACACTTGACCTCTTAGCAACAAATAATCCTGAGTTAGTAACGAGCAGCAAAACCGATGCAGGGATTAGGGAACACATGGTTGTCGTAGCGAGATTGAATTTTGCAAAACCCAAATCGTCGTAAAATAAGCAAAAAATATATCTATTCAAAAAAGCATTTGACGCCTTCCTGAGAGACAATCTCCACTCATTCCAAATTAATAATATAAGTGTAGACCAGATGTGGCTTAAATTCAAAGAAATAGTTTTGGCAGCAATTGAGAGATTTAAACCAAATAAATTAGAAAACGACGGAGCTGATCCTCCTTGGTACACAAAACGGGCTAGAACACTGTTGCAGAAACAACGAAACAAACATGCCAAATTTAAACAGACGCAAAATCACCAAGATTGGCGATCTTTTACAGAAGCTCGAAATTTAGCGCGGACTTCAATGCGAGATGCCTATAACAGTTTCCACAACGAAACTATGTCTCGAAACCTGGCAGAAAATCAAAGAGATTCTGGTTGTATGTGAAGTATGTTAGCGGCAACAAACAATCAATGCCTTCTTAGCGCGCCAGCACTGGAGATACTATCCAAGACAGTGCTGCCAAAGCAGAGTTACTAAACAGAGCCTTCCGAAATGCCTTCACGAAAGAAGACGAAATAAATATTCCAGAATTCAAATCGAGAACAGCTGCCAACATGAGTAACGTAGAAGTAAATATCCTCCGAGTAGTGAAGCAACTTAAATCACTTAATAAAAGGAAGTGCTCTGGTCCACACTGTAACTAATTGGATTCCTTTCGGAGTATGCTGATGCATTAGCTCCATACTTAACAATCATATACTACCTCTTTGCTCGACGAAAGATCCGTACCCAAAGACTGGAAAGTTGCACAGGCCACACCAATCTTCAAGAAAGGTAGTAGGAGTAATCCACTAAATTACGGGCCCATATCGTTAACGTCGATATGCAGCAGGATTTTAGAACATGTATTGTGTTCGAACATTATGAATTACCTCGAAGAAAACGGTCTACTGACACACAGTCAACATGGGTTTGAAAACATCGTTCCTGTGAAACACAACTAGCTCTTTATTCATATGAAGTGTTGAGTGCTATTGACGAGTGATTTCAGATTTCGTATTTCTGGATTTCCGGAAGGCTTTTGACACTGTACAGGCGGCTCGTAGTGAAATTGCGTACTTGTGGAATATCGTCTTAGTTATGTGACTGGATTAGTGATATCCTGTCAGAGAGGTCACAGTTCGTAGTAATTGACGGAAAGTCATCGAGTAAAACAGAAGTGATTTCTGACGTTCGCCAAGGTAGTGTTATAAGATCAAAACAAACTGCAAAACGATTTAGAAGAAATATCTGAATGGTGCCAAAAGTGGCAGTTGACCCTGAATAACGAGAAGTGTGAGGTCATCCACATGAGTGCTAAAAGGAACTCGTTAAACTTCGGTTACACTATAAATCAGTCTAATCTAAAAGCCTTATATTCAACTAAATACCTAGGTTTTACAATTACGAACAACTTAAAATGGAAGGAACACATACAAAATGTTGTGGGAAAGGCTAACCAAAGACTGCGTTATATTGGCAGGAAACTTAGAAAATGGAACAGACCTACTAAAGAGACTGCCTACACTACGCTTGTCCGTGCTCTTTTTAGAATACTGCTGCGCGGTGTTGAATCCTTACCAGATAGTACTGACAGAGTACATCGTAAAACTTCAAAGAAAGGCAGCACGTTTTGTATTATCGCGAAATATTGGAGAAAGTGTCACAGAAATGATACACTATTTGGGCTGGAAATCATTAATGGAGAAGCGTTTTTCGTTGCGACGGAATCTTTTCACGAAATTCCAATCACCAACTTTCTCCTCCGAATGCGAAAATATTTTGTTTACACCGACCTACATAAGGAGGAACCATCACCATGATAAAATAAGGGAAATCAGAGCTCGTACGGAAAGATATAGGTGTTTATTCTTTCCGTGCGGTATACGAGACTGGAATAATAGAGAACTGCGAAGGTGGTTCTATGAACCCTCTGCCAGGCACTTAAATGTGATTTGCAGGGTATCCATGTAGATGTCGATGTAGATGAAGTTCAGGATTCAGCTGGTCTTTTAACACTTGGGGATCACAAAATACTATTCAAATGCACCATTCTTGCGGGGGTCAAATTGTGGGTACGGGAAAGAGTACGAGATATTTTAGTGCCTACGCTACTCTGGAAATTCTGCTGTAAATAAGAACGCTCTTGGAAAGTGTCACTGGATTAATTTTGACAACACTACGTCATGGATAGCACCAAAAGCTTCTAGCACAAGTTAAATATACAAGTCATTGAAAAAAATAGCTGCCAGACATCACTTTCGCAAAGGAGGTCTACAGGTCAGCGCTTGTGGGATGAGTTATTACGAGGCCATACCGCGGGCACCAGTGACATCAAAGTTGGTAGAGTACAGCCCATCAGCAGTAGTTCCTCTCGGCAATCTCCAGGCTTCATTTGGTCGAAAGCTAGTGGCTGCAATCCCGAAAAGGCTTTATCCAATGTTACCGCTGCAAAGTTTTGCATTCTTTCATCAAAGAACCATATTAGCCGCACTGAGGGGTAAATAACAAGCATTGCTCAGTAACACACAAAACAATCGCCTCAAGGATCATCAGTGACTGGTAGTTTAACGTAAGACGATGTATGATGTTTGTGTGTGTGGTGAACTCATTCTGCTGCTTGGAATTTTGCAGTAATTGAAATCTCTGAAAAACTCAATAATATAATACGACTATAGTCAGCCAATGTAGATGAAGTGCAGGACGCGGTTCTATTGACGGTCTACGACTGTGGTAACTCCTGTACGGACCGTACGTCCTGTGTTTGCATGAGAATAATTGGTTCTCTGGGGCGGCCTTCGTCCCATCCGTGTCGACACTTCCCTGGGATCAGGAAGTGGACACAGCACTATCGTGCTAGAACATCCATCCTTCTCATCAACGATCGCTACCCGTACGATTTCTTTTAGCAGCAGGGAAAATTATAATGATATTTCTTTTCAGTTTGGATATTTCTGTTCAGTACTAGTAATCACATCCGTATCTCATATGACTGAAGCGGATTTGAGGGGCAGCTGGATGTAATTGTTTGCCGAGAAAGTTCGGATGAAAAATGGTGGAAACGTATATGGTTTCAAACTTCTCACTTGTCCCGCGTTAAATTCCAAACGTCCCCACAATGTTAGAAATTATTTTGAAAACGCTGATAGTTAACAATAATTCAGATGGGAACTATAACTTTATAATACCATCATGTTGTTGTAGAGGTGTGGACTGAATACTGTCACCGTATTTCACTTTCTACTTGCATTATTACTGTCAATAACAATGGAAGATATGACACTATACATACACAGTCATCAGAGTGGCCTAAAAACTTCTGAAACTGACACGCAAATGATATCAAATGTAAAGAATGGCAATAGGCTTCGAGCCACTGGCACAACGTGCATGATCCATGAAAGAAAACTGGGCTACAAATAAACACTGACTCCCTGACTGTCAACTTCCGAATTGTGTTTGGATGCACCATGTGGGACATCACTTCTGGCTGCAATCGGGGAAATTATTTCTAGCCCTAAATGAGTGTGTGGCGACACAGTGAGCAAAGTCTAAAATAGAGGTACAGAAAGAGGGCGCATTAGAGTCTAACTTCGAATACAAGTAGATATGATAGAGATGGAGCGGAAACTCCTGTACAACAGGCACGGGTAGATAAGTAAACCTTTATAGAGGAACTGTCCTGACTTTAACCAATTTTCTGGAGCCGCGAAAAAGTAATTCTAGAGTGCCGAACAAGAATTCCGACGCCGCTCATTTCGATTAAAAGTCTGTACCGTAAACGATACCCTACTTTACACTAAGGTAATTGAATGCTTAGTTCAGAACTTCTACCAAGGATTCGAATAGCTTTCTTTTTTATTTTATTTATTTACTTATTTTTCAAGTCGTCAGTTTTTCGATTTCTTTGCCGTTTTCGTAAGTATTTTTCCTAACCTATGCTAGTCCTTTCATCTGCACGCGATTAAATACTACATCCTTGCATACAACTTAGTACCGGAATACGCAGACACATTCATTCAGAGCCACAACATTCAAAACCGACCAAAAAGACACACTCATGGGTCTGGTATTGATGTGCCACACATGAAAATATAGTTTCCTTATGAATCATAAAAATTTAGTTTCCATAGTGTTGTCATAATGTAATGAACTTCCGTTTATCTAGAAGATAACTTCTGTTCATAGGTACACAAGTTTGGGAATCAGAGAATGGTCACCTCAACGTACATAATGTTAAATATGTCACAACAATCACCAGTGATTTGTTATTCTTATTAATTCCTTATTTTGTATTACTTTACTGGACGATTCTTATGTTGACCCCAGTTTTTCTAAACGAATTTATAACCTCTGCAATCGTTATTCATTTCGTTTTGTTACGTTTCGTTCCCAACTTCTACACAATAGAGTAGGGATAGCGTTTGTTGTCCGTCGTCGTAAGCTACTACATATTTCCAACGAAATTTTCGGCTCCATTTGTTTAATTCCACGGCAAACAAAATAACTATGCATCTGTTTGTAAAATCATGTGCCTGACTTAGCACATAAAGACCAAAGGCAGACTAGGATTATAAACAAAAAAATTACAATAGAATAATTAACAATACAATATCAGGGAAATCAACAGAAATGATAACTCTATTTGATGCACTAATTTAAATGGCGTTGCTCCTATATACATCAAGAAGTGCAATGACAGTGATGTTGGAAAATCTTTTAGCTTCCAAAAGATTCTTTTGAAGCTGTGATACAACTGAGAGCGCCCACAGATTTTCAAATAAATGTCACTTCATTTGGAGGGTTTCATTTAACCAGAGGAAATACTTTCCATTGATCTTATTGGTTCTATCTTTTCCATGGTGCTTCAAGGTCTCTCGATAAACGATGAGAAGTGCTTAAAAGTATGTTCTATCACTAAAAATAAAACCATCAGCTATTTCTGCAAGAACATTTGGAGAGTCATTATTGTGTACCTTAAGAGTGGGCCTACAACAGGGTTGTGACGTGTACGAGAATTCTCGTACGCATACGAGAATTTCGTCATTTGTACGATGTACGAGGCAAAAGTGAATATCGCACACGAACATACGAGAATTTTGCCTAAAACTTTTTTTTTTTTTAGCGTTTAATCCTATCGATAACTGGAATCGTTACAGACGACTTACTTTACCCTATCCTATCCTAACTTAGTCTACAGACATCACAGAAACATACATGCCCACGGGGGAACTCGAACCTTAATAGTTGCGCCGGCTCGCGTCTCGTGACACCACACCAAGTCGTGTGGCTATGGAGGCGGGTCCAGATTTTTTACCAAATATACATTATACACATTTGTTTAAAAATAATCAATTCATCTGTTATATTTTAAAAATGATTAGAAACTGTTACGAATCCATGCAGTCTCTGTGAATCAACAAATTTCAGGCAGGAGAGAGAGCGCCAAACTACCGACATGACAAAACGATTAAAGTCGAGAATGAAGCCTGGCCCTGGAAAATAAATTAAATAAGCTAACAATAACGAATCACTTTGCTTTGCATGACATATTTCACCCAGTTCGAATTCTTAAGTTTCAGAAATAGAGCGGCCAACGAATCTCGAAGTACTAAATGGAACTTTAATCGAATATTATTGGAACACAATTAACAGTAGACCTAATTACCCTACAATACTGTGGAATTGTTAAGTACAAACGAAAGACATTTCATTAGACGGTATTGTTTCGTCTTCAACAAACAATACTCTTAACAATGCGTATTTCGCATATAGTCATTACGAGTACGTTTAGCTGAATTCATTTACTGTGTAGTTTCTTTTTGTAAGTGTTTCGTGTTACTGTGTGTTACTGTGAGTGCAGAAATGGGAAGTGACAGTGAATATGAAAACACAAACACGAAACTTTCGTGCACGCCGGAGAAAAAACATAAAAAAGAGGTGAAATCTCGAAGACAGAACGGTCTGTCCATCGACAACAAAAATTTCGCGGTGAGTGGCTACATATGCCAGGTTTACGTAATTGGATGGTGCGCGATAGTGATCCGCTCAGGGCGCGATGCAGATATTGCAATACTAGCATGGTTTCCGAAATCCAGAATATTAAAAACCATTCCAGAAGTAAGAAGCACCTAAACATGGTGCAGTCTGCTACCGTGCGACAGTCTTCAGTTGCTCAATTTGTCACAAACGCACAACCAGTTAAGAGGAAGGTTGCTAAAGCTGAAATCTAATTATCAGCATTCTTAGCAGAACATAATGTGGCATTTTTAGCTGCTGACCATTTATCCGGTTTGTTAAAAGATATTTTTCCAGGCTCGGATATTGCAAGGGCAATGACTCTTAAACGGCACAAAGTACGTGCTATTGTCTCTAATGTTACTGGGACGTCATACAAAGAAGTGTTGGCGAAAAAACTACAACATGCCAAATTTAGCATAATGAGGGACGAGTCCACCGATATCGGAACTGTGAAAAATTCCTGCGTGGCGATCCGCTTTTATGACAAAGATTCAGGTGAACCAATTAATTCTAAAATAAATTTTCCTGTTTTAAGTTACCACTTTGTATCACTTCTGCTTTTACAGGTTGTATTGAAAGTAAGTTTTGTAAGCTATATAAAGTTTATGAAGATGGAGACTTAAATGTTGAGAAAGCTTCTTATGCAGAAAATCTGTACAGTGGTGTAGTAAAAACGTTTCAACAGCATAACATTCCATTTGTCAATATTATTGGCTTTGGAGCAGATGGTTGCAATACTATGATGGGAGTTCGTAATTCTGTAGCAAGCAGATTCCGAGGTAGCTGCCCGGGAATCCTTGTAATGAAGTGTGTTTGTCATTCGGTGCATATATGCGCAAGCGAGGCGTGCAAGAACCTTTCAAGAGCTTGTGAGGACCTCGTGAGGAATATTTATGGTTTTTTTTTTCAAACTGAGTGCGAAGAGGCAGGCAGAGTTCAAGGAATTTCAGGTATTGTAGCATTTTACATCTCATAGACTTTATTTTACTTCCGATCGTGTGGAAATAGGCTAAACATTATGTTTTATTCCAGGTATTTTTAAACTTGGAACGACACAAATTACTACATACTTCACAGACACGTTGGCTGTCAATGATCGCGGTTGTTAGGACAGTACTGGAAAACTGGGATGCTCTAATTCTGTTTTTTAACCAAAACTGGCTTTCTGAGCGAGTTCTGAGTGCTGAACAAGTTTTTAACTGTTTACATGACTCCTTTGCAAAAACGTATTATATGTTCTTAGAGTGGATTCTACCAAAAATTACTACTTTGAACATTTCCAGTCTAGAGCAGTAGTAATTGTTGACCTTCATGACAAGGTTAGAGCTCTGTATTTCATGAAACGCACTTATGTCATGGGAAAAAATCTCAGTGATGTTGACCCAAAAAATGCAGCTCATCATCTGGAAGATTCACAACTGTATGTGTATGTGGGTGTGAAAATTCTGAAGAACGTTGGCACACCAGAGATAAAGAATCACCCACATCTTATCAAGGATTTATATCATCGATGCAGGAGCTTTCTTGTGGTGAGTACACCTCGTCTGCCGGAAATCATATATAATTTGTGTTTTATTGTTTTCTACATATTTGTGTGTTTATGTGTGGCATACCTAATGAGAGCTATTAATTCTCAAATATTACAGAGAGCTTCGTGCCAGATCAAATTACGGTATGATATGGAAGATAAAGTGCTGTCCAAACTAGCGGCACTCAAACCTACAAATGCCCCGTCACAAAGTTTCCGAGATACAATACCTTCACTCCTGCCTTTAATGGAACTGTTGCCACGTATAATTCCTCCCTCAGATCTCGATTTAGCACAAACTACAGATGACCAGTGGAGGCGTCTCCCTCTGGTTTTGGCTTGTCTCCCAGACTTACTACAAAAGGAACAATCACCGGATAAAATGTGGAATATATTAGATAACGAAGCTGAAGAATTTAAGGAATTGGGCGTTTTCGCTCTCTCAATTTTGAGTTTGCCTCATTCAAATGCAGACTGCGAAAGAGTTTTTTCTAAGGTATATAAAGCAATGAAGCTAATAACTAGTTAATAATATGATTTCATACTTTTCAGGTTATTGAAGTTTCACGTTCAACTTCAGGTAAAACCTCATGAAAACCAAAATTAGGAACAGACTCCAAACCAGTACACTGAATGGAGCACTTCTTGCCTCTGAATACATTAAAGAACGACCAGGAAACAACGGAACATGTGTAACTTTTGAGCCAACACACGAAATGTACGAGAAATTGACGTCGGACACTCTTTATAAAACGAAACAGGAAGAAGAAGATGTAGAAATCGAATTTGTTTCATAATTACTAATTCTTGTTCATAGTTTTATTCATTTGTAAATAAGGTTTTGTAAAGCTGTCTATATATATATATATATATATATTTTTTTTTTTTTTTTTTTTTTTTTTTCACTGTAGGTCAGGGTTGTGATATCCAGACAGCGCGATTCTCGTACCAACCTCATGAAATTCTCGTATTTTAGTAAAAATTAGTATATATATATATATATATATATATATATATATATATATATATAGCGAATAAAAAATTTTCAAAACGTACGAGAATTTTTACTAAAATACGAGAATTCCATGAGGTTGGTACGAGAATCGCGCTGTCTGGATATCACAACCCTGGCCTACAGTGAAAAACGTACATCGAGCGAAATCTGTAGCCGATAGTAAACAAGTATAGCTCTTAAAGAAGCTTTAAGAATTGTTCGGCGCAGCAGATGTTTTCCCTGTAGACCTGTGGCAGCCTTACTGCAGGAGGGCACCGTTCTTGTGGGCGGTCGTTGGAGAACAAATGGCTGGTAGTAGCTCAGAGCGCTAAAGCGGATTGATGTCGCACTCGGCCGTGCTGTTCCTCTGTTCCAGGTGGGCGAACGGCAGAACGCCGCCTTCTCCAGAGCCATTGGCTAGATTTAAGGCGCGGCCCGTTATCGGTACTTGAAAACAATGGAGCTACATAAGCGGCACAAACTTCTTCCGTATAACTTCCTCGTTACTCTCACACAGAAGTGTCTCTGACGTTCGCGGTTTCACTGCTTCTCGTCTACCTTCCTCAAAAGCGACTCAGTCGTCCAGTGTCGAATACGGTAAAACTTTCTCAAAACGGAATCACCTGGGACTAAAATACATTTCCAAACTGGACAAATTTCCGGATTACACAGAAGTCACTGGACTAAGTAAAATTTTCAGGTATATGCACAAAAGTACAGTAAAAATATTTAGTTATGCATATATTGTATTCACGTACCTTCATTCCAGCCTAGTAGATGTTCATTTACTGTATATTGGACAAGAGAACACTGGACTATTACAATAATTCATAAATAACACCACATTTCTATATTTTTACTCGAACTTTAAATTTGGTTATTATTATATGTACATACATATGGAAGGGAAGCAGTGGTTGGGAAAGGAGTGAGACAGGGTTGTAGCCTCTCCCCGATGTTATTCAATCTGTATATTGAGCAAGCAGTTAAGGAAACAAAAGAAACATTCGGAGTAGGTATTAAAATTCATGGAGAAGAAGTAAAAACTTTGAGGTTCGCCGATGACATTGTAATTCTGTCAGAGACAGCAAAGGACTTGGAAGAGCAGTTGAACGGAATGGACAGTGTCTTGGAAGGAGGATATAAGATGAACATCAACAAAAGCAAAACGAGGATAATGGAATGTAGTCAAATTAAATCGGGTAATGCTGAGGGGATTAGATTAGGAAATGAGACACTTAAAGTAGTTTTGCTATTTAGGGAGTAAAATAACTGATGATGGTCGAAGTAGAGAGGATATAAAATGTAGACTGGCAATGGCAAGGAAATCGTTTCTGAAGAAGAGAACTTTGTTAACATCGAGTATAGATTTAAGTGTCAGGAAGTCGTTTCTGAAAGTATTTGTATGGAGTGTAGCCATGTATGGAAGTGAAACATGGACGATAACCAGTTTGGACAAGAAGAGAATAGAAGCATTCGAAATGTGGTGCTACAGAAGAATGCTGAAGATAAGGTGGGTAGATCATGTAACTAATGAGGAGGTATTGAATAGGATTGGGGAGAAGAGAAGTTTGTGGCACAACTTGACTAGAAGAAGGGATCAGTTGGTAGGACATGTTTTGAGGCATCATGGGATCACAAATTTAGCATTGGAGGGCAGCGTGGAGGGTAGAAATCGTAGAGGGAGACCAAGAGATGAATACACTAAGCAGATTCAGAAGGATGTAGGTTGCAGTAGGTACTGGGAGATGAAGAAGCTTGCACAGGATACAGTAGCATGGAGAGCTGCATCAAACCAGTCTCAGGACTGAAGACCACAACAACAACAACAACACATATTATTCCCATGATTATTTGCTTTACATTTCACTTTTTTCACCACGTATCAAGGAGGGAAACATGTTTTAATTTCCTGTTCAAAATTGTTTTCTCTAGGCAATTTTTTGCATCATACAATAGTTCCAACAAGTTGGGAGAATTTTTGTGTCCTGCAAATTGCATAATATTGTCAATGCATGCAGTGGCTTCTTCAGGCGTACTAAGTTTTCTAGGGACATCATTTTGCCCTTCTTCTTCTTACTTTGTTTCCTCTTCATCATCCTCTGTGTTTCGGATTTCTATTAAATCTGTTGCTGAAGTGAAACTGGATTGAGCTGACAGAAAGTCATCACTTCGAATGTAGTCATCTGCACTACATGAAAGGTTTCGCATTTTCCTTAATTCAGCATCTACTGCTGCATTTTCGTGAACTTCGATGGCCACAGAAGGGTCTTGTTCTTGATCCCCACACCCCGCTTTGTTGAAGCACTTGGTGACAGTTTCGGATTTTATTTCATTTACTGCCAACCCAATCCAAATTACTGCACCCAGGACAGAAAAGGACCGTGCAAGAGCAAACGCACTTTCGGCTTCTTGAACCCTAAGATTAAGAGATTGCATCAGAATCGCCTATAATGACACTTCAACGTGTAAAATATCCTCTGGTCCAAGGGCTGTGTGAGGCAAGTTGAAACTGGAGGAAACCAAACCATTTTCACGTGTGATAACGTTACTTTCGCGTGGCAGATTGCATTGTCTAGGGAAAGAAGAACTTGGCAACTTCCTTTTTTCATTTTGGCATTGAAAGAGCCCAGCCATTCTTCCATAAGACTACTCAGTATCCACCCTTTTTTATTGCTTCGCCATGTGACTGGAAGTTTACTGACGTCTATGTTTTTGAAACAACGCTGTTTTGCAGCCTCTCCAATCACTAGTGGCACTGCACCTTACATTTTTCCACACAGCAGAACAGTGAGTCTTTCCTTGGATATTTTTCCACCGGTGCCCTTTGGACATCGAATTGCTAGCGATTTTGAGGCAGCGCGCGAGAAACAGTCCGGATTCATCGGCATTGAACACGTATTTCGGATCATAGTTCGAATTAAGTTGGACAGTGTTTTCTTCCATTGCGTTGCTACACTTTCCTGCACATCCTTAGCTTCCCCACACACTTCATTCACACGATGTTGTGCATAGCTTAGAACTTGTCCAGCCAACCTGTGAATGCCTTAAACTCCGTAATTCGAAGCTCACTCCGCAACATGGGTCCAGATAAAGGTAGGATTTTTGCTAACACACTTACGAAACATTTCCACGCTATTTCGTTATTTTCATTTCCGATCGTCTTTGCCTGTCTTTTCATCTGCCCGTTCCCTTTTATCCATATTATTCTTGTTTCTTAAAGTCTCATAAATTCGTGTTCTACTGCATTTGAAACGCAACTTCTCGTTCACCTGGATTAAATTCATCTTTTCGGTAAGTGTTAACGACACATACCGTTTCGTCGACATCATGTTACTGTATCTCTTAAACTATTACTAGTCAAATAAAACTGGCAGAAAATAATGGTCTTGCCAGATAAAACCATTGTTTAACGGAACAATATCACCTCTTTAACTGCGCACATTGCGGCAGAGTGTTGGTAGATGTGCAACAGTGTTTCCGTATGCGCTGGCGTGCGTCAATAATGAGGAAAACGAGAAAGCCTAGAAACAGAGCGCTGACGAAAGAACCGTTTCCTTTGATCTACTGCACCTACACTGAGCGTAACTTAACTCGTTGCACAGAGCGGCGCGGTTTTAGGTCTACGCCAGTAGCGCCGTGCTGCGAAGGGCCTCGTTTCCTATTTTTGCGCCGCTGAAGGGGAGTTGGAACGCCCTATCCCGACAATGTTAAATTTAGTGACTTGGCTTCCCTGTATTTCTGGAGCCACTGTAGCTATTGACATGAAACCTTTGCAGGATATTAAACTGTATGTTCTGAGACTACTGAACTACAATAAGTGCAATTCAGCCACTGCTTTCGGAAATACTATTTTTTAATTACACGGTTAAAATTTTGTGTACTTCCTTTGTACGTTATCCTAAATAATTATAATTATAAGTAACATTGCGTTCTGCTTTTAGTTCAGTAGACTCAGGACATGTACTTTATTATTCCCTGAACATTCGAATACTCTACTCGAAGTATTTTCTGAGATTTAGGGAAAAATGCAGCACAATATGTAAATTTTCAGTAACGGCTTCTAAAGTTTCAAAAGACTGTTACTCAAATAATATACGCTTCATTTCTTATTTTTCGTCACTCAGGAGAACCCTACACCATACTATATATCATCCTTTTGATCTTTTTCGAAGTTTTTTCTTCTTTTATTCTTTCTGGACACCTTAGGCGCCAACTGTGCTGCATACTCTGCTTTATCAATGCGAACCTTGTACATCTGTTCAAGTCGTGTGATGCAGTTTGCTCCAGGATTAATTCCCATATGCTGTAGAACTTTACCCGCACCAATGTTGCCATCTTTAGAAGCAATAACAGCATCACTGACCCCCACTATAGTATCTTCATTCCAACAAAAGCATTTTTTGGCAAGCGAGTCTATATAAGATTATTGAACGAGCCACAGGGATTTTGAGTCTGACCATGGAGACACTCTTCAGTAATTCAGGATTTGCGATATATATATATATATATATATATATATATATATATATATATATATATCAAATTTTCTATTGATATTAAAATCCGAAAATGTGAAAAAAAATTCCGTTCTAACTCCCCTTCAAACAGAGGTGTTAAAAGTAACGTCCTTGTATAGTCGTGACTAACTGTAGTATAGTATTTTCCGCACAATAATATGAATTTTTAAGTATGTTCTAAGATTTGCTTTCCGTTTCCGCATTAAGCGCGTTTCGCTTGATACAAAAAATCAGCATGGAAAAGTGCACTGAATGCGTCGGGACTGAAATACTTGTACGGTTTGGGCAAATTTCCAAATTATACACGTGCCGATCTGAGCAGGTTTTACTGTATTTTTCAGGCATTCTAAACTGATTGTCGATTTTGTCTTCAGTGACCACCTAGCTAATAGTGACAAATTTTCTTTAACGTGAAAATAAATAGACATATGTTCAATTAACCCGAACGGACCATATGATCACAATGTTCCAGTGGCATTGTAAAGACACAAAATGAAACAAAGTATAAGCATACGGAGCATTAATCCCGGCAACAGCGTTGTGGGTAACGTTACCATTTGTTAAACAGGATTTGACAGAAGGGCCTGTGTCTTCTTGTAGACGGAAGATTTTCAGAGATGGGCTCAAAATACAAAAAGAGTTGTGAAGGAACGTCTTGAAAGTGATAGGTATGCACGCAGATTACATGGTTATAATATTCCTATATCATGTGCTCGACGAGTAGGATTACAGATAAGGAATACAGCGGTGTTAGGAATTTACTAAAATAAAATACGTTTACTGCATAGCAGACGTTATGAAAATTGGGAGACACAGTGTGTATTAATTGCTACGCAGTCTACGTTAGCACATTCCAGCACTCATACTGCTCATTGCTAATGTCTCGTCAGATTTACACGAAAGATGTGGCAAACATATGTGTAACTCATGTTCATAATATCATAGCTAGTGAACCCGTCGTCAAAGAGTAGCATTTTTGACTAATAATCGTCATAATGAAAGTATCCTGTGACTCTATTTCGATCCAAGTCGGTGCTTAGTCTTGAATAAAAATTGTCAGCAATGATGGCTGGAGTCTTCACATACAAGGAGTCAATGGTCTTGTCAAAGTGGGTGGAGGAGTGGACAGAGTTTCAGGAAAAAATGTTGTCCCTGGGATGACAAACTGCTCCTAATAGGCGGAAGAATAAGCCGTGCTTAACAACATTTTTTTTTCTTTGATCGTCAGTCTTCTGACTCCTTTGATACGGCCCAACACGAATTCCTCTGCTATGCTAACCTCTTCATCTCAGAGTAGCGCTTGGAACATACGTCCTCAATATTTTGCTGCTCTTCCTCTACAGTTTTAGCCCTCTACAGCTCCCTCTAGTACCATGGAAGTCATTCCCTTATGTCAATTTTCAATATTCGCCTGCAGTACCACATCGAAAATGCTTCGATCCTCTTCTGTTCCGGTTTTCCCACAGTCCATGTGTCACTACCACACAATGCTGTACTCCAAACGTACATTCTCAGAAATTTCTTCCTAAAATTAAGGCCGATATTTGATATTAGTAGACTTCTCTTGGCCAGCAATGCCCTTTTGGCATTGCTGGTCCGCTTATGATGTCCTCCTTGCTCCGTCCGTCAATGGATATTTTACTGCCTAGGTAGCAGAATGCCTTTACTTCATCCACTTCGTGGCCATCAATACTGATGTTAGTCTTCTCGCTGTTCTCATTACTACTACTACTACTCATTACATTCGTCTCTCTTCAATTTACTCTCAAGCCATATTCTCTACTCAATAGACCTTTCATTCCGTTCAGCAGATTACGTAATTCTTCTTCACTTTCACTCAGGATAGCAATATTGTCAGTGAAACGTATCATTGATATCCTTTAACTTTGAATTTTAATTCCACTTCTGAATCTTTCTTTTATTTCTACCATTGCTCCCTAGATGTACAGATTGAATAGTAGGGGCGAAAGGCTACAGCCTTGTCTTACACCCTTTATAATACGAGCACTTCGTTGTTTGTCGTCCACTCTTATTATATTGTATATGACACGTCTCTCCCTACAGCTTACCCCTACTTTTTTCAGAATTTCGAACATCTTGCGCCATTTTACATGGTCGAACGCTTTTTCTAAGTCGACAAATCCTATGAAGGTGTCTCGCTTTTTCTTTAGTCTTGCTTCCATTATTAATCGCAACGTCAGAATTGTCCCTCTCGTGCCTTTACCTTTCCTAAAGTCGAACTGATCTTCATCTAGCACATTCTTAATTTTCTTTTCCATTCATCGGTATATTATTCTTGTAAGCAATTTGGGTGCATGAGCTGTTAAGCTGATTGTGCGATAATTCTCGCACTTGTCAGCTCTTGCCATCTTCGGAATTATGTGGATGATGCCTTTGCGAAAGGCAGATGGTATGTCGCCAGACTCATACATTCTACACACCACAGTCGTTTTGTTGCCACTTCTTCCAATGATTTTAGAAATCGGATGGAATGTTATCTATCCCATCTGCCTTGTTTGATCTTAAGTCCTCCAAACGTCTTTTAAATTCAGATTCCTATAGTGTATCCCGTATCTCTTCTAAATCGTTTCCTTTTTCTTCTTCTACGAAATCAGACAAATCTTCCCCTACATAGAGGCTTTCAATGCCTTATTTCCACCTATCCGCTCCCTACTCTATATTTAGCAGTGGAATTCCCTTTGGACTCTTAATGTTATCACCCTTGGTTTTAAAGTCACCGAAGGTTGTTTGGCTTTCCTGTATGCTGAGTCTGTCGTTCCGACAATCATTTCTTGTTCGATGATGTCTTCACATTTTTCCTGCAACCTATACGTCTTAGATTCCCTGCATTTCCAATTTGTTTCACTCCTCAGCGACTGTTATTTCTGTATTCATGAGTTTCCCTGAACATTTTTGTACTTCCTCCTCACATCGATCAATCTTCTTTCCCCGGTAGCTAGTGGTCAGCACGATAGAATGTCAATCCTCAGGGCCCGGGTTCGATTCCCGGCTGGGTCAGAGATTTTCTCCGCTCAGGGAGTAGGTGTTGTGTTGTCCTAATCATTCATTCATTCCTATTTCATTCCTATCGAAGTGCATGTCGCCGAATCGAAAGACTTGCACCCAGCGAACGTTATATCCGACGGGAGGCCCCACTCACACGACATTTACATTTTTATCGATCAATTGAAGTATTTCTTCTGTTACCCATGGTTTTTTCGCAGGTACCCTCTTTGTACCTATGTTTTCCTATCCAACTTCTGTGATGGCCCTTTTTAGAGATGGCCCTTTTTAGAGATGTCCACTCCTCTTCAACTGTACTGCCTACTGAGTTATTCCTTATTGCTAAATCGATAGTCTTAGAGAACTTCAACCGTATTCTTAGTACTTCCGTATCCCACTTCTTTGTATATTGATTCTTCCTGACTAACGTCTTAAACTTCAGCATACTCTTCTTTACTACTATATTGTGAGATGAGTCTATGTATGCTCCTGGATACACCTTAAAATCCAATGTCTGATTTCGGTATCTCTGTCTGACCATGATGTCATCTAACTGAAATCTTCCCGTATCACCCGGCCATTTCCTAGTGTACCTCCTCCTCTTGTGATTCTTGAACAGAGTATTCGCTATTACTCACTGAAACTTCGTACAGAACTCAATTAGTCTGTCTCCTCTCTCATTCGTTGTTCCACGCCAATATTCTCCTGAAACCTTTTCCTCTACTCCTTTCCCTACACCTGCATTCAAATCCCCAATGGCTATTAGATTTTCATCCCCCTTTACATACTGTATTACCTTTTTAATATTCTCACACTCTTTCTCTACCTCTTCATCTTCAGCTTGCGACGTCGGCTTGTGTACCTGAACTATCGAATGTGGAACACAAAGGAACACACAGCGGATAACAACAGTATAACGTCCTCTAAAACTACGTTAGAGTAGTCATGTCCTCTCCACTGGAAAATAATTCCGGAATAGTGCTCTATTTGAATCTCCAGCAACAGACTGTCAGGAGGCAGGTAGCCATGAGAAAAAAAAATGAAATAATAACGTCACAAAGAAAAAATCAATACATAGAAGATGGGAGTAACACTTTATGTTTACAGCGGGTAAGATTCCTTGGTTCGCAGCTACACCATCATTCAGCAATTCGTCAATTAACTCAGAAACAAAGGAACCAGTACCAACTGCTGAGAAAGAAGAGGCAGAACTAAGAAGCTAAAGAATAATAAGCACGAGGGACGGATCTAACACAAGCAGATTTCATTGAATATACTTGTACGGCGGTTGTACGTGGTAAGGAAACAAGAAAATACAAAAGTTTGACTTAGATGCAGATGATGCCTGCCAAGTGAAATGGTATAGAGACAACGATTTTTGCTTAGACGAATATTGTGTAATACCAAAAACTGCAGAAAATGGTATAACGGTAGTAAGATTCGTTGTGGACAGGAAGTAACGGCAAACAATGAGTTACTGTTCATGGTATTAAGACAGGGTTTTGCTCAGTAGAATCGTTAGCAAACCATTGCCAATTCCAATGACTCAGACTTCTGCAATAAATCTCAGCTGCTAATAGCAAGTACATTGTTTAAAAATCACAAAATGTGGAACTATTCTCTGGGAAGAACCAGATAAAAAGACAAGATACAAGGGAAGGTACCAACTGTATGACATTGTCGTCAGACAGAGATTTGAAAATATGATATGGTAACGTTAGGCTTACCCAAGAGCAGATATAGAATTGGACCACATTTTAGTAGTGAAGAAGATTAAAAACTAATAGGAAGAATCACTGCGCAAAAAGTGTGATACGGGAGTACTAAGGAATGAAGAGAGGAAGTTTGAATTAATCTGAGGCTATAGATGCTACGATAATGAATGTCCCACTAGGCAGTTCAGTTGAAGAGTAATGGAAATCTCTAAGGATGGCAATCCCACAAGGGGGACCTACAAACATCAAGGAAAATAATTGCGAAGGGAGGTTCAGTAACAGAAGAAAGAATGAATTATTGAAATGATCAGGGAATTTCAGGAAAATTTCAGTATAAATTACTTAGGAATTAAGTAAGAAAAGCAGGGAAATAAGGATGAAATAGAACGTGGTCCTCTGAAGGACAGAACAAGCGTATAGGAAAACCGAAACAACCGTTGGTATTACTAAAATCAAGGCCGTCAATATTAAGAGAGCGATGTGGATCTTATTGCTAAACGCCAAGGAGAGAGCGGACAGGAAGATCATAGAGACCTCTAGTAGGGAAAAAAATTCACAAATGACGTGGTAGAAGAAGAAGTCTATATGGAAGACATAGCGGATACTGTATTAAGATAAGAGATATATGGAAGACTTGGCATGAAATACGGCACAAGGTATCGACAACATTCGTTCGAAACCTCTGAAATCCCTGAGGTGGAAATCAAGTGACTATTCAAGACGGTTTATGGTAGCTGTGCGACTTGATATTTACTATCGGATATCCAGAAAAAAATTTCCACACATTCCTGAAGATAGAAAAGGTAGATAAGTGCGAGGACCATCGGAGAGTCAGCTTACAGCTCATTCATCCAAGCTGATAACGAAAATAATATGGAGGAGAATGGAAATGAAAACAGAGGATCTGTTGTATGATGATGTATTTGACTTTCAAAAATTTACAGACACCGGTCATGCAGTTCTGACGTGCTGGATTCTGGAAGCCTCAATTAAGAAAAGTCCAGAGACGTTCATAGGGTTTGTTAATATGTAAAAAGCGTTTCATAATGTAAAGGGTGTTATATGTACAAGAACCATAATGCGGCAGTACGTATGGCAAACTAAGAATGATTAGGTTCGATTGGAATGTGTGCCAAATAGGGATACAGTCTTCAGTCCCTATTGTTCAGCTGATATATCGAGGAAGTAATGACGGAAGTTAAAGTAAGATGAAAAGGCTATGTAATTCAGGGTGAAAGGATATCTAAAGTAAGATTCGGTGCTGACATTCCGATCCGCAGTGCGACTAATGAAGATTTAGAGGAACTGTTGACTAGAATGAACGGTTGAAAGAGCACAGCGTTTGAGTTGGGAGAGAGCTGATGCAAGGAGAAAGTGAATAAGCCCATCAGAAATGAGATTTACGCTAAAATTAACATCAAAATTTGCAACCACGAAGTTGACGCTGTCTGATGGACATTGTTTTGTGAAGATACAGACACTGTGTAAACACAGACATTGTAACCGTTAATGATATTTGTGTTGTGTGCACCGAAGAACGAGGTCTGAAGGCGAGGTTGGTACTTTGCGATAAAACCACAAGTAAGCATACTCACTGTCAGAAGCAAGGACGAATAAGAGACGACAGTTACGTCGTAGACACACCCTGAAAAGTTCCATGGCTGAACTTTGTAGCATGCTTACATACGTCAGAGTGAAGTGCCACTCAGCCCATTCTGCAATCATTGCCGAAAAGATAGCACCACCCTTTGCAGTATCAGCAGCTCAAGAGTTGTATTAGATAGACTATGCAGCAAAAGAACTGACTAGTGCATGAATTTTCGTACAACGAGCTTAACAGCTCATACATCCAAGTTTCAGACGAGAATAATACACAAAAGAATGGAAAAGAATCTATTAGGTGACGCTCAGTTTTCCTTTATAAAAGGTGAAGACACCTGATAGGCTGTTCTGCCGTTGCGGTTGATAATAGAAGCAAGAGTGAAAAAAAAAGGACGCTCACAGGATTTGACTATCAGGAAAAATCGTTCGACAATGTAAAATGGTGCAAGATGTTCCAAATTCTAAAGACAATAGTGGTAAGGTATAGGGACGGAAGGGTAATGTACAGTCTGTACAAGAACCAAGTGTAAACATTAAGAGTGGTGCACCAAGAAGAAAATGATGGGGACAAAAACTGTGTAATGCAGCTTGTTCTAGGGTAGCGTCTTTGGTTAGTAATCAAAACGTCCTTGGTCCCGTGTTCGAAATCCGCCACTGCTTACATTTTGCTTAATAATCTGCATTGTCAGTCGCAGACATCCGGCATAAGAAGTCACTTTATTTCTGTCAACGGCCTTTTCAAACAGGACGGAAGCGCGAAAATAGGTTCAGGGCACAGTCGTGTCTTTGAGATGGAAAACTGCCCTTAAAGGTGGAAAAATCTACAATGGTGAACGGCATTAGGATACAAAAGGCATTACAGAATCCACAGGCCTGTAATTGAAAAGTGTCATAATGATCTCAGCAATGGAAAAGATCCCAAAATCACATTTGGATCTCCGGGAGAGGACTGCCAATGGCGAGGTGACCACGAGAAAAAGATTGAAACGAAAGGACAGCGTCCTACAAGTCATTGTATAGAATGTCAGAAGCTTGAACATGGTAGGGAAGCTAGAAAATCTGAAAAGGCAAATGCAAAGGCTCAATCTAGATATGGTGGAGGTCAGTGATGAAAAATGGAAAGATGACAAGGATTTCTTGTCAGATGAATGTAGAGTAATATTAACAGCAGCAGAAGGTGGTACAGCGGGAGTAGCATTCGTTATGAATAGTAAGATAGGGTATGTTACTGTGAACAGTTCACTGATAGTGTTGTTCTTATGAGAACAGACATCAAACGAACACCGGCAATGTTTGTTTAGGTACACATGCGGACGTCGCAAGCTGAAGATGAAGGGATGGAGAAAGTATGAGAGGGTATTGAAAGAGTAATACAGTACATAAAGTGAGATGAAACTCTAATAGCCATGGGGGACCGGAATGCAGTTGTAGGGGAAGGAGTAGAAGAAACGGCTACAGGATAATATGGGTTTGGGACAAGGAAGAAGGTAGCATAAAGACTAATAGAGATCTGTAATGAACTGCAGCTAGTAATAGCGAATACTCCGTTGAAGAATCACTAGAGTAGGAGGTATACTTGGAAAAGGCTGGGTGATCTGGGAGGATTTCAGTAAGATTCCATCCTGGTCACACAGAGATTTCGAAGCCAGATACTGGACTGTAAGGCGTACACAGGAGCAGATACAGACTCATATCACAATTACGTTGTGATGAAGAGCAGGCTGAATTATGAGACAAAAAATGGTTCAAATGGCTCTGAGCACTACGGGACTTAACATCTGAGGTTATCAGTCCCCTAGAACTTAGAACTACTTAAACCTAACTAACCTAAGGACATCACACACATCCACGCCCGAGGCAGGATTCGAACATGCGACCGTAGCAGTTGCGCGGTTCCGGACTGAAGTGCCTAGAACCGCTCGACCACCGCGGCCGGCGAATTTTGAGACATAAAAGAGGAAGAATCAAAGGGCTAATTAGTGGTATGGGGAAGTACTAAGGAATGAAGAGATACGTTTGAAGTTCTCTAAGGTTAAAGATACAGCAACAAAGAATAATCCAGTAGTCAGTACAGTTGAAGACGAGTTTAGATCTCTAAAAATGGCTGTCACACAATCTGGCAAGTAAAACAGTGGTACAAGGGCGCTAACTGCGAAGGAACTATGAATTGCAGAAGAAATACTTGTGTTGATGGATGAAAGAAGGAAGCAGGAAAGTACTGAGGGAAATTCAGGACTATAGATATACAAGTCGCTGAGGAATGAAATAAGTAGGAAGTGCGTGAAAAATGTAAGGAAATCTAAAAAGATATTATTGTAGGAAGGACTGACTTAACATATAGGAAAGTCGAAATAGCCCTTGGTGAAATTAAAAGGAAGAATGGTAACATTAAGAGTGCAAGGGGCATTCCATTTCTAAATGAATAGGAGTGAACTGACAAGTGGGAAAAGTACATGAAGTAAAAAAAAAAAAAAATTCTGATGTGATAGAAAACGACACGGGATTCGATTTAGAAGATTTAGGGGATCCAGCATTAGAATCAGAATTTAAGTGAGCTTTGCAGGACTTAAGCTCACATAAATCCGTAGAGACTGATAAATTCCAACAGAATTTCTAAAATCATTTGGGGAAGTGCAACAAAGCGACTGCTCACGTTGGTGTGTGGAATATGTGAGTCTGGCGACATACCATCTGATTTTCGGATGAATATCATCCAGACTACTCCGAATACCGCAAATGCTGACAAGTGCGATAATTATCGCAGAATGAGCTTGACAGCTAATGCATCCAAATTGCTGACAAGAATAACATACAGAAGAATGGAAAAGAAAATTGAGGATGTGTTAGATGACGATGTGTGTGTCTTTAAGAAAGGTAAAGGATCCATAGAAGCAAGTCTAACGTTGAGGTTGGTAATGGAAGCAAGACCATAGAAAAATCAAAACACGTTCATAGGGAAAAAGCGTTCGACAATGTAAAATGGTGCAGGATGCTCGAAATTCTGAGAAAAATAGGGGTAAGCTACAGGAGAGATGGGTAATATACAATTTGTGCAAGAAACAAGAAGGGGAAAGCGTTCAACAACGTAAAATGGTGCAAGATGCTAGAAATTCTGAGAAAAATAGGGGTAAGCTAAAGGGGGAGATGGGTAATATACAATTTGTACAAGAAACAAAACGAATCGCCGCATTAGTACGGGTGTAAGACAAGTATGTAGTCTTTAAATCCTACTGTTCAATCTGTACATCTGTAAAACAATGGTGGAAATAAAAAGAGGGTTCATAAGTGGAATTAAAATTCAACGTGAATGGACATCAATGATACGATTCGAAGATGACATTGCTATCCTGAGTGAAAGTGAAGAAGAATTACATGATCCACTGAATGGAATGAAAAGTCTGAATAAAAACTGAGAGTAAATCGAAGAAAGACGAAAGTAATGAGAAGTGCAAATAGGAGAAAAGCGAGAAGCTTAACAATAATATTATAGATAAAGAAGTGGGTGAAAGTAAGAAATTCTACTACCTAGGCAGTAAAGTTATCTATGGCAGGCACAGCAAGGAGATCCTAAAAAGGAAACTAACAGTGGTTCAAATGGCTCTGAGCACTATGGGACTTAACAGCTGAGGTCATCAGTCCCCTAAACTTAGAACTACTGAAACCTAACTAACCTAAGGACATCACACACACCCATGCCCGAGGCAGGATTCGAACCTGCGACCGTAGCAGCAGCGCGGCTCCGGACTGGAGCGCCTAGAACCGCAAGGCCGCCGCGGCCGGCACTAAAACTGGAAAAGAGGGCGTTCCTGGCCAAGAGAATCAAACATAGCCCTTAATTTGGGGATGAAAGTTCTGAGAATTTACGTTCGGAGTACATAATTGTACGGCAGTGAGTCAAGGACTGCAGAAAAACCGCGACAGAAGAGAAAATTTTTTTCTTAAAATTTGTTGTAACGTGTTATGGGACCAAACTGCTGAGCTCATCTGTCCCATGCCCGAGGGAGGACTCTAACCTCTGACGGGGGGAGCCACACAGACCTTCAAGGCGCCCTAGACCGCACGGCTACCCCGCGCGGCAGACAGAAGGGAAGCATTTGATATGTGGTTCTACAGAAGAATGTTGAAAATTTGGTGAACTCATAAGAAATGAGGAGGTTCTGCGCAAAATCGGCGGGGATAGGAATATATGATAATCAATGACAAAAAAAGTGATTGGACAATAGGAAATCCGTTAAAACACTACAACTGAAATTGGCAGCCATATAATAAATGACGTCATAAGGACAGCTGTAGTTTTTTCTTACAACAGTGAATGATCGGAGTCCCCCAGACCTACAGTCACAAGCATGGACATACAAAATTCATGGAATAACCTCCATTGTGCTAGTGGGAGCTGTAAAGCGTTCAAGCTATAGACCAAGAGCGGTAGGAATACATCCAGGAAATAATTGAGGGTGTAAGTTTCAAATGCTATTCTGAGATGAAAGAGATGGCACAGGAGAGAAATTCGTGATGGGCTCCATGAAAACAGTCTGAATACTGATGATTCAAAATAAATAAATAAATATGTAGCAAAGTTTATATTCAGTTTTTGAACTAGGGGAGAAGAAAGATTTATACTGAACTGTATCAAGTGATATGTAAGAACTGACAGTTCGAACTTCACCTGATGATAATGTGGTTATGGATTGTTTCACCCTTTTCAATGATAATAAAGCGGCATTAAATTTTGTATGTGATATAATTTTAACTAAGCCCCCTCAAGAAGTAAATGTAAAAACCTACCGCCATTCCGATGAGTGTTGTTTCGTCCAGTGCACTACAATAGAGTTTGGTTGGCACCTCAGGTAGGAAGAACCTCTAGCCGAGGGTAGAACGCCTAGTAAGAGACGAACTTCTGCTTTTGACTCACTACAGGCCGGCTGTGACATGATGGTGCCTTCTCCCAAGCAGGAGAGTGGAACATTTCAGAGAGAGCGCCAGTCGGAATGCCTCAAGGGACGGTTCTGTGGGACACTAACGTGGCAGTTTTACTTGTGGATAGGGAGCAGGGTGTCTGCAAGTGTGGTTGTATAACACACCGACATTTTTCGGGGCTGAACTATACCGGCTACTACACGGCTGACCTCAGAATGCACTTGTGAGGTGTGCATTACAGAATGCTTTGTGTAATCCGCTTTGTGTCGTGAACTGGTCTTATACTCTTATTATCATTAAATGAGGGCAGAGACTAATCCTGTACCATAACAGGGCTCAACTACAACTTATAGACTGGGGGCTCCTGGAACTGTATACAGATTTCTCAGAGGCAGAAACCTTGTGCATAGATGACCAATCCTGTGGCGAGGGGGCGGAGCTTGTTGCCCACTCCACTTCTCTCCTGACAGCCATGTGATCTTCTTTGCTTTCGCTCACGGCCAAATTCCATGTTACTAGACTATATAACACAAGACTAAGACCATTATGCAGACACTTTAAGATGCCCGTTTTAGGATGTTGCCTAAGATACCGCTAAAGGGCGCGATTAAGATACCATCCTGCTAACTCAAACAAGCAATTCTGCGTTAGTTGTTACAAATTGTGTTGCGTACTCCGCTTTGATTTGGGTTGTTTATAGGTTTTTAATCTTTCTTTTAATTATGAATTTTCTCATTGCTTTCTTTTTTATTTTGGACCGAGTAAATAAACTAATCGTGGTCCATCACAAGGTTTGAGTACCACTCAAGAGAGATCGGCGATTCCTCTGATAACGTGTCAGTTCTGCTTTCGCCGAATCACAGAACTCCTGTGCAGGTAACCAAGCTTGTGACTGGGAGACGGGGCTGGTCTCGATCGAACCACTCCTCTAGCACCCTACAGTATAAATTTTCGCTACCAGAGACCGCACTGTACTAGTTGACTACAGTGTCATTGTACCTGGGAGTAAGAGCGCTTGGGTCAGCATATCGTGAGTTTGTATCGTGATATTTCACGACACGCTGAACCACTCGATAGTATGTGCACAGTTGCCAAAACAGCATTGACATTGCGATGGCTTTTCCTTGCTCACCTCTTTCCTTGTTTACTGTGAGCTCAGAACGTGTTTCCGATACCGACCGCGTGTTTCCGCGTATTTCCGATAGCGGGCGCGGGAAGCCCAGTACAGTAATATTGTGGCTTGGTAGTACCTGCAGCGATAACATAGACTCCAGGCTGACTCACCACAACAAGTACTCGGCTACAGGGATGGAGCAGCAGTGGAAAGGTTGTGACAAAAGACAATCATCTAGCAATAGGCGTTTCGAGAAAGCGTGTGTCACCCATGACAAACGACATGTCACACACGGCCAAGCAGCCCGGAGGGAAATGGGAGTGCTTGCTTACCAGCTGGGAAGTGGGGTCGAGGTTGAGTCCCATCCACGGTCAGCAAGCTATGTATGTAGGCTGTTTAGGTTTTTATGTTGGTAACGCCACGTGCCCGCTCTTATGTATGTAGGCTATTTAGGTTTTTATGTTGGTAACGCCACGTAGTGCTCTGTATGAAAATCACTGACTGTGCTGTGTGCGATTTGTCGCTGGTTGGCATTGTTGGAATATTCGCTATTGTAGTCCTGGGCAGTTGGATGTGAACAGCGCGTAGCGGTGTGCAGTTGGAGGTGAGCCGCCAGCAGTGGTGGATGAGGGGAGAGAGAGATGGCAGAGTCTTGAGAGCGGACGATCTGGACGTGTGTCCGTCAGAGAAACGAAATATATATATATATATATATATATATATATATATATATATATATAAATTTCGTTTGTAATCTTAGGTGACTCACCATATATATATATATAGGGTGAGTCACCTAACATTACCGCTGGATATATTTCGAAAACAACATCAAATACTGACGAATCGATTCCACAGACCGAACGTGAGGAGAGGGGCTAGTGTAATTGGTTAATACAAACCATAAAATAATGCACGGAAATATGTTTTTAACACAAACCTACGTTTTTTTAAATGGAACCCCGTTAGTTTTCTTAGCACATCTGAACAAATAAACAAATACGTAATCGGTGCCGTTTCTTGCATTGTAAAATGTTAATTACATCCGAAGATATTGTAACCTAAAGTTGACACTTGAGTACCACTCCTCCGCTGTTCGATCGTGTGTACCGGAGTGCACCGAATTACGTAGGGATCCAAAGGGAACGGTGAGGGACCTTAGGTACAGCAGAGACTGGAACAGCACATTACATCCACGTGCTAAAACCTTTTTATTGGTCTATTTCACTGACGCACAAAATGTACATTACCATGAGGGGCGAGGTACACCTACACACGTGGTTTCCGTTTTCAATTACGGAGTGGAATAGAGTGTGTCCCGACATGTCAGGCCAATAGATGTTCAATGTGGTGGCCATCATTTGCTGCACGCAATTGCAATCTCTGGCGTAATGAATGTCGTACACGCCGCAGTACATCTGGTGTAATGTCGCCGCAGGCTGCCACAATACGTTGTTTCATATCCTCTGGGGTTGTAGGCACATCACGGTACACATTCTCTTTTAACGTACCCCACAGAAAGAAGTCCAGAGGTGTAAGATCAAGAGAAGGGGCTGGTCAATTTATGCGTCCTCCACGTCCTATGAAACGCCCGTCGAACTTCCTGTCAGGGATCAGCCTAGTGTTAATTGCGGAATGTGCAGGTGCACCATCATGCTGATACCACATACGTCGACGCGTTTCCAGTGGGACATTTTCGAGCAACGTTGGCAGGTTCGAATCCTGCCTCGGGCATGGATGTGTGTGATGTCCTTAGGTTAGTTAGGTTTAAGTAGTTCTAAGTTCTAGGGGACTGATAACCACAGCAGTTGAGTCCCATAGTGCTCAGAGCCATTTGAACCAACGTTGGCAGATCATTCTGTAGAAACGCGATGTATGTTGCAGCTGTTTGGGCCCCTGCAATGAAGTGAGGACCAATGAGGTGGTCGCCACAGATTCCGCATCATACCTGTCTCAGCCAGCGAGGATTGTCCACGGACCAGTAATGCATGTTCCGTAGATTCACTGCCCGCTGGTTTGTGAAACCCGCTTCATCGGTAAACAGGTAGAACTGCAACGCATTCTCTGTTAATGCCCATTGACAGAATTGCACTCGATGATTAAAGTCATCACCATGCAACTGCTGATGTAGCGACACATGAAACGGGTGAAAGCGGTGACGATGCAGTATGCGCATGACACTGCTTTGACTCAGTCCACCGGCTCTCGCAATGTCTCGTGTACTCATGTGTGGGTTCATGGCAACAGCAGCTAACACACCAACTGCACCCGCTTCTCCTGTGACGGTCCTGTTACGGACCCGTTTGCGTGCTACGACCATACCTGTCGCATACAGTTGGCGGTAGATGTTTTGCAATGTGCGGCACGTTGGATGCTCTCTGTCCGGGTACCGTTCTGCATACACCCTGCAGGCTTCAGCTGCATTTCGTCGACATTCGCCGTAGATGAGTATCATCTCCGCCTTTTCAGAGTTCGAATACACCATGGTCACAGTTCCTACAACATTATAATATCAAATGGTTCAAATGGCTCTGAGCACTATGCGTGCTACGACCATACCTGTCGCATACAGTTGGCGGTAGATGTTTTGCAATGTGCGGCACGTTGGATGCTCTCTGTCCG
The DNA here is from genome assembly GCF_023898315.1 of Schistocerca nitens. Classification (NCBI taxonomy): domain Eukaryota; kingdom Metazoa; phylum Arthropoda; class Insecta; order Orthoptera; family Acrididae; genus Schistocerca; species Schistocerca nitens. The sequence continues at coordinate 1,032,903,941 of NC_064614.1, forward strand.
GGTACCGTTCTGCATACACCCTGCAGGCTTCAGCTGCATTTCGTCGACATTCGCCGTAGATGAGTATCATCTCCGCCTTTTCAGAGTTCGAATACACCATGGTCACAGTTCCTACAACATTATAATATCAAATGGTTCAAATGGCTCTGAGCACTATGGGACTCAACTGCTGTGGTCATCAGTCCCCTAGAACTTAGAACTACTTAAACCTAACTAACCTAAGGACATCACACACATCCATGCCCGAGGCAGGATTCGAACCTGCGACCGTAGCAGTCGCACGGTTCCGGACGGCGCGCCTAGAACCGCGAGACCACCGCGGCCGGCCATTATACTATCACAGACGCCTGGTAACACGGTGTACTACAGTTGGTCTGCGTGCGGAGACGAATGCAGAATAACAATAGCAGCAAGCGCTACATGCGGACACTGCGACAGCTAGACCAAACCATAACTGTGCACTACAGCCACACTCGTAAACACGGTCGTCATCGTAAACATGTCCCTGCCGATGCTGCTCGCCGACCGTAGCCCGTGTTTGTTACAACACGCAACTGGACGTCGGACGTTTCAAGCGTCAAATTTAGAGTACAATATCTCCGGATGCAATTAACATTTTACAATGCAACAAACGGCCCTGATTACGTATTTGTTTATATGTTCAGATGTGCTAACAAAACTAACGTGGTTCCATTTAAAAAAACGTAGGTTTGTGTTAAAAAACATACTTCCGTGCATTTTTGTGTGGTTTGTATTAAACAATTACACTAGCCCCTCTCCTCACGTTCGGTCTGTGGAATCGGTTCGTCAGTATTTGATGTGGTTTACGAAATATATCCAGCGGTAACGTTAGGTGACTCACCCTATATATACACACCTGGAAATTGAAATAAGAACACCGTGAATTCATTGTCCCAGGAAGGGGAAACTTTATTGACACATTCCTGGGGTCAGATACATCACATGATCACACTGACAGAACCACAGGCACATAGACACAGGCAACAGGGCATGCACAATGTCGGCACTAGTACAGTGTATATCCACCTTTCGCAGCAATGCAGGCTGCTATACTCCCATGGAGACGATCGTAGAGATGCTGGATGTAGTCCTGTGGAACGGCTTGCCATGCCATTTCCACCTGGTGCCTCAGTTGGACCAGCGTTCGTGCTGGACGTGCAGACCGCGTGAGACGACGCTTCATCCAGTCCCAAACATGCTCAATGGGGGACAGATCCGGAGATCTTGCTGGCCAGGGTAGTTGACTTACACCTTCTAGAGCACGTTGGGTGGCACGGGATACATGCGGACGTGCATTGTCCTGTTGGAACAGCAAGTTCCCTTGCCGGTCTAGGAATGGTAGAACGATGGGTTCGATGACGGTTTGGATGTACCGTGCACTATTCAGTGTCCCCTCGACGATCACCAGTGGTGTACGGCCAGTGTAGGAGATCGCTCCCCACACCATGATGCCGGGTGTTGGCCCTGTGTGCCTCGGTCGTATGCAGTCCTGATTGTGGCGCTCACCTGCACGGCGCCAAACACGCATACGACCATCATTGGCACCAAGGCAGAAGCGACTCTCATCGCTGAAGACGACACGTCTCCATTCGTCCCTCCATTCACGCCTGTCGCGACACCACTGGAGGCGGGCTGCACGATGTTGGGGCGTGAGCGGAAGACGGCGTAACGGTGTGCGGGACCGTAGCCCAGCTTCATGGAGAAGGTTGCGAATGGTCCTCGCCGATACCCCAGGAGCAACAGTGTCCCTAATTTGCTGGGAAGTGGCGGTGCGGTCCCCTACGGCACTGCGTAGGATCCTACGGTCTTGGCGTGCATCCGTGCGTCGCTGCGGTCCGGTCCCAGGTCGACGGGCACGTGCACCTTCCGCCGACCACTGGCGACAACATCGATGTACTGTGGAGACCTCACGCCCCACGTGTTGAGCAATTCGGCGGTACGTCCACCCGGCCTACCGCATGCCCACTATACGCCCTCGCTCAAAGTCCGTCAACTGCACATACGGTTCACGTCCACGCTGTCGCGGCACGCTACCAGTGTTAAAGACTGCGATGGAGCTCCGTATGCCACGGCAAACTGGCTGACACCGACGGCGGCGGTGCACAAATGCTGCGCAGCTAGCGCCATTCGACGGCCAACACCGCGGTTCCTGGTGTGTCCGCTGTGCCGTGCGTGTGATCATTGCTTGTACAGCCCTCTCGCAGTGTCCGGAGCAAGTATGGTGGGTCTGACACACCGGTGTCAATGTGTTCTTTTTTCCATTTCCATTTTGAACACTATTAAGGTAAATAAATTTCATTTGCTAACTATGCCTATCAGTAGTTAGTGCCTTCAGTAGTTAGAATCCTTTATTTAGCTGGCAGTATTGGCGCTCGCTGTACAGCAGGAGTTCGAGTAACGAAGATTTTTGTGAGGTACGTGATTCATGAAAGGTATAGGTTATTGTTAGGGCTATTCTTTTGTAGGGATTATTGAAAGTCAGATTGCGTTGCGCTAATTAAAATATTGTGTGTCAGTTTACTGTTGATCAGAGTAAGTAAAGAGAGAAATGTCTGAGTACGTTCAGTTTTGCTCAGCTGTTTGAAAATCAAATAACGTAAGAGGTTTACTAGCACCGTAATTCATAATTTTTCGAAGGGGCTGTTTCAGCTAATGGCTGCGCGGAGTGGCCGAGCGGTTAGAGGCGTCATGTCACTGACTGCGCCACTGGAGTTTCGATTTCTCCCTAGTGCATGCGTGTGTGTGTTGTTCTTAGCATAAGTTAGTTTAAGTAGTGTGTAGGCCAATGGACTGATGGCTTCTGCAGTTTGGTCCCTTAACAACTCACACACAATTGAACATTTGAAAAGCTAATGGCATAAGAACGAGGAGTTTATTACTGCACTTAATCCGGCAATACTGAGGTTATTCAGCCCAGTTATATTTCGTGTGATTATAGCCGCAGTATATTTTGGTATCACATTATCCTATTTGCAAGTGCTAAACACAAAGAAACTAGATAAAACAGTCCTCCTTATATCACCATACATATAAGGATTACAGGAGTCTTGGTTTATGACCTACCTTAAAAAATCATGCCATTAACCTTCATCACAATTTAAAAACAATCTGCATACGTGAATTGGCAACTGAGTCATAAAAAATGAAACTTTTCAAGCCGGTGCATCCACCGTTTTCGAGGTACACTAGAAAACTGAAAGCCGCTGCCATCATTTACCAATTATGATATTCACTTAAAGCTTAATTCTCAGACCGAACTGTACTACCGTCAGTCAGAAAATCTTTCAGAAATAGCTCTCTGGTCCTAGTCCTTTCAAATTTATTACGTTGAAACCTGAACGGAAATAGCCTGCATAAACCCTGTGCCACTAGCTAATATACGTCGATGGCTGCTTCTTGATGAGTATAACGCTAAAGTGAACCTAGAAATGCCGTTTAGACACTCGCGTCCTGTCATTTAAATCGCCGATGCACGCCAGGGCACAATAGATTTCCACCTCTTCTAAATTTTATAGGAACCACCGTTTTTTTTTTAACGTGCAACACTCTCATGCGTTCCGTTATGTCCCCCAACGAATCCAGTTCATTCCTGAAATGCTTTGCTATTGCTGACGATCCATTCTCTCTATTATTATACCCAAATCTAACCAAAATAATACTGTCCCGTCTGCCGCACATATCTCGCTTCACAATCCTGACATCTTACTGTATACACTCCCGATATCCTCGATGTCGATGTTATGCCTCAGCATCTGTCCTAACTTATTATCCGTCATGGAAGCAATTCTAACCATTTCTTGCTAAACAACATCACTAATTTATGTGAGACGGTGCACTGCTACAGCATGAATCTATATTTGTCTGGAATTTTCTTCCTTTTGCTGGTTACCATGTCTAACTGCTAAATCCAACAGATGTATCAAACCCGCGTCAAAACCATTCTTTAACGCTATTTACCTAATTGTTTTCATTTCTTGAATCTTGTTTTCCACCTTAAAGTTATGGATTTAGCCCTGTGCACCGTATTTTTGAAAAATGCTAATCTGTGTTATTGGGAGTGCCATAAGGACTTACCAGTAACCACCCCTGTGAGCGCGGGTTTCCTATAAATTCCTTTTTCGACCTTGTTGTTCTAATTCTCGATCCTCAGGTCCAGATAATATAAGATTATATGTTACATATGCTTCACTGTGAGAATTATGTCCTTACGATACTAACAGAAGTCATTCACCAACTCATTTATTTCTTCCTCAGACCCCTATCACGGTATCATCCACATATCTTTCGTGCACCTGTATTTTGCACTGCACTTAACATTTGTCTTTCATAAAAGCTATTTCGTAGTTATTCAAGAGGACGCCGGCCATCTTCCCTGAAAATGCCCATCCTATCGCCAAATCTTTATCCTGCACAGTATATCAGGGGTCCGAGGAAGAAGTAAATGAGTTGGTGAATGACTTCAATAAGATGCATCAGTACACAGTTTTTACAGTAAAGAATGTCAGTGTGGAGTCTTAAACTATTTGGTCCTGAGGATCGAGAACATGAATAAGAAGGTCGAGAAAGGAATTTTTAGGGAACCCGTGTTCACAGGGGTGGTTACTCTTAAGTCCTCCTGCCACCCCCATTAACATAAATTAAAATTTTTCAAGAAGTTCGATGCACAGGGCTAACTCCATACTTCTTAGTCAGGAAAACACTATTGAGGAAACGACAAATAGCGGTAGAGAATGGTCTTGTCGCGGGTTTAATAAGTCGGCTGGATGTAGCAGTTTGGCCTGGTAACCAGCAAAACGATAAATTTCCAGACAAATGTAGAGTCATGTGTATTGGGTGACCATCTCACATAAATTAGTGAGACGGTTCAACAGGAAATGGATTAGCATTGCTTTCATGGCTGACATGAAATTAGGACAGAGACTGTTGCGTAAGATCGACACAGATGAGAACTGGCTGAGGAAATCGGGAGTGTGTAAAATAAGTGTCAGGATTTTGAAGCAAGAGATGTGGGGCAGAGTTTTAAAGTTACATTTCAACACAGAGAATGGCTCGTCAGTTATAGCAAAGCCTCTTAAGAATGAGCTCCTTTCATTGGGGGCATAATCGACATCATACGGCGTTTGCACTTTGAAGAAAAATGGTGGTTACTGTCCAATTTGGAGGAGGTGGAAATCTATCGTGCCTTGAAAGAGGAGTGCAATGGTGTTTTAAACGAGAGGACGCAAGTGTTCATAAGGTATACCTGGGCACACTTTAGCGGTATCCTCCTTAAGAAACAGCCACCAATATATTTTAGCTTGTGACAGGCTTTATGCAGGCTATTTACGTTCAGATTTGAGCGTAGCGGTATTTTTAAGTTGAAGGGGCTAGGACCAGACAGGCATTTCACAAAGATTTTATGACAGACAGAAGTATCGTTTAAGCTGGGCATTAGGCTTTAAGTAACTATTATCAATAGTAGGTGATTCCAGCTGCATCCAGTTTGCAACTGTGCCTCGGGAACGCTGGATGCATCGGCTTGTGAAGTCTTACGCTCTACCGTTGACAATACACATGTACAGGTTACTTTCAAGTTGTGATGAAACCTAAATGCCAATAAAAATTTCTTTAAGGTAGGCTATAAAACAGGATGGCTGTAATCCGTATATACCTGGTAGTATAAGGAGGATTGTTTTATCTCCGAAAAGTTTTCCTGGTTTTAGCACATGAAAACGGGATGATATTCTCCAGAAACATGTTGTGGCAATAACCACTAGTTATAAAAATGGGCTGAATATTCTCTATATCGCTTGAATTACAGTTGTATGACAGGTCACTGTGGTGTCACCGCTAGACACCACACTTGCTAGGTGGTAACTTAAATCGGCCGCGGTCCTGTAGTACATGTCGGACCCGCGTGTCGCCACTGTGGGATCGCAAACCTAACGCCACCACAAGGCAGGTCTCGAGAGACTGAGGAGACCTCGTCCCCAGTTGTACGGACAACATAGCTAGCGATTGGACGTGCTAAGCCTTGCTCTCATTTGCCGAGAGATAGACAGTAGAATAGCCATCTGCTAAGTTAAATGGCGACCACCTAGCAAGGCGCCATTTGTATCAGTGCCAATAGCTTACGAGTATGCAGGAGAGATGTATTCCAACAAGAGAATAAAGTTAAGTATTAAAAAAGCTACGTATTTTTCTTTAGTGCATTTATAAGTCTCATGTTCCAGACTTCACGCCCGTCTGCGTTAGCCTTGCGTGCCCTATCGGCTACAGCATTGTGTCTGGGCTGTATGGTCTAGACACAACAGTCACATCAGTTATCCCATACTTAATCCATCTGTACTTGTAAGGCGGATGCCACATAAAATGTTGAAAACAACATTCTTGGTTCCAGAATTGGTTTCACTGCTTTATGCATACAACTTATGAAATGGATGTATCCAATATGTTCCACATCTCCTCCTAAGGCAGTACACCAATTTCAACCAAACTTAGTACATACATCATTTACTGTGTGGAAAGTATAGCTGTTGAGGAGGGGTGGAGGGGAGCACCCACTTACCAAAGCTGTGGGATAGGGGTGGAAAAGGCAGAGTAGCACACGACGTGAAAATACCCATACATTAATAATCTAGTCTTTGAGAATGAGGACACAGACTAGCAACAAAATTTACCCCTAATTTCAAACCTTTACAAGACGCTTTTCCACAGGGACCGCCACAAATTGATGCAAGGGGATCGTTTATAGATTGCTACATTGTTAGTCATGCACCGAAACTTCCTTACCAAGTACGAAGTTTTAATTTATTAGTTATTTATTACTGACCTTATAAGTGATACTTTTGCACACAGTATTCACATGTAGCATGAATCAGCTAAATTACATAATATACGACACTTAGTTCTGGATATATGACGCCTTAATCACTGAATGCGTGAACAATTACCGTGTCTTGCGAGACGCTTAAATTTATTAATTCACTGCTGCTAACTCTATTCGCTATACTTTTCGCAAACTGTATTCAGATGTGTAGCAGGATGTACATACAAAAACGTATCACTGTACGACACAACAAACGAAAGGATAGCGTCCTACGAGTCGCGGCGTCGAATCTCAGAAGCTGGGACAGGGTAAGGAAGCTAGAAAATCTCCAAACAGAAATGAAACTACTCAATCTCGATATAGTGGTAATAAGTGAAATGAAGTGGAGAGAAGACAAGTATTTCTGGTCAGATGAGTATAGGGTAATGTCAACAGCAGCAGAAAATCTTATAACGAGAATAGCATTCGTTATGATCAGAAAGGTTGAGCAAAGGGTGAGTTATTGCGAAGAGTTCAGTGATAAGGTTGTTCTCACCGGAATCGACAGCAAACCAACACTGATAACGATAGTTCAGGTATACATGCCGACGTCACGTCACTAGCTGAAGAGCTCGTATATGAGTATATTAACGATTAATTCAGATAGTTCAGGTATACATGCCGACGTCACTAGCTGAAGAGCTCGTATATGAGTATATTAACGATTAATTCAGTACGTAAAGGGAGATGAAAATGAAATACTCACATGGGACTGGAATGCAGTTGTAGGGCAAGGAGGAAAAGAAACGGTTGAGGGAGAATGGGGGTTTGGTACTAGGAATGAGAGAGGAGAAGTTAAAGAATCGCAATAGCAGGAGGTACACTTTGTGAAGACCGGGAGATACATTAGAATTTCACTTAGTTTAGAGCATGGTCAGAAAAGAGATTCCAAAATCAAATACTGGATTGTAAGGCATTCCCAAAATCAGATATTGCCTCAGGTGACACTTAAGTTATGATGAAAAATAGGCTGAAGTTTAAGACACAGAGCAGGAAGAATCTACGAGGGAAGAAATGAGATACAGAAGTACTAAGGAATGGAAAGATACTCTTATGTTCTCTGAGGCTACGTATACTACAATAAGGAATGGCTCACTGGGTTGTACAGTTGAAGAGGAATGGACATCTGTGAAAGGTAAGTACAGAAATTGCAAGGAAAAACACAATTACAGAAAGGAACCATGGCTAATACAAAGAAAGCTTCGGTAAATCGATTAAAGAGGGAGGTACTAAAATGTTTACGGAAATCTAGGAATACAGTAATACAGGTCGCTGGGGAATGAAATAAATAGAATGTGCATCGAAGCTAACAAGGGGAGGCCGTCAATAGTGAAATTCAGATTCGATTCATACTGCGCATAATAAAAGCTCATGGCCAGAGGTGTAATGTGGCAAAGCACCAAGATGCACTTCTCAGCCGTTGTCGAGAAAATCGACAGTTAAAAGAAACCGTTGCGGTGAAATACTCTCTACGATTAACAGTTTTCTACAGCGTCGTGGCGCAGCGGTAAGCGCTTGGGTTTGTAATCCGAAGGTCGCCGGATCGAATCTCGCACCATGCAACTTTTTTCTTTTAGTATTTGTTTTTTGTAATTCAAATGTGTACACACACACACACACACACACACACACACACACACACACACATATATATATATATATATATATATATATATATATATATATATATATATATATATAATTCCCGGCAATCAGTTGCAACAGTTATGCGTATAATAAGTTGTTGAAAGTCGTTTGTCGTGGAAAAACTGGCGACTTCGAACATCATTATGTTTTCCGCAAACAAAGATGTATTTCACAAATGTTATTAATTGTTGGTTGGTTGTTTTGGGGGAGGAGACCAAACTACGAGGTCATCGGTCTCGTCGGATTAGGGAAGGAATTTGGCCGTGCCCTTTCAAAGGAACCATCCCGGCATTTGCCTCGAGCGATTTAGGGAAATTACGGAAAACCTAAATCAGGATGGCCGGACGCGGGATTGAACCGTCGTCCTCCCGAATTCGAGTCCAGTGTGCTAAGCACTGCGCCACCTCGCTCGGTTTATTAATTGTCTTCATAACGTTAACCGCGTATAGTTAACGGAAGACGTAGAAACGATATTCCGAAACGAATACGTATAGCGTAAGTCAAACGTTCGAATTAGAATAGAGACCCCACGAACACAAATTCGCAGTGGCAGGTATGAAATATAAAATCCGTTACTCGCTCGTTACACTTGAAGGACTGATGTTGAATGGGCCGAAACGAGCCGCCGCATAACAGCGTAGTTGCCTGCTAACTTCGGAAGAAGGTAGATACGGTCCCTAGCGCAACTTATAACATCGTCCAAAATCAGTGCGGACGGGAGAGCTTTGGTACACCCAGTTAAAAAAAACGGAAATATGGAGGCGGTACAATTGGTGAGCGATCCGCCTTCACCAACATGCATAAGCAATTCATTGATAGTATATATATATATATATATATATATATATATATATATATATATATATATATAATCCTGGAAATTGAAATAAGAACACTGTGAATTCATTGTCCCAGGAAGGGGAAACTTAATTGACACATTCCTGGGGTCAGATACATCACATGATCACACTGACAGAACCACAGGCACATAGACACAGGCAACAGAGCATGCACAATGTCGGCTCTAGTACAGTGTATATCCACCTTTCGCAGCAATGCAGGCTGCTATTCTCCCATGGAGACGATCGTAGAGATGCTGGATGTAGTCCTGTGGAACGGCTTGCCATGCCATTTCCACCTGGCGCCTCAGTTGGACCAGCGTTCGTGCTGGACGTGCAGACCGCGTGAGACGACGCTTCATCCAGTCCCAAACATGCTTAATGGGGGACAGATCCGGAGATCTTGCTGGCCAGGGTAGTTGACTTACACCTTCTAGAGCACGTTGGGTGGCACGGGATACACGCGGACGTGCATTGTCCTGTTGGAACAGCAAGTTCCCATGCCGGGCTAGGAATGGTAGAACGATGGGTTCGATGACGGTTTGGATGTACTGTGCACTATTCAGTGTCCCCTCGACGATCACCAGTGGTGTACGGCCAGTGCAGGAGATCGCTCCCCACACCATGATGCCGGGTGTTGGCCCTGTGTGCCTCGGTCGTGTGCAGTCCTGATTGTGGCGCTCACCTGCACGGCGCCAAACACGCATACGACCATCATTGGCACCAAGGCAGAAGCGACTCTCATCGCTGAAGACGACAGGTCTCCATTCGTCCCTCCATTCACGCCTGTCGCGACACCACTGGAGGCGGGCTGCACGATGTTGGGGCGTGAGCGGAAGACGGCCTAACGGTGTGCGGGACCGTAGCCCAGCTTCATGGAGACGGTTGCGAATGGTCCTCGCCGATACCCCAGGAGCAACAGTGTCCCTAATTTGCTGGGAAGTGGCGGTGCGGTCCCCTACGGCACTGCGTAGGATCCTACGGTCTTGGCGTGCATCCGTGCGTCGCTGCGGTCCGGTCCCAGGTCGACGGGCACGTGCACCTTCCGCCGACCACTGGCGACAACATCGATGTACTGTGGAGACCTCACGCCCCACGTGTTGAGCAATTCGGCGGTACGTCCCCCCGGCCTCCCGCATTCCCACTATACGCCCTCTCTCAAAGTCCGTCAACTGCACATACGGTTCACGTCCACGCTGTATCGGCATGCTACCAGTGTTAAAGACTGCGATGGAGCTCCGTATGCCACGGCAAACTGGCTCACACTGACGGCGGCGGTGCACAAATGCTGCGCAGCTAGCGTCATTCGACGGCCAACACCGCGGTTCCTGGTGTGTCCGCTGTGCCGTGCGTGTGATCATTGCTTGTACAGCCCTCTCGCAGTGTCCGGAGCAAGTATGGTGGGTCTGACACACTGGTGTCAATGTGTTCTTTTTTCCATTTCCAGGAGTGTATATAATTACAAAAAACTAATAATAAAAAAACCTGCACTGCGTGAGATTCGATCCGGCGACATTCCAATTACGAACCCGAGCGCTTACCGCTGCGCCACGACGCTGTAGAAAACTATTGATCGTAGAGAGTATTTCACCGCAACGGTTTCTTTTAACTGTCGATTTTCTCGACAACGGCTGAGAAGTGTATCTTGGTGCTTTGCCACATGAAACCTCTGGCCATGAGCTTTTATCATGCGCGGTATGAATCGAATCTGAATTTCACAATTGGCGGCCTCCCCTTGTAAGACGAAATGTTTGCATGAAAAATGTGAAGAAATAGAAAACGCAATGAATGTGGGAAGGACTTACTCAATATACCTGTATAGCAAAGTCAAAAAAACCTTCGGTCGAATTTGAAGCAAGGTTGGTAACATTAAAGGGCAAGAGGAATTCCAGTTAAATGTAGAGGTGTGAGAGAATAGGTGTAAAGAGTACTGAATGACTCTATGTGGAGGAAGATTTGTCATAAGACGGAAGAAGAAACAGGAGTCGATGTAGAAGAGATACATGACCCAGTATTAGATTCATAATTGAAAAGTTCTGTGGAAGACTAAAGATCAAGTAAGGCCGATCGATACCATTCCATCACAATTTCTAAAAACGTTGGGAGAGGTGGAAGAAAAGGACTATTCATGTTGATGTGTACAATGTACAAGTCTGGCGATGTACCATCTGCGATTCGGAAAAACATCACCATAATTCCTAAGAACGCTAGAGGTGACAAGTCCAAGAATTACCGCACAATCAGCTTAACGGCTTATGCGTCCAAGCTGTTGGCCCACCGGGTTGGCCGTGTGGTTCTAGGCGCTTCGGTCTGGAACCGCGTGACCCCTACGGTCGCAGGTTCGAATCCTGCCTCGGGCATGGATGTATGTAATGTCCTTAGGTTAGTTAGATTTAAGTAGTTCTAAGCTCTAGGGGCCGATCACCACAGATGTTAAGTCCCATAGTGCTCATAGCCATTTGACCCATTTGAACCAAGTTGTTGACAAGAATGGCTCAAAATGGTTCAAATGGCTCTGAGCACTATGGGACTCAACTGCTGTGGTCATAAGTCCCCTAGAACTTAGAACTACTTAAACCTAACTAACCTAAGGACAGCACACAACACCCAGCCATCACGAGGCAGAGAAAATCCCTGACCCCGCCGGGAATCGAACCCGGGAACCCGGGCGTGGGAAGCGAGAACGCTACCGCACGACCACGAGATGCGGGCGACAAGAATAATATAGAGAATAATGTTGTTGTTGTTGTGGTATTCAGTTCTGAGAGTGGTTTGATGCAGCTCTCCATGCTACTCTATCCTGTGCAAGATTCTTCATCTCCCAGTACCTACTGCTACCTACATCCTTCTGAATCTGCTTAGTGTATTGATCTCTTGGTCTCCCTCTACGATTTTTACCCTCCACGCTGCCCTCCAATGCTAAATTTGTGATCCCTTGATGCCTTAAAACATGTCCTACCAACCGATCCCATCTTCTAGTCAAGTTGTGCCACAAACGTCTCTTCTCCCCAATCCTATTCAATACCTCCTCATTAGTTACGTGATCTACCCACCTTATCTTCAGCATTCTTCTGTAGCACCACATTTCGAAAGCTTCTATTCTCTTCTTGTCCAAACTGGTTATCGTCCATGTTTCACTTCCATACATGGCTACACCCCATACAAATACTTTCAGAAACGACTTCCTGACACTTAAATCTATACTCGATGTTAACAAATTTCTCTTCTTCAGAAACGATTTCCTTGCCATTGCCAGTCTACATTTTATATCCTCTAAATAGCAAAACTCCTTTACTACTTTAAGTGTCTCATTTCCTAATCTAATCCCCACAGGATCACCCGATTTAATTTGACTACATTCCATTATCCTCGTTTTGCTTTTGTTGATGATCATCTTATATTCTCCTTTCAAGACACTGTCCATTCCGTTCAACTGCTCTTCCAAGTCCTTTGCTGTCTCTGATAGAATTACAATGTCATCGGCGAACCTCAAAGTATTTACTTCTTCTCCATGAATTTTAATACCTACTCCGAATTTTTCTTTTGTTTCCTTTACTGCTTGCTCAATATACAGATTGAATAACATCGGGGAGGGGCTACAACCCTGTCTCACCACCTACCACCTTCAGAATTTGAAAGAGAGTATTCCAGTTAACGTTGTCAAAAGCTTTCTCTAAGTCTACAAATGCTAGAAACGTAGCTTTGCCTTTTCTTAATCTTTCTTCTAAGATAAGTCGTAAGGTTAGTATTGCCTCACGTGTTCCAACATTTCTACGGAATCCAAACTGATCTTCCCCGAGGTCCGCTTCTACCAGTTTTTCCATTCGTCTGTGAAGAATTCGCGTTAGTATTTTGCAACTGTGACTATATTGTCCTCAAGTACATCGCCCTTGTATAAACCCCCTATATACTCATTCCACCTTCTGCCTTCCCTTCTTTGGTTAGAACTGGGTTGCCATCTGAGCTCTTGATATTCATACAAGTGGTTCTCTTCTCTCCAAAAGTCTCTTTAATTTTCCTGTAGGCAGTATCTATCTTACCCCTAGTCCTTACATTTGTCGTCTAGCCATCCCTGCTTAGCCATTTTGCACTTCCTGTCGATCTCATTTTTGAGACGTTTGTATTCCTTTTTGCCTGCTTCATTTACTGCATTTTTATATTTTCTCCTTTCATCAATTAAATTCAATATTTCTTCTGTTACCCAAGGATTTCTATTAGCCCTCGTCTTTTTACCTACTTGATCCTCTGCTGCCTTCACTACTTCATCCCTCAGAGCTACCCATTCTTCTTCTACTGTATTTCTTTCCCCCATTCCTGTCAATTGTTCCCTTATGCTCTCCCTGAAACTCTGTACAACCTCTGGTTCTTTCAGTTTATCCAGGTCCCATCTCCTTATATTCCCAACTTTTTGCAGTTTCTTCACTTTCAATCTGCAGTTCATAACCAATAGATTGTGGTCAGAATCCACGTCTGACCCTGGAAATGTCTTACAATTTAAAACCTTGTCCCTAAATCTGTCTTACCATTATATAATCTATCTGATACCTTTTAGTATCTCCAGGATTCTTCCAGGTATATAACCTTCTTTTATGATTCTTGAACCAAGTGTTAGCTATGATTAAGTTATGCTCTGTGCAAAATTCTACAAGGCGGCTTCCTCTTTCATTTCTTCCCCGCAATCCATATTCACCTACTATGTTTCCATCTCTCCCTGTTCCTACTGACGAATTCCAGTCACCCATAACTATTAAATTTTCGTCTCCCTTCACTACCTGAATAATTTATTTTATCTCGTCATACATTTCATCAATTTCTTCATCATCTGCAGAGGTAGTTGGCATATAAACTTGTGCTACTATAGGAGGCATGGGCTTTGCGTCTATCTTGGCCACAATAATGCGTTCACTATGCTGTTTGTAGTAGCTAACCCTCACTCCTATTTTTTTATTCATTATTAAAGCTACTCCTGCATTACCCCTATTTGATTTTGTATTTATAACCCTGTAATCACCTGACCAAAAGTCTTGTTCCTCCTGCCACCGAACTTCACTAATTCCCACTATATCTAACTTTAACCTATCCGTTTCCCTTTTTAAATTTTCTAACCTACCTGCCCGATTAAGGGATCTGACATTCCACGCTCCGATCCGTAGAATGCCAGTTTTCTTTCTCCTGATAACGACGTCCTCTTGAGTAGTCCCCGCCCGAAGATCCGAATGGGGGACTATTTTACCTCCGGAATATTTTACCCAAGAGGACGCCATCATCATTTAATCATACAGAAAAGCTGCATGTCCTCGGGAAAAATTACGTCTGTAGTTTCCCCTTGCTTTCAGCCGTTCGCAGTACCAGCACAGCAAGGCCGTTTTGGTTAATGTTACAAGGCCAGATCAGTCAATCATCCAGACTGTTGCCTCTGCAACTACTGAAAAGGCTGCTGCCCCTCTTCAGGAACCACATGTTTGTCTGGCCTCTCAACAGATACTCCTCCGTTGTGGTTGCACCTACGGTACGGCCACCTGTATCGCTGAGGCACGCAAGCCTCCCCACCAACAGCAAGGTCCATGGTTCATGGGGGGGATAGAGAATAATAGAAAGAAAAATTGGGAACTTCCTGGCAGATTAAAACTGTGTGCCCGACCGAGACTCGAACTCGGGACCTTTGCCTTTCGCGGGCAACTGCTCTACCAACTGAGCTACCGAAGCACGACTCACGCCCGGTACTCACAGCTTTACTTCTGCCAGTACCTCGTCTCCTACCTTCCAAACTTTACAGAAGCTCTCCTGCGAACCTTGCAGAACTTCGCAGGAGAGCTTCTGTAAAGTTTGGAAGGTAGGAGACGAGGTACTGGCAGAAGTAAAGCTGTGAGTACCGGGCGTGAGTCGTGCTTCGGTAGCTCAGTTGGTAGAGCACTTGCCCGCGAAAGGCAAAGGTCCCGAGTTCGACTCTCGGTCGGGCACACAGTTTTAATCTGCCAGGAAGTTTCATATCAGCGCACACTCCGCTGCAGAGTGAAAATCTCATTCTGGAAAAATTGGGAAATTATTATATGACCATAAGTTTGGCTTTAGGAAATATAAAGATACCAGAGAGGGAGTTTAACGTTGCGGTTGATAATGAATGCAAGGCTAAAGAAAAATTAAAATACGTTCTTAGGACCTGCCGACCAGGAGAAAGCGTTCGACAAAGTCAAACGGTGCAACGTCATAGGGAATAACAAGAATGGACGAAGAAGAACGAGGT
The DNA here is from genome assembly GCF_023898315.1 of Schistocerca nitens. Classification (NCBI taxonomy): domain Eukaryota; kingdom Metazoa; phylum Arthropoda; class Insecta; order Orthoptera; family Acrididae; genus Schistocerca; species Schistocerca nitens. The sequence continues at coordinate 1,032,919,539 of NC_064614.1, forward strand.
GCTCGTATTAAGAAGCGCATAAGAAGGGAATGCAATTTTTCGGCCTTACTGTTCGATCTTTCCGAACGGTTCTAGGCCCTACGGTCTGGAACCACGCGACCGCTAAGGTCGCCAACGTGCATGGATGTGTGTGATGACCTTAGGTTAGTTGGTTTAAGTAGTTCTAAGTTCTAGGGGGACTGATGACCTCAGGAGTTAAGTCTGACAGTGCTCAGAGCCATTCGAACCTTTTTTTTTTTTGTCGATCTATACATAGAAGAGGCAGTGAGGGAAATCAATGATATGTTCATGAGGGATTAAAATTTAAGGTGAAGGGATATAACTGATAAGATTAGCGGATGACATTAATATCCTCAGTGAATGTGAAGAGGAATTACAGAATCTGTGGAATGGAGCGAACAGTCTAATGAGTACAGGGTACTTACTGAGAAGAAATCGAGGAAAGGTGAAAGTACTGACGAGTAGCAGAAATGAAAAAAGTGAGAAACTTAACAACAAGATGATCACATAGTAGATGAAGATGAAGGATTCTGCTACCTAGGCAGCTAAATAACCCATGATGGAAAGAGCAAGTAGGACATGAAAAGCATACCAATACTGGCAGAAAGCGTATTCCTGCCCAAGAGAAGTCTACTGCTTTAGAACATATCTCTTAACTTGAAATTTCAGGGAGTGCACGTTTTGAGCACAGCACCGTATGGTAGGGAAACATGTACTGTGGTAAATCAGGAAAAGAAGAGAATCGAAGCTTATGAGTCGTGGTCCTACAGAAGAATGTTGATAGCTTGGTGGCCTGATAAGGTAAGGAATGAGGAGCTTCTGTGCAGAATCGGAGAGGAGAGGAATATACGCAAAGCACTGAAAAGATGAAGGGACAGGACATCAGGGAATAGCTTTCAGTGGACTAGAGGGAGATGTAGAGGGAAGGAAGGCAGGGACTGTAATATATCTAGAAGGTAACTGAGTACGTATGTTTTCTCTCTGAGATGGAGAGGCTGCCACAGGATAGGAATTCGTGGCGGGTCGCACCGAACAACTCAGGAGACTGGTAAGTGGAAAGACTCTTAGTTCGGAAGATACGGCGTCGAAAAGAAGCGTGAAATATGCCGCATTATGCACGCCTTTTTAATTTTGTATTTCTTTGCTACTAACTCTAATGAGAATACATTTCGTGGACAGTGGCCACACACGCTGAATGCCCCCAGAAAAATATGTCATTGTACGGTCTATAGTTTAGATGTGACGCCATCAACACTGAGAAGCGTAACAAACTGCCCCAGCACGCATGGCATTTAAGTTATTACTTCTTTACCAATAGCTATGCTGACAACACATTTGGCAGACAGTAGGCACATGCAACCTTGTATGTACATGCAAAATTGTATCATTATACAGCAGGTAATTTAGGAGATACGCAACAAACATTGAGCCACGTGAATGGGGAAATGCAGGGATAAATTAGCTTGATATGTAGTTGAAATATGTGTGTCAATACGGTAATATGTTAAATATGTGTGTAATGTATTTGTCAAGTGAAATATGTGTTAAATAAGGAAATATGTTAAATATGTGTGTATTTTATTTGACACATGCGTATGTCACGGGTAGAAAATTCATTCAAAACCCTTGGAAATATTTGAATCAAATTTGGTGCACATAAACCTCATCTCTAAGATCAACCAGCCTCTTTTTTTGGTTACTATGATAACATGGGGAGAGAACGGATGATGAGGAGACGGACAGACAACAAGGTGGAAGGAGTAGATAGGTGAAGGAGGAGATGTACAAACAGAGGGGGAGGATGAGGAGGAGGTGGGCGGAAAAAGAAGAGAGGGAGGAGGAGTTGGAGATGGACAGAGAGAGGGGGAATGAAATGGACTAGTAGAAGATTGGAATAAACACTTATCTGGGCAACGACGAGTACTCAACTACGTAGTTTATTCAGTTCTGCAACCAAGGCCTGTTCCCATCACATTCTGCATGCTGTTTGCTGTACCAACAACACATGAAGTGGTAATAACATTGTCCTTAGAACGCCAAGGAAGCAAGCACTTTTGTGGAGCAGAGACCTATACGGGGGCTGTTCCGATTGATCGCGAAATGGAAACCATAGTGAAAATCAGAAATGTTTTATTTGTAACAGTTAGCTACACCTTCCAGCTACTTCTCGACTTAGTCGCCGGACTGACTTAGACATTTGTCGTAGCGTCGTACCAATCATAGTAGGCAGCCGCCAGTGCTTTCCGCCAGTTCTCTACGCTGGCCTACAGCTCGTTGTCAGTGCCAAAATGTTGTCTTCATAGCCGGCGGTTCATGTGAGCAGAGCTGAAACTCAGAGGGAGACAAATACGGGCTGTATTGTGGGTAATCAAACATTTACAATTGAAAACAATTCACTGCCCCTACAAAATGCGGCAGAGAATTGTCTTGAAGAAGAAACCGCACAACAATTATGTAATGTTGGCTGCATAGCTCCAGGCGAAATTTCTCATCAGGCCCTCGTAGTTGGCGGGATACACTAATTTCTAGACATTATTACGTGCTCACTGTGAGATCAGAAATGAGTAGAGCGACGTGATGCTATCTAGGGTCATACTACAGGCGCTGCCCAACACATCTCTACAAAGTTTCTTCGGATTTTCATAGTCGTTTCTATTTCGTGACCAATCTAGACCTACTTTCTGGACACCCCTCGTATATTCCAGTACGATCTGTTACTGGTGGACTACTATACGTTGCTAATGTTGTGACCAAAGCGGCGAGAAAGATAGTACTCGCTCAGAAAAATGGCAGATACGATAGAAGGATGACTTGACTTGATTGTCACATATTAACAATGGCAAGAAACGTGAATTACCTGTTTAACCGAAGGACTGTGTTCGCCGTCTGCCTCGAGCAATAAAAGAGACACCAGGTCGCAGAAGAGCGCTGCCGACATGTAGTTGGGTCGCCTCTTAGACCGAACGGAAACCTCTAAGGCACAAAGTTCCCTCCGGTAAAGTTTTCTCTGTGCTCTGGTAACTCCGACGGAGTATTTTCCGCGGGAGAGAGAATATTTCGAGAATTTGGGCGGCGCTTCCATCCCCGGCGCACAGAATGGGTCTCGCTCCTGCCGGCGTAATCCCATTAGTCCGTGCCACCACCCGCTGCGGTCACCGGCGGCTGCGGCTGCTGCTGCTGCTGCCGCCGCCTCTGCTGTTGCGACCCCTGCCTCAAAGCACGGCCGCGTTAAACGTCGCGACTGGCGTTTGTTCTGCTTGGCTCGGCGCGCGAGGACATTTTACGCGAAATAAGTTCTCTGTGTAAGTGCCGAGCGTGCAGGGAGGGAAAGACGAGGGATAAGGGGCCTTAAATTTTGAAAGCGCTGTTCCAGTGACTGCTATCTCTTTCTGACAAACGCACAAGTTACACTGATTTCAGGATCCATACTGTAGCACTTTTAGATCGATAACCGAGGAACAAGTGGCCTAGCGCAATCTGTATCTGGTTCTTTTCTGTAATCCCCCCCCTTTTTTTAGGGAGGGGTGGGGGGAGGGGAGAGGGAGAGGCGAGATGGGCTGCAGACTAGAGTGATGGGGCCGCAACGAATTCTGCTACTGTACCAGTATCCTCATCTCAGAGTAGTACTTCTGCACAAGGTTTTCCGTTACTTGTCATACCAGTATTTTTTCTAAGTCTCTGCCATCGCCTAAGATTATCGACTTTAAAAGCTGTCTGTGGATCTATGAAAGTTTCGCCAGAATGAATTTTCAATGCAGTTCGCACTCAGTTGTAACTTTTTGGGCTCCTGGACAGGGACTCGCGCTCCTCCGTCTAGGTTATCAAGGCGTATAAGACCCACGTCTACATGATCGCTCCGCAATTCGCAGTTAAATACCTAGAAAGGGTTAGTGGGACAAAATTCAAGCCGTTTCTCTACCATTCCACTGGGGAAAAACGAACACTTACGTGTTTCCTTGCGAGTTCTGATTTCTCTTATTTTACTATGATGATCATTTCTCCCTGTGTAGGTAGGCGTCAACAAAAGGTTTCCGCATTTGAAGGAGAAAGCTGGTGAGTGAAATTTCATTAATAGATTTTGTCGCAACGTAATACGCCTCTGTTTTAATGACTGCCATCCCAATTCGCATGTCATACCCATGACACTCGCTCTCCTATTTCGCGATAATACAAACGAGCTGCCCTTCCTCGAACTTTTTCAATGCCCTGCGTCAATCATGTATGTTGCGGATCCCACACAGCGCAGCCGTACTCCAGAAGAGGACGGACAATTATAGCGTAGGCAGTCTCCATAGGTACGTACGACTGACGACCTACCTCCGCAGCTCTACTTCCGCCAGTAGATTCCTCGTTCCATTCAAGCTTCATAGAATATCTCCTGCACACCTTGCGGGATTAGCTTTCCTATAGGAAAGGACTTTTTGGAGAATAGCTCCGCCATCGGCAAGGTGACTGCTTCCACAATGAATTTTCACTTGGTTGATGCTTCAGTATGGCCGGCTGCGCTGGCCGAGCGATTATAGGCGCTCAGTCCGGAACCGCGCGACTGCTACGGTCGCAGGTTCGAATCCTGCATCGGGCATGGATGTGTGTGATGTCTTTAGGTTAGTTAGGTTGAAGTAGTTCCAAGTTCTAGTGGACTGATGAATACAGATGTTAAGTCCCATAGTGCTCAAAGCCATATGAAGATCTGTACGTCCACGATATTGGTGATAAGTTGAGAAAACCACCCCCAAACACATGTGCTACAAAACGCCACTGTTTCCTTGGCATGTACCCCGACATCAATATGGGATATGATCACTATGCACACGTACACAGGCCGCACAACAGGTTGGCACACTCTGGATCTGGTGGGCGAGCAACTGCTGGGGTACAGCCTCCCATTCTTGCACCAATGCCCTTCGCAGCTCCTGAAGCGTCGTAGTGGTTTGAAGACGTGCAGCGATACGTCGACCGAGAGCATCCCAGACGTGCTGGATGGGGTTCAGGTCTGGAGAACAGGCAGGCCACTCCATTCGCCTGATATCTTCTGTTTCAAGGTACGATGCCAGCTCGGTAGGGCTGTGCGTTATCATCCATCAGGAGGAAGGTGGGACCCACTGCACCCGTGAAAAGGGGGACATATTGGTGCAAAATGACGTCCCAATACACCTAACCTTTCCTAGTTCCTCTGCCAAAGACATGCAGGGGTGTATGTCTACCAATCATAAACCACCCCACACCATCATACCACGACCTCCATATAGGTCCCTTTCAAGGACATTAAGGGGTTGGTATCTGGTTCCTGGTTCACGCTAGATGAAAACCCGGCGGTAATCACTGTTCAGACTATACCTGGACTCGTCCGTGAACATAACGTGGGAACACTGTTTCATCGACCGTGTACTGTGTTTTCGACTCCAGGCTCAACGGGCTCACCTGTGACTAGGGCTCAGTGGAATGCATCTTTCAGGTCTCTGGGCGAATAAACCATGTCTGTTCAGTCGTCTGTAGACTGTCCGGAGACAACTGTTCCAGTGGCTGCTGTAAGGTCCCGAGCAACGCTACCTGCAGTACTCGGTGGCCGTCTGCGGGAACTGATGGTGAGATATCGGTCTTCTTGTGGTGTTGTACACTGTGGAAGTCCAGTACTATAGCACCTGGACACGTTTCCTGTATGCTGGAATCGTTGCCATAATCTTGAGATCACACTTCGTGGCACACGTGATACAACCCACTGTGTTTGACCAGTCTCCGGTCGCACTATTATTCTACCCCTCATAATGTCTTCAATATGTGTTCTTTGAGCAATTTTCAACACACGTGTGAAAACGTCTGCACACTTAATCACGGCAACGTACTCTGACATGCACAGACACACCTCTGCGTATGTGAACTGCTGCCAGAGCCACCGTGCGACGACCGCAGGTCAAATGCACCACATGGTCATAGCCCGAGGTGATTTAAACCCGCAAACCGTCCATCAGAGCATTGTTTCACCATGTATCACCACTATCCTTGATTTATGAGCATGAGTGTACAAATGAGCCACGGTCTCCGATAGCTCGTTACAGAGTAATGTTTGTTATACCACTGAGCATCGTTTGTCTGACATTAACATGACAATAATGAAAAAGATGTAATATACACTGATGAGCCACAACATTATGACGACCCACCTACTATCGAGATAAACCCGTGCAGGCGATAGCAGCGTCACCTGGCCAGTAATGACTGCAACTCCTACACACGCATGGTGCACGGAGTATCAGCGAGCATGCTATCCGTGTGTAGAGTGCGGAAGGCACACGATATATCTTTGACCGAGGGCAGATTGTGACGACTCTGGGCCTTGGCACGAGCATTTCGAAAACTGCACAACTTCTCGTGTGTTCCAGGAGTGCTGTGGGGCGAAAACAAGGTAAAACCACTGTCAGACGTTGTGGTGATGGATGGCCACCCCTTATTACAGATGTCTGACATCTAATCTATGGAGGGGTGGTAAAACAGGACAGGATGCGAACTACGGTGGAACTAATATCAGAATTTAATGCTGGCCAGAGTATAATAGTGTCTGAGCATACAGCGCACCAAACACTCCTAAGGATAGGCCTCAGCAGCCGATGACCCCACGAATGTGCCAAGTTAACACAATGACATCTTGAACAAGTTTCACAAGCTGCGACATTGTCGCGAATAAAACAGTGACCCGAATATAGAATAAATTTCCTTTACGTCGCGCCTATAATCATAAATTATTGTCATCAGCCTACCGGTTTCGGTCTGTTTTTAAAAAACAGATCTGAAGATGGTCCTTATAGACCCGAAACCGATAGTCCGATGACAAAAATTTTTGACCGTAGACGTGAAGTAAAGCAAATTTGTCTGCAACTAGGACTGAAATGGGCACGTAACCTTCGGCATTAGACTTTGGCGCAGTGACAGAGCGTTGCTTGGTGTGATGAACCCTGATCCCTTCCTCGTAATGCCGACGGTACGGCATGAATCCATCGTCTTCCAGGGAACAGTTGCTTGACACCTACAGTGCAGGACGGAGACAAGCTGGAGGAGCCTCCGTTATGCTCTGGGGAACATTTACGTAGGCACCCATGGGCCCACTGGTGCTCGTGCAATTCACCATAATGGCCAAGGTATGTCGTACACTGGTTGCAGACTATGTTACCCCTTCATGAGGAGCCGGCCGGAGTGGTCGTGCGATTCTAGGCGCTACAGTCCCGAGCCGAGCGACCGCCACGGTCGCAGGTTCGAATCCTGCCTCGGGCATGGATGTCCATAGGTTAGTTAGGTTTAATTAGTTCTAAGTTATAGGCGACTGATGACCTCAGAGCCATTTGAACCATTTTTGAACCTTCATGAGGATCATGCTTCCCGAAAGAATTGAGATTTTGTAACAAGATAATGCGCCATATCAGAAGACCACGAGTTTGATAGAGTGCTTCGAGGAAAACAGTGGCGACTTCCAGTCGATGTGGTAGCCTTATAACTCATCATATCTGAACCCTATCGAGCAAATATGGGCTGTGGTTGAACGTGGCGTCAGACATTATCGCCCAACTCTCCGAAATTTACGGGAATTATGTGACTTCTGTGTGCAGTTGTCCGCAGCTCGTGGTCGTGCGGTAGCGTTCTCGCTTCTCACGCCCGGGTTCCCGGGTTCGATTCCCGGTGGGGTCAGGGATTTTCTCTGCGTCGTGATGACTGGGTGTTGTGTGATGTCCTTAGGTTAGTTAGGTTTAAGTAGTTCTAAGTTCTAGGCGACTGATGACCATAGATGTTAAGTCCCATAGTGCTCAGAGCCATTTTTTCTGTGTGCAGACTAGGCGCCAACTGCGTCCGGAGACCTACCAGGGCCTCATTGCCTCCATGCCACGACGCGTAGCCGCTGTTATCCGTGCCAAATGCGGACGTACAGGCTGTTAGGTAGTTGCTATAATATTCTGTCTGATCAGTGTATGCGCTTTCATTAATATGTATATCTATAAGACAAAACACGCAGTATCGCAACATCAGCCACAATTATGCATTGGCCTTTACTACGGGAACAACTCAGGATAGCGTCGTGATGATGACCACTCTTATAAAAATATATCCCGAAACAGATTCGAAATGGACTTCGGATTCACGAGGTTTAGATACTAAATCTGTGCAAGAAAGTGGTCGTGGTAGTAGGGTACTCGAAGGGAGGATGAAAGAGCTGTTGGCACGAGATTGTCATCTACACTGTAAGCGCGAAAAATCGAATGTATGAAACACTGGAATTGAAGGGCCCTAGTGCTAAATGTCAAGAAATAAAATTTGTATGGGCATAGAGACAAATCTAGTACTTACACATATCATATTTCATAGCTTTATGCTTTTTCCATTTTAATGAACGAATGCGCGCCAGAGATTATACTTCGGGCATTGGCTAAATATTGCTGCCTCTACTGCTCCGATTTTTTGTACTTTTCAGGAAATCTGTTTGTCGCCAAAAAGCGAAAACATAGTTTGGTGTCTTTTCACGTATAAGTGAGAAACGTACCACGACGGATTTGAAATGTCAACTGGTGCTGCAGAGATGTACATGAGGGAGCGGAATGCTACAGTGGTCTCTATACCACCAGAATGTATAGCTGTGGTCTCGGAGAGCAGAATTTGCGCGCGCCCACAGATTTCGTATTGTAGTTAGGCACAAAATTATCTCCATTTATGTGACAGTATCCTGCGATATTTCAATAGTAGTGGTCCACATAACCAAAATAATTGTTTCCTTCAAATATATATGGAATTTACCAGTTATCTTATGGCTTTGTTTCTGCAAATGGAAACGTAAAATTTAATTTTCCAGAAATATGTCGTGTGTTATGTATATACTGTGTACACTGTGAGTAATTAAGATTTACAGAGCTGTTCTCAAAACTAAGTAAGTGTCGCCTCGTGCAGACATCTATTTTCTCAAAATAGACCATACGTGTCTCCCAAAACTCGCTGAAATCCTGAGTTCGAGAACAATACACTGACACTTTTGCAGTAGGTGCGTCTGATACTAAGTGGCATCATAAATGCAGATACAAAATTATGTAAAACAAATGTTTCCTTATTTATGGGTTCTTCCGTCGCTTCTTGATAGAACAAATCCATATTGAGGGTTGAGTTATACTAAGGCGGTTTCTTGTTCTACTGATTTTTATTCGTATGAACTAGTTTTCGGCTTATTAGGCCATCTTCAGACAACTACCAGCTATTATTTACAAAGAACTTGTGTTCTTACGAACCAAACGTTCTGCACTAGGATACAACGCATTTACATACGATCTTTAGTTGTGGTATTGTCTTTGGAATTGTCAAACGGGTCTTTTGACATTTTGTTCTGTAAAACTGTTCTTTAATGTAATAAATCACATTTTACGGTTTCTCGGTACCATGTATGACAACAATTAGAATTATTTAGAATACACATTATTACAAAATTACAATTTTTTGGTGTTTGTTGTGAACAGTTGCACTAGACACTAATTGTTGGTTGTACAACAGTGATGTTTCTTTCGGGTTACATTTTGTTATTAGAAGAATTGTACATTAGTATATACCGAATATTACATTGTTACAGTCGAATTACTGTTAGGAATGGAGACACATAAGGGATAATACATTATACTGGCGTCTGAATATGTTTACTATTGGGACACTTTGTGGTTAGTAGCAGGTTTACTTTATTGTGTAAAGGTTACGAGCGGTGATGTGCTCAGTTGCAATTGGCCACTTAGAACCAAATGGGGATTTATTGTCTAAGTGTTTGTTAATTTCTAGTGCTTCTGGTAGGCTGAGTTTTGTGCCTTTGTTGGCTATATGTAGCACTTCTGTGTGTGTTTGATATTTGTGTCCTTCTTTGAGCACATCCCCGGTTTGATTACCGTCAATGCACTTATTTTCACCCGTCGTTGTTGATTCCGCATAAACTTCCGATGCAGCTGTCATCAACAGTTCCTTTCCTTTCCTTTCTCCCCGTACACCCACAGTTTACACAATATTTATCACAACTGTGGATTCCACGTGGTATTTTTTCTTTCAGATTTGCCCTACAGAACCGACATCTACATTCGTATAATAGGGGTGACTGTGTTCTATAAGTCACGCCATGCCACCACTGCACTTGCGGGGCCCGTATGTTGATGGCGAATGCTACATGACAACGTTAATTGTCCTCAGAGCCCTCACCCATGAATACGCCCTTAGTGATTTGGTAGCCCTTCATCGGCGCACCACTGCAAGCGGTACTCTCTCTGCTACAGCATATACAGAAGCCACAAGATGGTCGCCTTGCTTAAACTGCTCGGTGTTTAACATGATGTCGCGCTTTTCCTCGGATACATGTAGCAAAAAAGTCTTTTTCTGACCCAAGGTAAACGACGGCTGTGTGGTCAGTATGTGTTTCAACCTTGGGCAATAGTCGTGTGGTACTGCTAACTTACTACATGCTGTTCACTACAGTCCTGCTAAATCTGTAGAATCCGTATTCGCATGGCGGTCGTGGGACGCCGACCAACGCGAGCAGCAATACTGCTCAACGATAAATCGCAGGGTCGATCGGCCACGATAATAAGATCGTTGATTTACGTTTTAATAGACGGTTCTCCTTCACACACCATCCACGTTTTCTCACAAACAACGAATATTTATGCGAGTCCTAGATCAAAAGCCTACTACATATTTTATCCTTATATAGAGAACAAAATATATACAGAATGAAATTTTAGTCATTCACATACCGATCCATACATTCTGGCCTTGTACACAGAATGAAGTATTCACAAAATAAAAATGTTCTCATTTATATATCTCAGTACGTATAAACATCAGTCAAAAGTTTCCGTTTCAGGGCGTTGCTGCAGCATGTATGCAAAGTACCGAGACACCGATGGGAGTATACATGGTATACCACCTATATGTTTCAGCGCAGATAGCTCTGGAAGGGAAATAGAAATTGAAAAACGGCTTTCACCGGTATGAATGTATGCAGAAACTCGTGAAATTAAATACTATGGGACTTTCTTGAGCGTAAGGAAATATTAGTTTCAACATACATTTAGGTTTATTTTCTTTTTCTTCTCTTTTTAATGAACACCCAGTACTATTCTTACGCCAACAATAACATGAATAACCACGAAAGCAATGGCATTGATTCCATCGAAACACTTCAGCTACATCCGACAAATCGCAAAGCGAAGTTGACGCGTAAACTAGACGAAACGCGCCTGTATTTCAGATATCGAGATGCAAGAGTAAAGGTCAAATTTCTCATAATCGCGATGTATGTTACCTTACTTTCACTGTTGTCACGAGGCCAAAAATAGTAATAGCGTCTCGTTCCACAGTCACTAATATGTCGGCATCACGCTTCCTTCTGGAGATGTGCAATAGCGGCGCGCCTCGTTTGTTTCAACTGTCCACTTCGCTTTGAATTTCTAGAGATGTAACTGGAGTATTGCGATGCCACCAACGCCATTGTTTTCATGCTTTTTTATGTTATTCTACATCGAAATCTACGTCTACATAGATACTCTGCAGATCACACAATAATTTTCTATTATTCCAATCTTGTACAGTGCGCGGAAAAAGGAACACATATCTATTTCCGTGCGAGGTCAGGTTTGCCTTATTGTATTATGACAATCGTTTCTCCCTATGTAAGTCAGCGCTAACAAAATATTTTCGTATTCGAAGGAGAAAATTGGTGATTGAAATTATGTGAGAAGGTTCTGATGCAATGAAAAACGCCTTTGTTTTTATGATATCCACCCCAATTCCTGTATCATTTCAGTGACACTGTCTCCCCTATTTCTAGATAACACAAAACGTGCTGCCCCTCTTTGAACTTCCTGGATGTACCCCGTCAATGCCATCTGGTAAGGATCCCACATCACGTAGCAGTTTTCTAAAAGAGGACGGACATGCGTAGCTTAAGCAGTCACTTTAGTAGACCTGTTGCGTTTCCTAAGTGTCCTTCCAATAAAACGCAGTCATAGGTTCACCTTCCCTATATCTTTTTGATGTGGGGTTTACATTTTAAGTTCTTGATAGTTCTTAGGTATTTAGTTGAATTTACGGCCTTTATATTTGAATTATTTCTCGTGTAACCGAAGTTTAGCGGACTTCTTTTAGCGGTAATGTGGATGGCCTCACACTTTTCATTATTTAGGATCAACTGGCAATTTTTGCACCATACAGATATTTTTAGCATTTTTATGCAGCGACAGCAACAGATATTGTTTATATAAGAATATACAGCCTACAGTTGCAGGTTAACTTTATCGTTTACCTAGGGGGTTCCAACGTTAGTAATAACGTCTTCTCCAGGACATAAAATGTTATTTAAATGTTTGCCTAAAACAAGCCATGTCCTAAGTCAACATTATAAAACTTGATGCGTAACCGTAAGGTTTTCTCACTTCTATTAAACAAGCTGTAGCAAATTCACGGTAAGCCCGTTGTATGGGCCTCGTCGTGTGACCAGAGACTGCTCTCACAATCATATTCCGCACTTCAAGACGCTTCATTCGAACCCAAACTCCATAAGATAAAGTCAATGTTGTATGAATTCATGTAAACAATATGCAAATAACTAATAAATAATGATTGAAATACTCGAGGCTGGCGTACACACATACATTCCAGACACGACGGTCAGAGGAGCTTTTAGTTCGCGTCAGGGAACCGCACGCCAGGAGGCCGGTCCGAACCATATCTACGTCGGCTGGTGAGCGCCCGTAGAGCAGACAGCGTTTGCCCGAGTGAAAGGACGACCCCGTGTTCGGCTTAAAAGCAAATTTCGCTACATTGTGTGGGAGCGCCCAGCCTACGCATTCTTTACAACATAGCACGCAGTTTCAGAGATTTTTACAGAGAGACAGCAAACGCCAAACGCCGATACTACAGATTTTTGATTGGTCGCCTTAAACGAAACGTGATTCTCCCGTTTTAGAAGAACAATGCTGATTGGCAGACGATATTCCTGACGCCTTGAGCTGAAGGAATAATGGAAGAGACCGAAAGGTGTACCCCTGCACGTCTGACGTGGAGAGGGGCCGTTCCGTTGTCGCTCTTGGAGCGAGAACATGTAACGAGAGCATGTGCGCTCGTACGTGTACTCAAAGAGCGAGGAACAAGTCCCTCCTCAGTACTTCACTGGGAGAGTACCTCTGTCGAGAGCGAATCTAAGTGCGACTCTATACTGAGTCCTTGCGATTAAGCATTGTTCACCGTGTTGGCCGCCACACTTATTGTGCGGTGTGAATGGACAGAGTTATAGTTAAACGCCTGCGAGGGAATTTTTGAGTGGCATCGCGGTGGATTGGTTATCCGACCGGTGTACCACGCCAATAGACTAGGGGCGAACAGGAGTCCTTGACTTCATCAAGGCGTAGGGAGAGTTTGATTGGCGAAGGTCAATCCAGATAGAACGAGACTTATCTATTTGTTAGCAGCGAGCGGCGCATACAGCAGTCATCGCAGCTTATGGTATTGTGCGCCTCAGCTCTTGCAAGCCCCATATTTCCTCCACAACAGTACACTTCACTACATTTCACGCGCGACAGCCTCGACCGTAGCTAGCAACATTCTAATGGATAATTATTCAAGTTGAGTAGGCGCGGCTCTCGGCCATTCTGCCGAGTCAATAACAATCCTATACTTTGTATAAAAATTTCATTAGCGAATCCTATCCTCGAGAGGTAACTTCACATTCTGTAAAGAACCTGGATATAATGTGTTAAGTTCATAACTAAAAGCGCCTTTGTGATTCCTCAGAATTTTTTCAAAAATAAATAATAATTTTCGGTAATTTCATGTTTTTCTTACACTAACTAGCACTACTCCAGTACCCGAGTATCCCACTAATTACGTAAGAAATTTTGTCGATTTTTGTGTCATTTCCTTACAGCAGACGACTCCAGAAGATATTTATTGCTGAAAGTTTTTTCAGGCATTTCTCTTTAGAACGTTAGGAGCGTCTGTGTGGGGGTGGAAATTGCATCTTGCAGGAGCCACAGGGTAAAGGCTACATCTCAGATTAATCCGTTGCACAGAATAACAGAATAGCACCCACACGCTCACAACTTCATCTACTTCTTGACCATGGAACCAGTTGTTAAGATTCTCGCTATTCTCATTTCTGCTTCTTCTCATCCTTTTCCGATTCCATCCTTTTCTGATTCAGTCTGAGTCCATATCCCATACTAATCAGACTTAAGAACGTATATTTCCACAGCCGGTGTCACAGTGATTAAAATTCTTCTGGGTATTATGCCGCGTCATTGCTAAAAACTAGCAACAATAATAAACTAAAACCGACGTTTCGGCCGAACTGCAACGGCCTTCTTCAGGGCACGACTGGTTTTGCATGGGTATAGGTCTTTCTATTTATTACAGCCTATCGATGTCTGATATCACTGTTGTAAAACTTTTAATTGGCCATCTAATATGATTGGTTAGTCATGGCGTAAGGGAAGATGGAAAGAAAGAGGCTATTCATGGATGTCCTTGTCGTCAACGATTGGTAACTGTCCGCCAATCAGCGTACGGCTTCTGGTTGGCAAGTTTTCCTCCTGGTGTGAGCGGAAGTGGAGTGACAGTTGCTCTACAATTGTTTGTGCAGATACGTCCGTGTCCCGTGTAGCTTCTGCCCCGCGACCGCTCGTGGCCTGTTGGACTGGGATGGCCGGCAGCCAGGACGCCGGGAGTTTGTACCTATCTTCTCTGTTTATGTTGTCAGGCTGCTTAAGAATTTTTAGCAATGACGCGGCATAATAGCCAGAACAATTTTAATCATTCATCAGATTCATCGTTCCATTCAGCTGATGATGTAATTATTTTAAACTTTCACTCAGGGTAGCAGTGACATCAGCGAATCATATCTTTGATATCCTTTCACCTTCATTTTTAATTCCCTTTCTGAACCTTTCCTTCATTTTCATCATTGCTTCTTCAATGTACACATTCAACAGTAGGTGCGAAAGACTATATACCTATCTTACACCTTTTTTAGTTCGGTCATCCATTCTTGGTCATCCAGTCTTATTATTCCCACTTGGTTCTTGTACATACTGTATATTATCCATCTCTCCCTATAGCTTTCACCTATTTCTCTCAGAATTTTGAACATCTCGCACCATTTGGCATTGTCAAACGCTTTTTATAGCTCGACAAATCCTTTGAACGGGTCTCGACTTTTCTTTAGTCTTCCATTATCCACCACAACGTCAGAATTGCTTATCCCGTAACTTTCCTTTCTAAAGCCCAACCGGCCGTCAACTACCCCAGTTTTCTTTTCCATTCTTCTGTATACAGGGTGTTACAAAAAGGTACGGCCAAACTTCAAAGAAACATTCCTCACACACAAAGAAAGAAAATATTTTATGTGGACATGTGTCCGGAAACGCTTACTTTCCATGTTAGAGCTCATTTTATTATTTCTCTTCAAATCACATTAATCATGGAATGGAAACACACAGCAACAGCACGTACCAGCGTGACTTCAAACACTTTGTTACAGGAAATGTTCAAAATGTCCTCCGTTAGCGAGGATACATGCATCCACCCTCCGTCGCATGGAATCCCTGATGCGCTGATGCTGCCCTGGAGAATGGCGTATTGTATCAGAGCCGTCCACAATACGAGCACGAAGAGTCTCTACATTTGGTACCGGGGTTGCGTAGACAAGAGCTTTCAAATACCCCCATAAATGAAAGTCAAGAGGGTTGAGGTCAGGAGAGCGTGGAGGCCATGGAATTGGTCCGCCTCTACCAATCCATCGGCCACCGAATCTGTTGTTGAGAAGCGTACGAACACTTCGACTGAAATGTGCAGGAGCTCCATCGTGTATGAACCACATGTTGTGTCGTATATGTAAAGGCACATGTTCTAGCAGCACAGGTAGAGTGTCCCGTATGAAATCATGATAACGTGCTCCATTGAGCGTAGGTGGAAGAACGTGGGGCCCAATCAAGACATCACAAACAATGCCTGCCCAAACATTCACAGAAAATCTGTGTTGATGACGTGATTGCACAATTGCGTGCGGATTCTCGTCAGCCCACACATGTTGATTGTGAACGTTTACAGTCTGATCACGTTGGAATGAAGCCTCATCCGTAAAGAGAACATTTGCACTGAAATGAGGATTGACACATTGTTGGATGAACCATTCGCAGAAGTGTACCCCTGGAGGCCAATCAGCTGCTGATAGTGCCTGCACACGCCGTATATGGTACGGAAATAACTGGTTCTCCCGTAGCACTCTCCATACAGTGACGTGGTCAACGTTACCTTTTACAGCAGCAACTTCTCTGACGCTGACATTAGAGTTATCGTCAACTGCACGAAGAATTGCCTCGTCCATTGCAGGTGTCTTCCCCAGTCGCGAGTCATAGGCTGGAATGTTCCGTGCTCCCTAAGACGCCGATCAATTGCTTCGAACGTCTTCCAGTCGGGACACCTTCGTTCTGGAAATCTGTCTCGATACAAACGTACCGCGCCACGGCTATTGCCCCGTGCTAATCCATACATCAAATGGGCTTCTGCTAACTCCGCATTTGTAAACATTACACTGACTGCAAAACCACGTTCGTGATGAACACTACCTGTTGATGCTACGTACTGATGTGCTTGATGTTAGTACTGTAGAGCAATGAGTCGCATGTCAACACAAGCACTGAAGTCAACATTACCTTCCTTCAATTGGGCCAACTGGCGGTGAATCGATGAGGTACAGTACATACTGACGAAACTAAAATGAGCTCTAACATGGAAATCAAGCGTTTCCGGACACATGTCCACATAACATATTTTCTTTCTTTGTGTGGGTGGAATGTTTCCTGAAAGTTTGGCCGTACCTTTTTGTAACACCCTGTATTGTTTATGTCAGCAACTTGGATGCATTAGCTGTTAAGTAGATTGGATGATAATTGTCACACTTGACAGGTTTTATAGTCTTCGGAATTGTGTGGATGATACTTTTCCGAATGTCAGATGGTATATCGCCAGACCCGTACATTCTACACACCAATGTGAATATTCGTTTTGTTGGTACTTCCCCCAATGAGTTCAGAAATTCTGGTAGAATGTTATCTATCACTTCTGCCTTATTTGGTCTTAAGTACTCCAAAGCACTTTTAAATTCTAATACTGGGTCCCCTATCTCTTCTAAATTAACTCTTGTTTTTTCATCTATCTTATCAGACAAAACTTCCCCCTCATAGAGGCTTTCAATGTATCCTTTCCACCTATCCGCTCTCTCTTCTGCATTTAACAGTGGAATTAACGTTACACTCTTAATGTCACCGAATGTTGTTTGGATTTCCCTGTACGCTGAGCCTGTTCCTCCTACAATCATTTCTTTTTAGACTTCTTCACATTTTTCGTGCAGCCCTTTCGTCTTAGCTTCCCTGCACTTCCTATTTATCCTATTTATTACATTCCTTATCGACTTGTATTTCTCTATTCACGAGTTTGCCGGAACAGTTTCTTATTCCCTCCTTTCATCGATCAACTGAAGTATTTCTTGTGGTACCCATGGTTTCTTCGCAGTTACCATCTTTGTACCTACGTTTTTCTTTCTTAGCCGTTAAACGACAGCGTCGTTTGTCAACCACCTAAGACGTCTGCTCAGATTGTCTCCTAAATCGTTTCTATATATATAAGGAACAGCAAAGGGCCTGTAACACTACCTTGGGGAATGTCAGAAACTATCCGTCATTTACTACGAATTGTGACCTCTCTGACAGGAAACCACGAAGCCTGTCACTTAACTGAGACGATATTCCATAATCACGCGATTTTATTTCAAGCCACTTGTGTGGTACAGTGTCAAAAGGTTTCTACAAATCTAGAGATACGGAATCAATTTCAAAACCTTCGTCAATAGCACTCAACATTTCGTGTGAGTAAAGAGCTAGTTATGTTTCACAAGAACGATGTTTCCTTAATCCGTGTTGACTGTGTATCAATAGGCCGTTCTCTTCGAGGTAATTCATAATGTCCGAACAGAATACATGTTCGAAAATCCTGCTGCATATCGACGTTAATGAAATGGATCTGTAATTTAGTGGATTACTTCCACTATCTTTCTTGAATATTGATGTGACCTGTACAACTTTCCTGTCTTTGGATACGGATCTTTCGTACAGCGAACGGTTGTATATGACAGTTAAATATGGAACTATTGTATCAGTATGTTCTGAAAGAAACCTAATTGGTATACTGTCTGGACCGGAAGATATGATTTTGTTAAGTGATTTAAGCTGCTTCATTTCCCTGAGGATATCTGCTTCTACGATACTCATGTTGGCAGCTGTTTTTGATTCGAATTCTGGAATATTTACTGGGTATTCTATTGTGAAGGAATTTCGGAAGGCTGTGATTAGTAACTCTTGTTTACGTAAGAAATAATACAGGGTGTCCATTTAAAAACAAAGACCTTAAGTTTTAGTTGGAACTCATATTTACTTGATTAGAATTGTATTAATACCTTCAGCTGCTAATGGGCGTTGATATATCAACGGAGACAGGTGAAAATGTGTGCCCCGACCGTGACTCGAACCCAGGATGCCCTGCTTACAGGGCAGACGCTCTATCCATCTGAGACACAGAGGGCACACAGGATAGCGCGACTGCAGGAACTATCTCACGCACGCCTCCCGCGAGACCAACATTCTCACCTTGTATGTCCACACACTACATTCGTAGCGTCCCATCCCAACACACTCATTACTCTTGGAAGACATTCTTACCAAATCCCGTAGCAATTCGGGGAATATGTGTGCATCCGCACAGAAGAAGAAGGTCATGGTCGGTGTTGCCAGAACTATATACTTATATGGATTTGAGTCCCGGTCGGGGCACACATTTTCACCTGTCCCCGTTGATATAGATCTACGCCCGTTAGCAGCTGAAGGTATTAATACAATTAGAATTTCGTTCTAGACGGCTGCAGCTCATCAATGGTGCCTGTTCATTCGGACATGTCCGAATTAACAGACACCATATCCATATAAGTACATATTTACTAATGTTTTAGAATGTTTCACAGTATTTACCCTTTTGATCCCCTGTCTTATACTCGTACCCGTGAAAAAGATTTTTCAGTATCTATTGTTGTACAGAGATTTTTGCGCTGAAACGTTTAAGTGTGCCACTCTGTATAAGCAGCAACATGGAGTCAATAGATTATTGTGGTATTCGTGTCTTTGCATCGTGTGTGTGGTTAACGCGGAAACATGAACTTTGGCGACGTTATTACCAAATTCTTGCAAATAGGACCGTCGTGCTGTTATCCTTCTCTTGGCTGCCGGAGGACGTACACCGGTAGACATCGATCAGAGAATCAAGATTTTGCGACGGGCTGCCCGTCTGTCTAAATCCACCGACATCGAGTGGTGCGGCAACCTCTATGCGACAAGTTGTGCCACTGCTTCAAGATAACTCACGGCCTCACATCGCAAATGTCGTAACGCTGAAGTTAAGCCAACTCAAGTGGGACACGCTCGAGCACCCTCCCTATTGTCTTAATCTCTCCCCATACAATTATCGCGCCTTTTTAAGAAAGACCTTGAAGAGTCAAAGAGACCTGTCGGATGAGAATGTGCAGCTGGCAGTTACGGACTTCTTGAAGTTGCAGGACACTGTGTTTTACCGAAAGTGTATCTTCCAGCTGGAGCGCCGATGGTTGATTGCCTCAATGCTCCTGCTTATTTTACCCGAATGGTTTATCGATTCTGGCATGTGCGGCCTTCAAACGGAAACCTTTTGATCATTCCTTACAGTAGACCTCCGGCCAATTCGACTTTTGTAGCCTGATGCCTTCACGATGTTACAAGCTTGATGGCGAGGACTACACACAACAGAAGCATCCACCTCAGTTTGAGAGCTTAATATGGGGGTTTCAGATCCACTTACTGAAACGTGCCTGCCCCTGTCGTCTATACCAGAGAGGTAAACGAGATGCTGTATGAGCAAACAATAACAGTTATGCAGCGCGACGTGGGTGCACACGGTACCACATTAGGCGAGCGGTGCATGCGCCTTGTTCGCCGGCGCTCATTGTCGCTAGGGCGCCGCTGTTGATGGCAGTTCGGGCGCGACCTGCCGCCGGAGGCTGCTCAATGCGTGTGTCAAACCGCGCTCGGCGGAGCGCGTCATACAGCCCGCGCTGTAGCAGGCAGTGTCGATACCAGTACCGTACGCGGCCCACGCCGGCGGCCGCGACAGGATCCACACATGCAGTGTTTACGGCGTCGCATTCCACTACCATTTATTTATCAGATTCCGTGGGAGGGTCATGGAACGAGACACTATATACACCAGTGGCCATTCCACGGTTCCGTTGTGGCGGGTCTGCCCCTAATACTTTAAATCTCAACAAGGAGAACACGGGCGATGGCTGCAAATTCCCTACGGACTGTCTGCAAAAGGCCGTGTATTTTCAAAAACCAGCAGCCCAGTAGACCAAGTTACACCAATGTACACTACTAGCCATCAAAATTGCTACACCAAGAAGAAATGCAGATGATAAACGGGTATTCATTAGACAAATATATTATACTAGAACTGACATGTGATTACATTTTCACGCAATCTGGGTGCATAGATCCTGAGAAATCAGTACCCACAACAACCACCTCTGACCTTAATAACGGCCTTCGTACTACAGGGCATTGAGTGAAACAGAGCTTGGATGGTGTGTACAGGTAGAGCTGCTCATGCAGCTTCAACACGATAGCAAAGTGACTGGCGTATTGTGACGAGTCAGTCGCCCGGCCACCATTGACGAGACGTTTTCAGTTGGTGGGAGATCTGGGGAATTTGCTGGCCAGTGCAGCAGTCGAACATTTTCTGTATTCAGAAAGGCCCGTACAGGACCTGCAACATGCAGTCGTGCATTATCCTGCTGAAATGCAGGGTTTCGCAGGGATCGAATGAAGGGTAGAGTCACGGGTCGTAACACATCTGAAATGTAACGTCCACTGTTCAAAGTGCCGACAATGCGAACAAAAGGTGACTGAGACGTGTAACCAATGGCACCCCATGCCATCACGCCGGGTAATACGCCGGTATGGCGATTTCGAATACACACTTCCAATGTGCGTTCACCGTTATGGCGCCAAACACGAATGCGACCATCATGCTAATGTAAACAGAACCTGGATTCATCCGAAAAAATGACGGTTTGCTATTCGTGCAACAAGGTTCGTCGTTGAGTACACTATCGCAGGCGCTCCTGTCTGTGATGCAGCGGCATGGGTAACCTCAGCCATGGTCTCCGAGCTGATAGTCCAACTGTTCGTGCAGATGGTTGTTGTCTTGCAAACGTCCCCATCTGTTGATTCAGGGATCGAGACGTGGCTGCTCGATCCGCTACAGCCATACGGATAAGATGCCTGTCATCTCGGCTGCTAGTGATACGAGGCCGTTGGGTCCAGCACGGCGATCTGTGTTACCGTCCTGAACCCACCGATCCCATATTCTGCTAAGAGTCATTGGATCTCGACCACTGCGAGCAGCAATGTCGCAATTCGATAAACCGCAATCGCGATAGGCTACAATCCGACCTTTATCAAAGTCGGAAACGTGATGGTACGCATTTCTCCTCCTTAGAAGAGGCATCACAACAACGTTTCACGAGGCAACGCCGGTCAACTGCTGTTTGTGTATGAGAAATCGGTTGAAAACTTTCCTCATGTCAGCACGTTCTAGGTGTCACCACCGGCGCCAACCTTGTGTGAATTCTCTGAAAAGCTAATCATATAATATCACAGCATCTTCTTCCGGTCGGTTAAATTTCCCGTCTGTAGCACGTCATCTTCGTGGTGTAGCAATTTTAATGGCCGGTAGTGTAGTTCACAGAATGAAGATTAGAAAATTTATAAACAGAAGAATTAAGGAATGAGTCGAAAGGGAAAAAGTTGATTGTGAACGTATACGAATAAATAACGCATGACTGGGAAACGCCCGCAACTACTGCAACGAACTCTAGCATAGAACACAAGGAGGATGGCGCAAAGAAGCCATTCCACTTGGATTCCTTTTTCACTCATCATTCTTGTGATGGAGTTGATGTAGCACATCATGAATAACTCTCCTGAGAATACCTCTTCATCTCAGAGTACCACTTAAGCCATACGTCCTCAATTACTTGTTGAATGTACTCCGATGTATGTCTCACCTTTGCAGTTCTACCATGGTAGTTACTGACTGTTGTCTTAATGCGTACCCTGTCATACAGTCTTTCCTTCTAGTCGGTGCCTCCTGCGTCCCCTTGTTCTCTGATACTGCAGAGGGCCTCCTCATTCCGTGTCTTCTTCATCCTTCGCTTCTCTTCCTCTTAGACCTTCCCACAGTCCATGATTTACTGTCATACTGTTCTATGCTTCACAAGTACATTTTCAGGAATGTCTTCCTGAGACAAGGCCTACGTTTGATACTAATGAACTTATTGTGGTCACGAATTCCTTACTTCACTGTTTTTAAGTCTCCATTGATTCGTCCGTCATTCGTTGTTTTCCTTCTAAGATTGCTACCTCACTTTTCTTAACTTCATCTATTTAGTGGTTCTCAGCTGTGATTTTATGTGTCTGGCCATTCTCATTTCTCTAGTTCTCATTATTTTCGTCTTTCGTCGGCTTAATATCAGTCCATATTCTATACTCATTAAACTCTTCATTCTATTCAACAGGTCCTCCAATCCCTCTTTGCTTTCACATTCACTGCTATCAACGAATATTATCATTGATATCCTTTCACTGTGAATTTCAGCCCCACTCCAGAACTTTTTTTTACTTCCGTCATTGCTTCCTTGGTGTGTAAATTGAACAGTAGGTTTGAAATACTCCGTTCCTGTCTTTTCTACATCGACAAATTATATAAATATTTCTTGATTTTTCTAGACTTCTATTACCGTTATCAATCGCATTAGAACATTTCCGAAAGCCAGCCGAGCGTCCTCTAACAGTTTCTCAATGATTTTCTATTCTTCTTAGCAACTTGCGAAGTTAAGCTCATTGTGCGATAATTCTCGCATCTGTCTGTCCATGTTGTCTTAGATATTGAATGGATGATGTTGTTTCGAAATTCTGATAGTATATCACAGTCTCATAGAATCTAGATGCCAACATGAACGGTCGTTGTGTTGCAACTTCCCTGGTTTCAGAAATTGGGAAGCAGTGTCATCTGTCCGATTTGCATTGTTTGATCGCAAGTAGTACAGTACTCTGTCTAATAACTAATATTGGGTTACCTATGTGTTCTATATCGATTCCAATTTCTTTTATAGCACACGTAAATATGTTCATTGTATTCTTTCCTTCCATCCGCTCCCTCCTCTTCGTTTAACAGTGATAATCCCATTGTACTCTTAATGCCGACGCCCAACCTTTGAATTTCTCCGAAGTTTGTCTCGACTTTTCCTTAACCTTAATCAGTCCTTTCAACGACCATTTACGTTTCGGTTTATTCACAAAATTTCCCGGCAATATTTTCCCCTTTTCTTTCCAGACGTTTCTATTTCTTTCATTCGGAAGCTTCTTACACCGCTGTATTACTATCAATCCTTCTTCCTTTCCTTTCAATTTTGGTATTGCATATATTACCGAAGTTTTCTTTGCAGTTTCATTACTTTTACCTATCTTTGTCTAATTTCTGTGATGCCCTTTTTAGAGATGGTCATTAGTCTTCAACCAAATTGCTTTCAATCGCATTCATTATCGATGTACCTACTACCTTAGAGAACGTGAAACGCATCTCATCATTCCGCAGTAGTGAAGTATCCTGTTTTTTCTTCACATTGACGCTTGTGGGTGAACTGAGCTGTATCTGCTCCTTAGTACGCCTTAAGATGCAATATCGGATTACCGAATCTTTGTATGACAATGCTGTAACGAAGCTGATACGTTCCCTTGTCTTTGGGCTTTTTTGCGAGTTTACTCCTGCTCTTCTGATTCTTGAGCAATGTATTCACTATTACTAGTTGAAATTTATTGCAGAAATCAATTAGTCTTTCTGCTGCCTGATTATTGCTACCAAACTGCTTCTCCTTCTCCGACTGCCACATTCTATTATCCCAAGGCTATTGGATTATCATCTGCCTTTACATACTTGGTCACCCATTCTTTATCCTCATTCCTCATATTTGCGGTGTGTCACCAAATTTTTTCCGCTTAAGGAAGTGTTACACAGTCAGACCTAGTCTTTGGTCTAGATTTCGGTGAATTAATGTTGCTTTTTCTGTTGATTACGTCAACACTGTCACCAACAAATCCTTTGATGAAATATACGTATGTGGATGCCAGGGTTAGAATTCCGAGACAGTTGAACGAAGACCTACATGAAGTTTGTGAAGTCATACCACAGTTTGGTCTGACCGATTTTTCTGGAAAATAACTATTTCGGAACGACCAAAAAGTTACCAAACGACTCGCAATATACGGGAAATCCGGATTCGAGTCCCAGTCCGACATAAATTTTGATATGTCCGTATGTCCCTATTGGGTAGCAAAGCTATAAGTAAAACAGCTGATGTCAAGTAATCCACTGTCAGCGAATAAATTTCGAAGAATGTCGTGCACCCGTGGTTCGTCAAGAGTGTCTGTTTTTCAAAAAGGCATGTAACAATAATACTTGTTTCATCTATACAGGGAATAATTTTTGTGTCACGTGTTATGTTTAATGTAACCGTTGTTCATATACAGGGTGTTACAAAAAGGCACGGCCAAACTTTCAGGAAACATTCCTCACACACAAATAAAGAAAAGACGTTATGTGGACATGTGTCCGAAAACGCTTAATTTCCATGTTAGAGCTCATTTTAGTTTGTTCTTCCACCTACGCTCAATGGAGCACGTTATCATGATTTCATACGGGACACTCTACCTGTGCTGCTAGAACATGTGCCTTTACAAGTACGACACACCATGTGGTTCATGCACGATGGAGCTCCTGCACATTTCAGTCGAAGTGTTCGTACGCTTCTCAACAACAGATTGGTGGCCGATGGATTGGTAGAGGCGGACCAATTCCATGGCCTCCACGCTCACCTGACCTCAAACCTCTTGACTTTCATTTATGGGGGCATTTGAAAGCTCTGGTCTACGCAACCCCGGTACCAAATGTAGAGACTCTTCGTGCTCGTATTGTGGACGGCTGTGATACAATACGCCATTCTCCAGGGCTGCATCAGCGCATACAATACGCCATTCTCCAGGGCTGCATCAGCGCATCAGGGATTCCATGCGACGGAGGGTGGATGCACGTATCCTAGCTAACGGAGGACATTTTGAACATTTCCTGTAACAAAGTGTTTGAAGTCACGCTGGTACGCTCTTTTGCTGTGTGTTTCCATTCCATGATTAATGCGATTTGAAGAGAAGTAATAAAATGAGCTCTAACATGGAGAGTAAGCGTTTCCGTGCACATGTCCACATAACATATTTTCTTTCTTTGTGTGTGAGGAATGTTTCTTTGAAGTTTGGCCGTACCTTTTTGTAACACCCTGTATAAAGAAAAGCGACGGGTCCAGAACGGAGCCGCGTGGCATTTCTTACTTTACATAACCCCTTAAAAAACCAATTTATACACTTTGGGAGACCTTAATTAGCGTACTATTTTTCATACGCCAAGAAGATATGTTCTATTCCATTGTCCCAGAACATACGTTCTCGTCAGGCTGTGCTGATCGTTTCAAGAGTGTCACCGAAAAACAGGCCCTAACAACTTGCTTGTGCTGTAGTATCTTTTTATGCTATAAGCCTTTGTTCATTCCTCTTCCTTTACAAAACTAAATTATACGCGTCACAAAACCTGCTCATCTTATTGCCATGTACACACGTCAATTGATCCCACTGTACACTTTGTTTCGAGACTCATCGTAAAATTTTCAATCATGGACAGTAACAAAAGACCATTACTATAATTGGGAAGTCAACAACAAGTTTCAGTTAATAAGTGTGTGCGGCAGTGTTGCAGATTACCAACAATCCTGTTCAACTCGCATATCAATGAATAAAGTGCAATAAAATCTGACAATAAGAACATAAGGGGAATAATTACCACTGAAGACGACATGTTGTAAGGGCAATTATGAAGAGGTCCCAGCATACCAGTCAAGAATGGAACAGAGAAGTGGGTGAGTTACTGTAGTATACGAAGTACCCACCGATGCACTCCATAAGTATGTTTGAGAGTATAGCTGTTGATGTGAAAATTTTGTAGTGTTGTAGTGTTGTAGTTTCTCTGTTAATACGATTGGAATTCGACATGCAAGAGGAAGTTGCACAATGTTTGGTTGCGCGTTAGCAGGAAATAAAGTAAATCTGTGTACGCGGAGATAAGGGAGAATATAGGGACGTGAGTTTACATAAACTAATAAACAAAATGGATGATCTGTTGGATGACGATCAGTTTGACTGCACAAGAGGGGCAGTTCTGGTACTTAAATCAATAATGAAAACAAGTCTTAGGAAAAATGAAGACACCTTCTTAGGATTTGTAGACGAAGGAAAACCATTTGACAGTATAAAATAGGTATAATGTATTAGGAATTCTAAAGAAATAGCAGCAAGATATACACAATAAGTACAAGAACCAAGAGGGATGCAAAAGAAAGGAAGTTCAAGAACGAAATTCTCGGATTAGAATGTATATAACATACAGATGTAGCCAGCAGATACACTGAGAGCGTTCTGGTGCTAGGGATGCCACTAACCCCTCTCTCTCCTCCCCCTCTGCTATTCTATAATAGAGGGTCCATGTTCTATAGCAAAAGGTTATTGTTCTCTAAATACACATTATTCCATTAAATGGTTTCTCACGTCTTCCTTTGCCTCTCCCTCCCCCTTATGGTTCAGGAACAAAGGGTATTTCCTCTCAATGTCATCTCCTCCCCCCTTTGTTTCCGAGATCTGGAATAAAGGGGTTGTGTCCCACTTCTCTGACATTTTTCTATTTCTATTGACAGTCTTAGAAACACAATAATGTTCTAAATAGTGTTTGAGCTTTTTCTCTATATTCGCTGAGAATATACACAAGTTCAACAAAATTGTGTTATGCATCTTCAGATTTTGGCGGCGCAAAGACTGTTCCATTAAGTTTCGGGTGTGCAGCCGCAAGAAATCTCCTTCTTCTTCTAATATACAGCCGAAATATTAGAAGAAGAAGGAGATTTATTGCGGCTGCACACCCGAAACTTAATGGAACAAAGCCGCGCAGGATTAGCCGTGCGGTCTAGGGCGCTGCAGTCACGGACTGTGCTGCTGGTCCCGGCGGAGGTTCGAGTCCTCCCTCGGGCATGGGTGTGTGTGTTTGTCCTTAGGATAATTTAGGTTAAATAGCGTGTAAGCTTAGGGACTGATGACCTTAGCAGTTAAGTCCCATAAGATTTCACACACATTTGAACATTAATGGAACAAAATTGTGTTAATTTAGCGTCTCCATATTAGGGCACAGTGACAGGCACTAGTCGCTCTGATATATCGCCAACTGATATATCCTATGCACGAATTCTAGTTATAATGCGTTCTTCAATTTTAGTTCTACCAAGCTGTGTTACGTTCTTCCCTTCTTGGACAATGTGAGCACTGAGGTTATGCTGTAGAGTCTCATATTCACACTGGCAACGCCCTGCATGAATTTCCGTGATTCCACCCCTCAGTGGTAGATACACAGCAAGGCCAGTTGCTCACATTCCCAGGAACACTAACATACCATGCAATGGTTACTCAAATCGTTAAGGCTGCGTTTGGCATAGAGATAACATAAAATTATATACTATGTGTGTAATTACATCCATGAGTAGATTTTCTGGAGCAACAGGAATGATATTAAACCTTTTGTTTCTTCTAACCTCACACCAAAGTCCGCAGTGGCCTCACTTTGGGACGTCATGGCCATGTATAGGAGGTTACCATGCTGCCATATGCTCCAGCTGCCACTTGTACAGCCCTTTCAGAGAAGATTGTAGTGAACGTTATCTCTTGATTTTTCCTGAGAATAATGAAAAACGAACAGTGCTAGTTCAGATAAATTGTACAATATCATTTTTGTCAATTCATATCAGGAAACCCTTTCATTAGTTTTACCTTTGTTTAGTCCGGGTAAGCATTGCGTATATTGTGTCCAATGAATACATGTCACGCATGTCATCCATCCACCAAGTTGCAATAATCAAGAACTGTAGAAGTATCACAGTACATTGTGGCCATTTGGTACCATTACTTAAATTTCATTGCATTTCATAAATTTCTAATGCACCTAAGATTTTGTCTTTTGTGTGCTAATGTGTCTCATGTGTCTGTCGCAACGAGATATTAAGTTCGATGTGGTGACATACAATAACTTTTCATACAATGCAGGCTTTCGTAAAGGACAGAGCACCTCACGTCTTAGTGGCAGTAGCCGTTTTACCTCCGAAGATATCTCCTGCAGCTGGAGACAAAGCTTTAGGAAGCAGTAGGAAGCAGTAGGAAGTACTTTTTTAAATCGCCCACGGACCTTCAGCACGGAAATTTTGACTGAAGAATAATTTTTCTTCTGCTCCTTTCTCAGCTTGTTATGTGAATTACACGACTGGTCATAGAAATTTCTACACCACGAAGATGACGTGCTACAAACGCGAAATCTAACCGAATGGAAGAAGATGCTGTGAAATGCAAATGATTAGCTTTTCAGATCATTCACACAAGGTTGGCGCCGTTGGCGACACCTACAATGTGCTGATATCAGGAAAGTTTCCAACCGATTTCTCATACACAAACAGCAGTTGACCGGCGTTGCCTGGTGAAACGTTGTTGTGATGCCTCGTGTGAGTAGGAGAAATGCGTACCATCACGTTTTCGACTTTGAAAAAGGTCGGATTGTAGCCTATCGCGATTGCTATTTATCGTATCGCGACATTGCTGCTCGCGTTGGTCGATATCCAATGACTGCTAGGAGAATATGGAATCGGTGGGTTCATGAGGGTGATACGGAACGTCGTTCTGGATCCCAACGGCCTCGTATCACTAGCAGTCGAGATGACACGCATCTTACCCGTATGGCGCTAACGGATCGTGCAGCCACGTCTCAATTCCTGAGTCAACAGATGGGGACCTTTACAAGACAACAACCATCTGCACGAACAGTTCCACGACATTTGCAGCGGCGTGGACTATGAGCTCGGAGACCATGGCTGAGGTTACCCAGGACACTGCATCACAGACAGGAGCGCCTGCGATGGTGTACTCAACGACGAACATGGGTGCACGAATGGCAAAACGCCATTTTTCGGATGAATCCAGGTTGTGTGCACAGCATCATGATGGTCGCATCCGTGTTTGGTGACATCGCGGTGAACGCACATTGGAAACGTGTATTCGTCATCGCCATACTGGCGTATCATCCGGCGTGATGGTATGGGGTGCCACTGCTTACACGTCTCGGTCACCTCTTGTTCGCATTGTCGGCACTTTGAACAGTGGACGTTACATTTCAGGTGTGCTACGACCCGTGGCACTACCCTTCATTCGATCCCTGCGAAATCATACATTTCAGCAGGATAATGCACGATTGCATTTTCCGGTCCGGGCCAGCACATTCTCCACATCTCTCACCAATTGAAAACGTCTGGTCAATGGTGGCCGAGCAACTGGCTCGTCACAATACGCCAGTCACTACTCATGATGAACTGTGGTGTCGTGTTGTAGTTCCATGGGCAGCTGTACCTGTACACGCCATTCCAAGCTATGTTTGACTCAATGCCCAGGCGTATGAAGGCCGTTATTACGGCCGGAGGTGGTTGTTCTGGGTACTGATTTCTCAGTATCTATGCACCCTAATTGCGTGGAAATGTAATCACATGTCGGTTCTAGTATAATATATTTGTCCAATGAATACCTGTTTATCATCTGCATTTCTTCTTGGTGTAGCAATTTTAATCGCTAGTAGTGTACGTTGAAGCACCTCAGTATATAAGAAAATGCTGTTGACATTTCTGTGAAACCTGCAATAAGTACCGCAAAGAAGTTGTTTGTTGTTGAGCGAGGAAATTGTCAGTCAATAGCTGACATTGTCTCTGAATGGCAGTGTGCGGTCGCCGTGATCTGCTGTCAGGTCCCCAGAGGATTTAATTAACCAAATTACCTAGCTATTCATAATGTAAAGGTTCAGCCAGTATTTCTTACGCGGACGCCGCGCAGTACCGCGGGCACGGAAGGGAAAGTGTCACACAGTACAAATAGCCGGAGCTAGTAAACACGTCGAGGGGACGAACAGCGCGTCTCCCAGACCTTGGAGGGTGAGAAGGAACTTTCCGTCAGGGACTCGGCTCGACATATCGAAACCAATGTAGGTCCATAGCAACGAAATGTCCGAGAAGACCGAAAAATAAGTTAGAGAAAGCGGATGCGAGGGCTGCGTCCGAGCAGGGCAGACCTTCACAATGAGTATTTAAGGGCATCCACGAGCAGCAAGAAGCAGAGTCGTCGCAGAAGTCGAAGAGGGCACAAGCAGCCCGGCAGCCTCGGGAAGGTAGCAGCCGCTACTAATGAGTTCATAGTAACTGCAACTACGAGAAGACGGTGATGCTCTGGTGGAATCAACTACAACTGTCAGTTAAGTAGAAGTTGTTACCGTGGAATAGTTTTGAACAGGGACAGTTTGTCTCTGTCTCAAGTAGCCTCTACAGCTAGTTCAGCAATAATAGGAACAAGTCACTGGCTGGGGCTTGTCTCCTGTGGATAGTATAAAGGTCCTTTATTTAAACGAAGAGTAAAGTGGAGATTCTGGCTCAATCTATAGAAGTATACAAAGTAAGGGGAAGGGTCTGACACCTCACATGTTCTTTGTGATATTAATCGAATAAATTAAGTTAAAGGAGAAATCTCACCTTACTGTGTTTTCAGTACTGACAATTCCCCTTTGTACCCGCTACCTATTGGAAGTATTGTATAAGGTATCTACACCTTCTGCACGCCCTTAGCCAGTCCAGGAGATTCTACTCCCTCTCACCTCCGTAATAAAGACTAGTTAAAGGGAACCACAAACCCATAATTGTCGTCAACGTCCTGATTGCGCCACGCAGGCTCGACCAACTCTATATTGGTATCCGGGACCTGTGCCGGGACGCGACATAAAATTTTTGGTGTCAGATGTGGGGTATGTGTTGGTGCCGTGTATGTGTAGATCCGTAATACCAAGGTGGGGGAAAGATAAGTAGCAGCAGACAGTTGTACCACCGAGTATCACCGCAAGAAGAAAAGGCCAGTACGAGGAGTCGTGCCCAAGACTCGACAGAACAGAGGAGCCCAGCAGCCCAACGAGAGATCGAGCAGCAGAGCCCGCAGTAGGAAGGCCCAGCAGAGCCCAGCGGACGGAACGAGCAGCGCAACAGTAGACAGCGACCAGAGGAGTCCAGCAGCCCAGCGAGTACATCAAGCAGCAGACACAGGCAAGACAGCACGTCGAAGTAGTAGTAAGGTCCTTTGTAATTGTAAACAATGACGTCCTCCAGTACTGATAAGAGTGGCATAAGCGCGAAAGATGCGTTAGTTTTAGTTCCTAAGGTTTTCGAGGGTAACCGAAGGGAATTACAAGAGTTCATTGAGAATGTGAATGCTGCATTCGAGGTTGTTAAAAGTGAGGACGAGAAGTTATTGTTCCAATATGTAAAGTCCAAAATAACAGGGGAGGCCAGGGCGAAGCTATTAGTACGGGATCGAACAAATGATTGGCCGGAGGTTCGAAGCATACTGGAAGAGAATTATTCTGATAAGAGAACCATAGATTTCTACGCATGTCGCATGTTCCAAGCAAGGCAATATCCGGGAGAATCTGTAGCATCTTGGGGTAATAGGATAGACGAGCTATCCAAATCGTTCAGAGTTGCCGTAACACGAGTAACAGAGAAGGCGCAGCTGAAAGGCGCATTAGAATTGGTTTACGCACTAGGTCGTGCATGCTTTATTCAGGGGCTAGTAAATGATAGAATACAGACGATTGTGCGCAGCAGAGGGGAAGAAATAAGTCTTGGGGATGCAGTAGAAATAGCACAGCAGGAGGAAAGCGCACTGCTATCGATGAAAGAAAAGGGACAATTTCATAAAGGGGCTCGTAGAGAGACGGAAACTAGAAATAACTGGGGAGAAAAATGCTATAATTGTGGGAGAAAGGGCCACATTGCTAGAAAATGTAGGAAACCAAAGATGAGTAGTAAAGTACGATGGGTAAAGACACCCACTAGGGCAGAGGAAGCTAGGAGGTTCCAGAAGTTTTGTTATAATTGTGATGAATCAGGGCATACGGATGCTATGTGTAGTAAAATTATAATTTGTGAGAAATGTCAGAGACGTGGGCATAAGGCGACGGAATGCCGAACCCCTAAGTGTTTTATATGTAATAAGTATGGGCATACCGGATACCAATGTATGGAAAAAGTAAAAGTAACCTCAGGAAAGAAGAAAGTGGTTTCGGGAAACTAAGGAGGTGGGATACGGAGCAGTCTCGTGTTACCACCATCAAATGGCCCAAGGTTAGGGTGATAGACTGCAAGGCAGAAAATGATGTTATGACGACTCATTGCCAAGAAATCGGTAGAGGATTGAAGTTTTTAATAGATACAGGAGCACATATTAGTCTAATTAAGGAAGAAGATATGATCCCAGGGTTACCAGTTAACAGAGCACAAGTGCGGAGGTTAAAAGGGGTAACAAATGGTACAGTAAGTACGCTGGGTACTGTGATATTAACTTTGAGAATAGGCGGAACTGTGTTGGGGAAACACACATTTCACGTGTTAAGCAAGGGAACAGTTGTCCCGTATAATGGTTTGGTAGGCAGAGATTTTCTACAAAAGCAAAGGGCAGTCATTGATTACCGAAATAGAAAGTTAGAAATAAATGGGTGGACAACGCCATTATTAGCAGTGCCCGAAGAGGAAGCAACAAGGGAAACAAGCGAGGTACAAAGCATGAGAGAGATAAATGCGAATCAGAAGGGTAAGGACCCGACAAATGGAAAATGTAGGAAGAAACGATGTTATAGGCCGCGCCACGAAAATTTAAAGGACCAGAGTGTCGTCGGTGAAAGTAACGGACCGAGACAGCCATCAGGTGGGATGATTCACAGCCAGGAACGCGAAAGTAGCGACAGAAGTGGAACAATCGGACCGAGGGAGGAGAAAGTTATGAGAATTTGCGTCAAGGGAGACGAAGCTATTTCAGAGGGCGAAGAGATTATTGTACCAAAACAAGAGATAACACAGGGTATTTATGTTCCAGAAGCGATAGTACGAAATGTAAAAGGGAAGTGTATCATTAGTGTACTGAATACAAGAGAGGAAGAATGTGATTTAACTTCCATACAATTAGTGACCGAAAAGATATGCAATGAAGCCACAATACGAAGAGTGCAAGAAGTGCCGGAACAGGCAAAAAGTTATAGGGATCGCAGTTTACAGGTCCGAGAAGCTTTACGAACGAAGCATTTAAATGACGAAGAAAAGCATGAGTTGCAGAAATTGTGTAGTGCATATTGCGATGTGTTTTATTTAAAGGGGGACAGGTTATCCTTTACAGAAACAGTAAAGCATACCCTTCCGATACTGCCTGAGCATAAAGGCAAGGTTATCAATGTTCGACCATATCGGATTCCAGAAGCACAAAAACAGATATTGAGGGAACATATAGAGAAAATGCTGGCTGATGATATTATTGTGGAAAGTCAGAGTCCCTGGAACGCACCCGTTTTGTTAGTTCCAAAGAAGATTGATGCTAGTGGGCAAATGAAGTACAGGTTGGTGACGGATTACAGGAAGTTGAATGAGATTTCAGTAGGGGAAGCGTTCCCAATACCGAACATATCGGAAATACTGGACCAGTTAGGAAAGGCTAAGTATTTTTCCACGTTGGACTTAGCAAGTGGCTACCATCAGATATTAATGGACCCTAAGGACAGAGAGAAAACAGCCTTCAGTGCCAATTATCAGCACTATGAGTACAAGAGAATGCCAATGGGATTAAAAGGAGCACCCAGTACATTCCAGAGATTAATGAATGTTGCACTAACGGGGTTACAAGGAACCAAGTGCTTGGTGTATTTAGACGATATAATTTGTTATGGAAGCTCATTGGTGGAACACAATGAAAAATTGAGGGAAATTTTCGATCGACTAAGGGAACACAGCTTAAAGTTGCAGCCAGATAAGTGTGAATTTCTGCGTAAAGAAGTAGTATTTCTTGGACATAAAATCACAGACAGAGGGGTACAGCCGGACGAGAGGAACGTAGAAAAGGTGAAGAAGTTCCCAGTACCGAAAACCAAAAAAGAGTTAAAAGGATTCCTAGGATTAATCGGCTACTATAGAAAATTCCTGAAGGACTTCAGTAAGATTGCAGCACCCTTGCACAAATTGCTGAAGGGAAATGAAAATTATGAATGGGGAGGACAGCAGCAAGATGCATTTGAACAGTTAAAAGAGAAGTTAATCAATCCCCCCATATTACAATATCCCGATTTTGAGAAACCGTTCGTTATTACCACAGATGCTAGTGGGGAAGCGATTGGAGCAGTTTTATCTCAGGGGAAGATTGGAAGCGATTTGCCAATAGCATATGCTTCCAGATCATTAAACAAAGCAGAGAGGAATTACTCAGCAACTGAGCTAGAGTGTTTAGCGTTAGTATGGGCAACAAAACAATTCAGACCATATGTATATGGGAGGAAATTTACAATTGTCACAGACCATAAGCCACTAACTTGGATTTTCAGTGTAAAAGACCCATCATCGCGTTTATTAAAATGGAGGCTAAAACTAGAAGAATATTCATATGAAGTTATATATAAACCAGGGCGACTGAACGCCAATGCAGATGCATTAAGCCGAATGAGACAAAGTGACGAAGAGGCACAGGCGAAGGAAAGCCAAGAGCCAATACGAATGATAACAGAGACTAATGAGTTAGAGGAAGAGGAGGCAGAGCTAAGTGAGGAACAGAAAGCCGAAATTTTGAAGGAGGTACATGATAATCCTTTAGGAGGTCACCAAGGTATTCACCGAACTCTAGAACGTTTAAAGAGATACGGTTCATGGAAAGGAATGAAAGGTGACGTCGAACAATACATTAGAACATGTGATAAATGTCAGCGAAATAAGTTTACACAGAGTAAGATAAAGATGCCATTAGTGGTTACAGACACGGCAGAAACGGTGTTTGAGAAGTGTTACATGGACATAGTTGGTCCTCTAGACATAACAACAGGAGGTAATAGATATATTTTAACATTTCAGGATGATTTGAGTAAGTTCACGGTAGCTATTCCAGTGGAGAGGCAAGACGCAGATACAATAGCCGAGAAATTCGTCGAAGAAATTATATTACGATATGGAATTCCATCAGTATTGTTAACAGACCAAGGATCAAACTTTCTGAGTCAAGTGTTTAAGAGATTATGTAAAATGTTGAGAATCAAAAAGATCCAGACCACTGCTTTTCACCCCCAGACGAATGGAGCGTTAGAAAGGACGCATCGAACGCTAGTGGAATATTTAAGGCATTTTATAAACGAGGACCACAGCAATTGGGATAAGTGGGTTCCTTACAGTGCATTTGTTTTTAATACTACCCCTCATAGCAGCACCGGGTATACCCCATTCGAGTTACTGTTTGGGAGAATTGTGAATGTACCAGGAGTCTTACAGAAAGAGACAGCCACAATAGGGTACAATTATGACGGTTATGTAGACCAGTTCAAAACAAGAATGCAGGAAGCACATAGGGTAGCACGGAAGAAAATAAAAGAGGCAAAATTAACCAACAAGGCTTACTATGACAAGACAGAGAATACCCGAAACTTTAAGATAGGTGACAGAGTGCTGGTACATGACGAGACCGTGAGACGTGGGAGATCGAAGAAACTAGATTCCCAATTTAGAGGTCCCTACGAAGTAGTGGAAGTAGATTTGCCTAATGTAGTACTGAAAACGCATAGGAAGCAACAATTAAAAGTACATGCTAACAGGCTGAAGCCATACTATTAGGCTATGAAATTTCGCTTACGGGCCCAGCATGGTGCCCAGACGCGCGACATTTTGGATTTGGATTGTTATCTTCATGGGGTGGTCATACTGTTTTCAAGCACCTGGTGAAACGGACAATGTCGTGGAAATTCACCCGATAAAGGCATCTCCAGGTCTGTACTACCACCATGAAGGAGAAGTAGAAATTACTAGTACAACGTGGAAACTGGTAACATATGTTAACCTTAAAACATTAGATGAGAAATTCTATGCTGCTGCAAGGATGGGAACAATGGCGGTGCAACAATGTAGAGAAAAATTAGCGCGTTAGCAGAACTGAGTGTAACATATTAAGTAATGGAGTCGAACAGAGTGTAGAAAGGTTACAAGAAACAAAATCACTTATACATCAATTAACTAGGCCCGGAAGACGTCAGAAAAGAGGTATTTTTAACTTTGTAGGAGAACTCAGTAAAATATTGTTTGGCACTTTGGACGAGGCGGATGCTGCATATTATAAGACGCATATCGATCGGATGGAAGCAAGATCCGAGCAGTTATTGAAGTTATCAAAAGAGCAAGTGGCTGTAGTCAGAGCCACGCTGACTGGTCTAAACAGAACGGTAGAATCAATCAGTTCGAATGAGCTATTGCTCAAGAACGGAATGGCCAAGCTAGAACAGTTTATCACGTATTCGTTGAAAACAACCGATCACGGTTTGAAACGGATGGCAGCATTCATGACGATCAATGAGCAGCTTCTACAGTTACAAGGATTGTTTAATGAGATAGGCACGCAATATGAACAATTAGTAAGTGCCATAGTTCATGCACAGAAGGGTATCCTTGCGCCTCATATTGTGAATCCAGTACAGATTGTTCAGAATTTAAGATTAATTCAAAACGACTTAAGAGATGTAAGATTTCCCATCCCTCTAGTAGAAGAATATGGGTATATACTTTTAAAAGTTATGGATCTTGATGTATTTGTAACCAAGGAAGTATTAGGTTATGTTATTAATATACCCCTAATTGAAAATAATGAATTTAATCTATACAAGATGTTACCACTACCAGTGGAAGTAACGGCTGGCACAGGACAGTTTACTTACATACAGCCGGAAAAGGAATATTTACTGTTAGATCGCTCTAAAAAGTTATATGCTAAGGTATCCTATGAGCAATTAGAATGTAAAGAAATAGATAAGAATAGAAAAATATGTAAACAGACGTTTGGCCTAATATCAATGTATGACCAAGAGGACTGTGAAGTGAAGTTACTACAAGAGTCACAGATCCCAACTAATTGTGTTAAGAAAATGATTTCCTTGGAACGCAGTTTATGGACTCGTTTGAGTACCAATGAATGGTTATATATAGTACCTAAAGAGGAAGACATGACGATTTTATGCAGTTCACATCCGTCACAGGACGTAAAACTTCTTGGGAGAGGAATAATAAAATTCAAAAAGAATTGTAAAGGATATGGGACACACATATATATTCAATCAGATAAAGTGATTCAAAGCAACTATACTAGGAAAGATATTATACCTGACGTAGATATTTATTTAGATTGCTGTGAGGAAGTGAGAACGAAAATTAATGAGTCGGAAATAAGATTTGATTTACCTTTGAAGCACGTCACTTCCAATCTAGATGATTTAAGAGTAGCAGGTAAAAGACTGGACGAAATTAGTAAATTCATAGACAAGGAACAAATTGAATTAGAAAGAGAGAAAAAAGTCCAAACATATTCAATTACTACGTATATCAGTATCAGTTTAATTGTCATAGTCATTGTATTTCTGTGTTGTGCGAAGTGTAATTGTTGTAAGTACTTATACAAGCAGTTGTTTGACGAGAATGGAGGAGGGAGCTGTTGTCGCTCGATTTGTGTAAGAACAACGGTAGTTAACGCAACTGAAACATCCAGACTACCTGTAAGACCAGGAGACAGAGACGAAGAAGTAGTAATTTATGAAAGGCATCCACGAGATGCGGACGACAGAGTATTCATAAAGAATAGACGATAGAACCTAGCAAGTAGTCATTTTCTTTCAGGGTAATATAAGGAATATTTTTGTGATATTACGATGTAAAGTTGTTTCTCTTTCAGGAAAAACAAAGAATTGTAATAATTTGATGTATTAACGGCACTTTGAATAGTGCGCATTAATGTACTTTTGGGGGGAGGTGTCAGGTCCCCAGAGGATTTAATTAACCAAATGACATAGCTATTCATAATGTAAAGGTTCAGCCAGTATTTCTTACGCGGACGCCGCGCAGTACCGCGGGCACGGAAGGGAAAGTGTCACACAGTACAAATAGCCGGAGCTAGTAAACACGTCGAGGGGACGAACAGCGCGTCTCCCAGACCTTGGAGGGTGAGAAGGAACTTTCCGTCAGGGACTCGGCTCGACATATCGAAACCAATGTAGGTCCATAGCAACGAAATGTCCGAGAAGACCGAAAAATAAGTTAGAGAAAGCGGATGCGAGGGCTGCGTCCGAGCAGGGCAGACCTTCACAATGAGTATTTAAGGGCATCCACGAGCAGCAAGAAGCAGAGTCGTCGCAGAAGTCGAAGAGGGCACAAGCAGCCCGGCAGCCTCGGGAAGGTAGCAGCCGCTACTAATGAGTTCATAGTAACTGCAACTACGAGAAGACGGTGATGCTCTGGTGGAATCAACTACAACTGTCAGTTAAGTAGAAGTTGTTACCGTGGAATAGTTTTGAACAGGGACAGTTTGTCTCTGTCTCAAGTAGCCTCTACAGCTAGTTCAGCAATAATAGGAACAAGTCACTGGCTGGGGCTTGTCTCCTGTGGATAGTATAAAGGTCCTTTATTTAAACGAAGAGTAAAGTGGAGATTCTGGCTGAATCTATAGAAGTATACAAAGTAAGGGGAAGGGTCTGACACCTCACATGTTCTCTGTGATATTAATCGAATAAATTAAGTTAAAGGAGAAATCTCACCTTACTGTGTTTTCAGTACTGACAATTCCCCTTTGTACCCGCTACCTATTGGAAGTATTGTATAAGGTATCTACACCTTCTGCACGCCCTTAGCCAGTCCAGGAGATTCTACTCCCTCTCACCTCCGTAATAAAGACTAGTTAAAGGGAACCACAAACCCATAATTGTCGTCAACGTCCTGATTGCGCCACGCAGGCTCGACCAACTCTGTATTGGTATCCGGGACCTGTGCCGGGACGCGACACTGCGAAAGAAATGTGGGTCGGCGTAAAACAAAGTTACATTATATTGAGAAGATAACTGAATTCGTGTAATGCCATATAGTATTACTGGAGGATGTCCGAGAGAGAGAGAGAGAGAGAGATAGCGAGAGGGGGGGGGGGGGAAGAGAGAGAGGCGGAGGAATGCCAGTGCGCCACTAAAAATGCAATATCCCTTCGACAACGCATACTCTGGCAACGCACATGTGTGGCAAAAACTTCCTAATGTGCAGCTTTCGGATTTTCTTAAATTATTTCAATATTGCAAATAATTGATTGTTATTGATTTCAGAGTTTTTATAATTACTTTACCCATTACGCTGATGACACCTGCCGCTAGTGTTTGTTTCACCTTCGGCCGGTGTGGGCTACATGTCAATTTAAAAGCCCTGCTTCTTCAAACTGATGCATACACAATGCCACCAAGCGACAGCCAGGGAAATGATGGCTGGAGCTCACCGAGCGGCCAAGCCGGACACAGCCTTTGCGCTAGGGTGTGCATCGAAGCGTTGTTGTCTTTGGGAGTGGCTACGAACGTTTTTTTTTTCTTCATCTTTGGTTGATGTCCATTGAAGAATTGTGTAGTCAGACATCGTTTATTGCTTCGATTAGCTTCCGATCGTCGATGTTTTGCTTTTCCTCTGGTGTTACAGGAATACGAACAAGGACTAAGAATGTATCACTCTTAGTGAGATATTCTTGTGCTTGCGTACTTTTGCTTGAGGGGCATATATATGATGTTTTTTAAGCTGTAACCAGTGTTACTATAGTTGTCCTTTAAATATTATTGTGATTTTAAGTGCTGCGCCAATTACCTTGGGCCGGCCGGAGCGGCCGAGCGGTTCTAGGCGCTACAGTCTGGAACCGCGTGACCGCTACGGTCGTAGTTTCGAATCCTGCCTCGGGCATGGATGTGTGTGATGTCCTTCGGATGGTTAGGTTTAAGTAGTTCTAAGTTCTAGGGGACTGATGACTTTTGA
Source organism: Schistocerca nitens (assembly GCF_023898315.1). Taxonomy (NCBI): domain Eukaryota; kingdom Metazoa; phylum Arthropoda; class Insecta; order Orthoptera; family Acrididae; genus Schistocerca; species Schistocerca nitens. Next base: position 1,032,959,770 of record NC_064614.1, read on the forward strand.
AGTTAAGTCCCATAGTGCTTAGAGCCATTTGAACCAATTGCCTCGGTTGGCACGTAGAAAGACTGATGTGCTGATGATACGTCGTTGTCATTTTACTTACAAGTCCGTGTCTCTTAATAATGTGTATGGGATGCAGGTTTGATTCCGCAGAAGCATAACAGTTGAAGGGGCTTGCTTTTAGTGAAAATTATTTCCTTTAACTACATATTAGTAAATAGTAATAGGGTGATGTTTCTGGTGATTATATTGCAGGGCATCTGGCATTGACTGGGCTTGGTTCATAATTTTTTTCTAATATGTCGGTAGACGTTGGTGGCCGTATTAATTATTTTATCACTAAGTTGGTTTAACTGTTCGGGCTTCAGTGGCTTTCCCAATTATATTTGTCTGGGGGTCATTAGGGGTCTCTGGGGTACACAGTTGGACATGGAGTATGTTGTGCCGATCGGAGTGGCTGCGCGGTTAGATGTGCCATATCACAGACTGCGCGGCCCCTCCCGCCGGGGGTTCGAGTCGTGTCCCTTGGCCATGGGTGTATATGTTGTTCTTAGCATAAGTTAGTGTATGTAGTGTGTAAGTCTAGGGACCATTGATCTCAGCGGTATGGTCCCTTAGGAATTCACACACATCTGAACATTTTTTGGATTCTGTTGTAGTATTAGTGTTGTTGGGATTTTTATCCTCTCTTTAACCTTTCAGTGGTTGTTACTTTCAGTTCATGTCTAGGAGCCATAAAGCACTTATGAATTTTAGTGGAGCTGATTTCCCATATGTCATACATGCAATAAAGTGGATCACTTGCTGCATTTAGTTGTTACATGATGTTACACTTTGGTATATATGAAGTTGACCGGGGTCACATTTCTAAGTGCGCTATAAATCACATATGATCGAACGTTCTGCAGAACCGTAAGTGATGAGTGGTCACAGACTTGGGTAGTGCAATATGATGACGTTGAAGTATCGCAAAATGGATAAACCTCAGCCTCCTACTCAAGTGTTTGCTCGTGGGACCAAGCAGGGGTTTCACCTCATGATGAAATTATATATCTGGTGAAATATTGAAACAACGATTGAAAGCACTCTCTTACTTTGAAATGATTATGATAATGTTAGGTAGCGTTATTTGAATGTTAATGCTTTTGGAGGTGTAATTCGTTTTTGAAGGGCTGTATTTTCGCTTCTTGAAACGGTTTAGTATCATAATGTTTTTTGAAATACGTGGTAAGTTCCTATAGAACAAAACTTCTGAGGTAATCGGTCCCTAGGCTTACACACTACTGAAACTAACTTACGCCAAGGAGGACACACGCAAAAACACACACACGCACACACACACACACACACACACACACACACACACACACACACACTCAGGCCCGAGGGGAGCCGCGTGAACATTAACAGGATGCCTCAAACCGCGTGGCTATCCCACGTGGCTAGCACTGTGTGTTTAATATGCAGTATTCATTTCACTGTATCATACTAACTATTCAGTAATTTCGATAGAGCCTCGTTTTCAAAATTTCCAATATAATTTTTTTGTAAACGAAATGATTACGTATACGTGTGTGCTTTTCTATGGATCTATTTAGTTGTATGTGATGTAAATACAATTCCGATAGCAGTTTTCATAAGCCACTGAATACGGCTTTGTCGACCTTGATTATAAAACGTGATACCATTTCAAAAATGTACAGTACCCATACAATTTGCGCTTCAAAGTATTTGGTTGTAACACGACGCTGTTGTCAATACTCCTTACTAACTACGGAAACTCCCCATCGCACACCTCTCAGATTTAGTGCCAATTGAAAACTGAAAGATCAAGCATGAAACCAGATGAAGATGTTCTGAACTTTGAAACAGAAGCAAAACAGAAGCAGTGAACGGTCCGAGCTCAAGACATGCAACACCGAAGATATTGCTAGAGCCACCGCGTTGGGGTTGTGTTGTCACAGTGTTGGTCCGCAGAGCGAGAGACCCGGGTTCAAATGTTCCTCATACCTTTCTTTCTTTCCTTTTTTTTCTATTAACGAACCTATGAACTGTCTGTCCGACCATTCACGTGTCTGTTCTCCTTTTGTGGTCTCGGTAATTGTCATGCTATGCGTAGCTTGTAGAACATGTTTTATATGGTAAGAGTATATTACGGTCGTGTGGGCGAGCGGTTCTAGGCGCTTCAGTTCGGAACCGCGCTGCTGCTACGGTCGCAGGTTCGAATCCTGCCTCGGGCATGAATGTGTGTGATGTCCTGCGATTGGTTAGGTTTAAGTAGTTCTACGTCTAGGGGACTGATGACCTCAGATATTAAGTCCCATAGTGCTTAGAGCCATATTACGGTCGTAAGTAAATGTGATGAAAAGTGGTTCAAAAATGGCTCTGAGCACTATGGGACTAAACTTCTACGGTCATCAGTCCCCTAGAACTTAGAACTACTTAAAACCTAACTAACCTAAGGACATCACACAACACCCAGTCATCACGAGGCAGAGAAAATCCCTGACCCCACCGGGAATCGAACCCGGGCGTGGGAAGCGAGAACGCTACCGCACGACCACGAGCGGTGGACGATGAAAAGTGGGAGCAGGCAGGATGCCACATAGACATGCTACAAAAATGAAAACATCAATAAATGGGTGTGTATTCAAGAGTCAAAATTTCCAAAACGAAAGGCACAAGTCATAGCATGGGATACTTTGTCTTGCAGACAAATTTTGCACCACGACACAGACACAAATCTGAATACAGCGAACTGACACTTCATTGATCGGACAGACGGTTCACAATTTTGTGAAAAAAAGGGCAACAGGGATATTTGAACCCAGACCTTCTCCTTCGCAATCAGCATAACGTCCACATAACGACGATGGCTTTATTATTCAAATGCATTAGTTACCGAACATCTTGAACTCAGAGGGTTCACTGTTTCTATTTTACTTCTGTTTCCAGTTCAGTACGCATCTTCCTGTTTTCATGTTTGATCTGTGTTCAGTTTTCCACATGCAAACCACTGGGTCATTTTATCACTAATTCTGAGGGCGTGCGATTGGGAATTCCCCTTGTAAGAATACCCGACATCAGTGAGCCGTGCGCGGCTCGTGTTCATGTAATTTATTGTTTGTCATCTTCTTTTACGATACTCCCGTCTCGTTTCCTTATTCCATTTACTGGCATCACTAACTTCTGCCTTACTTGCCTGTCAGTGGCAGCAGCAGCGCTTATCGATAAGTGCACAGTCGTGCCATCTCTGGAGCGACTGATAGTATTTCCGGTTCGTCGTGTGTCTGGAAAACAGTTGGAGACTGAGCAGGAGTGCAGTCGGGCACGCAGCGCCAGTGAGACGCTGACAGACAGTACTTGCCGACCTCTGGGGACACACATGCATTGTCCGAAGGAAGGAGACTGGAACGGGAACGACCGTTGGTTGGTTGTACGGTCGGTCGTCTCTGCGGGCGACGTGTATTTCGACTTTTGACCGTTTCCGAGTGTGTGGCAGTCGGTCGGTTGGGACAGAGCAGCGAGGAAGTCTCTGTGGCACTTAGTCAGGCCGGAGCCGCTGGCGGCGTGAACGCACGGTTGGTGTTCTCGCTTCTTGCGAGGTTTACGAAGTTCGTCGCCCACCGATCCTGGACGTTGAGTGCTCACTTAACCTACAATCAAGCCTCAACTGCTATCACATCTCTTCGTTTGATCCTGGAGGTTGCTTTCTGGGAGGTTGCCGTGGGCAACAGTGTGTGTGCATTGAAGTCAGCTGTGTGGTGTTTAACTTAATTCATTCCTTCATTAATGAAATGTAGGAAACCGTATCTTCTGCCTTATGACCGTTGACGTTCTGGTTACCTGCCCTGGTCTTCATCTACATCTACATCTACATACATACTCCGTAATCCACCATACGCTGCGTGGCGGAGGGTACCTCGTACCACAACTAGCATCTTCTCTCCCTGTTCCACTCCCAAATAGAACGAGGGAAAAATGATTGCCTATATGCCTCTGTACGACCCTAATCTCTCTTATCTTATCTTATCTTTGTGGTCTTTCCGCGAACTATAAGTTGGCGGCAGTAGAAATGTACTGCAGTCAGCCTCAAATGCTGGATCTCTAAATTTCCTCAGTAGCGATTCACGAAAAGAACGCCTCCTTTCCTCTAGAGACTCCCACCCGAGTTCCTGAACCATTTCCGTAACACTCGCGAGATGATCGAACCTAACAGTAACATATCTAGCAGCCCGCATCTCAATTGCTTCTATGATCTCCCTCAATCCGGCGTGATTGGGATCCCAAACGCTGGAGCAATACTCAAGAATAGGTCGTATTAGTGATTTATAAGCGGTCTTCTTTACAGATGAACCACATCTTCCCAAAGTTCTACCAATGAACCGAAGACTACTATCCGCCTTCCCCACAACTGCCATTCCATGCTTGTCCCACTTCATATCGCTCTGCAATGTTACGCCCAAATATTTAATCGACGTGACTGTGTCAAGCGCTACTCTACTAATGGAGTATTCAAACATTACGGGATTCTTTTTCCTATTCATCTGGATTAATTTAAATTTATCTATATTTAGAGTTAGCTGCCATTCTTTACAACAATCGCAAATCCTGTCCAAGTCATCTTGTATCCTCCTACAGTCACTCAACGACTACACCTTCCCGTACGCCACAGCATTATCAGCAAACAGCCGCACACTGCTATCCACCCTATCCAAAAGTTCATTTATGAAGATAGAAAACAACAGCGGACCTACCACACTTCCCTCGAGCACTCCATATGATACCCTCACCTCCGATGAACACTCACCATCGAGGACAACGTACAGGGTTCTATTACTTAAGAAGTCTTCGAGCCACTCACATATTTGGGACCCAACCCATATGCTCGTACCTTAGTTAGGAGTCTGCAGTGGGGCACCGATTCAAATGGCTCTGAGCACTATTGGACTTAACTTATCATCAGTCCCCTAGAACTTAGAACTACTTAAACCTAACTAACCTAAGGGCATCACACATATCCATGCCCGAAACAGGATTCGAACCTGCGACCGTAGCGGTCGCGCGGTTCCAAACTGTAGCGCCTAGAATTTCTCGGCCACTCCGGCCGGCTGGGGCACCGAGTCAAACGCTTTCCGGAAGTCAAGGAATATGGCATCCGTCTGATACCCTTCATCCATGGTTTACAAGATGTCATGTGAAGAAAGGGCGAGTTGCGTTTCGCAGGAGCGATGCTTTCTAAAGCCGAGCTGATGCATGGACAGCAACTTCTCTCTCTCAAGGAAATTCATTATATTCGAACTGAGAATATGTTCGAGAATCCTGCAACAAAACGATGATAAGGATATTGGCCTGTAATTTTGAGGATCCGTTTCTACCCTTCTTATATACAGGCGTCACCTGCGCTTTTTTCCAGTCGCTCGGGACTTTACGTTGGGCAAGAGATTCGCGATCAATGCAAGCTAAGTAAGGTGCCAATGCAGTAGAGTACTCTCTGTAAAACCGAATTGGAATCCCATCAGGACCTGGCGATTTATTTATTTTCAACTCATTCAACTGCTTCACAACCCCAGGGATGTCTATCACTATGTCCTCCATACGGGAATCTGTACGAGACTCAAACGGCGGTATGTTTCTACGATCCTCCTGCGTGAAAGATTTCACAAAAGCGGACCTACCACACTTCCCTCGAGCACTCCATATGATACCCTCACCTCCGATGAACACTCACCATCGAGGACAACGTACAGGGTTCTATTACTTAAGAAGTCTTCGAGCCACTCACATATTTGGGACCCAACCCATATGCTCGTACCTTAGTTAGGAGTCTGCAGTGGGGCACCGATTCAAATGGCTCTGAGCACTATTGGACTTAACTTATCATCAGTCCCCTAGAACTTAGAACTACTTAAACCTAACTAACCTAAGGGCATCACACATATCCATGCCCGAAACAGGATTCGAACCTGCGACCGTAGCGGTCGCGCGGTTCCAAACTGTAGCGCCTAGAATTTCTCGGCCACTCCGGCCGGCTGGGGCACCGAGTCAAAATTTTCAGCTTTAGTTCAAATGGTTCAAATGGCTCTGAGCACTATGGGACTCAACTGCTGAGGTCATTAGTCCCCTAGAACTTAGAACTAGTTAAACCTAACGAACCTAAGGACATCACAAACATCCATGCCCGAGGCAGGATTCGAACCTGCGACCGTAGCGGCCTCGTGGTTCCAGACTGCAGCGCCTTTAACCGCACGGCCATTTCGGACGGCTCAGCTTTAGTTTTGATGTCTTCCGTTGCCAGGCCAGACTGATCAGTGAGTGACTGGATGGAAGCCTTAATTGACGTAATTTTCGGCAGTGAGTTTTCCTCGTCATGCTGATGCTGTCCAGCACGGCGTGTAGTTCGACAGCTGAGGTGTTGTTGGTAGTTTTGCGCGTTTATTCTGACTTGGCTGGATTGGGCACCGGTATCCAAAACGTTGTGCTATTGACATCTTGTTGTCGTTTTCCTGGTCGGGTGGAGCAGAACTGATGTCGTGGGTTGGTTCGTCGGCTGGCTTTCGGTTGCCTGTCTCACCTAAACTTGCATTAGTGTTACCTTCCCAGGCCGACCCTTGGAACCTTCTGAGCACCGCTCCTTGTGTTTTACATAGTGATTTCCTTTTTAGTCTTAAGTACTCTGTGTGGCCTTGAGGCGAGTTTTAGCTTATTAAAACTGCAAGGCTTTTCTTCTTAGGCCTTAAGCCATCAATTTGTTTCAAGTTGGTTGTGGCCTTCAGCCGCGTTTTCAGCATTTCAAAACAAAAGTTGAAAGATTTTGCCTATGCCTTAAGTAGTAAGTAATATTTTTTTGTTTGTATGTGGCCTTCAGCCGAGTTCTCCACTTTAAATTAAAAATTGGATATTTCTTTGTCTTGGATTTAAGCCGTGAGATTGTTTGGGTTTCATATGTGGCCTTCAGCCGAGTTTTGTGTGAAGAATTTTAGGATAAAGCCTTTAGCTTACTTTAGTAGAAATTTACATGCTCTTCCCTCAGGCCTTAACCCGTAAAATTTTTTTCTGCATGGTGTATGGCCGTCAGCCGAGTTTTAATCTCTCTTAAATTAAAAATTCTAAATCCTTGTATTGCCCTGAAGTTCATGTTGTTCTTTGGTATGAGGCCTTCAGCCGAGTTTTACACGAGATATTTTAAGATAACCGTCCCACCGCTGCGGTCGCAGGTTCGAATCCTGTCTCGGGCATGGATGTGCGTGATGTCCTTAGGTTAGTTAGCTTTAAATAGTTCTAAGTTCTAGGTGACTGATGACCTCAGATGTTAAGTCCCATAGTGCTCAGAGCCATTTTTTTTTAAAGATAAGGCCTTCTGCCTTTGCAAATTGAAAGCTCTCCTTCCGGGGCCTTAAACCGTTAAATTTTTTTATGACATACGGCTTTCAGCCAAGTTTTTAGCCTATTTAGATTAAAAATTGAAAATCTTTTTCTCGGCCTTAAGCCATAACACTGTTCTTGATCAATGTGTGGCCTTCAGCCGAGCTCTATGGGAAAGATTAAAGCTAAGTCCTTAAGCCTATTTATATTGAAGATAAAATTTTATTTTCTAAAGAAGTGAAACCTCCAGGTGAACTCCTGTACTCAATTCCCTGCTTAGGCTTTGTGCCGTGGACTTTCGATATGGCCTTCAGCCAGTTTAAATTAAATGAAAGTAGGTCTTTCGGCCGGCCGGTGTGGTCGAGCGGTTCTCGGCACTCCAGTCTGGAACCATGCGACCGCTACGGTCGCAGGTTCGAATCCTGTCTCGGGCATGGATGTGTGTGATGTCCTTAGGTTAGTTAGCTTTAAGTAGTTCTGAGTTCTAGGGGACTGATGACCTCAGACGTTAAGTCCCATAATGCTCAGAGCCATTTGAACCATTTTTAGGTCTTTCGTTAAAACCTTGAGAGTTTTGATTCTTGCTTGTGTGATTGTGTGTTTTACCAAACAAAGTTTACGTCTTGAGTGCAACTGACAGTATCTTATTTTTGGCCCATTTCCACAAATATAACCGCTCTGTCCTGCTAGTCCAGGAATTTCAATCAGTATTATAGCGATGAGACTACTGACAGAAGAGCAGAGCACGTGAATGGATGTATTGAGAATGGACGGGTTTAGATACTTTGTCTCACAAGGCAAGAGCGTGGAAGTCGCCACACGGTTCCAAATCACAAGTCTAATCGAGTTCGCTGTCGGAGGACTCGTATTTGCAGTTTAGATTTTTGGCAGTGGTGGTATATAAACCTGTCAGAGTTTCTCTCTCTCTCTCTCCTGGCAATGTGAGTCGATGTTGTCGCCAGGGGCCACTGTGAGCTGAGCGAGGGGGGTGACTGATTTGGCACCTACAAGCCGCACGGGCGCGCCGGGTGCCGTCGCGTATCCCAGGCGGAAATCGAGTTACAGGCAAACAGCGTGCAGGCGGCCCGCTGTGAGGGGCGCGTGTTTGGCGCCGCCGTGTGCTGTGGTGTCACACGCCCTGCGCGCCGTAATGCGATTAGCGGGACACGCCTCCCCCAGGACGCGCACCTGCGCCCCGCGCAGCCGGCACCTCACTGGGGGGACCTGTACGGTCCGTAGCCGAGCCCTCTCCTGACCGGCGCAGTTTGCGATTGGCCCACACCGCCGCGGACGCGTTGTGGTAGCTGTTTAGTTTGACGTTCATTGGCTACTCTTAATGGTTATTTGCTTAAAAGACTAAACTACTTTGCTGTCAGTCCCTCGACTCGGTGGAAAAATAACGTAAAAATTATGATACGAGAAAGAGAGAAATGTCATGTGCATGGTCTGTGAAAATGTCATCGCGGTTGAAAACTACGTGACAGTACCTTTATGAAGGTTTGTACAGACTGAATTACCTGAAATCTGAACCGCAGATATTGCGGAAATTCAACGAGCTGTTGTTTTTTGATCTGCGGTTTTCACGCAATGGATTGATAGTCGGGGTTAGCAATATTAGCCAGCAACTGTTTCTAATAATACTTACGAAGTGCATTTTTCTGCAAACATACACCTTTCTTTTAATGGAATCATCGCGAGTATTGACATTAGCATTCTGTGTAGTAAGTCCTCACTACTTAACTTACCAGTCCACCTAATGTTCAACAGTCTTCTGATTACTAGGGCATGTGGGGCACCACCTCCCGTTGCATTATTGCCAGATTTATTCGAGGTGGCGGATACAAGATGGCGACGATAGTTGTGGCAACTTCGCAATGATGTCTTGGTGGGAAGCTCAAGGTCAACTGGGCAATCTTCACTAACCTAACCCACTCCCCTCCCGTTTCGTGGGAAGAATGGTGGGAAAAAGGTAAATTGGGCTACCTCCACTAACGTAAGTCATCCAGCCATCACGTGTTCCTTGGAATTGGCACGAAAAGAGTCTGTGCTGGGGTACTGGACAGGTTGGACGTATGTCTTTATTTTTCGTGCTTTGTTTATTTAAACAATTTGAGTTGTCATAGGCGGTAGTTCCATCCAGTGTGTTCACTATGAGGTCTACAGTCCAGTTGACCTAGTACACAGTATCACCACCAGAGGGCGCTGTTGTGCCTCCCATTTCGCAATCCAAGATGGCGGTCTGGGGAAAAATGAAAGGAAAAGGACTAAGTCTGTGAGGAGGAGCTCGATTTGTTGGACAGGAAGCTGGAGGCTTTTCATCAGCAGATACAGCAACAGACTTCAGCAAATAATGAGATGCCTGAGCACCAGACTTGTAAGAGTACAGTTGTACTGCCTCTAGTAGTAGGAGGAGGGGTGTATGATGTTTGTTTTTCTCTAACAAATCGATTTATGTACCTTGCATGTTGTTTTTGTAGGCGAGACAGACCAATTGCCATATGTCGATTCTAACGAGGATAATGACATGCTTGAATGGGTCAGGCAAAGGGCCTCTGAAATAGAGATGGGAAGCCGTCATGATCTGATCCTGTTGATGCTGATGATGACGTCTTTGAATGTGTGGTGGAGTCACCCGATGAAGAGTTAGTGCCTTGGAGCCAGAGTCGAAAAAATAATTACTCACTCCGCTCATAACCTTGTGATCGTCACTATTGTTCCTTTCACTGCGCCAGCAGCAGTAAAAATTTTTTATATAAACGTAGGCTTCCACGGCCATTGTCACATTCAATAAAAATTTACTCGGTTTGTGATCGCCTTGTCAACATCTATAAAACTACCGACGTTTCGGTCCCTTTTGCAAGCTGCCTGAAGCGGTAACAAACCCAGAAAAATTTTATTCAATATAATTTTTTTTTATTTCTTCTTCTACAGTGGTCGCTTCTCCGCAGCCGCAACACAGCGTGGCGCGCATACCGGTGGTGGCTACACCCTCTTCCTCGCCTAAGCGGCGGCCGGTAAGACACGCACCGCCTATAAGGACGCTACTAGTCGCCGCGCCGGAAGCCGCCGTCGCCGCCGTCGCCGCCACCCCGCCACCGCCGCTCTGGCGTCTGTGGGCCGAGCAACGAGCTACTTCAGTTACTGGGTCAGGCTTGTGGCAGCAACAACAGCATCGAGACCCATCGCCGCAGCCTGGTTGTTCCCTTTGTTCTGACCCAGTAGGACCGCAGCATTCTCCTCCGTCATCATCATCATCATCATAATGATCAACATCATATTAACCTCCTCAGAATCGGCGAAATGTCAATGTATGTGGGCCTCGGCGCATTCTAATTTGCACCTCCCCAGCCCATCATCATTGGGGTAGACACAGAGTAGCATTAATACTAATAGAGAAGATCCTGTAGCTAGTAGCAATTCTCTCTCCCGATCTTTTAGTGAAGGACATCAGATCAGTAATACCATACTGCAGTTGGAATACTCGGTGACTGCAGACGCCTCTGAGGAGCGAATCCTGTTCTCAAGGATCGAGAACCCAGCAGGAGGGTACCATGGTCCTGTTAGTTTTCCATGGGCATGCCTTCCTGTCGTTGAACCACAGTTTTTCCAAGTAGTCCATGATCCGCAGTGTCTCACCATTAAATGCAGTGCGGTTTCGCAAATCCACCTTGAGTGCTGTACTGGACTGGTTTTCCGAGATGGAAGTCAGAGGGTCAGCTAAAGCACTCAGCGGAAAACTACACCTGGACAGCGATATACATGTCTATAATCCGGTAAATGGTCTAGATATATCAAGCTCCCTAAAGATATAGTTCACTATCAGGTATGCATCAATGTCGAAAATAGAAAGGGTCAGGCTTGTTTTGCAAGGTCGATCATGGCTTACGGGTGAAATTACAATTATGGAGATCATCCCGAGCGTCCCAGAACATATTATGTGACAATAATCGTGGGTGTTGTAACTTTGATGGCATAGAGTTCCCCGTCCAGATCCTGGTCATACCTAAATTTGAGGCTCAAAATGCCGGAATATCAGCTCTTGTTTATGGCCGTGAGAAGAAAAGCAAGTCAGATGAGGAAGACAAGCATTCTGTCGTCGGCCACCTCCATTTCTCAAAATTTTCCAGTGAGATTTGCATGTAAACATGCTGCCCTTCACTGCAGATCATAATTATGACTATGTTTGGATCGAAGACATGTCCCGACTCTTTTACAGCCATTTGTCGATAAAGGACATAAAAATGCATATTTGCTTCAGGTGCTTGAATTATTTCTCCCCAGACAAGTTATTAGCGGCGCATCTAGTGAATTGTGCTCCCAAGAACCCAGTACGTGTTGTTATGCCTACTGAGGAAAACAAATTCATAAAGTTCGCTCAAAACCTGAAACGATGCCCATCTGTAGTGTACACCAACTTCCAATGCCTCCTCGCTCCTGTGACGCACTCTGAATGTGACCCAGTGGCCTCACATACCAACTTTACAGAAAAATACATACCATATGCGGCAGCGTACCAAATTGTGTCCTATGATTCCAGTCATAACCGCTACGTATCTCATGTCGAGGATAATCCTGCAGTTCGGCTGCTCACTGAGCTCGAAAAACTTTCTTGGGAGGTTGGTAAGCTTTACAGCAACAACTTTCCCGTGACCGAATCAAAGGAGAATGAAGATTTGCGTAATAACGCAGTTAACTGTCATATTTGCGGGCTTCCGTTAGACAGAAAAGTGGAAACTCCTCTTGGGGCCTCTGTCATCTTACGGGGAAGTTCTGTGTCGCTGCTCACAATATGTGCAAATTGAAATACCAGCTACCGGGTCACATAGCAGTTTTCTTCCATAATTTAAGCGAGGATGATACTCACTTTCTAGCGAGGATGACACTCACTTTCAGCACTTGGCTGATTTCGGTTGGGAGCAAAATCAGGTCAGTGTCCTAACTGATTGCGTCGAGATAAAAAATTCATTCTCCAAACGAATGACGCCAAGAATTACGCTCCGCTTCCCTGATACGCTCCATTTTCTGCAGGTGCCAGTAAACTCGCTGAAACTCTAATTCGGGAAGATGTGCATATCACTCGACGAGGAAAGGTTTCAACTTCTAACTAGGAACGGGGTTTTCCCCAATGCGAATATGGGTAGTACCACAAAAGTCAATGAAACCAGGCTACCTGACATAACTGCACTCTCAGCAACCTTACAGTGGAGCATGCAGTGAATGTCTGACGGAAATTCAACATCTCCGCTTTTGCATAGTATGCATGGTTTTACATGGATACAGACGAGTGCTTGCTTGCGGACATTTTCGAGAAACTCTATAGTCTATGCATGGGCACATATTCTCTGCATCCACCTTTTATTACACAGCACCTGGGTTGTCTTAGGACGCAATGCTCAAGAAAGCAAAGTGCAGCATTGAATTATTGACCGATACTGGCATGCTTCTTTTCTTTGAAGAAACAATCCGTGGGTGACCTTACCAGTGTGTCCATAGACAGGTGAGAGCAAAAAACCAGCGGATAGATGACAGGTTTTACGCATCCCTTGATTCGCGTTACATAATGTACCTGGATGTAAATAACCTATACTGGTACACCATGCAGCAATCACTGCCGATTGCTGATTTTCGATGGGTGCCCTAAGACGAATGGAAGGGATTAGGTGCAAAGATCATAGGAGATATGGCCCTTGATTCTGATGTAGGATATGTGGTGGAGGCAGAAATCACGTACCTTATTACTTTGTATGATGTGCACGTCGATTTGCCGCTGTGTCCAGAGCAATTAGTTCCGCGAAGAGGCTCAACTCCAAAGATGATGACAATGTGGGGGAACATGCGGACATACGTTATTCATTTTCGTAATTTTCAATAGTGTCTCAGTTTGGGTATGCAGTTGGTTAGACTCACCCGCGCTATCTCCTTCAAGCAGTCCCTCTGGCTGAAGGAGTGTACTGATCTGAATACGAGACAGAGAGCTTTCGCGATGTGTGACTTTGAGAACGATTTTTACAAATTAACGACTAATTCAGTTTTCAATCAAATAACGGAGAATTTGAGGGAACGGTGTAAAATTTAGATTAGAATCGAATGGGATGGGCGTTATGGCGTAAGAAAATGCATTGCCAGATCAAATTTTGAGCGGGTCACCATATTAAATAAGAACTTTGTTGCTGCGGAGATGGCGAAGACTGCAGTCTAGTTTACGAAACCTATTTATGTGGGAATATGCGTACTAGATCTATCCAAATTCTACATATATGGCTTTCATTATGAGTCTGCGAAAACTCATTTTGCAGATCCTAAATTTCTTTATGTGGCTACAGATAGCCTGATTGTTGGGTGAATAACTGCGATCCTTGTGAATGAATGCGGTTTCACAGTAATGAATTCGACAAGTCCTCATCCTCAGCCGATGATCCTTATGGTATTTTTCCACAGAACAAGAATGTTATCGGCCTTATGAAGGACGAGCAATATGGATTGCTGATTGTTGAGTTTGTAGGTCTGCGATACAGAATGCATGCGTGTCACACATTGGATGGTGCAACACGGAGGCAGGCTAAGGGTGTGCGTCATATGACATCGAGAGTCCTGTACAGTTGTGTTCGTGGAGCTGCACCGCAACTGCCGCATATGTTATGGCAGACCGGTATTCGATCGAGAACACACGAGGTGTACACTGTGCTGCAGTCTAAAATCGGCCTTTCCAATGACGGGATTGAAACACTCCCGTAAACGCACTACTCACTTGTAGTGAGAGAAAAGGAGAGGGTCTATGAGTCAGAAAGACAGAATGAGAGAGGTACAGTGAGGTGGAGAGAGAGAGTGTGTGCATGGAGAGTAGTGGTATGACCCTTTTATCATAGTGTAAGTAACTTTGTGTGTGTGTGTGTGTGTGTGTGTGTGTGTGTGTGTGTGTGTGTGTGTGTGTGTGTGTGTGTGTGTGTGTGTGTGTGTTTGTGTGTGTGGTGCAAATATTTGTGTGTAGGATGTACATGTGTATATGGATACACATTAATCATATGCAGAAGAAAAGACAAAAGGAGAATGAAAAAATGTATATATTCACACCATGTGTGAGAAAGAAAAACATTTAGAAAAGTATAAACAAAAATATATTAAAAAGCATAAACAGAAAAAAATATTTGTACATTTATTTATTTGTTCATATAAAATGTACGTGTAGCCTGTAAAAATGTATATTTACCCACCGTGTGCATCTTGTAAATTGAATAGTATTTAAGTTTTTTCACCTGCCACTAGCCATACGAGTTAGAATAGTTTTTAAATATTTGTTTATATCTATATAGCTCAGACCATCAGAACTGGTATTGTAAGAAGCTTTGCTATTGGAGCTGTTGAAATTAGCTCAGACCATCAGAACTGTTGTTGTAAAACCCTTTGCTATTGGGTTTGTTGAAATAAGATTTTTAGTTTTCACAGTCCATCAGAATTATTGTAAAAACTATGCTACTGGGACTGTGAAATTTAGTTGTAACAAAGAAAGTATCTCTGCATTAGCTTTTAGCCTAGATACATAAAAAAATTTCCAGTGCTATTGGGAGAAAACAATGTAAAAAAATATTCTCGACCGGTGTTACTGTTGTAGCTGTGTAAGTTAAAAGTATTTCTATATTGGAATAGCACAGTCAGTTTGTACCTCAAGAATACTATTTGTACCTCAAGAACTATATTGTATCTGTGTGAACTGAATAAACGAATAAAAAAATCGTCACCATACGTCTTTGTTGTTGTTACTTACTAAGAGCTGTCGTCTGTCTCCTGTGCTTGAAGAAAATCACAGAAATAGCATCTGCTTAAAATTATACACTGTCAAAGCGGGAACAGGACTGAAGAAAAAAGACCACACAAGTTGTGAGGTAAAAATTCATTTATTTCTCATCCAACTCCATTTTACATTTTCATAAGCAGACACGGCAACACTATTTTCAGACATCTTTTCCTTTTTCTTCTTGAGTCGATGGAAAGTAGGGCACGCATAGAATTTTAGCAAACTTGAAGATTCGACGCATCCATGAGGTCTTCATATATATGAAGACAGTAACTTATTCTCGAAAGAACAGTTACTGTTACGCTCTATCCATCTGAGCCACCGAGGACACGGATGAATAGCGCGACTGCAGGGACTTATCCCTTGCACGCTTCCCGTGAGACCCACATTCCCAACTGTCCACAATTCTACATATGTATTATACCTTATAGAAGCGTGCAAGGGATAAGTCCCCGCAGTCGCGCTATTCATCTGTGTCCTCGGTGGCTTAGATGGATAGAGCGTCTGCCATGTAAGCCGGAGATCCCGGTTTCGAGTCCCGATCGGGGCACACATTTTCAGCTGTCCACATCGAGGTATATCAACAACACCTGTCGGCAGCTGAGGTTGTTAGTTAGTCATCATTTATTCATGAGATTTTCCCCTTCACGTAGATGATGGTATTCGTGTGGTAGAATGATTGAAGGGGCGTCACAATATCTCTATAGGGTATACCAGGATCATCCCAATGAATTCCATGGTAGAAATGTATTAACCATTTGCACTCTTCCGTGTCTCAGCACACTTCACATACTTGAAAGACCTTGGTGATGCGATGTTTGCTGAGAATGGCTCTATTATTCTCGCATATTTTGTGTACGCTATGAATGCAACATCTTTAAATACAAACTGTCTACGCTCACGATCATAGAAATCCTGACTGTCTGCAACGATGTTCACACGTTTAGGTACCATTGTGCATTGCTCTAGGTAAGGCGCAGCATCTGTTCATTTATACAGCTCGTTGCACAACACCGGTGGGCAGGCAGTAGTTGATCATACGGCCGTCTAGAACTAGAGCATACGCGGCAGTGTGTACTAAGAAATTTGTCAAAGCTTCGAATTCAATTTGCACAGCTGTAGTTCCAGACTTAACTATCTCGTTCTGTTTCGAGCAGTCTGTCACGATGACCAGTGATAGCTACTTGAACTTCCGTGGGCTGAGCAGACACTCTCCACCTTCTTCTTCAGCACTTTCATAATAAGAAGCACAAAACCTCACATACATGTCATGTGCTAGACTGTATACTTTCTCATTCTATTGCAGGTATAAATTGTCATGTGAGTAGAATTCTGAATACGTTAAACTTTGGCATTAGTTAACTTGAAGTTGTCGGACACATTGGAAACATTTGCTATATTCCGTCTTCTATCAGTCTGATGATTATTATGTTTGGTTTGTCGGGCGCTGAACTGCTTGGTCATCAGCATCTGTACGAAGTCCCAATTTTTACACAATCCAACCTTTGTCACAACCCAATCTAGCCACTGTCACGAATGACGATGATGATAAAATGATGAGGAGAACACAAACACCCAGTCCCTGGTCAGACAAAATCTCCAACCCACCCGGGAATCGAACCCGCAACCCCGTCCTCCAGAAACAGCTGCGCTAGCCACCATTAAAAAAAACTTATTTTGTTCGTTTCATCTGCTCGGGGAGGACGTCGCAAGACACCCGTTTCAGTTCGTCGTTGATCCATTAACTCAGTTTTTTTATGACAGAGGGCAGCTAGCCCTCTGACCGAACACGCTGAGCTACCGTGCCGACCTGCTATTGAAACTTCCTGGTTGATTAAAACTATGTGCCGGACCGAGACTCGAACTCGGGACCTTTGCCTTTCACGGGCAAGTGCTCTACCAACTGAGCTACCAAAGCACGGCCCAATGTAGCCACTGTCACGAATGATGATGTTAAAATGATGAGGAGAACACAAACACCCAGTACCTGGACAGAGAAAATCTCCAACCCAGCCGGGAATCGAACCCGCGATCCCGCCCTCTAAAAACAGCTGAGCTAGCCACTAGACCATGAGGTGTGGACTCTATCCGGTTGAAACGCAAGTATGATGAATATAGGAGTCCATAGCTGCGAAGAGCCTTCTCGTCTGGTACACTGATGTGAGTCATTTTCCATAATATCTTGCTGACTGTGATCAAATTCTCTTCTTGAGCTCCATACCAGAATGAGTTCACGTTTAGCACGACGACAGTCGGCAACGGTTAGCTGCGCTCACGTATTCAATACATGTGACGTCACACTACTGCGCGGAAGTTAGCGGAAGTGGAATTTTGCTGTAGTCAGTAGCGAGCCACGGTGTAAATCGGACATTCAACAAAGCTACGATCTCCCTTGGAAACGTCCTCTGCAGATAGGGACGAAACGTCGAGTTTTGAAGCTAAATCTCTTAGAGCACGGTACAATAGCCAGGAATATTTTATTAACTGTGAAAGTTTACATTTTACAGACTTTACTCGATGGGTTGCATTGTTTTCCTCAGATACACGCAGATGCGCAGTCTCGTTAAATCAAGAATGCTTCTTAATGTGAATCCATGTAAGTACGCCCCCAAAACATAGACCATGGTTAAGTTTCCTAATTAGGGCTTAGGATGTCTGGCCATTAATTATCTATACATTTTATTCCATATAGGCCTAATTGTGGTTTCTGCCATTCCAATTGGGGACCTGTACTTTCTGATGCGAGAGGCTTTCTTGCAGACCACGTGCCTGGTATGTGCCATTTAAACCTATTTTAACCTTAGTTACGCATCCCGCGTGAACTCACATTTTAGTGTAAGTGTAGGGTTTTTCTTCCTAAGAACTTCTGTTTGATAACTATGAATTACGGTTGCAATTATCCCACCAAGAGAAACGTGTGTTACAGGACGTCTAGTCGCGTAGCAAATTAGTCAGTGTTTCTGCTGGTATGAACTTCAATGAGAAGTGTTTTGTGCATAACATAGTACGGAAGCTCATTTCGGCTATGTTGAGCCAAGGCAGTGACCACCTACCTGTCTATATGAATAATATTAAACAGTTGTGCATTCGGAAAGAGATTAAGGAAGTGTACAAAGAGAAGGAACACATGGGTAGGAGATTACACGTAGCTCACCTTGCTTAGGAGTTGCAATAAGTGCTGAAGTTTTGATGTTACATACAGGAATATTTTTAGGGTGGCTGGGCAACAGCGATGGTCCCGTTGTCTCCCATGTTGAGTCTTACCCTAGGGTTCAAAATCGTACCATTATTCAGTTTTCAGACCAGGAACTAAATTTGTTACACAACAGCCTCTCATTTAATAACAAAGAACTATTTGCACAGGAGCAAGTGGAATGTTTAATAGCTTACACGACTGCGGCCCTAGAGCAAATGATAGTCGTCCCTGCCATGAAAAATAGTGATGCAATTAAAATTAATAAGGTTAGGCTCTGTCAGTAAAAGGGCCGTAAGGGTTCCAGAGATAGTTACTCTGATCAACTGGTGGCTGCAAACAAAATTAAGATATTCGCTGAGAGTGAGGCCCCTACTATTACCGCAGGTAAGGGGAGAGCCGCCCTTGATTTTGTATCAAGCTAAGTATAAACGGAAATAATAAATATGTTCTTACTAACTAGTGTATCACATAAATTAAGGTCATACATAAAGATATCACACTGAGATCAGACCAGTTCAGGAATACTCTCCTCATTCCTATGATCTCAAGAATCCTCACCTTAAAGGGCACCGGCCGGTGTGGCCGAGCGGTTCTAGGCGCTGCAGTCTGGAACAGCGCGACCGCTACAGTCGCAAGATCGAATCCTGCCTCGGGCATGGATGTGTGTGACGTCCTTAGGTTAGTTAGGTTTAAGTAGTTCTATGGGACTGATGACCTCAGAAGTTAAGTCCTACAGTGCTCAGAGCCATTTGAACCATGTGTATTATCACGCAATAGGCGAGAGAGTGTGATAGATATGATACGCGAGTTGGGATGGAAGTCATTAAAGCAAAGACGTTTTTCGTCGCGGCGAGATCTATTTACGAAATTTCAGTCACCAACTTTCTCTTCCGAATGCGAAAATATTTTGTTGATCCCAACCTACATAGGTAGGAATGATCAACAAAATAAAATAAGAGAAACCAGAGCTCTAACAGAAAGGTTTAGATGTTCGTTTTTCCCGCGCGCTGTTCGGGAGTGAATGGTAGAGAGATAGTATGATTGTGGTTCGATGAACCCTCTGCCAAGCACTTAAACGTGAACTGCAGAGTAATCATGTAGATGTAGATGTAGATGCAGATGTGAACCTTAAAGGGCACCCTTAAGACACATAAACAGTTTGCCCTCACAAGGCCGATTATTAACCCGATTCGTAGTCTGGGGCATCAGTTGGCTGGGAATCTGAACAAGATCCTTATCCAACATTACTTGTTTCCTGAAATGTGTATGTTTGAAGATCGGAAGCAGGTTATTGTGCACTTGCAGACATTGAATATACCCAGCGAAGCATACTTGCTTCCTTTGGTGTGGAAAGTATCTATTCATGAAATTCTGGGCATCGTACAGGAACTCTTTCGGAAATTCATTATACTGTTTACTTACATTAATGACTTCATGAAATTTTTGTTCAAAAATGGTTCAAATGGCTCTGAGCACTATGGGACTTAACATCTATGGTCATCACTCCCCTAGAACTTAGAACTACTTAAACCTAACTAACCTAAGGACATCACACAACACCCAGCCATCACGAGGCAGAGAAAATCCCTGACCCCGCCGGGAATCGAACCCGGGAACCCGGGCGTGGGAAGCGAGAACGCTACCGCACGACCACGAGATGCGGGCGAAATTTTTTTCGGTGGTCCTGGAATACATTATTTTAAATTGGGGGAACATGTGTGCAAACAAAATACAGGGCTGGCCATGGCTCCTCTATTGCCACGGCTTTAGCCGACATTTACATGGCACATTTCGAAGAAAGGTTCTTTAACGAACACCCGCACTTTAGGGCCAGGATCTTAGCCTATAGGTGGTATGTCGATGATTTCATTGTAATTTCTGATGGCAGTAAGGATCAGATAGATGAAACGCTTAGGGAGCTTGAGCCGTGGCGTTTTGTTGGCGCGCCAGCGTATTTGCAAGCATCTCACCTATGCGCTTTTCTCTTTGCTTGTGGCATGTACTGAGTTTTGGCTGCCTTATCTTTGCCGGAGGAGTTAACTGGAGGCTCTCGCCAAGGACGTGAACAGTTGGCGTTCGATGTTACCTGAGGCCGGAGTGCGCTTGTAGTGGAGCGGGAACCGACCACGTGAATGGGGCAGCTTGGTGGGGAGCCTTTCCTGTCACCTGTGAGGGTGACAGGTGCTGCTGGTTGCGTGCTACAGCTGCAAGACCGTAACCTGTTTATCAAATATACTGCATTCGAGTGTTTGGTAGCCTTAGCGCAGTGAGCCCCAGTAAAGTTTATAATGAAGTTTTCTGAATTCTGCTCGTTACGGTTTTCACTGAACATTGGGGCATAAGAGTTCACGTAATTTAATTGTGACTAAGACTGCAGTGTCCGCTGGCCTTGCTAGTGATTGTAAGTTTTTTTTAAATATCTTAATAGCAGGCAATTCTCCTTAAGGTTACTGATAAGATTTGCGCTGTTGGTTTTATCTTGCCTATGGAGTTCATTCGCAGTGGGGCAAAGGCAGTGTACTGTTTTACTAGCGAATAATTTAACCTTTTATTTAATATCTTTTGGTGGTTGTTTACAATGTCCCTGCGGACCTGTTCTGTTCGCTTGTTAAATGTTACAGCTGGCTGGCTGGTGTTTTAGAGTAAGAGCTGCCGGGGCTGTGAAACCCATGGCAGCGGGAGGTGACTCCGGGTCGAAGCTCGAGAAGTGGGTCTTGTACGAACTGCCGCCTTCCGCCTTTCGCCTTGGCTTCTCCAAGTTAAGTTTTCGTTCTGCCTTCAAGCGACCTGGCCTCACTCCTCGCTAATTAATTCTGGTGGTAATTACATTTACTTTGGTACTTACTATATTTATTATAATTATTAAACCTTGTCTCAAGAGCAACATGCAACTGTGAAAGGTTGTTGCTGTGCTACTCTTAGTAAGACTTTGCGCTGACTAATTGTGTTACTGGGCCTTGGAGCCGAAGTTTGAAACCTTGGTAAGCCTTAGTTATATTGATTGACACTTGAGTGTGAAACAAGTGTCTTTGTGTTAACTTCATCCTGCTATTTATTAGGTGCATCTCTAGCAGGTTGTTATTTAGGTAAATGTTGTTGAGTTCTCAGTGTCCGAAGACAAGTCAGAAATATTGTGTGTCTTAATTTAAGCCGTCAGGTGCAAGATTGTCAGCGGTTATAAAATTTTCTTGTATATGAGGTAGACTTTGTTTCATAAAAAGACATTCACTAAATTTTTGTGACTTACTATTCTTATTACCTAAAATAATCAGGATTAAGATATTGTTGTTTTAAAGGTATTCGTTGATATGAGTGTTAAATAAAACGATTGATAATAAAAGGGGTCCAGTACTTCCTATCGTTTCCCTATTCCCTAGTAGAAGAACGTTTCAAAGCTTAATATCCAACATCCTAATATTACATCTACCATTGAGTTCTTGCTGGGAGGTACGCTACACTATTTGGATATGAACCTCTCCGTTAAGGAGGGAAAAGTGGCTTTCGATGTTTATCGTAAGCCTACTATGAAAGATACGTTGATTCATGATACTTCTGCCCATTCAAGGCACATAAACAGGTAGCCTTTGGAACAATGCTCAGTAGAGTCCGGGAAACTCAGTTGAGCAAGGAAGTCGACGTGAGAGACTTTGGCACCATCATACACTCCTGGAAATGGAAAAAAGAACACAGTGACACCGGTGTGTCAGACCCACCATACTTGCTCCGGACACTGCGAGAGGGCTGTACAAGCAATGATCACACGCACGGCACAGCGGACACACCAGGAACCGCGGTGTTGGCCGTCGAATGGCGCTAGCTGCGCAGCATTTGTGCACCGCCGCCGTCAGTGTCAGCCAGTTTGCCGTGGCATACGGAGCTCCATCGCAGTCTTTAACACTGGTAGCATGCCGCGACAGCGTGGACGTGAACCGTATGTGCAGTTGACGGACTTTGAGCGAGGGCGTATAGTGGGCATGCGGGAGGCCGGGTGGACGTACCGCCGAATTGCTCAACACGTGGGGCGTGAGGTCTCCACAGTACATCGATGTTGTCGCCAGTGGTCGGCGGAAGGTGCACGTGCCCGTCGACCTGGGACCGGACCGCAGCGACGCACGGATGCACGCCAAGACCGTAGGATCCTACGCAGTGCCGTAGGGGACCGCACCGCCACTTCCCAGCAAATTAGGGACACTGTTGCTCCTGGGGTATCGGCGAGGACTATTCGCAACCGTCTCCATGAAGCTGGGCTACGGTCCCGCACACCGTTAGGCCGTCTTCCGCTCACGCCCCAACATCGTGCAGCCCGCCTCCAGTGGTGTCGCGACAGGCGTGAATGGAGGGACGAATGGAGACGTGTCGTCTTCAGCGATGAGAGCCGCTTCTGCCTTGGTGCCAATGATGGTCCTATGCGTGTTTGGCGCCGTGCAGGTGAGCGCCACAATCAGGACTGCATACGACCGAGGCACACAGGGCCAACACCCGGCATCATGGTGTGGGGAGCGATCTCCTACACTGGCCGTACACCACAGGTGATCGTCGAGGGGACACTGAATAGTGCACGGTACATCCAAACCGTCATCGAACCCATCGTTCTACCATTCCTAGACCGGCAAGGGAACTTGCTGTTCCAACAGGACAATGCACGTCCGCATGTATCCCGTGCCACCCAACGTGCTCTAGAAGGTGTAAGTCAACTACCCTGGCCAGCAAGATCTCCGGATCTGTCCCCCATTGAGCATGTTTGGGACTGGATGAAGCGTCGTCTCACGCGGTCTGAACGTCCAGCACGAACGCTGGTCCAACTGAGGCGCCAGGTGGAAATGGCATGGCAAGCCGTTCCACAGGACTACATCCAGCATCTCTACGATCATCTCCATTGGAGAATAGCAGCCTGCATTGCTGCGAAAGGTGGATATACACTGTACTAGTGCCGACATTGTGCATGCTCTGTTGCCTGTGTCTATGTGCTTGTGGTTCTGTCAGTGTGATCATGTGATGTATCTGACCCCAGGAATGTGTCAATAAATTTTCCCCTTCCTGGGACACTGAATTCACGGTGTTCTTATTTCAATTTCCAGGAGTGTATATCTTGTGTAGGTGAATGGTTATCCGGTTAAGATGGTTAGCGACACACATAAAAGGATAGTACTAAAAACGGGGTAGAGGGTGGCACGCTTCTCATACATGATGAGGATAAGGAGAAGATTTTTGAGGCTACCCAGTAACCGTCTATTCTCCGGTATGGTAGGCACGTGATTGAGAGCTTTAAATATTACAGCTGCGTTTTACATTCCCAAGAACAATTGACAACATTAGGTACAAGGAGCACGGTGCAGTCAGTAATTCAAAGTCAGCCCTGTCCTTCGCTCAACAACCATGATTTACGGGAGATTAGAGAAGATCTAGATATTCAGCAAGTACAGCCTAAATGCGCGACACTTAACATCTTAGAAGAAATTGGGATTATGAAATGTAAAATTGAGAAGACAATAATAAACCGACATGAAGCACAGGAGCATACTTAATAACCACATACAACGCTTTCAGGTTATTACGGCCCGGTAAAAACTGGTGTCCGTGTTTCGTATATGGGAGGGTCTTTATTTCTTCCGTTTATTATTATCACATACGTTACAGGACTTTTATCATACCACGTGAAACATTCATGGCTACTTGATCTTCCGATTCTTCCAGTATTTCTTCTTTCGTTCACTAAAGGCTCTCTTTCTTGCTTCAATCCACTTTGGCCTTTGGGCTTTAGGTGTTGTTTTGTCTGACATCACTTCCCACTTGTATACCTTGTGTCTATAGACGCCTTTGCCCATCGCTGAATCTATCTGAGCTCTTTCCAAATCAATTTTGACTTGTATCATCCAGGGTCTTCGATGTTAATCGTAAGCCTACTATGAAAGATACGTTGATTCATGATACAGCGACGTCGTGCAAGACAGACAATATATAAAACTATTGAGGATGTGGAAATGACAACATCTGCAGCCGACAAGAAGAAGAACACAATTAAATCTGTCGCTGCACACTCGCTTCTAGATGGACCTGCAGTATTCTGTGGATGTAAACTGAACTTCAGCATCGACATCAACGACACCTTTACCCATGGCAATGGATGGCTAACAGTGGCCATTGTACGAGGAGGAACAGGTGTTCCAAACGTGTCTGGACTGGAAAGCTTCGTCGACAGAGACATCATTGCCTACAAGACTTACCATGTTACAGAAAATGCAAATAAAGACTTTGGAAAATCAACATACATGTCACCCTCACCCTTCTTCCTTTCTACACGTAGTAGACGTAAGATATCTGTAAACGAAACTGTATTTGTTTGCTGTAAAGGTAAAGGTACCTGTGAATATATTAAATTTGTTGGAGATTGTACAGTATATTTCCATAATTAAAGTGAACTGTAGCGTAGCTGAAAACTGGGGAACGTACATCTAGAACCTGTCGGCATAGAGGATGCAACAGCATGTTACGTCAGCTCTCTGAGCGCTTGACCTTTGACCCCGCCGATAAGGCGGCTCAATGCCATCTTGAGGATTCTGTTGCTGAGTCTGGTCTGTGGGAATCTACTGATGTGTATATAAAATTTTAGTCGCATCTTTCTAATGTCCGCTGCGATATTGGAGAACTTCTCTGTTTTGTCCTTCCTCCGCGAGTTTTGGTCCAATAATTTTCCTAATGATTTTTCTTTCCTGTGTGAGACCGTTTTCAGGGTCGGTTTTTGTGTGTAACATCAGTGTTTCACTGGCGTATGGCACCTCAAGTTTGATTACAGTGTTGTAGTGACGAATTCTGGTATAGGTGGACAGACATTTCATGTTGTAAATACCTGTGTCTGGTATAAGGTTCTCTTCATTCTCAATAACCTAGTGTTCCGGGCAGTTTTCTCCTTTCCTGTCGGTTGGAGCACTTCACCTAGGTACTTACTGTGTGTGACCCTGTTGATCTTGCCATACTTTGTGTTCAAATTTGGTATGATTTAGTGCGGAAGAACTCAGTTTTCTGAAAGCAGATCTGTAGCCCCCTTTTTCTGCGCACTCTTTGAGTACTTCTGTCTGTCTGATTGCTGTGGTTTCGTTATCTGTGAGTAGTGCCAGATCGTCTGCAAAGGCTAGACAGCCGACCTCCAGGTTGTCGTTGGGTCGTCAAAGTCGCACTGGCTTCCAGTGGCCTTGTAGCTCTTTCTCCCATTCCTTGATGACCTTATCCAGCACTAGGTAGAAGAGGAGCGGTGAGAGTCAGTCACCTTGGTCACCTTGATCTCAAAGCGTTCGGAGATTTCCCCTTGAACTTCACCTTAGATGTCGTGTATGCCAGTGTCTGTTTGATCAGTCGCACTGTCTTGCCGTCAAACCATGTTCATGTAGAAAGTTGGACAATTAATGGTGGTCGATGGATCATATGCCTTGCCTTCTTGAAGTAAACGAAGATGCATATGACTCAACTTTGATTATCAGTTTAGTCTTCAGACTGAAGATTTGTTCTACACAGGAGCGACCAGGGCGGAAGCCCGCATGGTATTCGCCGATATGTTCCAATTTTTTCTGTGTATTTTGGAGTAGGCACGCTAAGAATACCTTGTGTGTGACTTGTATTAGTGAAATGCCCCTGTAATTGTTCACATCTGTGTGAAGATGGGCCGGCCGAAGTGGCCGTGCGGTTAAAGGCGCTGCAGTCTGGAACCGCAAGACCGCCACGGTCGCAGGTTCGAATCCAGCCTCGGGCATGGATGTTTGTGATGTCCTTAGGTTAGTTGGGTTTAACTAGTTCTAAGTTGTAGGGGACTAATGACCTCAGCAGTTGAGTCCCATAGTGCTCAGAGCCATTTGAACCATTTTTTTTTGTGAAGATGGTGGATCGGTGCACATTTCCAGTGGTCTGGCACCTTTTCTGACGTCCATATGTCTGTGGTGATCTGTGTGCGTTCTCTGAGTGAGTCTGCTACGAGGTTCTTCAGTAGTTCGGCCACTATGCCTTTTTCTTCAGATGTCCTGTTGTTTTTGAGACTGAGGATGTGACTGGGGTAGTGATTCTTTGTGTCTGTCTGTAGGTTCTTCATCTGGGAATCTCTCTGTGGGTTCTGGGCAACTGAGAAGTACTGTACCAGCACCTTGAAGTTCTCCTTATCCATCAGTGCTAATTTTCCGTCACTATTTCTAAAGCAGAGGTTCGGTGGTGTGAGTCCTCGGATGTGCCCCGAAAACGTCCTGTAGAAGTTCCTTGCGTTGTAGTTGCGGAAGTTGTCCTCTATAGAGTCTAGCTATTCCTTCAGGTATTTCCTCATGGATTGTCTAATAATTTATGCTGTTTTCTTTCGTGTTTCGTTGAACACCTGCAAATTTTCTGGGGACTTGTTACTGTTGTATTACTGATATGAAAATTTCCAGGTGACGAGTGCATCCTCAGTGTCCCACCAGGGGACCCATCTTCCGTTTATAGTTATTTTCTGTATTTTTTCCGGTGTGTTTAAGCCAAACTTATTCGTTCCTGAAGCTTGTGTTGTGATTCCATACGATGTGGCTCTCTGTTGTTACCACAAGGGCTTGCTGTTTACCACTGTAACTTAATGGTAGTAATTCTTACGGGGATCGGGGATTGTCGCCGTATTAGAGGTTCGTGTGTGTCTTATGGATTTGATTGTTTTTAGTGATTTTTATTACTTTGGTTTTATTTAGGATTTTAGTGATGTGGTCAGTACTGCTGCGAGCAATGTTTCTTCAATATCTTCCATTGTGCTTCTTATTGTACGGATTTTCTTAATGTGATCAACAGTTCTCTAACTTAGTTGCTTCTGCTGTAATTGCTGGCAGGCTGTAAGCGCTTTACAGATCTTGTTCCATTTGAGCTAATTGCTCCACGACTTCGTACGAGTGCAAGTTAGTGACAATTTGTGGCACTCCTCTCCAAGCACGCTATATGAATTGTTGAGTGACATTGCATGAATTATGGCAGTTTACTTTGGTTTGGCCCTATTAGTTTGTTTGCAATGTGCTCACGTGCAGACGCGATAATCTGTAATTAGTGCATCGCTAGTATCCAAGAGAAGTTAGCTCTCAGTACAGCGAATGACTGTTTGTGGTTTCTTAGACCTGTTTTTGGTCCAGATTTTGAGCGTCAGATGGTATGTGCAATCCACTTACTGTTACGCGAACGTGGCCACTTCCGTTGACATTCATTTAAACTTTGGGTTGTGTTTCATACCGGTGTAATGGGTGTGACATCATTTCACCCCGCCGGCCGGTGTGACCGAGCGGTTCTAGGCGCTACAGTCAGGAACCGCGCGACCGATACCGTCGCAGGTTCGAATCCAGCCTTGGGCATGGATGTGTGTGATGTCCTTAGGTTAGGTAGGTTTAGTTAGTTCTAAGTTCTAGGGGGCTGATGACCTTAGATGTTAGGTCCCATAGTGCTCAGAGCCAATGATTTTACCCATATGCCTGCAAAAAAAAATAAAAAAAAATGGCTCTGAGCACTATGGGACTTAACAGCTGAGGTCATCAGTTCCCTAGAACTTACAACTACTTAAACCTAACTAACCTAAGGACATCACATACATCCATGCCCGAGGCGGGATTCGAACCTGCGACCGTAGCGGTCGCGCGGTTCCAGACTGAAGCCCCTAGAACCGCTCGGACACGCCAGCCGGCTCTTTGCCTGCAGGTGAGCATGTTATATAAACTATTGTGTGGTCGGTTTGGCGTTTGAAAGACCGCTTATCTGTCTTCATGTGGATCCATGTGTCGCACGCCCATAAGCCTGGACAGTTGTAAGCTTTGTAAGGAGGGATTTATTATGTTGGGTCGTTAATTCCTTATATATTTTATTCCATTTAACGGTGGCTTGCGCTCTGATCATTGGGGACACATACCTTTTTATGTAGGGCCTCCTCTGCGAGAGGCCTTCTGCCAGGCCTACTATTGAAGAGTATAGTCTCTCGCATATCATGTACCAGAGACATATTATTTTAACATATTTTAACCTATTTTAACCTTATTTATGTATCTTTCGCGGACTCACATTTTAATTGTAGGTTTTTTCCTAAGTATTTCTGTTGGGTCTGATTGGGTATTATGATATTAACCATGTGGGATGGTCTTATTGTTCATTTAAAATGCAGTTGAAGTTGATACATGTCCTGAAACCGGACAGTGCTTTTCTTTCCAGAGATAAATACTTCTTATAATTGCAGCGGATTTTATCATTGACAGTTAATAACAGTTGTGGAAGTCGAGTTGAGGGAAACATGTGGCTTCTAGTTTTCTTTTGATATTGCCACATTGTCAATACGATATTCCCCAATTGCTTGATATGGCAGCCACTGTTTGTTACTTTTTAAAATTTTTTTTGACGTTTCTGAAGTGGACCGACATTAAAATTGAAGGCTTTGCAGAGACGTACTTGTCTTATTGCACCTTGGTTTGTTGTTTTAGTGTGCCTGTTCGTCACCTGTAACATTTTGAACTCTTTTTCCTTTGCGTATTTGAGAGTTAAGGTGTTCCAATTATTTCCATACTTTTAATCGGTTTTTTTTCATGTTTCAATTGTTCTCAAAATAATTCTACTTTTTGATGACTTTATTCTTCTCTTCTTTCTTTTTGGTGTGAACATTCAATACTATACAAACCCTGATTGGACATTTAAAGGTTGAAAGTGATTTTCTCCTTGATATGGAGTGCAACTTACAAATTAGTGATTGACTTCATTATTATTCTGCCTACGGATTTGCTCTTTGAAGATTCTGTAGTTTGCGAAGACTAAAATGTTACTTTTCAAGGTTCACTAAAAGATACTTGCATATATTTCACACGGTTATTCAGTAATTTTGGTATTAAGCGTTTCTCTTGGAAGAACATATTTCAGTCTTATTAGCATAATTTTCTATAACCGTAAACGCATCCACTGCACATTGCGCTGTACTATATCCCTGGAGAGCCCTCAGTATAATAAAACGATTTTTAAACTTTGGTTCATTTCTCTGTTCTGACAGGAGAGAACTCGTTCACCGCTCCACCAGAGCTAGCCGCGGTCTGTCCTTTGCGCTCGGTTTATTTATATCATATCATTGGCGCGCTAATGAAATAATTACTTCAGTAAACTTAATAGTCGACAAAAAGTAAAATTAATACACAAATTAAAACAGGCGGCAACCAATTAATATCGAAAATTTTGGTATTGCACAGCTCATTTGCCCGCATCTCGTGGTCGTGCGGTAGCATTCTCGCTTCCCACGCCCGGGTTCCCGGGTTCGATTCCCGGCGGGGTCAGGGATTTTCTCTGCCTCGTGATGGCTGGGAGTTGTGTGCTGTCCTTAGGTTAGTTAGGTTTAAGTAGTTCTAAGTTCTAGGGGACTGATGACCATAGATGTTAAGTCCCATAGTGCTCAGAGCCATTTGAACCATTTTGAACCACAGCTCATTTAAAATAACAGCCGCAAGCCAAAAAGCAGCATAATTATAACACGTCACTGCGGATTCCATTCATTGGTGAGATTTCACGATGATATATGCGATTCATTGAGTAGTCACTTCATTCTCTCTGTGCTAATAAAAAAGATTGTCACCAGCGAACTATTTTTACAAAAAAATTTGTAATAATAAGTGTTTCTAGGAAGTGTCATCGGAAGGTAATTACAAAGATTCTCCTGCCTCCTAAGGTTGTAATGAGAAGATATTGGAAAAATATATCTCATGACAACATTATGAGCATTGTCATTAATGAATGCAGTCTTATGTCACATTATTTAAACCAGTTATTTTCTAGAGAGCCACAGTTTGCTACACGCGCACTCGCACACACACTCGCACACAAACACACACACACACACACACACACACACACACACACACACACACACAAAGTTAACCGAATCAGAAGACATGCCTTCAAGTTGCTATTTACGAACTTAACGTAAGCAATGTTTGCTGCAATGTAAGATTAATCTAGATGAATGACAAACCTGAATTGAGTTAATGCAAATATGTTCATTTGGTGACCTGAAAAGGCTCTTTCAGCAATTTCTGAATCAATCTGGATACGTGGGAAGACAGATTTTGATTTAGTCATCAGATACTCTCCATCAATCAGCATAGCGTATAAGACATTGCATAAGGGATTCGCAGAAGAGACAGTAGGAATTGCGTTTTGCACTGATTGTCACTTAGATATCACGAAAGACCCAATGTATCTGCTGCAGAGCCCAGTACTCAGTATGTTACCGTGTACAGTGTATGTGAATGTATAGTTACACACACACACAGATTGCGTAACAACGCCGAAGTTGTAAATGTGAATCGATTTTTTTTGTCACGAGTCTTCTGACTGGATTGATGCAGCCCGACACAGATTCCTCTCCTGTGGTAGTCTCTTCATCTCAGAGTAGTTGATTCAACCTAAGTCCTCAATCATTTGCTGGATGTATTCCAATCTCTGCCTTCCCCTACAGTTTTTGCCCTCTACAGCACCATTTAGTACCATGGAAGTCATTCCGCCATTTCTTAACAGATTTCCTATCATCCTGGCCCTTCTCCTTGTCAGTGTTTTCTACATATTCCTTTCCTCTATGAATCGGCATAGAACTTCCTCATTCCTTATCAGTCTACCTAATTTTCAACATTCGTCTGTAACACCACAACTCAAAACTCAAATACTTCGATTCTCTGTTGTTCCGGTTTTCCCACCGTCCATGTTTCACCACCATACAATGCTCTACTCCAGACATACATTCTCAGAAATTTCTTCCTCAAATTGAAACCGATGTTTGATACTAGTAGACTTCTCTTGGCCAGAAATGCCCTTTTTACCATTGCTAATCTGCTTTTGATGTCCTCCTTGGTCTATCTGTCATTGGTTATTTTAATGCCTAAGTGGCAGAATTCCTTAACTTCATCTACTTAAGGCCATAAAACCTGATGTTAAGTTTCTCGCTGTTCTCATTTCTACTACTTCTCACTACCTTCGTCTATCTTCGATTTACTCTCAGTCTATTCTGTGTACTCATTAGACTCTTTATTCCGTTCAGCAGATCATGTAATTCTTCTTCACTTTCACTCAGGATAGCAATGTCTTCAGCGAGTCGTATCCCTGATATCCTTTCAACTTGAATTTGAATCCCACTGCTGAACTTTTCTTTATTTCCATTATTACTTCACCAATGTACAGATTGAACAGTAGAGGCGAAAGGCTACATCCCTGTCTTACACCCCTTTGAATCCCAGCATTTCATTCGTGGTCACACACTCTTGTTATTGCCTCTTATTTCTTGTACATATTGTATATTACCCGTCTATTCCTATAACTTACCCCTATTTTTCTCAAAATTTCCAATATCTCTCCCCGTTTGATACTGCCGAACGCTTTTTCTGGGTCGAAAAATCCATTATGAAAGGCAACGTCAGAATTTTTGTCTTAATTTTTCCTAAAGCCAAACTGATCGTCATCCAGCGCATCCTCAATTTTCTTTTCCATTCTTCTGTATATTATTCTTGTCAGCAACTTGGAGGTATGAGCTGTTGAGTTGATTGGGTGATAACGGTCACACTTGTCAGATTTTGCGGTCTTCGGAATTGTGTGGATGATACTTTTCCGTATGTCAGACAGTATATCACCAGACTCATACATTCTACACACCAATGTGAATGGTCTTGTTGCCACTTTCACCAATGAGTTTAGAAATTTTGATGGAATATTATCTATCCCTTCTGCCTTATTTGACCTTAAGTCCTCTACTGACATTATCGAGGGCTCGCTGGAAACCGCAACAACGTATGAAAAGCCCTTCTGATGACCACGCTTCCCCTCTCAGCATTTCAGCGCATTCGCGCTGAGCTCAATATAGCGTCGAACATGAGAGCTCTCTACGCAATTCTAGACCTCGTCTGAAGGCGTCAGCATCATAATGTAGGAAAAACATTACAGTTAAAGTTTCTGATGGCCTTGTTCATTTAAACGTGAAATATTTTACTGCTAGATAACAGTTAGTTAATCTGTGCATCAGTTGATGCTATAACAGACAATAACAGTTGCAAATTATCAAGCAGTCCTGTAGAAAAGAAGTGTATGATGGTTAAGTAAATAATTTAATTTACTTGTGTAATAAGGTGAATTACACACATCACAAAAATTTTTGCATCTCCTCGGTTCCGAGCGTTCCAGAGCCTGTACAGAAAACTGGAACAGAGATCGACAAAAACATCAGATCTCTCCTTTTTATAGCTCATGAAAACCACACATTGCATGATGTACCACCATACAGCGAGACTTTAAGAGGTGGTGGTCCAGATGGCTTCACACACCGGTACCTCTAATACCGAGTACCACGTTCTCCTGCAATGATGCATGCCTGTATTCGTTGTGGCATACTATCCAGAAGTTCATTAAGGCATTGTTGGTCCAGATTGTCCCACTCCTCGACGACGATTCGGCGTAGATCACTCAGAGCGTTTGGTGGGCTGGCGTCGTACCAATCTCTGCTTTCCTTCGGGTTGGGACAGCGTTCGGACGCAGTAGTATCCGATGAAACACAAGAAACGTAGTCGTACGCCATCTGACGATGGTCTCAATAGGATATCCGCACGGGATGGCGAACCGACGTCGGGCGACGCAACTATCTCAGGAAGCCTGGTGTTGCGATAGTGTCCTTCCCGACGTATGTCAGCGATTTGTCCTCAACAGAATTGTCTTCTACAGCCTGTAACATCTTTCCCTCCGCCGCTTGCACCCTCTGTTAACAGGCCGTCTTCGGAAGATGGCGATTTACAGCGGCGTCCGTATGATCCTACCCATGGGCAACGTACTGGCTCTGCTTCTGGGGCGACGCAGAGGATGAATTGGATCGGCCTGTGAATACTGTAGGCCGTCGCAATCCATTGGATGTCCTGCCCACCCCCCCGCTACCTGATGACAGCGAACGTCACGGCTTCGGCTGTTTTATCCAGTCTGTCCCTGCCGGATGCCGAGGGTGTATCCCGTGTCTCGACAGCTGGACTGCCGGAACAGATCCATCGTCTAGCTCTCCGATCAGTGTCTACACTATCCGTGCCCCACATGCAATGGCGGTGCTCCGTGATGCAATTTGCGTGGCGGACTTGGAAGTGGCCTTGTTACAAGAAGTGTACGTTGTTGGCTCTCACAATCTGTTTGGATATATCAATTTCGACTTCCAAGCGACATACCGGCAACGGTATTGCAATTCTCATCCTTGAACTGTCACCTGTTGACAACGTCCAATATCTTCCGAATGTAGGTGCGTGGCTCTCACATCTTCGGGTCCAAATTATTAACATTTACGCTCCTTCAGGATCAGGGAAGCGAAGGGAACGCTCTGCGTTCTTTGCTGAGGCAGTCTTACGACTTTTAGGGGGACGGCAACATGCACTGGTGCTGAGTGGTGATTTTAATTCCAACCTCCATACCAAAGATTACCTGTTGCATTATTCGCCTTGCGCAGAGCTTCCCATGATTATCAACCATCACCACCTTGAGAACATGTGGGACAAGGACTTTAACGACGGTATTATTTGTACAGATTTACTTGGCTTTTACAAGTCCAACAGATTATTATGCTTCTGATATCTGATCATGTAACTATACGTGGGAGAATGATTGCATGGGGAATCAACTTTGATGATGTTGTGAGGCGCTTTCTGTAAGTAATGCAACACATTGTTTTACCGAAAGCACGTTTGATTCGTTCGGGATTCTAAACACCACATTACGAATCCCAGTAATTTGGCTATAAAACCATATTTTTCCAAATAATCTCCATTTAACGTGACGGCCTTAACCACCTTACTGGGAAGGTATGTATGCCTGCATGCTAGCACTGCAATCATCGGTGCCGGAATCACTGTCTTGCTGGATCAATAATCCCCCAATCATCCACATTTTGCCTCCCACGGAGTGCATCCTTCATTGTGTCAAACAGATGAAGGATGCGATATTCAGTTCTCTCGGGTATGCAGACTTGAGTGAGGCCTTGCGTTGTCGTGGAGAAGAGGAAGTTCGTTACCATTTCTGTGCCGACCAAGATGCTAAATTAGTTTCTTCTGTCTACTCTCTGTACACTTCCGTGGCGATCGTTGCTCCATGATGTAGGATACCAAACACAGTAACCCCTTCAGAGTCGTAGAAGACCGTCGCCATGACTTCAACAGCCGAAAGTGCAGCTTTGAACATTTTCTGCTGAGAAGTGGTGTGACTCCACTCTGTGGGAAAGCGTTTCCTTTCCGCCTCGAATAATGGACGCATCATCTATAATAATAATCGAGAAACAATTATCGTGGTCAGCCTTATAAGACGCAAGCAATCTTGCACAGCTGTTCCTTCGTTACTGTTTTTGGTCTTCTGTTAGGCCACGAGGAACCCAGCGGGCACACGCTTTTGAGTATCTCAGTTGCTGGATGAATTTGTCAGCACAACCAACAGAGACCTCGAGTTGTGCAATGAGGTGTTTTGAGTCTGGTTCGTCAAGTCATTTCGAATGAGAGTGTCAGCATGTTCCAACACTGCAGGAATCACAGCTGTATGCGGCCTGCCGGCTCGTGGGAGATCGGATAGCTCTCCGCGGCGTTTTCTCGATGGAGACAAAAGCCTCGCGCAGCGACTCACCATGCTTTTTGTTCATTGCCAAGTCTCCGTAGGCATTCTGGAAGCGACTATAAATATCTGCTATGTTCTGGTTACCGCCAAAAGAAACTCAATGGCAGCTGTACATGAAACGCATCTCCGGTACATATGCTGTTTTAAAGGCTAGCGCTGCCACCTAATGTAACTTCATGAATCTATAATGGCTGCTTTCCCCATTATCTCATATCTGTATCCTAAGATACCCTTTACCCAGAAACTAATTACAGTTAGCCCTTGGCCGGCCGAAGTGGCCGAGCGGTTCTAGGCGCTACAGTCTGGAACCGCGCGACCGCTACGGCAGCAGGTTCGAATCCTGTCTCGGGTATGGATGTGTGTGAAGTCCTTAGGTTAGTTAGGTTTAAGTAGTTATAAGTTCTAGGGGACTGATGACCTCAGAAATTAAGTCCTGTAGTGCTCAGAGCCATTTGAACCAGTTAGCCCTTGATGTATGAATGTGTGGTTAATTGCCAGTGCATATGGGTCGGTATAATCACGTATAGTTGATTTGCTTCTCGTTGTAGAAGGGCTGTGTTCCAGTGAAATTGTTTTTTCAAAGATGGCTTGTCATTTGACCGGACCAGAGACGACAGTTTGTCCCATTCTTGTTAAAAATGCATCTTGCCATTACTCAGCCATCGAGGACACAGAGGATAGTGCGACTGCAGGGACTTTCACACTACATTTGTAGTGCCCCTGAGCACTATACTCATTACTCGCGGCAGTCAATCTACCGAGTCCGGTAAGATGGTTCAAATGGCTCTGAGCACTATGGGACTAAACATCTATGGTCATCAGTCCCCTAGAACTTAGAACTACTTAAACCTAACTAACCTAAGGACATCACACAACACCCAGCCATCACGAGGCAGAGAAAATCCCTGACCCCGCCGGGAATCGAACCCGGGAACCCGAGCGTGGGAAGCGAGAACGCTACCGCACGACCACGAGATGCGGGCAGTCCGGTAAGAGTTTGAGTAATGTGTATGCACGCGCACTGAAGAAGATCATTGGTCGGTAAGACTTATCTGTATGAACACGGTATCTGTTCTTTCGGACGTGTCCGAAAGAACAGATACAGTCTTTCGGACATGTCTGAAAGGGCAGATACCATCTTCATACATATCATTTTATGGAGGTTGAGCCAAGGCACAGCGTCTGAGATGCTTTAGAAAGTTACTCGTGACAGCGGTTTGTGGTCTGACGGTGGTGAGTAACATCATTCTCTGAAGCGCATATGGAATAAAAAATTTCGTAAGGGAATCCGGTCAGTTGTTTCGTTTTGTAATGCAGATAACCATTGCCGTAATGAAAGTCAGCTACCAAGTGAGTTATGTAGCTAAATTTGGCTTGTGTAAATTTTATCGGTTTTCTACTTACAATGGAACCTCCCCATCGCACCCCCCTCAGATTTAGTTATAAGTTGGCGCGGTCGATGGGCCTTGAAAAGCTGAACACTGATCAATCGAGAAAACAGGAAGAAGTTGTCTGGAACTATGAAAAAAGAAGCAAAATATACAAACTGAGTAGTCCATGTGCAAGATAAGCAACATCAAGGGTAGCGTGAGCTCATGAGCGTCGTAGTCCTGTGGTTAGCGTGGGCACCTGATGAACGACAGGTCCTTGGTTCAAGTATTCCCTCGAGTCAAAATTTTAATTTTTTATTTTCAGACAGTTATCAAAGTTCAGGCACTCACACATAGTCAACTTTTCTCTCCAAAATTCCAGGACATGTTCAGATTTGCTTGGACATGTGCAGGATTTTTACGGTGTACACACGGAAAAATTTGAAAACGTTAAAAACATATGTTTCCACAGAGCACACGGAAAACTGTGCGATTGTGACACTGTTGCATTCATTTGTTGCAGTTTATGTGACAAACTCTTATGTTTTCATCACTTTTTTGGAAGTGATTATCACATCCACAAGAAAACCTAAATCGGGCAACGTAGAAGAATCTTTTTACCCATTCGCCAAGTGTACAAGTTAGGTGGGTCGACAACATATTCCTGTCATGTGACGCACATGCCGTCACCAGTGTCGTATAGAATATATCAGACGTGTTTGCCGGCCAGTGTGGCCGTGCGGTTCTAGGCGCTTCAGTCTGGAACTGCGTGACCGCTACGGTCGCAGGTTCGAATCCTGCGTCGGGCATGGATGTGTGTGATGTCCTTAGGTTAGTTAGGGTTAAGTAGTTCTAAGTTCTAGGGGACTGATGACCACAGATGTTAAGTACCATAGTGCTCAGAGCCATTTGAACCATTTCAGACGTGTTTTCCTGTGGATGAATCGGTTGACCAATGACCTTGCGATCAAATGTTATCGGTTCCCATTGGAGAGGCACGTCCTTTCGTCTACTAATCGCACGGTTTTGCGGTGCAGTCGCAAAACACAGACACTAAACTTATTACTGTGAACAGAGACGTCAATGAACGAACGGACAGATCATAACTTTGCGAAAATAAAGGAAGTAAAAAATTTCAGTCGAAAGAAGACGTGAACCAAGGACCTCTCGTTCCGCAGCTACCCACGCTAACCACGGGACCACGGCGCTCTGAAGTTTACACTTTCCTTGATGTGGCCTATCTTGCACATGGACTACTCAGTTTGTATATTTTGCTTATTTTTATTATAGTTCCACTCAACTTCTTCCTGTTTTCTCGATCGATCTGTGATCAGTTTTTAAAGGCCTATCCACTGTGCCAACTTATAACTATCTGAGGGGGGTGCGATGGGGAGGTTCCCTTGTTAGTTTGGGAAGGTACATTTGTATTTCATTAGCACCTTCGGAAATCTCAGTTGTGCTCTACAGATTCTCTTTGCCAAAATGAATGGTCAAAAACCAACTTTGACGGTTAACATTCGTAATTCGTTGGAGTTATTGGGCAACTTATCTTCCAGTGTCTACCTTCCACTGCTATGGCGAATACTTGAGTTTTTAATGCGTTCACAAGAGCAACCGAGTGCCATCTTCATGCTGCCACTACTCTTTGCAGAGAGTCTTGTTAGGACCTCAATCCCGTACGAAACCATACAATGAAGGTGATTTTTGCTTGTTAAGTGATTGCTTAACTCGAGGAGAGCATACCTTGTGTTAGTAAACGTCGTTTTCATAAAGTATGGTTCGCTCGTCTTTTCGCCTACATGCTTACCACCGCTTCTTTCCCTTCTTTCCACTTCCTGTGATTAATGAGAAATGTTGGTGCGAAAATGTTCATTTAGATTCTCCATTAAATTCATTGGCTCATAAGTCATGTTGATGTAGTTTAGTCAGATACCTACGTGCGCTAAACATAATTACATGATCACATCTAATGTTTCCTTTTTGTGTTTTATTTTGAGTTATCACTCTTTTGACTCTTGTGATGCTGGCTGCCACCAATTCCTCTCCTGTGCTAACCA
Organism: Schistocerca nitens; assembly: GCF_023898315.1. Taxonomy (NCBI): domain Eukaryota; kingdom Metazoa; phylum Arthropoda; class Insecta; order Orthoptera; family Acrididae; genus Schistocerca; species Schistocerca nitens. The sequence continues at coordinate 1,032,998,161 of NC_064614.1, forward strand.
CTTCTGCACATAATAGCAATCGCAATTTACGTCCTCCGTTATTTGCCAGATGTATTCGAATCTCTGTCTTCCCTGCAGTTTTTAACCTCTACAGTGTCATGGAAATTATCCAGAGATACCTTAGAAGATGTACTATCATTCTCTCCCTTTTTCTTGTCAATGTTTTCCACACACGTCGTTCCTCCCGATTCTGTGTAGAAACTCCTCATTTATTATCTTATCAGTCCACCAAATTTTTAACATTCTTATGTAGCACCACATCTCAATCGCTTCGATTTTCTTCAGTTCCGGTTTTCCCACAATCCATGGTTCTCTACCATACAATGCTGTGCTCCATAGGTCTTACTGATATTAAGGCATATGTTTGATACTAGTACACTTTTCTTAGGCTGAAACGCCCTCTTGCAAGCGCTATTCTGCTTTTTATGTACTCCATGCTTCGTCCAAGATGGATTATTTGGCTGCCTAAGGAGCAGAAACCTTAACTTCGTCTACCTCGTGACCACAGGTTCTGATATAAGGTCTGTCACTGTACTCATTTCAGCCACTTCCTATTTCTTTCGTCTTTCTTCGATTTACTCCTAATCCACTTTTTGGTGTTCATTAGACTATTCATTACATAGCAGACGCTATATTTCCTCTTCAGTTTCACTGAGGATAGCAATGTAGCCAGGATGTGTTATGACTGATATCCTTTCACCTTCAATTTTAATCCCATTCTTAAAACTTTCATTTCCGTCATTGCTTCTTCGATGTGTAGACTGAAGAGTAGCTGCGAAAGGCTACATCCCTATCTTAATCCGAGCGCTTCGTTCCGGTCTTCCAATCTTTTTATTCCATTTTCGTACTTGTAAATAAAGTAAATTATCTGTATTTCAGGCTTACTCCTATTTTCTCATAATTTCTATCTTGAACCACTGTACATTGCCAAATGCTTTTTCCAGGTCGATAGATCCTATGAATTGTCTTGGAAGGTGTATGCCGTATTTGAAATAGTGCTTTAAGTTCAGATTAAGTTTAAATATAAAAAAATCAACAAAGGGCACATTTAATCCTCCTCTAACTTCCTCTCAAATAAACTCGACGCTAACCAGACGACGATTCCCTGACATTAATTTTGTCCTCCACGTGATTGTACTCTGTCGGTTGGGTTCCTTCCTAGCTTCGCTAATAATAGCGCCTACCGGAATCTGACAAGCTTACCTCGGCTTGTCAGCTAGGGCGCTTCCTAATACTGCAGTGCTGCCTCATTACAGCATAGCTGGGACATTCTCGGTCTGATCATGCTTATCGACCTCAACGTGTCTGCTCCCACAGACAAGCTGTCATCCGCCACCAGCGCCGAGGGTATGTATGGCATCCGCGGTAGTACAGCCTGAGCTTAGTGCGTCGCTGTGTTCTGCGCGTTGGAAGAAAAACTTGGGCTGCTGTTTTTAATATACGCCTTTCATCTGCATATCGCTAATCTGCTTTTCAATTTTATCAGGTCTTTTCTCACTGTCATATGCTATATACTATGAGATGAATTAAGCTTGAACAGAAACCAGACTGTATTTGTAAATGTCGAAAGCGATAATTACAAGGGAGGGATGGAGACAGGGATCTATGGCTTGTCCTCTGTGTTCTTCAGTATGTACTGAGATCAAGTAGTGCTGGAAATGGAGAGATCTGGAAATTAAAGTTGAGTGTGGAAAAGGAAAACTTAAGTCTTTCCAGTGCCACTGATATTCAGGGACCACAGGGGGCTTGGAAGATCAGTTAAAAGGAATCGACCAAGCCTAGAAGAGAGGTTACAAAATGAAATTCAACAGATGTACAAGGATAATGGCGTGCAGTCAAATGAAACTAGGCGATGTTGACGGTATTAGATTAGAAAATGAGGAACATAATGTATCAAAATAGTTTTGCTATTCTAGAAGCAAAATAACTGACGATAGTCGAAGTAGAGAGCATACAGAATGTAGACTGGTAACACAACAAATGCGTTTATGAGAAAGAGAAAAGTATTTTGCAATGAAATGTTACACGACTTGTTTTTGAAAGTATCTGAAGCTTAGGCTTGTGAAGAGTGTACGATAAACAGAACGTATGAGAAAGAAAAAAACTTTAAAATGTGGTGCTACAGAAGAATGCTGATAACTAGATGCGTTAATCAGATAACTAACAAAGAGGCATTGAACAGGACTGCAGAGAAAAGAAACTTGACTAAAAGAAGGGATTTGTTGATAGGAAATTTTCTTAGGCGTCAAATAATGGTCAGTTTGGTAAAATTTCTAGTGGGTGCTCAAGATTTTAATACAGTAGCAAATTCTAGTGGATATATGTCGCGATATTTATGCACAAATGAAGAGACTTTGGAAGACAGGAGTGGAGAGATTCACAAAGCAGTCTTCGAACTGAAGAGCAATACAACATCAACATTACCAGACGAGACCTTCCAATCAGCATGTGTACAAATAAATGTTATTCGTTGTTGTTTCCTTCTTGCGGCGTTCAACGGAGAGAAATTTGAACGCTAAAGTCCTGCAGTGAAATTGTTTCCTGAGTACCAAGTCACACAGGGTGCGTATCATCCGAACTTCAGTGGTGCCCGAATAAGCGAGAATCACCTCGTGTTGTTACCTATGACTGGGGTTAGCACAGCAGTTCCAAGCGTCACCATTATCAGCCAACCGGATGGTGCATTATCAGAAAATGGCCTGTTACTAGAGGCCTTAACCGGTCATATTTTTAATAAATGACTGTGCGATGGAGACTGTTTTTCACTAATATTATTTACATAATGGTCTGTGAATTTCATGCAAGCTGCTGTGTTTGTGCTTGAAATACTGCGAAGTTATTATTTGTCACACTGCACAATTAATAATGTGCCACATACATTCCTGATTCGTGGAGAATGCTTGAGCCAGTTCTCAACATGATGACGGATTAGTTTGATTCAAGACAATTGAGTCACAGTTCTAAAAGCTGAGAATTACGTTTTAAATCGTTAATACATACCTGATGCAAATTTGTATTGTCGCTATTGGTTGCATTAACGCTTAGTGCGTCACTTGTAATGTACGTCTTGTGATCGTATGGTTGCTTCGATATCTGAAGCTCATTGGGGACACTGATATTACTCATACACCGAGTTAAGCTGTCCGGTGCGAGCGTCTGTATATGATACTCTGGAAAATGGTACGTCCTTTCATTTTTTTTTTCTCGACCAATAAAGTAGCTTACGCACTCCACTGTAATGGGGCCTACTGCTGGCGTGGCCGTCGATTTATTTTTCACATTTAAAATTAACTGTGTGAAGTGGTCGTCATATTATGTTGCGGAATAGGAGGTTAACCATGGGAAAGTTTGCCACTACATCGCATCCTTGCTGTCGGAGTACACAATTAAATGTCTTCTTCCAATCTTTGACTTCCGAAATTATTTGTAGGGTAGAGCTTTCCCTATTAAATTATGGTGTCTTCTGCATTCCAGAAGCCCTTTGTTCAGCCTTATTTGCACATTTGGTTCAAGAGGTCGACAACTGAAAGTCCGCAACGTCCGGTGACTTTTCAGTAGTCCTGTGTAGCAGCAGATGATAAATGTTACGTGTATTATTATGTTTTTAATGATAGTTTCTTTACCTTTGTAATTGTATTCTCATGTTATAAAATTGTAATTGATACCACTTCATCAAACATGTAAGCATTCATTTCAGTGCACACATTTCTGTTTTTCATAGTATATAGGTGTTCTGCGATTAGATGTCTCTGAATACCTCCAGTTTTTAATAAAGTTCACAGGACGCTCTCAGTCAACTGCACAGTTGCGCGTGTACTAATTGAGGAACAGCACTGCCCATGGTACAAACTGAAACATACCATCTATGATATTCATGCTGCACACTTTAACGTAGCAGTCGAGTTACCTGGAACCTAACGTCAGGTACACTGACTGTAAAAATTTAGCGTATAGAAATTATTTACTGGTTCCTCATGATGGCTAGGTGAAAATTTTCCCTGCAGTCTTCCATATGTCGGCGGGAATACGTCTATTCGTAAGTAAAAGGTTGAGAAATGTTGCTGAGGCATGTTTCAGTACACGTCGATAATTGTAAAATACGTAATGCAGATCCAGTCTGTTTTAGACGCTTAATACTCTCTGTTGCCGCAGTGATTGAGATATTCCACATGGGCCCTACATAGGTAAATATGCCCGAGGAGAGGCTATACAGAAGAGAAGGGAGATGCAGATTAGTATACCATGAGATACCAGCACCGGTCAGCAGTCCAACGTTAGTACTATTTGAGACGTGGGAATTGAGATTGTGTGCGATTACATAAATTTGTAGAACAGTGGTAGTTTCATAGATATTTTCTAAGACCGAAAAAATGAAATGTAGACAAAACTAGATTGTAGCTTTCATATTTCTAAACTGGAAACGTGAGAGATGGTGCTGGCTTATTACGGGCTTTCCCTGCAATTAAAGCGTTACATGGCAATGACTCAAGACTCGAAAGCTCAGAAATAAATAATAATTAAGTTGGCCTCATTCAGAAATGGGACACTGTACCCTAGCAGTTGAGTTACCTGGAATCTGACGTCAGGAAATGTAAGTAATGAAATTAGTCTTGTGAAAATAATAATCGAACTGTTACAGCAAGTTTTGTTTAACCTATTCAAGGGAGTGTAAACGCAACATCTGAAGCCTGCAGTACACAACTCCCACGTACCGTGATCAGACGTACATGTAAACTGATTACATCAGTCTACAAGGAAAATCTTTCCTTTAATTACCAGAAGAATATGGATTACTTCTGCAAGATGTTTCGCCCCTCAAACCACATCTAGTTTCAAAATTTCTGTTGTGGCCCCGGGTAGGATGTAGTAATGTATAAACACTTACAGCAGCCTATGAATTCTGCATGGCTGGTCAAATGACACATTCTAGTATTGACTTCCAAATGCAAAACGATAAAAAGTCTGCCAGCACCAAAGATTACAAAGAAATGAGTAAAATATTACTAAATAAAAGTCCAGAATTATATCTAAGAAATACCCTTATCGATTTCCAGCGATCATTTGCCTCAAGAACTTGGCTTCGTAAGAAAACACTTCTGCAATTCATTTACAGAGGTAACGCTTTCTCATTTGAGAAAAATCTTTAAGGAGACGTGCTACACGTTGGTCACTAGCAGGGTGCCGGTTATATGGAAAAATTTACAAATTACCTTTGAAGAAATGTAGTTTTTTGTATGTGTGGTGTGGGACATGTCCACAGGACAGACACCATTTTTGATAAGGGTGCCGCATATGTATTCATGTTTATGAAGGAAACGGATATTAGACAAAACTGGGCACTGAATTAAATTCAATGGCAGCAAGGAAAAATTTCCACTGGTTCGGGAGTCGAACTGGGATTTTTCTGCATTGCACGAGCAGTGACCATAACCAGTTCACCTACCCGGAAACGTTTTCCGTTCAACCCACAGTCTCAACTTGTCACACATTACAGATGCAGCATCCATCGTGCATTGTCTTCATACCTCGCAGCTTTACGTGGTTCCAGGAAGAGTTGGGACACACTGTGCATCGATACTGAAGTTATCAATACCGTCAATTGTTTAATATGTATTACGTCAGACATGTTCGGATGCACACTATGTCCGAATTCTTGTGAGAATCATGTAAGGCTGCGAGCAATGAGGATAATGGATGGTGGCCGCTACTTGTGTAGTTTACGATAGATTGAGAATTTGGGTTGGGTGGAAAGCGTTTCCTGATAGCCGAAACGGTTACAACGGTCATTCGCGTACAGAGGGAAATCAGGGTTGGGTCCTGGTCCCGTACAAATTTTAACTTGTCGCCGTTGTATTTAATTCAGTGCCACATTCCGGCTGAGATCTGTACTTTATAAATTCATTTAAATATAGTTTAAATTAGTCTTACATCCCTGTTGGATGGTATGATCTCGGTATAACCCGCACAATACCACGATAGTCCTCTGCCCTAGGACTACCTAAAAACTATCTGCAGCCACTTATGAAAGACAGCTATATCATTATTTCAATGATACACAACTAATCAAGGAAACATTCAGCAGACATTAATTCCATGATATGAGATCCAATAAAATACCTGCCTTTAGTTTTGCTTCACTGAAATGAAAGGTGTAATTGGAATTGTTGGCGCTACAGTCTGTAACCGCGCGACCGCGGCGGTCGCAGGTTCGAATCCTGCCTCGGGCATGGATGTGTGTGATGTCCTTAGGTTAGTTAGATTTAAGTAGTTCTAAGTTCTAGAGGACTGATGACCTCAGAAGTTAAGTTCCGTAGTGCTCAGAGCCATTTTGGAACTGTTGGCCGCTAGCCTCCTTCAGGGGAGTTCGGACGCCTAGTACAAGTCTCTTTCTCTGACACCATTTGGGCGACCTGAGCGTCGATGATGATGAAATGATGGTGCGCACAACACTCACTCCCAGTTGCGAGCGGAGAAAACCCAACCGACCCGGTCGTGAAACGAAACCGGATCATCAAACCTAAACGCGAGACCACGAGCTGCTGACTCGTTTTTCGCAAATTTGTGATTCCACGTAAGGTTTTGTGGCAGTGTTCTCCACGATACCCAATTTAACGCACAGCGGAGACAGATGCTCCATTTTGCAGTAAAATCGAGGAATGTCCTTCGGACTCATTGTTTCAGGTAGTAGTTAATTTTCGGCTTGCCATTTTCTTACAAAGTGGTGGTGGCCTTTTCTATGTCTCACATTCCATTTTCATAGAAATTAGCAGTGCTCTGTGAACACCGGGTTCATTCTGATCACAACTACAACTACCTCAAGATCTCCACAAACACGCCATTTGGAGTTCTGGTACTGGATAATTAAGAGCAACAATTAAAAATTCTCACATGTGTCCTTCGAATTAACAGTTCTGCATTCGTTCACATTGTGGAGAACTACTACGTTCAGACTAATTTTTCTGGAAACTGTGAACAAGTGCAATTCATCTACGCTGAAACCATGACCAGGAGTCTCTATATCGGACTCTGTAAAATACATATCAGGTTTCTTGGACAAAACTATCCAGAAAACTCAGCATGGCCGAGACGAAAAACGCCCACTTTCATGTCTCGAAGTAGAAGTTTCCAGCCTTTGAATCTTGAAGCTGAAAGCTGAAGTTGGCTCTTCCAAAAATTTAAATCAAGAACGAGATCACTGAAATCGTCTTCACACAAGAAGTGTATCGTTTTAGAGGCCTATCCCCTTCGCTGTCTTATGCATATTAAAAGCTGTATTCACCTTCAATGATTGCCACATTCTCAGCACCGTCAGATGACAAATTCTGATACTTCACACTCTTTGTTGTTTTCGAGGTGACTGCATCTCCTTTCCATCAGAAGCATACTATGTGACGAAGAGCATAAAAAGTGTTCCAGTTCTTGTCCTGCCTTATACCCGAAACAAAGTTCGTAACTCTTCGTTAAGACAGTATTAAATCTCTAAAACTAAAGTAATTACAGGATTCGATCACAAAAATTAAGTACTTTGACCAGTTTTCAACACTTCTGTGAGTGCCTTCATCAGAAACTAAATATCCTAATTGGCTTATAACAAAATACAAAATTGTGGGGAATAGTTTGATATTTTTGTCATACGCGACATGTAAGTACTGTTTCTTGCTTGAACTGTTTCTCAGTACTTACACTTTTGTATAAAAAGCTTTTCCCATAATTTTGTACGTATGTTAGAAGCCAATTTGAATATTTAATTTCTGATGAAGGCGCTCATAGAATGTTGAAACCTGGTGAAGACTTAAATTTTCTGACAGAGTACTGTAATTGCTTTAATTTATAAACGGTCGCTGACTACGCAGCCATGTTTAAAACTTAAGAAAAACCTTAAGTATTGAGTCTCTTCTGCTGAAATTCAAACTCTCCATCGATATCACAAAAAGAATTTGCGTTATTTATGCATTTCTCCTTCTCAGCTAATGTAATACATAAACTACAAACCTTCACCAACTTAGAACAAAAAGCAGTCACTTCCCGCAATTGAGACCTAGCGCAATGCCGAATGCAAGTAACAAACACATAGTGATTCTGCTCGTACATGTTCGAGGATGACTCAGCGGCAGTGATACTAAACCATTTTCGCTTCCTGCAGGTAGATTTCTGAACTGACGGTCATGTGGGATAATTTCTTGTATACATTGCATTAGTTTTCAACATTTATTATTTTCTGTGCCGTAGGAGAATAATGAATGAGTAGCATTTTCAACGATTTCGATACATAGAGGGCAGATTGTGAGAAAAAGTCTAAGCTCTACAGCAAGAAACTGATTTCACTTTCGAGTTAATCATCCACAATTTAGTAGACAACCCAACGCTGTTCACTTGATGACAAAAATATTGTTGGGTTGTGTTATTATCCTGTGTTTACATCTGTATGAAAATCACGAAAATAAGAACAATTTACTGAATGAAAATAAAGCTCAAGAAAAGGAGACACAGCGAGGTCAAGAAATGGACGAAGCTGCATATCACTAGCGTAAGAGTTGGGCGTAATAAACACTGTGCAGTTGAGAAATCATCATATAATACACATTTTATTAATTCGAATTATACTAGACCACAAATATAATAGTTTTTTTTAAGAATTACAGACCCAAGACGAAGACAAAGGACATTAAATGGAGCAATAAGAACGAAATTTCATGTAGAACTCGTAAGAGAAGTGAAAAAAATATACACTTACCTCGTGCTCTTAACGCCAATAAGATACATAGAAATTGTCCAAATTGCCCGAAGATTTTTGTAGGATAGGTAAGGGACGATGAAAAGAGGAACTTACGTCTGGTGGCATTTCGTTTCAGTACTGAAGGATCAAATATGTAAGAAAGTGGTCTTATTTTTCTGTGACAACTAACTGTGATTGATATTAGTTTATTAAGACTTTGGTGACTTTTCAGAATTTCTATCCAAGTATATAAAGTAACAACAATGCTCAGAGGTAAGTGGGACAGGATGGAGCCATCTGTTGAAGGAGACACGTCAGTGTATAATGTGATATATGATCTCTACGCCTTTTGTGGTACTAAGGCACTGTTAACAAGTTAGTTATTTGGCTACAAATACAGTAACTGCAAGGATCGTTGTAAATTGTACCGATGATTCAGCTGTGAAATCTTCTCGGGTTATCAGCCGAGTGGCGTCGTCGTCTTGTCGCAACGTTTCGCTGGATTTCGTTTCCATAATCTTCAGAAGAGAAGTGTCGGGATGTCGCTGTCACTCCATTCATGAGCCTTACTAGTTGGCATGTTGAGAAGTGAAAGCATAATAATGGTATTCCTGATGGGAAGAAAAAAGATAATAACCTTACCTCTTCGAATTGTCCTTGGCTGATGCGGTGGTGATATCCCATGTCCGCTGCGAGAAAATTACTGTCGCAGCAGGTCAGGCAAACGTGTTGGCTTGTGGTGCGGTCGCGGTGGCCAGGCCGCGGACGAGTTGGTTGCGGGACAGCCCTGCCTTCTCACAAAAGGATCTCGCGGTGATCCTGAATGTGTCCTGCAGGAGAGGGCTGCATGTGTCGTCGTGCAGCAGGAGAGTGGAGTATCCCCTCGGGAAACGTGGAGCGGTCTTCAAAGCTCCATTCGGATCCTATGCAGCGTTACGATGAGCGAATCTGCGGCGTTTCCCCACACCATAGCTGCGTATTCTAACAGTGGTCGGGCCAGTTTTACGTAGAGCGTGATGCCGCACTGCGGTGCCAGTGTCTACTGCGAGCTCAGCAGCGGGTAAAGATCGCCAAGGCGCTCTACGGATCTCCTTCTGATGTCTCGAAAATAACGTGCCCAGGAAAGTCTTTGGTCTAGGCGCCACCTAGGTACTTCGCCGTCTTGCTCCAAGGGGAAAGTGCTCCCAGGATATCGATGGGCGGGAGATCTGGCGGCAACATTCTTCGGAGGAAGACGTCCACAGCTCGTGGTCTCACGGTCGTGTTCTCGCTTCCCGAGCACGAGGTCCCGGGTTTGATTCCCGACGGGATCAGGGATTTTCACCTGCCTCGAGATGACTGGGTGTTTGTGTTGTCCTCATCATTTCGTCATCATTCATGAAAGTGGCGAGATCGGACTGAGCAAAGGATGAGAATTTTTACGGGTGCTGATAAACGCGCAGTTGAGCGACCCACAAGCCAAACATCATCATCATCATCATCATCATCTGAAAAATATCACTGCCTGGTTCTTTGCTGCGTTGAATTTCAACCGCCATTTCATTGACCACGATCTCGGAGTGCCACACCCGAGTTGGAGACGGCGTTGCATCGTGTGTGCGTTGATGCTGCGGGTGTACAGCGCTCCGTCACCGGCGTAGGGTGCCAGTTCCGCGCGCGCCACCCGCATCATGTCGTCAGTGTACTGTGCGTACCGCAAGAGGTCGAGCACCGACCCCTGTGGCACTCCAGCACGTATCTGCGGTCTGTGAACGTGCCATCGTCTGCCCTGACGTGGAAAGTTCGCTCTTCTAGGTAGGATCTGCGGAGGACTGCTTTCGAGTACTCGAGACCGTCGTACCAAACGCAGTCGAACGCTCTCGACGTACTGACGGCCACTGCCCCAAGGCATTCTCTTGTTTCCAGCTCTCATCGCCGGCTCTACCGGTCACAGCAGCTGATGAAAGGTAGAGTAACCGCTAGTAGAGTAACCGCTAGTAGAGTAACCGCTACGAAAAAGCTGCGTCTTGAATAACGCACTCGTGGCTGACGTGTTCCATCAGCATTTTCACGTACAGCCTCTCTAAAACTTTCTAGATGGGCGGAAGCAGGCTGATGGGTCGGTATCTGGTGATCTGGCGTGGATCTTTGCCGGTCTTTGGGATGGTCACAACTTCAGCGGAGAAGCATGGATGAGTTCTGTAAGTTACCGAAAGGGATACTGAATCATGCCGACTCCAGCGCCGTGGGCTGCTATACTAGCTTGTTGAGGAGAATCACTGGCCCCAGTACCCCGGTCTAGGTGGTCCTATTGATTCTCGATTGGTGGCCAAGGTATTACGGTAAACTTAACGTGGCGCTTTTCACAACAAGCATGTACACCGCGAGCACTATGACATGTTGCATTGTCCTACTGGTAGAAGCCATTATGCCGAAGAAAAATCAACTACGTGTAGGGGTGGACATCAACGAAAGGATGACGTTCTAAGAGTCAGGGCGTGGCAAGTCAGAAGCTTGAACATGATAGGAAAAGCAGAAAATCTTAAAAAAGAAACGCAAAGGCTCAAACTACATATTGTAGGGGTCAATGACGTGAAATGGAAAGAAGATAACGATTTCTGGTCCGATGAGTATAGGGTAAGGTAAACAACAGCAGAAAACGATACATTGGGAGTAGGATTCGTTCTGAATAGGAAGGTAGGGCAAAGAGAGTGTAACTGTGAAGAGTACAGTGACAGGGTTGCTCTTATCACAGCCGACAGAAAATCAACACCTAGAATGATAGTGCAGGTATCAGGCCAATGTCGCAAGCTGAAGATGAAGAGACAGAGAATGTATTTGAGGATACTGAAAGCATAATAAAAAATGCCAAGTGAGATGAATATCTAATAGCCATGGAGAACTGGAATGCAGTTGTAGGAGAAGGAGTAGAAGAAAAGATTAAATGCCAATATGGGCTTGAGGCAAGGACTGAGAGAGAAGACAAATTGAGTTCTAGGGCACTCTCTTGTCCTAGGGGTGGGAAATTGCCCCTAAAGGCGGAAGAATCAGCAATGATCAACGACATGAGGATGCAGAAGGCAATGGAAACCACTGCATTAAAGACACGTAACATGTATCCGCAGGACATGTGGCCTGTAATTGAAGAAGTGTCATGATGATCTCTCCATTGGCAAAAGATTCCGGAATAGTCCCCCATTAGGATCTCCGGGAGGGGACTGCCTAGGGGGAGATTACCATGAGAAAAAGATTGAATAATCAACGAAAGGATAACGTTCTAGGAGTCGGGGCGTGGAATGTCAGAAGCTTGAACGTGGCAGAGAAACTAGAAAATCTGAAAAGGGAAATGCAAAGGCTCAATCTAGATATAGTAGGGGTCAGTGAAGTGAAGTGGAAGGAAGACAAGGATTTCTGGTCAGATGAGTATCGGATAATATCAACAGCAGCAGAAAATGGTATAACACGTGTAGGATTCGTTATGAATAGGAAGGTAGGGCAGAGGGTGTGTTACTGTCAACAGTTCAGTGACCGGGTTGTTCTAATCAGAATCGACAGCAGACCAACACCGACAACAATACTTCAGGTACACATGCCGACATCGCAAGCTGAAGATGAACATATAGAGAAAGTGTATGAGGATATTGAAAGGGTAATGCAGTATGTAAAGGGGGACGAAAATCTAATAGTCATGGGCGACTGGAGTGCAGTTGTAGGGGAAGAAGTATAAGAAAAAGTTACAGGAGAATATGGGCTTGGGACAAGGAATGAAAGAGGAGAAAGACTAATTGAGTTCTGTAACAAGTTTCAGCTAGTAATAGTGAATACCCTGTTCAAGAATCACAAGAGGAGGAGGTATACTTGGAAAAGGCCGGGAGATACGGGAAGATTTCAGTTAGATTACATCATGGTCAGACAAAGATTCCGAAATCAGATACTGGATTGTAAGGCGTACCCAGGAGCAGATATAGACTCAGATCACAATATAGTAGTGATGAAGAGTAGGCTGAAGTTCAAGACATTAGTCAGGAAGAATCAATACGCAAAGAAGTGGGATACGGAAGTACTAAGGAATGACGAGACACGTTTGAAGTTCTCTAACGCTATAGATACAGCAATAAGGAATAACGCAGTAAGCAGTACAGTTGAAGAGGGATAGATATCTCTAAAAAGGGCCATCACAGAAGTTGGGAAGGAAAACATAGGTACAAAGGAGGTAGCTGCGAAGAAACCATGGGTAACAGAATAAATACTTCAATTGATTGATGAAAGGAGGAAGTACAAACATGTTCCGGGAAAATCAGGAATACAGAAATACAAGTCGCTGAGGAATGAAATAAATAGGAAGTGCAGGGAAGTTAAGACGAAATGGCTGCAGGAAAAATGTGAAGACATCGAAAAAGATATGATTGTAGGAAGGACAGACTCAGCATACAGGAAAGTCAAAACAACCTTTGGTGACATTAAAAGCAACGGTGGTAAAATTAAGAGTGCAACGGGAATTCCACTGTTAAATGCAGAGGAGAGAGCAGATAGGTGGAAATAATACATTGAAAGCCTCTATGAGGGTGAAGATTTGTCTGATGTGATAGAAGAAGAAACTGGAGTCGATTTAGAAGAGATAGAGGATCCAGTATTAGAATCGGAATTTAAAAGAGCTTTGGAGGACTTACGGTCAAATAAGGCAGAGGGAATAGATAACATTCCATCAGAATTTCTAAAATCATTGGGGGAAGCGGTAACAAAACGACTCTTCACGTTGGTGCGTAGAATATATGAGTCTGGCGATATACCATCTGACTTTCGGAAAAGTATCTTCCACACAATTCCGAAGACGGCAAGAGCTGACAAGTGCGAGAATTATCGTACAATCAGCTTAACAGCTCATACATCGAAGCTGCTTACAAGAACAATATACAGAAGAATGGAAAAGAAAATTGAGAATGCGCTAGGTAACGATCAGTTTGGCTTTAGGAAAAGTAAAGGGACGAGAGGCAATTCTGACGTTACGGCTAATAATGGAAGCAAGGCTAAAGAAAAATGAAGACACTTTCATAGGATTTGTCGACCTGGAAAAAGCGTTCGACAATATAAATTGGTGCAAGCTGTTCAAGATTCTGAAAAAAGTAGGGGTAAGTTATAGGGAGGGACGGGTCAAATACAATATGTACAACAACCAAGAGGGAATAATAAGAGTGGACGATCAAGAACGAAGTGCTCGTATTAAGAAGGGTGTAAGACAAGGCTGTAGCCTTTCGCCCCTACTCTTCAATCTGTACATCGAGGAAGCAATGATGGAAATAAAAGAAAGGTTCAGGAGTGGAATCAAAATACAAGGTGAAAGGATATCAACGATACGATTCCTGAGTGAAAGTGAAGAAGAATTAAATGATCTGTTGAACGGAATGAACAGTCTAATGAGTACACAGTATGGTTTGAGAGTAAATCGGAGAAAGACAAAGGTAATGAGAAGTAGTAGAAATGAGAACAGCGAGAAACTTAACATCGGGATTGATAGTCACGAAGTCAATGAAGTTAAGGAATTCTGCTACCTAGGCAGTAAAATAACCAATGACGGACGGAGCAAGGAGGACATCAAAAGCAGACTCGCTATGGCAAAAAAAGCATTTCTGGCCGAGAAGTTTACTAATATCAAATACCGGCCTTAATTTGAGGAAGAAATTTCTGAGGATGTACGTCTGGAGTACAGCATTGTATGGTAGTGAAACATGGACTGTGGGAAAACCGGAACAGAAGAGAATCGAAGCATTTGAGATGTGGTGCTATAGACGAAAGTTGAAAATTAGGTGGACCGATAAGGTAAGGAATGAGGAGGTTCTACGCAGAATCAGAGAGGAACGGAATATGTGGAAAACACTGATAGGAGAATTGACAGGATGATAGGACATCTGCTAAGACATGAGGGAATGACTTCCATGGCACTAGAGGGAGCTGCAGAGGGCAAAAACTGTAGAGGAAGACAGAGATTGGAATACGTCAAGAAAATAATTGAGGACGTAGGTTGCAAGTGCAACTCTGAGATGAAGAGGTTAACACAGGAAAAGAATTCGTGGCGGGCCGCATCAAACCAGTCAGTAGACTGATGAAAAAAAAAAATCAGCTAGTAATAGCGAATACTCTATTGAGGAATCATAAGGGGAGGAGGTATATTTGGAAAAGGTCGGTCGATACGGGAACATTTCATTTATATTACGTCATTGTCAGATGAAGATTCCGAATTCAAATTCTGGACTGTAGGGAGTACCCAGGAGCAGATATAGACTCAGATAACAGTGTAGTAGTGATGAAGAGTAGGCTGAAATTGAAGACATTAGTTAGGAAGAATCAACACGCAAAGAAGTGGGATACGGAAGTACTAAGGAATGAAGAGATATGCTTAAAGTTCTCTAAGATTATAGATACAGTAATAAGGAATAGCTCAGTAGGCAGTCCAGTTGAGGAGGAATGGACATTTATAAAGAGGGCAATCACAGAAACTGGAAAGAAAAACATGGATACAAAAAAGGTAACTGTAAAGAAAACATGGGTAACAGAAGAAATACTTGAGCTGATCCATGAAAGACGAAAGTACAAAAATGTTCAGAGAAATTCAGGGACCCAGGAATTAAATAAACAGCAGGAGCAGCAAAACTAAGACGAAATGGCCGCATGAAAAATGTGAAGAAGTCGAAAAAGAAATGATAGTCGGAAGGACTGACTCAGCATATAGGGAAGTCAAAATAACCTTCGGTGAAATTAAAAGCAAGGGTGGTAACATTAGAAGAACAACAGGAATTCCATTGTTAAATGCAGAGGAGGGGTTGGATAGGAGGAAGGGGTACATTTAGGGCCTCAACGAGGGAGAAAATTTGTCTGATGTCATAGAAGAAGAAACAGGAATCGATTTAGAAGAGATAGGGGATCCAGTATTAGAAACAGAATTTAAGAAAGTTGAGGATGACTTAAGATCAAATAAGGCAGAAGGTATCGATAAAATTCCATCAGGATTCCAAGCATCATTAGGGTAAGTGGCAACAAAACGACTGTTCACGTTGGTGTGTAGAATGTCTGGCAGTATACCGTCTGACATTACGAAAAACATCGTCCACACTACTGCGAAACTGCAAGAGCTGACAAGTGCGAGAATTATCGCACAATCAGCTTAACAGCTCATGCATCCAAGTTGATAACAAGAATAGTACAAAGAAGATTGAAAAAAAAACTAAGAATATGTTAGATAACTATCAGTTTGGCTTTAGAAACGGTAAAGGCAGCAGGAAGACAATCCTGACGTTTCGGTTGATAATGGAAGAAAGACTAAAGAGAAGATCTGTCGACCTAGAAAATGCATTCGACAATATAAAATTGTTCAAGATGTTCGAAATTCTGAGAAGTTAGCTATAGGTAATTCTTTTACAATGTAAAATGGTGTAAGATATTCGATATTCTAAAAAAACATTGGAGGTAAGCTGTAGGGAAGCCTTCGACAATGTAAAATGGGGCAATATGTTCGAAATTCAAAGGAAAATAGGGATAAGCTACAGACCTGTGAAAGTACCAAGAGGGACTAATAAGAGTGGACCACCAAGAACGAAATGGCTGGATTGAGAAGGTTGTAGACAGG
Organism: Schistocerca nitens; assembly: GCF_023898315.1. NCBI lineage: Eukaryota > Metazoa > Arthropoda > Insecta > Orthoptera > Acrididae > Schistocerca > Schistocerca nitens. The sequence continues at coordinate 1,033,014,477 of NC_064614.1, forward strand.
CATGTAGTCTTTCACTCCTGCAGTTCAATCTGTACATCGAGGAAGCAATGGTGGAAATAAAATAAAAGTTCAGGAGCGGAATTAAAATTCAAGTCGAAAGATATTAATGATACGATTCGCTGATGACATTGTTATCGGGAGTGAAGGTGAAGAAGATTACATGATCTGCTGAATCGAATGCGGAGTAAATAGAAGAAAGACGAATATAATGAGAAGTAGCAAAAATAGCAGCGAGAACCTAAACGTCAGGATCGCTGGTTACGATGTAGTTGAAGTTACGGAGTTCTGTTACCTAGGCAGTAAAATAACCAATGACGGATGGAGCTAGGGGGACAACAAAAGCAGACTAACACTGGCAAAAACGGCATTCCTGTCCAAGTGAAGTCTACTAGTGTCAAACATAGGCCACAGTTTGATGAAGAAATTGGTGAGAATATACGTCTGGAGCACATGATTGTATGGCAGTGACACATGGACTGTGGGGAAAAAGAAACAGAAGAGAATCGAAACATTTGAGTGTGACGCTACAGAAGAATGAAAATTAGGTGGACTGATAATTTGACGAATGAGGAGGTTCTGCACAGAATCAGATAGGAAAAGAACATATGTAAAACACTCACAAGGAGAAGGGACAGAATAACCGGACATCTGTTAAGAGACCAGGGACTGACTGCCTTGGTACTAGAGGAAGCTGTAAAGGGGAAAAACTGTAGAGGAAGACGGAGATTGGAGTACATCCAGCAGATAGCTGAGGTTGTAGACTGGAAGTGCTACTCTGAGTTGAAGAGAAGAAGTTTGTGGCGGACCGTATCAAATCAGTCAGATGACCAATTCTTAAAAAAAAAAAAAAAAAAAAAAGCCGACCGAAGTGGCCGAGCGGTTCTAGGCGCTACAGTCTGGAACCGCGCGATCGCTACGGTCGCAGGTTCGAATCCTGCCTCGGGCATGGATGTGTGTGATGTCCTTAGGTTAGTTAGGTTTAAGTAGTTCTAAGTTCTAGGGGACTGATGACCTCAGAAGTTAAGTCCCATAGTGCTCAGAGTCATTTGAACCATTTTGAAAAAAAAAAAAATTATGGGGTGAACACTGTCTCCGAGAATGCATCACAAAAAGTCCCCAGACCATAAAGCATGCGGAGAGGTTTTTTTTGTGACGTTTCACACCGTATACGCGAACGACTGTCTGTCCGACGAAGCATCTGAGAAGGCCACCTGTTGCCAACCAGTGGACGTCCAGTGCGATACCGGCGAGCAAATTTCAGATTCCGTCGCGGATGAACAGCAGTCATCATTAGTGCATGCACCAGGCGCCTGATGTAGAGGCTTATATGCAACAATGTTCGGTGGACGGCCGTCGAATAGATACTGATGGTAGCCTCTTGCTTCATGTGAGCGATCATTCATCAACAATTGCAGGTCTACTCTCCCCTATACATCTACCCATCGATCACTCCTGTCGTCCTTAGCACGTGGTGCACCACAGTTGGTTCTGTGCCAGTTTTTGATAGCGCCATTTTGCCATGCGCGGTATGTTTTAAGCACTACGGCACGCAAACAGTTTACAAACTTTGCTGTTTCAGAGAGGCTTCCACCATTGCCAATTCTGATGCCCTTTTGGATGTCAGTATTACTACAACAATCGCACCGTTCACTTCATTTCCCCGACATTATATACGTTCCACTGCTGGTGCTGCCAACTGCCCTTGTGAGTTGCTATCGGACGTTGACTTCAAACATAAGTTTTCGTCATTTTAATGTGACTCTGCCATGTAATTTACTCACTGTAGTCTTCTGTACTAACGTTGATAAGTCTGTAAGTTTAGCGAATCTCCGTGGCGGAGCTCTGAGTTTGGCTGCTTAAAAAGACGTGCTGGCCAGTCAGAATCATAGACAGAGTGTTCCTGAGGACTGAGCGTCCTCTGGTATGGTTAATGCGTGACGCCCCGCGGCCATCGGAGGCAGCGAGCGATGGACGAACTGTCGGGTGGCAGCGCGCTGGTGTGAGATTTGAAAGTGCCGGGTCCTGCGTTGCCGGCCGGAGTGGCCGTGCGGTTCTAGGCGCTACAGTCTGGAACCGCGCGACCGCTACGGTCGCAGGTTCGAATCCTGCCTCGGGCATGGATGTGTGTGATGTCCTTAGGTTAGTTAGGTTTAAGTAGTGCCAAGTTCTAGGGGACTGATGACCTCAGATGTTAAGTCCCATAGTGCTCAGAGCTATTTGAACCATTTGGTCCTGCGTTGCTGTGAGCGGCGCGCCGGATGCCGAGCCGCAATTCTTGCTATACTGCTTCATTGCAGGACAGTTTAGTATCCTTCTGTACATCATAACACGCAGTGCCTACCATGCAAGAGGTGGAGGTGAGTCAGACTCTGACTGTATCCGCACAACAGATTAACGACTGTTGGTCTTATTCACCAGCCCGTTTTTTCCCACACTTAGGAAACTCTAGCTGATGAACAGTATCACACTCAGAGAATGTAGAACACTGCCAGTTACAACAGCCCATTAAACAAATTTTACACATCTTTATTTCAAAAACAATAAATTTTTAAAACGAAGAATGAGATATTTGTATCTTAGTCTAATGAATTATAACAACCATTATCACTTAGAAATTACAGTGTTCACATTACCGGTTTCAGTACTAAATTTCGATCGTTAGATTTGATTAATCTGCTGACAGCTTCGTCGAGATACACAATAATTACATGTGAGTAACCTGAATGTCATAAAGTAACTGGAAGCGTGATGTCTTCTTATACGTAAAACACTCAAACATGGAGACCTTGTTAGCGGCGGGATAGACATTTTAAAACCAAATATACGGGGATGTAGGTTAGATATCAGGTATCACACCCAACAGCCATTCACCCTGGTGGCCCTTACTTTACGTGCAGCTGACGAAAAAAGATCGAAGATTCGTGTGATACTCAATAGTGTTCAAAAAGCTGTATTACCTAGACTAGCTATGTGTTGTGATGGGTAAGATAAGATACCGAAGAGCCAAAGAAACTGGTACACCTGTGTAACGTCGTGTAGGCCCCCGCGAGCACGCAGAAGTGCCTCAAGACGACGTGGCATGACTAATGTAATGTAACGCTGGAGAGAACTGACACCATAATCTTGTAGGTCTGTCCATCAATCCGGAAGAATACGAGGCTGTGAAGATCTCTTCTGAACATCACGTTGCAAGACATCCCAGATACGCTCAATATGTTCATGTCTGGAGAGTTTGCTGGCCGCCGGAAGTGTTTAAAGTCATAAAAGTGTTCCTGGAGGCATCCTGTAGCAATTCTGGACGTGTGGGGTGTCGCATTGTCCTGCTGGATTTTCCCAAGTACGTCGCAATGCGCAATGGACGTGAATGGATGCAGGTGATCAGACATGGTGCTTACGTGCGTGTCACCTATCAGTCGTATCTAGACGTAACAGTGGTGCCATACCATTCCAATTGCAGACGCCCCACGCCATTACAGAGCCTCCACCAGCTTGAACAGTCACCTGCTGACATTCAAGATCCATGGATTCATACCGGTACACGTCCACCCGCTCGACACAATTTGAAACGACCAGGCAACATCTTTCCAGTTATTAACAGAATTATCGGTGTGGACGGATCCAGGCGAGGTGTAAAGCTGTGTGTGCTGCAGTCATCGAGGGTACTGAGTGGGCCTTCCACTCCGAAACCCCACATCGATGATGTTTCGTTGAATGGTTCGCACGCTCACTCTTGTTGATGGACCAGCGTTGAGGTGTGCAGCAATTTGTGGAAGGGTTGCACGTTGAACGATTCTCTCCAGTTGACGTTGGTCCCGTTCTTGGATTATCTTTTTCCGGCGGCAGCGATGTCGGAGATTTGATGTTTTACCCGATTCCTAACATTCACGATACAATTGTGAAATAGTAGTACTGGAAAATCTCCATCGCTACCTCGGAGACGCTGAGTCCTATCGCTCGTGCGCCGACTGTAACATCACGTTAAAACTCAATTAAATCTTGATATCCTACCATTGTAGCAGCAGCAGCCGATCTAACAAGTACGCCACACACTGTTTGTCCTATATAGGCGTTGCCGACCGCAGCGCCGTATTCTGCGTGTTTACATATCTCTGTAATTGAATACCCACGCCGATACTAGTTTCTTTGCGCTTCAGTGTAGCTTCACATACAGAAGGTTGTGGTGATTCGAATCTCGTCACACGCAGTAGTTTTTCTTTTATTTTTTAAACGTCATTTTTTATTTCCACTCTGTTATCACCTATTTTTTATCATAATATAAAGTTCTTGAATTGTAATCATTGTCCTTCTATCATTCTCTTTCCACTTCTTCCAGGTTATCTTTTTTTGTCATCAGTCTTCCGACTGGTGTGATGCGGCCCGCCACGAATTCCTCTCCTGTGCTAACCTCTTCATCTCAGAGTAGCACATGCAACTAACATCCTCAATTATTTACTGGATGAATTCTAATCTCTGTCTTCCTCTACAGTTTTTGCCCTCTACAGCTCCCTCTAGTGCCATGGAAGTCATTCCCTCATGTCTTAACCGATGTCCTATCATCCTGTTCCTTCTCCTTATCAGTGTTTTCCACATTTACTGTCCTCTCCGATTCTACATTCTTTACCTTATTAGTCCACGTAATTTATCAAACTCATTCTATCTACTTCACATTTTGCTGTAACTTGGTTTCACCTATAAACCCTTCTTGCATTCACTTCCTCATCTGCATTATTTTGTCCACAGTGCACTAGAAATTTAGGTTAGGTTTTAAAGGTTTGTGTGATGATCACCACGTCACAAACTGCACATCTGGTAACGAAACATCATCATTGGACTGTCAATGTGAACAGATTATTTCGCATTTCCGTTTTAACTAATAGATCGGAATTTTCCAATAATTGAACATTACAGTGGATAAATATAATTACATTTACGTTCTCAAATATTCCAACTGAAAAAAAGAAAGACGTAAAGAAACAATGAAACAAATAAAAATTCATACGATATTGAGCATCACGTAAAATTGCGAAACTTTTTTTTTTTTTTGACAGTTACTCGCGAACGGAAGCCCACTATGGTGAATGGCAGCAGGATTTGATACCTGGGATCTTTACCCACATTAACGTGTATTTGGTTTCAAATAGTCGTCGATCTCACCTCACGGGACCTCTCCTTATTTGACAAAAAGGAAGCCACCACGAGTAAATTATGCGAATGGGACGGAAATATGTAGATGTGACGTACATGTACAGACAATCCGAAGCGGAACTCGTCACTGAAGGCAATTCTACTCCTGCGAATGAAATTCCAGTCCTCGATGACCAGCGAAGACGTGCCTTGAGAAGCCCCAGACAGCAGTGGGATACCAACCCGGCTGTCAGTCCCCACACGGTCCATCAACCAGCAATGTTGTTTTGGGGTGCCATTGCATTTGATGGCAGGACGCTCTTTGGTTCTCATCCGCAGCACCCTTACAGCGCAACGGTAGGCCGACTATATTCTTTACCGAGTTTCGTTGTCATTCCTGGAAAATGAACGTGGATTTGTATTTCAGCGAGAAAGTGCCAGCCCGCACACGGCAAGAAGTTCTACTGCTTGCCTTCGCGATTTCCAAATTACCTTGGCCAGAAATGTTTCCGGTTCTCTCCCCAGTAGGAAGCGTATGAATTATTAAGGGCCGGGGCCTTTAACTAATTAGAGATTTCGACAATCTAACGCGGGAATAGGGCCGAATTTGGCACGATGTCTCACAGAACGGCACCCTACTACTCTGTAAATCAATTCCAAGTTGAATAATTACTTGTTTAAGGCCAGAGGTGGACCAATGCGTAATTGGCCTGCTCAGTTTTTGACGTTTTGTCTCTTGAATAAATCATCCAGTATTTTATGAAAATGAAATAATTTGTTTTTCTGTACATGTAAGTCACAATTTCACTCGCATACAGATAATTCCTAGGTGGTACGGCGTTTTTTGTTTGTCTTGGACGAAGTGTGGTATCAAGTATCGATATCGACGCATGTCCTTCGCCAATTTGACATCGTAACTGCAAGTTTCCGTTAGTCGCTGATTCAGGTACAGATGACCCACACGACTTCCCTGCCTTAGTTTAACAGACATCTGTGTCGACAAAAAGACATGTGATCACAAAGTTAAAACTACAGTGAACTCAGAACGACGGGTTAAGTGCTAGCAAAGAGATATACATACATAGTACACAGGGTGGTCCATTTATCGTGACCGGGCCAAATATCTCACGAAATAAGCGTCAAACGAAAAAACTACAAAGAACAAAACTTGTCTAGCTTGAAGGGGGAAACCAGATGGCGCTATGTTTGGCCCACTAGAAGGCGCTGCCATAGGTCAAACTGATGTCAATTTCGTTTTTTTAAATAGGAACTACAATTTTTTATTACGTATTCGTGTACTATGTATAGAAATATGAATGTTTTACTTGGACCACTTTTTTGCTTTGTGATAGATGACGCTGTAATAGTCACAAACATATGTCTCACAATTTTAGACGAACAGTTGGTAACAGGTAGGTTTTTAAAATTAAAATACAGAAAGTAGGTACGTTTGAACTTTTTATTTCGGTTGTTCCAATGTGATACATGTACCTTTGTGAATTTATCATTTCTGAGAACGCATGCTGTTACAGCGTGATTATCTGTAAATACCACATTAATGAAATAAATGCTCAAAATGATATCCGTCAACCTCAATGCATTTGGCAATATGTGTAACGACATTCCTCTAAACAGTCTTCCGTAATGTTCGCACATGCATTGTCAATGCGCTGACGCATGTTGTCAGGCGTTGTCGGTGGATAACGATAGCAAATATCCTTCAACTTTCCCCACAGAAAGAAATCCGGGGACGTCAGATCCGGTGAACGTGCGGACCATGGTATGGTGCTTCGACGATCAATCCACCTGCCATGAAATATGCTATTCAATACCGTTTCAACAGCACGCGAGCTATTTGTCTGCTACTGATGTGTGGCGTAGCATCGACAGCCGCTAAAACACCTACTTGGGCATCATCATTTGTTGCAGTTCGTGGTTGACGTTTCACATGTGGCTGAACACTTCCTGTTTCCTTAAATAACGTAACTATCTTGCGAACGGTCCGGACACTTGGATTATGTCGTCCAGGATACCGGGCAGCCTACACAGCACACGCCCGTTGGGCACTTTGATCACAATAGCCATACATCAACACGATATCGGCCTTTTCCGCAGTTCCTAAACGGTCCATTTTAACACGGGTAATGTATCAAGAAACAAATACCGTCCGCACTGGCGGGATGTTACGTGATACCACGTACTTATACGTTTGCGACTATTACAGCGTCATCTATCACAAAGCGAAAAAAGTGGTCCAACTAAAACATTCATTACGTACTACACGAATGTGTAATAAAAAATGGGGGTTCCTATTTTAAAAGAAACGCCGTTGATACCAGTTTGACCTATGGCAGCGCCATCTAGCGGGCATACCACAGCGCCATCTGGTTTTCCCCTTCAAGCTAGACAAGTTTCGTTCTTTGTAGTTTTTTCGATTGACGCTTATTTCGTGAGATATTTGGCCCGGTCACTATCAATGGACGACCCTGTATATATGTATATCTTTCAGTGTAAAGTGTGAGTTCTGTCTCTCGAAGTGAGATAATTTTTCATCATTCTTCATTGCTCAGAAGTACTACATTTCTGATATCCCATATCGTACTGTAAAAAAAGCTCACTGGAGGGAATTTAATTGGGACAACAAAGGGAAAAAGGAAAGACCTATAAACTAAATAAGGAGTGGACTTTTTAAGAGAGTTAGCCACCTCGTGCCTGATGAAAAATAAAACGAAAAATGTCTGTTCTTGTACATTTGTGAAAAATTGCTACTGTCCATCGCTCATTTTCCACACCTTGGTTTGGAGGACTCGAGATGTATCGCTGAGCAAATACCTGAGTTTGAATTCCCGGAGTGGCTGTTTTGTTGTCCCACCGCTGGAAGGTTCCTCCTAGTCGTGCCGCCACCGCGATGTCTGGAGTCGGTGACTGTAGACCACGCGTTGTCTCTGCCGCATCGATTGGACCACCCAGCCTGCGGCACACATGTCGGGGCCGGTCGCTACCTCGCCCGCGGCCAACTCGCCGCGTGAAACTCGAGCCTCACCTTGTTAAGCTTAATTGTAAAACTAAACGGAGCAAAACCTGAGGCGCTTCGTAGCACAAGAGATTATAGCGCCTCCTGTCTTTCTAAGTTACCGACTACCAGGCGCCGAGGTTGAAACGCTAGTTTTATCTACAGTGTTTTAGTAAGCCTCCACTGACAGCATTTTAAGAGAGCCGCGCAGTACTCTTTACACCATTTAATTTAAAGCCTTTTGTTGTGTTTTAGAAAAATACTTGTTTCGTAAGTTACGAGGGGCGTTCAGTAAATAATACAATAAATCCCTCTGGCCCCAAGAGCGCATGGAGCACAAAAGTCGCCGGTAGACGGCAGGTTCGAAAAGGTAGTTAAGGGCTGCGGCGACGGAGAGAGAGAGGAGTCTGACACTGTCGACAAGGAGCACAAGGGAGGCGGCCTGTTGGTGTGGCCAAGCGTCTGTTGGCAAGAGTGGTGCCTTTGCTGACAGTGGGTTTGGAGGGGCCGAGAGTTGGAGTCGTGAACATGGTTCGGCAGAAGCTACTTCGGCAGGGCGCACAGTATTTGGCGTGTCCCCTGGTACTGAAGTTGTAATCAGTTTGTGTCCATTGTGGTGTCGGGCTGGTGTCTGGTGTGACCTTTGCAAGTGCTGGACGCGGTGGCTTCTGCTGGGTGATACCCGTGAGTTACCGGCTACGAGTAATCTCCGTTAAATCCTTCTCCCGGCTCTCTCTAAGTGAGCGTTTGTCAGTGGGTGCTGGATTTTACGAGAAATGGCAGTGAGCATCCTATTAGTGTGCACGTCTCTTGGTTTAGCGTGGTGGCTATTTCGACTCCATATCCTGGTGGTAAAATTTGGTGCCAATGTGACACCATCAATCTCCCTGATAGTACTAGAGCCCACGAACAAAATCGCATCTAACCGTTTCACGGCCAAAACTATGTAAAATCTTTACAGTACATGATCCTATATACATTACTAACTTTACTACGAAACTCTTTTTTCAGTCATTTTGCCTGACATTTGACATTTGGCCTGCGCACATTTACATCAGTGTCGACAAATCTGTTCCATAGTCACCTTGTTCAAGTTCTTTTTAAAATTTTCGAATTTTGATAAGATATTTTCCGCGTTAAAAACAAAAAGAAAATTCCAACGCTTGTTGCCGTCCTGTCTTCAGAACAGGTACTTACTTGTTACGCTCTTGTCGCACGGTTCACACCTTACGAAAGAGGCAAGTCATCCCTTCGGATTTCGCAAAAAAATTCAATATACAAAATTTAAGGAAGCTCTGGCCACATTCTCAATGAAGAATTGTTCACAACAGGCCATGGTGCGAACATAACCATTTGCTTTAATCACGACGTATGCTATGGATATTCGGTTGAGTATTATACTCTCAACCACACACTTAGTGAAGATTTAACTTGTCAGGAAGACGGGGAGGCAGGAAACAAGACTTTTACCAAATTTGCCAAATTAGTTACCAAGGCTGAGTATTTATTCAATGCGGTCTAAGGCGCTGCAGTCATGAACTGTGCGGCGTAGGTTCGAGTCTTCCCTCGGGCATGGGTGTGTGTGTTTGTCCTTAGGGTAATTTAGGTTAAGTATTGTGTAAGCTTAGGGACTGATGACCTTCGCAGTTAAGTCCCATAAGATCTCACACACATTTGAACATTTGAACATTTATTCAATATTCAACGCTGTGATTTTGGTTATATTGATTGAGATATTGCATTTGGCCAAAGTTCCATAAATATATGGATAGATGTTGGCGTTGGTAATTCAAGATATTTTATTGATGTTTCGCGTCTGTATGAAACAGTCGTTTTTCTCTAGCTAAATATATTCCTCCTTTTCATGCTATGATCGGCTGCAGTTACAATCCCGCATTTTGTGCCAAGGGAGAAAAAGGTCATTGACAATGCTGAAAAACTCTACACGACACCGGGTTTTCACAAATCTGGCTGATATGCTTCTGACACTGGGAATGTATCGAACGTCTGAGAAGAATTCACCTGCAGAGTATAGAAAGAAAACAATCAAGTCGATTCGGTAAGATCAAAGATTTTTACAAAAACATATAAAATGAAAAGTAGACATACTTGTACGGCTATAAATCCTGATTTACCTACCCCTAACACCTACAATCTAACGTCATGTAAAACAGAGCTACGACAGCATTTGCTGAACACAAAATATATGTCGCAAATGTAAAACAACTGTCATACGAAGAATCTAACAAATATAAACCCACAGATTTCTGATGGTGTGACAACTGGAGACGTTACTAATTTCGTGATTTTCCAGTACCCCACTACCAGATTTGAACAGTGTTGTTTTAGACGAATGATCAATATCCACAACAGGATGTAGCTGATTTGTATTTCACAGTAAGATTTTTATAACAACTGAGTGATTTTGAGTAATTATATTTGTTGCCTAGTAGAAGACATTGAAGAAATTAGTAATGGCTTGGAGAGTGAATTTGATGATGGGGTAATGTTGCTGAGTCCGATATTGAAACGCCATCATTCTTTTTCTCTTTGCGTAAACTGGTTATTTAGAACTGTCTTTTGGCAAAGTACTTAAAACGTCCTTCAGCACTATGGTTTAGAGTAAGTTCTTCATTAATCATATCAGAATTATGGTGTTGCAGTTTATTCGTTGGCTTGCAACATACATTTTCAGGCGACTTGGCATAATTTTATAATTATTTTTGAGAAAGAGTTGTCTCACTAGTAATTTACTGCACTTTGCCTGATACCGATTTTTTTCTGCATTTGGGCAACTTATTTTATCATGTAAGCGTAGGCTTCCGCGGCTAGTGTTACAGCCATTAAAAGTCATCTGGGTCTCCGACCGCATTATCAATGTGTAAGAATTGTTAGGTTTCGGCCAGTGCTGTACGTGTCCTTCCCCAGTGTTTCAGCGTGTGTTTTTCAGCAAAAGAAATATCCTGAGGATGGCCACTTGCAATAAAGGCCGAAACGTCGAACGTTTTACACGTTGACAATGTGGTCGCAGACCTAGAAGAAGAAATTTTGGTTTAAAATATCCGCCATTTTTCTGACTGAATGCTTTGTTACCGAATAGTGAGTTTTTTTTTAGCATTTTCATAACGGTCTCAAAATGGCAGATGGTCACACGTCCTTCTGGAAAATGATTTTTATTCACTAATTGGCCCAAGTCTGCTAGTAAAAGAGATGTTTGATCGTTTCGAATTTAATTTTCACTTTTTTTCACGTGGTTCCCATGTATTGCTCTATGCTACAGGCGCCTGAAAGACGTGGCTTTTGGTATCTGAAATATTTCTACACGATTCAACAAATCAAGCATATTGCTGTGATAAAGTTGAGTAAAATTTGTTGAAATTTCTGAAAATGCAGTCAGATCAGAAGCGACACGTAAATTTTTTGATTTAGCATTTTTTGGCGTCGCAGGTGCTGTGCTCTTGCACCATTACAGAGAAACTTTGTAGGCACTTTTGGGCCAATTTCAAATTTATATGTCGCATTGAGGGAAAATGAGACGTTTCAAAGAATGACCCTTCAGTTTTCTTACGTAGGGCGGAAGAAAATCATATCAACATATAACCGGAAGAAAATGGTTTTTGAAATATGGGCCACTTCTTTACTATGGTAATCACCTATTTGTTCAAATTCCATGAGATGATGGAAATGGTTGTCGTAAATTAGTGCACATTATTCAGATATCGTTTTCAAACGTTCACAAACTCGTGCGAATACATCTGGCTGCCCTCAGATATGGTCACATGCGGTTTTATAACATCTGCTCCCTGTTGATGGCTGCGTAATGCACTGATACCATTAAATGTCTACATTATTAGACATATGAGGAATTAAAGCCAGGTGAACCGGAAGGACATGGAGCGGGAACTCCCTGGCCTATGAATCGCTGATTAAATATTAGTTTCAGGTACTGTCGTAGAAGGAAAAGAAAAATACGGTGTTGCACATCGCTCGTAAGGGATTTCATTTTGTAGGGTTAAACTTTACGCAAAATAGCGAAAAGTGAAAATCAGTGATCAACAGCACGTATTATTACGTCCGGAAAAATCTGCAGCCCTGAAACCTTGCTTACTCGTTCTGTATGTCCATCCTTCGGACTGAAGGTTTGAGGGTCTTCGACCGATCACTTACATAATCAGATGGAACACCTACAGCCCTAGTTTCGATGTTACTTATTATATGGCTACCACCATTGTTGCTAACACAACATCGTTGTTACACTCTACGGAAACCGGTTCATAGGTGTTAAACACTGATGGAATCCTGTATGCGATTGGGTTAATCGCCTCAGCGTTAGCTATGGCCTGAAGACGGTGTACTGAATCACCGAAAGTAGTAGCCATATAAGAAATAACATCGAATCAACGGCTAAATGTATGCCATTTTATTGCTCTGCTTGCTTGCTATGAGGGAAAAATATTGTTTGCTCACATTTTTTCTCTTTACTTTTGCTTGCAGTATCGCAAATATATGTGCTATCAATCTGCTGTCCTCACAAAAAGTGTTTAAACAATTTTTTGAAACCTTATAAGTATTTATCTTTGTGGTTTGCAAGTTATCTGATGAGACTAGATTCTGGCACATGGCTAAGTGATTCTGAAAGAAGACTCTTGTGGAGGAACCTATCGGCCAGAGTGGGAATTTGCGATGGAAGGAGAAATTATAAAGTGCTGTGAAGGACCATGACTGACTTGAGTGCCGTGTGTTAGCTCAATGCAAATTATTGAAATAAATATTGGAAGTTTAGTAGATACGCCGATTATCAAGAAATAAGGCTTTTACTGGATGCATGCCAGTGATCAAAGTGCAAAATTTCTTTGGTAATTGTAGAATTAACTATGAAAAGTTTCACAGACTTTCTCGTGGATGTCTTGCGTAATATGTCGAAGAAAGCATGGGTTAACATTTTCAATGTACGACGGCGTGCTGGAAATTAATTCCTCTGATTTTTGTATGTGAAACTCTTACAGCTTTTTAAATAAAAAACACGTTATTAACAATCTATATCTTTATTCCTTATATCTACATATTTATTTATTAACATAGCCACCCTTGTGACGAGCACATTTCTCCAACGAGAGACCAATTTGTTGATTCCGTCACTGCAGAATGTTTGACTTCGTTGACGGAAGTCCTCGAAGGCGTTCTTTATGTTTTGGATACATGAAAGTCTGTTGGGGCCATGTCTGGACTATATTAAGGATGATCTGCGACACTGAATGCAAGGCGTTGGATTGTTGCGGATTTTGCAGATTTCTTGAGTAACCTGGCACCGTCAGGCTAAGAGGCAGAGGGCTGCATGTGTGGGTGAAACGTTTGAATTTTAAACTTGATTACAGGACGTTGTTTCTCATTCAGTGACAGGTTTATGTTACACACCGCCATGTTACACGTTACAGTTTCGTGACCTCTTGGGGCAGAGAGCTGCAAATACGTAAGGTGGCGAATAAAGACGTAGAATTTTAATAAGGTTTGTTTTCGTTAAAAAGCTTTACGACTTCTCACATAAAAATTAGGAGAAATTACTTTTCAGCAGGCCCACGTAATTACCAGTACGAATCGTTTAGTAAAAGTCACTAAATTTTTTCCTTCTATCTTCGAGGAAGAATCCATTAGCAATAAATGCTTTGTGTGATCTATACAAGAAGTTAAATGTGGAACATAAATGTTAGAACTGGACGCTGTTAAGACGTTACCTTGGTATTTAAAAGAGAAACTAAAAGAACAGTATTTACTGAAATGAACTGTTCAAATTTTTTCTACTAGGTGTACAGCGTAGATAGTAATGTACAAATTTCTGAAGAAATGAAACTAGACACTGAAAGCAGAATGGTTCCTGGAATTTTTTGTCGTTCTCGTGCAGGCATAATATCAAGATTCAATTATAATATCCGTAAGAGACCGGCCAGGAAAATAAAAACGATGAAACGGTAATAGTAGTACATCATCGCACTGCACGAGTTAGATCTTCAGTTTTGTTTCTGATGTAAGTTTCATCCTGCAAATTTGCAAGCAAATAAATAAGAGAGAGAAGTAAAATAGTCAGGTTTCGAATTTGATGGCCAAAACTACACACTAGAAAGTATGGAATTAATGAATTATGTAGTGATACTGATACGAGAATATACTCATCAACTGTTAATAAGAGCATCTAGTGACAACTAATAAACTTTAAATATCATCTCAAACGTCTTTCAAACTTTTTCTCGCTTTTATATTGAAACTTAAATATACAACACAATAACTCATTTTCAAAGTAATCAGATATTTGAATCTGTTTTTTTTTTAATAGTTGTTAAAATGTTGATTCTTTGGCCTGAATCCACGGTAAAAATCTCACTCAGAGTCTCGTCTGAAACTGTTATCGGAAGGTTTTAGTAATACAAACTTGGTCACTACGGGGAAGGAAAGAAGGAGCCAGTGAATAGTTACGTAACCCTACCGAAATGAATAGGAACGTATGCTTATTGATATAATGGTAGTTATTTTGTGGTTCTCGATATTGACTCACAAACCACGATGTTTGGTCGCCATTCTTAGTTGAAGTACCCTATAATTGGCGGCCCTGGGGACTACCTACAGAACATTAAAACTTACAAGACTGGCGGCTCGTTGTTCTATGAGGCGACTTGAGACTGTACGTTAGGCATGTCGTCTACGGTACAAGTGAGGAACAGGCGCGTAGCAATGTGGGAGAGATATGCGCAGCAACAGATAACACACTCTAATACCGAAAAACGTGCAACAGTGCTATTCTTGTGGGAAAACACTATATTCACGTTGAAATTATGGAGGTGTGTGGACCAAATGCAGCCGCAATGAAATGAAATGATACGTATTCTTTTGGGTCACCAGTCACCTGACCGGTTTGATGCGGCCCGTCACGAATTCCTCTCCTGTGCTAACCTCTTCATCTCAGAGCAGCACGTGTAACCTACGTCCTCTATTATTAGCTGGATGTGTTCCAATCCCCGTCTCCCTTTACAGTTTTTGCCTTCTACAGCTCCCTCTAGTACCATGGATGTCTTTCCATCATGTTTTAGCAAACGTCCTATCATCCTGTCCCTTCTCCTTATCAGTGTTTTCCACATATTCCTTTTCTGTCCAATTCGCTCAGAACCTCCTCATTCCTTATCTTATCAGTCCACCACATCTCACATGCTTCGATTCTCATCTGTTCCGATTTCCCCACATTCCATGTTTCACAACCACACAATGCTGTACTCCACATGTACATTCTCAAAATTTCTTCCTCAAATAAAGGCCGATGTTTCATGTTAGTAGACACCTCTTGGTCAGTAATGCCCTTTTTGCCATTGCTAGTCTGCCTTCGATGTCCTCCTTGCTCCGTCCGTCACACGTTATTTTACTGCCTAGGTAGCAAAAATCGTTAACTATATCTACTTCGCGACCATCGACCCTGATCTTACGTTTCTCACTGTTCTCATTTCTACTCCTTCTCATTACCTTCGTCTTCCTTCGATTTACTCTCAATCCATCCTCTGTACTCATTAGACTTAATTCCATTCAGCAAATCATGAAATACTTCTTCACTTTCACTCAGGATCGCAATGTCACCAGCTAATCGTATTAATGATATCCTTTCACCTAGATTTTTAATTCCACTCCTGACCCTTTCTTTTATTTCCATCATTGCTTCCTCGATGTAAAGATTGAACAGTGGGAGCGAAAGGCTGCATCCTTATCTGACATCCTTTTTAATACGAGCACTGCGTTCTTGGTCCTCCACTCTTATTATTGCCTCCTGGTTGTTGTATATATTGAATATGACCCGTCTCTCCCTGTAGCTTACCCCTATTTTACTCAGAGTTTCGAACATCTTGCACCATTTCACATTGTAGGGAGTTTTTTCCAGGTCGACAAATACTATGAACATTTCTTGATTTTTTAAAGTCTTGCTTCCATTATTAACCACAATGTCAGAATTGCCTCTTCATGCCTTTACCTTTCCTAAAGCCATACTGATCGCCATCTAGCTTGTCCTGAATTTTCCTTTAGATTCTTCTATATTATTCTTGTCAGCAACATGGATGCATGAGCTCTTAAGCTGATAGTCGATAATTCTTTCACTTGTCAGCTCTTGCAGTCTTCGAAGTTGTGTGGATGATGTGTTTCCGAAAGTCAGATGGTATGTCGCCAGACTCATACATTCTACACACCAACGTGAAGAGGCGTTTTGTTGCCACTTCCTCCAATTATTTTACAATTGCTGATGGAATGTTATCTATCATTTCTTCGTTATTTGATATTAAGTCCTCCAAAGCTCTTTTAAATTCTGATTCTATTACCGGGTCCCCTATTTCTTTTAAATCGATTCCTGTTTCTCCTTCTATAACTTCAGACAAATCTTCCGCCTCATAGAGGCTTTCAATGTACTCTTCCCACGTATCTGTTCTCTCTTCTGCATTTTACAGTAGAATTTCCGTTGCACTCTTAATGGTATCACCTTTGCTTTTAATGTCACCGAAGGTCGTTTTGACTTTCCTGTATGCTGAGTCTCTCTTTCCGACAATCATTTCTTTTTCGATGTCTTCCATTTTTCCTGCATCCATTTCGTCTTAGCTTACCTGTGTCATTCCTCAGCGACTGGTATTTCTGTATTCCTGACTTTCCCGGAAAATCTTATACGTCCTTTCATCGATCAAATGAAGCATTTCTTCTGTTACCCATGGTTTCTTCGCAGTTACCCTCTTTGTACATATGTTTTGCTTCTCAAATTCTGTGATGGCCCCTTTTAGAAATGTCCATTCCTCTTCAACTGTACTGCCTACTGAGCTATTTCTTATTGCTGTATTTATAACCTTAGAGAAGTTCAAGCGTATCTCGTCATCACTTGTACTCCCGTATCCCACTTCTTTGAGTATTAATCTTTCCTGTCTTATGTCTTAAACTGCAGCCTACTATTCATCACTTCTATGTTATGATCTGAGTCTATATCTGCTCCTGGTACGCCTTACAATCCAGTATCTGATTTCGGTGTCTCTGTCTGACCATGATGTAATCTAACTGAAATCTTCCAGCATTACCCAGCCTTTTCCTAGTATACCTCCTTCTATTGAGATTCCTGAACAGTGCATTCGCCATTACTAGCTGAAACTTGTTACAGAACTCAATTGGTCTTTCTCCTCTTTCATTCCTTGTCCCAAGCCCATATTCTCCTGTAACCTTTTCTTCTACTTCTTCCCCTATAACTGCACTCCAGTCGCCCATGACTATTAGATTTTCATCTCCCTTTACATACTGTATTACACTTTGAATGTCCTCACAGTTTTTTACATCTCTTCACCTCAGGTTGCGACCTTGACATGTGAGCCGTGGTAAAAATTGCTGCTTTGAAGAGCGCGCCGCAGCGCGTAGTGTGGCAGTCGCAGCTTTGGTGTCTCCATCTGGTGGCAAAGGGGAAAGGTTGTCTGTTCAATTGCATTTAAAGGGCGCTATGAGCTCGCCAGTTGGTCAGTCTTGGCCAGTCAGTCAGTCGGAGTCAGTCTGGGGTCAGTCTGGGTCAGTCCGTTGAAGCGGCTGACAGCGGACGGTTCGGGAGAGCGTTTTGGGGTGCTGCGCCAGGTCGTCTTCAGATATCGCACTTCATTAGAAGTTTGGTGATATGTTGTGTGATTTACTCTTGTTATATTTTACTTGTTTTCTTGGTCAGTCTCTCGTCCCCAGACTGCTCGTCTGTCTCTCGTCCGCATTTGTTAGGCAGTTAGTGTCTGTCTGTCGTTATGAGCTGCCTCTGTCATGTTTGTCGGATTTGGTGTGTTAACGGATTTATTGCTTGGAGTGCAACGGCCTAAAACCTGAAACATGTTTTGATGTTGTCTATCATCTTGAGAGGCGGTATCTGTTTACTGTAGAGCATCTTAGTTTGTTTGGCCAACCTTGTAGAATTTTGTATAAGATTTCATTTTATAGGCTTTTATTTAAATGATCATTTTAGTATATGAAGTTGCCACCCTTTCACCGTAAGACTTTTCTTAGAAGCTAAAATCAAGTTGCACCTTCGGTGGCGAGTTAATATTTTAATTTTATAGTTTTGTACCATTTCCATCCTTCCAACGCGGTGCGTAGTTTGAGTGCTTGTGTGAATTGTTAAAACATTTACTGTAAGGTAATCTCATGTGTTGCAGATTTGCACCTGTGTAGTCTTTCGGAGGTTGTTGTGAGCGGTCGTGACTACGGCCGTGTCAAAAGGGTGCGGCAAGGTTCTCAGCCCGAAAGCTCGTACAGTCAAAAATTTGTTTCTTTCTGCCTCTGAATAAATTGTAACTTGATATTTAGAGGGTGCTTTCTGCTCATAATTTGAAATCTGTTTCTTCAAAAGCTTTTAGGAATAAAATTCCCATTTGTTCAAAATAATTTCATTTTGATTTCATCCGTCACTCGCTGGCAACAATTTCCACGCTCATATAGTGTGATTAAATGTGTTACTGTTCTTGATGAATCGCCAGTAAATAAAGTAAATTCTTAAGAAAAGTTTTGAAAGTAAATTCATGGTTCAACGTGTATACCTCAACTATCGTTGTCGGTGTTGATTTGATATCGATCCTGATAAGAGTAAGGCTATCACTGAACTGTTCACAATAACACACTCTCTGCCCTACCTTCCTATTCATAACGAATCCTACTCCCGTTATACCATTTTCTACTGCTGTTGATATTACCCGATACTCATCTGACCAGAAATCCTGGTCTTCTTTCCATTTCACTTCACTGGCTCCTACTATATCTAGATTGAGCCTTTGCATTTCCCTTTTCAGATTTTCTAGTTTCCCTAGCACGTTCATGCTTCTGACATTCCATGCCCCAACTCGTATAATGTTATCCTTTCGTTGATTATTCAATCTTTTTCTCATGATAACCTCCCCCTTGGCAGTCCCCTCCCGGATATCCAAATGGGAACTAATCCGGAATCTTTTGGTAAAGGGGAGATCATCATGACCCTTCTTCAATTACAAGCCACATGTCCTGTGGATACACGTTACGTGTCTTTAATGCAGGGGTTTCTTTGCCTTCTGCATCCTCATGCCATTGATATTTTGCTGATTCTTTCCTCTTCATGGACAGTTTTCCACCCCTAGGACAAAAGAGTACCCGTAACCTCTGTCCACTCCTTCGCCCTCTTTGAGAAGGCAATTGGCAGACTGAGGGCGACTTCTTATGCCGGAAGTTTTCTGCTGCGAATTCTGTTTACTAACCAAAATTTAAGCAGCGATAGCATTAGAACCCGGAACCAGAGACGTTGTGATTACGAACTTTTTTTACCAAGATCAGGATCGAAACCGGGGCTTCCGCTTACTTTATTTTCCGAAACATGATAAAAAGAATAAAGGAGATACAGTCGGACGCGAATATAAGTTCAAAAACGCACGACCATTACTAATTTTATTCCCCTCCAAAGCACGTATATAAGGCAATGAATTAAAATAAAACAAAAGAGGTCATTTCGACAAAAACAAAAGGGTTGGATCAGAAAAAACGTATATGAAGGAATATGGCGTTAATTTTAACGTGCGCACACTTTCTTTCCTCCGTCACTTCCACATCGTGTAACATTTAAATCCAAACAAGAGTGTCCACAAAAAAGGGGGGGATTTCAACTCATGCAACTCCTTGTCGATGAAAAACAAGATACAGCATTTTAGAAAAAAGCTCTCGATAACGGGGCATCCTGAGCCAGGTCCAATGGGCTGTTGCCATATATTAGGAAAAGGCACATGGATCTTCGTCATATCGACTCACCATCATATAGTGGACATAATGTCCAAGAAGCCACATGATGGAATTGTTCTTCGATCGGGGAAAGAAGTTGAATCGGGACGCACGAGAATCTCCCCCGAGAATGTCCCCTCCTGTGCAGAAAAGCAAGTTGTCGGTGAATCTATCTCCAATGGTCATGACCGCAGGACATCAACCAATGATATAATGTATCAGTTTCATGACAACGATTCCAACGATCCGTCACGTTAAGGTCAATACGAAAAAGTAGCACTTTGGTAGGGGCAATATCATGAACAACTTGGTACTACGAGGACGCCACTTCCATCGGGAAAATCGGGACGGTCGCAGGTTCGAATCCTGCCTCGGGCATGGATGTGTGTGATGTCCTTAGGTTTAAGTAGTTCTAAGTTCTAGGGGACTGATAACCACAGCAGTTGAGTCCCATAGTGCTCAGAGCCTTTTTTTTTTTTTTTTTTTGAAAATCGGGAGGCTAACGATAGACCAAACAATCTTCCAATTCGTTTCTGGCGACAGGACTTCCACAGAGGAGGAAGTTGCCAGTTGCTTAACAGCATTTTTAGGGAGAGATTCGCTTAGGAAAGAATATTTTCTCCTAAATAACTGACTGCAAGAAAAAGTTCCTTAACGTGCCGTAATTTATAACTAATCCTACCAGTAATTCTGTCAGAGACAGCAAAGGACTTGGAAGAGCAGTTGAACGGAATGGACAGTGTCTTGAAAGGAGGGTATAAGATGAACATCAACAAAAGCAAAACGAGGATAATGGAATGTAGTCGAATTAAGTCGGGTGATGCTGAGGGAATTAGTTTAGGAAATGAGACGCTTAAAGTAGTAAAGGAGTTTTGCTATTTGGGGAGCAAAATAACTGATTATGGTCGAAGTAGAGATGATATAAAATGTAGACTGGCAATGGCAAGGAAAGCGTTTCTGAAGAAGAGAAATTTGTTAACATCAAGTATAGATTTTAATGTCAGGAAGTCGTTTCTAAAAGTATTTGTATGGAGTGTAGTCATGTATGGAAGTGAAACGTGGACGATAAATAGTTTAGACATGAAGAGAATAGAAGCTTTCGAAATGTGGTGCTACAGAAGAATGCTGAAGATTAGATGGGTAGATCAGATACCTAATGAAAAGGTATTGAATAGAATTGGGGAGAAGAGGAGCTAGTGGCACAACTTGACTATAAGAAGGGATCGGTTGGTAGGACATGTTCTGAGACATCGAGGGATCACCAATTTAGTATTGGAGGGCAGCGTGGAGGGTAAAAATCGTAGAGGGAAACCAAGAGATGAATACACTAAACAGATTCAGAATGATGTAGGCTGCAGTAGGTACTGGGAGATGAAGAAGCTTGCACAGGATAGAGTAGCATGGAGAGCTGCATCAAACCAGTCTCAGGACTGAAGACCACAACAACAACAACCAGTATCTACTGGAGGTGTTAAACTCGCCGGTCGGATACAGTCATGAAGGCGAGCTGTAAGTGAATGGGTGGCGCGTAGATATGGTAGAACGGTGCGACGGATGAATAAGGCAGAATCCTTAACCCGAATGTCAGGGAGGCCCAAACCTCCTAGCAAACGGGGGCGCGCTATGACCGCATAACGCACGTGAAATATAGACTTGCGCCAGATAAACCTGCCAGTTAAATTTTGCAGTTTGCTGTACATCATCGCAGGAAGTGGAAAGATTTATGCAATAAAATAAACCTTACATAACACATACGTTTCCTTGGCCCGGACCTTATGAAGAAGTGAGAGGGTGCGACGCTCGTGTTGAATGATTACTCCCTGAATCTTATTCGTGACAGACTTCCAGCTTATCGTAGCCATCTTTAGCGGACTACTGTCAATCAAAACACCTAACGATCGATATCGGGTGACCTTCAAAGCTCATGAAGTTTCAACAGTGTCAAATCCTCGCAAACTAAGCGACATTTCTGGTCATTACCCCGCACTCCCGTAAGGCTACAAAAGGCGTTCACAACATCCTTCAGCAAATGATATATCATCGTCGGTTCGGAGAAGAACCATGAATCAAAGACGCTATCCTAAGACCCACAATTTTACTGATACTGCACAGACGTGGATGATGCTAATCGGGAAGCAAGGTCATGGACGTCGACATCGAATGGAACCGACAATCTGCAGGCTGTCGCAGATTTTTCAGATGATGAGAACATTCACACTGCGATTCTCGAAGGCCTCTATTGGCAAGGAGTAGATTTCTATCGTATAGGAGTTGAAAGACAGGTAGGATGTTCCGACTGTTGTGTACAGAGAGATGGTGACAACGTTGTGTGTCAGCTCTGCTCGTAGGCAACGAAACTCCACTTCGATTGTGTGTTGTAACTCACACAGGTATGAGTGGATTAATGCCTGTGCATCGTACAGTTTAACGTTCGTTCAAACTCATTGAGCTCCCGCTACAACACCTATGACTATGTAATAGGAATTCTGAATTGCCTTGTATTTATAACGCGATCTGTAAGTTGTCCTAGTAATACAAGCTGTGAAAATATGGGCTTTTCTTCTTCTTTTATTTTCTTCTTTATTTCAAACAGACAGTCTCGTTCCATTACTTGAAGAAATACAGCAGTCAGCTCACGTTTGCACAGCTTTATGTGTGCCAAAGTTCCTTTTGGGTTTCTATCGATCTTCAGTAAAGGAGGGTGCCCATAGAGCCCAGATGTCTTTTCAAAAAATCACTACAGGGAAACTATTACGGTATCACGGTTCGTTGTCAAATGTTCATCAGCTCTCAAAGCTTTTTCCCTTTCTCCTTTGTTGTTGACTTGCTGATCTTCAGTAAAGGAAGGTGCCCATAAAGCCCTGATGTCTTTTCAAAAAATCACTACAGGGAAACTATTACGGTATCACGGTTCGTTGTCAAATGTTCAGCAGCTCTCAAAGCTTTTTCTCTTTCTCCTTTGTTGTTGACTTGTTGATCTTTAGTAAAGTAGGGTGCTCATAAAGCCCTGATGTATTTTCAAAAAATTACTACAGGGAAACTATTGGGGTATCACGGTTCGTTGTCAAATGTTCAGCAGCTCTCAAAGCTTTTTCCCTTTCTCCTTTGTTGTTGACTTGGAGTACATAAAAATGGTAACAGAACAGCAAATGTCATTTGGCATGTAGGATCCAAATCTGCGAGAACGTATTCATAGACGCCAGTATGGGACGGTACTATCGACAAAAACAAGCATGATTAGCTGTTGTAGAAGGTTTAGACAGGCAGTGTGAATGACATTCCTCGAAGTGGATCTCCCGCTGAGTCTCAAGCACGAGTTGACTACATTTCATCGTATCCCTCAGAAGTCAAATCGTCGTCCATTATACGAACTGCAGGAAGGAAGGTCAACTGTATATAAATGGGCCACGCATTAATGACATTAGCTGCCAATGGGCGTTGATTCAAATGAATGTAGAAACTTGAAAATTTGTGCCGAACCGTGATTCGAAACAGTGTTTCCTGCTAACTACGCAGATGTGCTGGCCACTGCGAGATTTTTTTTATTAGTGCACGGAGGAGGTGGGGAGGGTAGATAGGGAGGTTAGATAGGGCGGGGTTCGTAGCCCGACGCCTGTGCCATCCGTACACAGCGGTCATCGCACCTGCACGCACAGCCCTACCACGCCTCCTGATAGACCCAAATTCTCACTTAATCCACACGCTACTGTTTTATAACTCGCGGCATTTCGCCGAATCCCGCAATAATTCGAGCTTGGGGTGCATCCGCACTGAAGTGATCATTGACTGTCCTTGTCTTAATTATATATGTAATTCCTGTTCTTTAGAATATGTCGTGCTTAGGTAGTCCATGCAGTTGCGATGACTACGGTGTCCGAATGGTTCAGTGGACAGTCTGCCTTCGGCAGTGGTGACGCGAGCACGCTTTCTTTGCGTCTCGCCTGTTCTACTGCTTGCGAGCGAGTTTGCGTTTCCTTAATTCCGCGCACCGGCTTGTCTTAGAGTTCAAGCCAAGATTAAACTAACATTTCCTTTGGACCATGAACGAGCAAAGGCGTATGAAGTAGAAAGGTTTATACGGGAGCAAATACGTCAACCACCGCAAGACGTTCTTGGAATTCATTCTTCGATCATCGGTACTGCTGTGTACATTAAGCTGGCAAATGAAAAGCTGTGCATCGACGTTGTGCGGCCCCACTATCATGATCTCCAGTTCCGTTACTCGGATGGCCATAGAGGGACTGACGTGGTTGATCAAACTAGTTTTTGAGCTCTCCGTTTGAGGTGCCGTCGGACGTTGTGGTGGCTGCCGTTATACCTTGCAGCAAATATCGTCACTCAAGGTGCTGAAACGTGCAAGACGTTCCAAAACTAGCGTGTCCTCAACGGTGTCCGTCAGATAAAATTTGAACTGGGAAAACAAGTGACTTTCTACTTGGTTATTGTCGGCTGTACGGCCGTCGTCATGTACGATGACTAAACGCCCAATTGCTCTGGATGTGGCCAGGAAGGCCATGCTCCTTCTGAATGTCTCCGACATAGACGTCCACATGCCGATGGGAGACGTCGCTTTCCCTGAGGCGCCCACTGTGTTCCCTCTATCTTACGCGGCCGCAGCGGTGCTGCCTGCTGCATCCCCTCTGAATCAGTCGGCAGCTGCGATGACTCCTCTCGACACTGCGATGGACGTATTTCCTTTCTCTCCTACACTGCCGCCGGAGACAGTGGCAACGGGCGATGGCCTTCAACGGTCGCAAGCCGACTGTCCCGATCCAATGTTTCATGACCAAGGAGCTGTACCGAACTCCGGTTTTCTCCTGTCTGGCCGCTTGTCGGCCACCCGACACAAAACAACATCTTAGGAACCGACGGTCGCCGAGGAAAAGTAAGAGACAACGCCGTACCCCTTGTGATGACTGCTTCCATCGGATATGCGCACAGATGACTACCCTCTTACTGGTGATACGCCGTCCTCTGACGCCGTGGCACCGGATGAAGCGATGCCTCTCCCAACATCCGTCTCAAGACAGCTTCTATATATTGATACCAATTTTCCACCGCCTGCATCTGACGTGATTGCCTCCCTTTCTGTGTCAGATGCTATCTGTAGGAGTACCTATGACAGTATTCCACAAAACTAGCGTGTTGACGTGTCTGAGTGGACGACGTCGATGGCGAGAATGGATATTCTGGAGATGTACAGAGCGATGGAACCATCTTGGTGGAATCGGCTCCTCTCTGTCACAGTGAGGTGCATTTCCACGGGGGCCAATTACAAAGCTCCTTGTGCTTCCCCTGTGTTCGTATCACCGATCTTCCTGGCAATGGCAGCTTCTCAAACTTATTTCATAGCCACAGTCAATGTCAATCACGTCTCCCAAGCTTCTCCTATTGGTAGTCGGGTGGTGATCCCCCTTTGCGACGGTATCCTCGCTGTTACGGTTGCCTATATAGCTGATGGCAGAGATATGACGCTCACGTTTAGTGGTGTCAGGATCATGAACGTCTATGCGCCACCTGGTTCGGTCGCCGCCCCGAACTTCCTACTTTCTTTCCCGAGGCAGTGACGCTCCTCTTCGTGGGTCGGCAGGATGCGTTGAACATTAGAGGCGACTTCAGCTCCTCCCAGGCACCAAAACAGCCGCGTCACTCTTCGTGCGTGACGCTAGCGGCAGAGCTCCTGCACCTCAAACATGTGGAGTCTTGGGACAAGGTGACGGTGATCGTCTGTGGTTTACGCATTTCACTAATCATTCTTCCAGTCTCTCCAATCACGTTTGTATCTCCCGTGACATGGTCGGTGGGAAGCAGGCTGTTCAAGTGTGACACGTTGTGTTCTCTGATCATGACGCACACTTCTCTACCATCAATCTCTGCAGCCAAAGGACGTAGTGCGGCAGGGAGCCAGGGAAACTGAACACTTCTATCTTACTTCACCCAATTGCCGGAGGTTCATTGAGACCCTGTGGACAGCTTGTTGTCGATGCCATGATGCGTATCAGTCTGCTCTGTGATGGAGGGTCCTTCTCGCAATGCCTGCTCTCCACAAAATCTTGATTGGCTATAGAAGCAAGGTCACGGCACCGTTACGATGAACCCAGGATTTTTAACTTACACTTTTCTGCGACTGTGCTATAATGCTGTATTTACCAGAGCGTCGGAAAATGGTGAATCGTTCCAAGGAACAGTTTACATCCTACATCCTTTCTTCGATATCAGCTTGAACTAGCTATGGTCAGGGTATGCACAGAGGATGGGTTAGTCTAGGAGCTTCCATACATGTGCCAAGTGATAGCAGAACGGCGGCATCGTCGGAAGACATTGATTGGAAAAAAATTGGAAATTTGTGGTAAGGTCTTATGGGACCAAATTGCTGAGGTCATAGGTCCCTGAACTTAAGGCACTGCTTAATCGAACTTAAGCTAACTTACGCTAAGGACAACACACACAGTCATGCAAGAGGGGGGACTCGAACCTCCGACGGGGGGAGCAGCGCAGACCGTGACAAGGCGCCCTAGGCAGCTCGGCTACCCCGCGTGGTGACTTTGATGTTGTTATAACTGACGACAGGTTGCGCTTAGATACCCAACGAGACGTAGGGTCTACCTTCCATGCCCACTATATTACGCTGTACTCTGCACTACGTCACCATCCTGTCAACATTTTTGTAATCTCCTGACACTCCTTTGGTTCAGTTTGTGGCGATGCAAAGCTGGGTCTGGTTGTCAACGTCAAGGAGGACGAAAATCATGACGCTATCCAGGCGGATTCTACGAACAAGTCACCTGGTCTTGATGGCCTCCTACTAAAGTTTTATCTGGCAATTCGCCCCTAATGGCGCTGATGAAGACGGAAATTTGTCGGGACCTTACGCAACTTCTTGTGCAGATCCCAGACGGTGTCCTCGTCATTCTGCTCATTCCCACCCACAATTCACGGGGTTTATCACAGATATGCTATTACTGTCCCTTGACATTGTTAAATAGCAACACAAAGCTCTTAACCTGGCTTTTGGCAGTACAGTTGAAGCGGACAGCCCAGTATGTGGTTTCCCCTAGACAATTTATTTGTGAGGTGACGGTAACATCAGCACTGCCCTCTGTCACTATCGGACTTAATCGCTCTTGCACACGCTTGTCGTGTGCCTGGACTTAGGCAGCTCTTCACTTCAGTCAGGCATTCGTTTGGATTGATCACAATTACCTGGAATATAGGATATCCTAATACTACCATCGACGTCGTAGCTCGTCTCCTCCATAGCGCTACGTCTCATGTACTCTACAATGGCCATCTCTCTCCTACAAACTTGATCTGTCGTTCAGTGCGTCGCGGCTGCCCACTTTCTACACTGTTGTATTTTTTCGCCATGGAACCGTTTCCCCGAAGCCTCCGTCAACGCCTGTCTCTCTTTGTTCATGCTTTCAGCTGCACCGCTTGTGCAGACAATCTCGTCATCTTTCTCCACAGCGGTACTGAAGTCTGGGAGCCACTGTCATGTTTTCCCACCTACGGCGAAACTTCTGGTAGCTGTCTTGAAGTCCAAAAATCGTGCGCCGTTGCAAAAAGTGCAGGGATTCCTGTGGACAGCTCTGTTCCATTGCTGGTGTTATCCGATGCTTAGGACTGAATTTCACAAATGATCTGTGGCGCACAACTGCCAACAACTGCCGGCGACTGCTGTCCAAACCACGAGCTGGGCTCCTAGACCATTGTTTTAGAGCCTTCATGTAGGGAAGCAGCCTACTCACGCCGTAGTAAATTCACAGCAGTCTTTCCATTGTGTGCCAGCCAGTCCGCTGTAACTAGCTCTGACGTCATAAATGTTGCGCAATACTTTAAAAATCAAGCAAATAACCTAAAACATTTCTAGCATGTCAGGAGTAATATTAAATTAATGTGTGTTGAATATCAGTTCAATAACTTTAGCCATTTTCGAAATTTGGACGTTTTTCTGTAAAAATCATTGGCGCAACAGAAAAGAGCTAGAGAGTTAAAAATTTATAATTAGATTCATTTTTCATAATTATTTAATAAAAACAGTTTTCTGGATCTCACAAATTAAGATTTTAGTGGAAATTCGTGATTTTCTGGTTTTCGTCTCAAAACTTAAGGAAGCAAGATAGATTAAGTAGGCTAATAAATAAGGCTAGAAAGTTTATATTTAAGTAGAATGGAGATCCGCTATCACCATAAGGATGTGAGAAGTTTAATTTGAATACCTATAAAACTATAGCGATAGCGTATCTCCAAAGGGCCAGTTCAGAGCTCGTCTACTGCGTGCAGTGTAATTAAATTAAATCTCTCGCCAAAATATTTAACTTAGCCACATCAAAATTTTATTATGATTACTTACCTGTGTGCTGAATGCACATTTAAATTGAGAGCTTCATCGGCCATCAGCAAAAGAAGCTATGATTTATTCGGTAACTTAAAGTGGTGCATTACTAGCCCAGCGGCTAGTCGGGAGAGCCGATTTGATCAGGCGTTGCCTTAGCCGTCCGCACCGCAGCTTTATATATAAGAACGCTGCGCGAGGAAGCAAGGCCCCAGTTCTCTCCAGACGCTGAATAGCACGCCTTCTGTGTCGGGAGTCGCGTCGCGTCGGTATCATTGCTACAAACAGCCTCGGAGGCCGTATTAAGTTACTCGAGATACGCGTACCATGAAATCATTTTCGAGTGAAGTGTTAATTCTGGGATGACTATAATTATCGATCTTCAGTTTGCGTATTGTCGTATTTTCACGTGCCGCCGCGGGACAAACATTCTACCATTATTTAGCGTGGCGTTTGGTGAACCTAATCATCAAATTTTGGCGAGCATTCATTTAAATATTTAATTTGGACAGTTATAGTGGCATCAGCGCATTAGACTCTGAACTGTTCTGTTAGTTAGATTGTGTGGATTCTTTTTTTTTTCATCTGTGACTTTCAGAATATACTCAACTATTTTAGAAAATCGTTTTTGATTACGAATCCCAGACAATCTCCTATTCCCCAGAGCTATAAGCTGTAACTATAAGTGTATTCTCAGATGAAGTGGGCACTAGGAATTCTAATTACAGGCTTCACGTTTTGCTAATCACTTTCTGGTTGCCAATATTGTAGTTAGAGAGCCAGTGTTGAGAACGGCAAAAGACAGCATAAATAATAAGAACATTTAACATCAATCATTCCACCTGCCGCCCCACATATGGTGCATCGGCCGGGAAATAAACTGAGTAAAAGTGAAAGTGATTTTTAACTATTCGGATTTGCGAGTGAAATGCGACACGCAACTGAGTAATAGAACAGTGAAAGTGTTACGCGTGTATGTGGACGACGCGATTGGATTAACGACGCATCTGAATTGACGGAGCTGGCACTGAGTCTAGCGGCGCTGCCGGCATCGCGAGAAGCCAGTTTCGCCTCACCGCAGTCGTCTGCGAGAGCAGCCGGAGCCGCGCCTGCAGTTGCGGGCCACGCAAACACACAACAGCCGTCGGAGTGCCGTCTGCACTTCAGCGAGCTGCGTCGCATCAGTAATCCTGGTACACCACGCTGGCAATGCCATACGTCGTGCAGAAGGAACTAAGTTAAGTGAAAAGCTGTTAAAAATTTTACTAACCTGCACTAAAAGACTGTCGGCGATGGAACCACCAAAAGAAACTGAGGTTAAACTTAAATCAGAACCTATGTCTGTTGAGGAAACTGTAAATCCAGACAACGGTTTAAGTGTAAATATGCATGAAAATAGTAATGTTGAGGTGAAATATGAAGTATTGTCTCCTGGCAGTAGTGTGAAAAGGGGCAATGATTCAATAATAGAGACCCCTGTAGTAAAGCAGACAGCAGAAATTGTTAATTTATTGGATGATAGTTTATCTGATGAGTTAAAACTGAAACAGTCATCAGAGATGGTAGACTTTAAACAGGAGAAGTTAGGTATGACTGATCAATCAGAAGTTTCATTTAGTTTTGATGATTCTTGTGTTGGAGCTAGTTTTTCGTCACCTGAGTGTGATAAAAAGCCAGCTAGTGAGCAACCCAAAGATACTGGGGCTATTGATTTAAATGTTATATTACAAGCAATAGCTACCAGTAATGCTGAATTAAAGTCTGAAATAACTGAGGTCGAAAGCAGTAATGCAAAAATGTCAGCCAGTAATGCTAGAATGACAGCTGAATTAAAATCTGATATAATTGAGGTAAATAACAGAATTGTGGTCAGCCAAACTAATTTTAATAAACGATTGGAGGAAATGGACAATACCTTCAAGGCTGGTTGCAATAAGTTGAAAGAGGATCTGGACAGTTTGAGTTATAAAATTGATTACAATCATGAGGATATTAAGAAAAAGGTTGCTCAACAATTTTCTGAAATGTATAAAACAGCAAAATCCGAAGTTGGTGAGGTTCGCAGAGACTTCCAAATGGAAGATGCGAAGCTGGAGCACAAGTTAACAGAAAAGATCGAGGCGCAATCTGAACTGTGCTCAGATAGGTTTAAAGATGTTATCATAAAAGTAAACATATGTCAAGCAGAAGTAGACGCAATCAAAACTGATACTACTCATATTATGCAAAAGGTAGATAATGTTAAAATGAGAGTGGAAAATATTAGTACTAACATTGCTAACATTGAGAATAAAGTAGCTTCAGTAACTTCTGGTAATGGTAGTATACAACAAGTTGTAGCTGCAAACGCCGCTTTTATCGGGTGTCGGCAGTTCTTGCGGTTCGATCCAAAAAATATCCACCCGCTAGATTTCTGGAACGATTTTGAAGATGTGATTCCACCAACTTGGTCTGAACGAGAGAAAATCTCATTTATTAGAAGCCATTTAGCAGGTGACGCCATGCGTTGGTCAGCTGATGTTATGTTGAAGTGTAAAACATTAGCGGAGTTTAAAACAGCTTTCATTAATGAGTATTGGTCTAGTAATAAGCAAAATGAAGTGTTGAGAGAATTTTGGAGTGGAAAACGCTTCACTGCAGGCAAGGAATCTATTAAAGAGTTTGCTAGGTCATGGATCTCACGTTTGTCACATTTGGGCGAAAAGCTAAAACCGGAAATGATTATACTAGGTCTTGAAGCCAAACTGCCATAGTATTGGCAAACTAGAATTATATCTGCCCCTAGAGACAATTTGGATCGTTTCATTGAGTATTTGGAACGTGTAGAACGTGTTGCTGCCAATGAGGAGCAAGCACGTAATAACAGAAATCCTAATAACACTAGTAGTAATTTTAAAAACGAGCAGAATGGCAATGTGAACATAAGAACAGTAGGTGTTCGTCATCCTAAGAGAGGTAGGAATTGGAGAAATAATTATCAGAACCAACAATGGCATCCAAGTGATAATAATTTTGTTCCAAACAAAATTATGCATGTAAACAACAGTACGGAAAGTAATGCTGTGCCAGTTAACTATAATGAAAATAAAGGAAACAGTAGTAGGCCGAGGCAGGAAAACTAGTTCCCGTCTATGAGGACACTGGCGCTCACCAGGCGGTTACTTTTCCTAAGCCAGTAGTTACGGGAATTGGTAAGACAGATCAGAATACTCAGACTGAACATGTGGATGAAGAGTCGGTAGCATCTAAGAATACAGCAGAAATATTAGATCACTCTCAGTATTTGATAGATACCGTGTTAGAGACGCTTTCTAAGTGGGAAGAGAAAGAGAAGGCGCAGCAGTGTAACGATAGGGAGGAGCTACTAAATACTGAATTGTCAGGTGAAGAAGCAGAAAAAAATTCATGTTTATATTTACGATGAGGATGATGTACTCTTATCTAAAGTGCCTGTGCAGGATGTTGATAACGTGCTAATAGATTTAGGACAGGAGATAAGTGAGAATGTAGAGGGTAGCCTGTTGGGGGTCGATGAACCCGGTAGCTGTGACCAATTGTCACTTGAGAAGGAACCCGACAATAATAATGAAAATGGTTTAGCTGTAACTAGTGTTATGCCCGGTCTGGAGGCGCAGAATCGCTCAGACTACAGTAATTTGGGTCATGTTCAGCAAACTAAATGTAATGAAGTCCTGCGGTGTTTCGATTTGAAATTAATAGACCGACTGGAAAAGGCAGCTGAAAATGTAATTCAGGAAACCCCTACACACTTTGACCTAAATGTAATGAAGACAGATGTCGATCACTTTAGTTGGAGACAAATCCAAAAGGAACTATTGGATGAGTTTGAGGAACCACCTGTACAACCTAGAATAAGCCACCCTATAATAATAGTGAATATGTTGGGTATCAATGTACGTTGTCTCTTAGACAGTGGAAGTGAGGTGAGTGCGATATCTAAGTCCTTCTTTGATGCATTACCTGGTAAAGACAAGCTTACAGTAATGAGGGTATCAGGACTAAGAATAATTGGTGCTACTGGCAAGGTGTCAAAAACGGTAAAGCAAGAAGCTTTGCTGCCCTTTAACATTAATGGTAATTTAATTGATCATCCATGTTTAATTGTAAACAATCTCAGTATTGAGGTTTTAATTGGCATAGATTTCTTGTCAAAATATCAGAGTGTTGTTGACTTTGAAAGAAGCCAGTTAAAAATGGTCTTGCCGATAACCGGAGTAATTACGGTACCTTTTATTAATAAACATGTAGTAACTAATGATGACAATTGGGAGCTGCCTATACGAGTTCTGAAAAACAGGAGATATTGGGATGAAAGTGTTAATCTTAGTACAAGTAAGCTAAACACAGAAGAAGAAGAAGCAATTATTTTAGACAAAATAGAAGCTAAATTGCAGGAAATCGATAAAATTTCAGCTAATCAGAAGGAAGAACTGAGACAGGTTCTAAAAAGGCATCATAAAGTATTTTCAGATCAACGTGGCGTGGTCAAAGGTTATGAAGGAATGCTGTAGGGAGGAGGTTGTTCTGTAACCTCTACACAGTGTGGCAGCTGTGCAGTCCCAGCTGTGTGAGATCTTCTTTCCCATTTCAGATCTCACTCATTCTTCATCTTTCCTATTCACAAAAATTTCGACCCTTTCTTTCCATTATGAAAATTTTCTGAAACCAGTGAATGCTGTAGGGAGGAGGTTGTTCTAGAACCTCTACACAGTGTGGCAGCTGTGCAGTCCCAGCTGTGTGAGATCTTCTTTCCCATTTCAGGTCTCACTCATTCTTCATCTTTCCTATCTACAAACATTTTGACCTCTTCTTTCCAATACGAAAATTTTCCGTCATGGCTATCGAGCCATGCGTTCTGGAACCATTCTATCCACCGATTAGTGAAGAAAAATACCTAATGTGACAAACCTAACAGTGACGTAAACAACAGAGAGGTATGATGTAATTAAGATAAAATGTATTTGAGTAACAATTATGTATAGAACCCTGGTAATATAGTAAGTACAAAGTGTTGTTTTATTGGAAATGGTCCACCAACAGTAATTTAAAAAGATATATGAATTCGTGTACAAGCAGGATCTGAAGTGGTAGTGAAACCTATTGTATGCTGTAGAGCTAATTAATTAATAGTAAAAGAGATTGCTCAGTGTTAAGAAAAATATGCAGATAAGTTGTAAAAATGAACTCACCTTGTGTAGCAAGGAATGGCAGTGTAATAGAATTGAACAGTGTTTGTGGTTGAGACGTGAAGGACACGTCCCTGAAGTATTTATAAGGTTGGAGCTGGCCATTATTTTGGTGTAGTGTGTGACAGGACACACCTACATGTATTGAGGTTATGAGTTGGAGGCGTGAATGCGACTATAGGTACCCTTATGTTAGATGAGACAGAGCAGCTCATGGTGTCCTATAGGTTTAAGGAATTTAGCATTACGCTCGTCCATAATTACTTGATGCACTTTATTGGTAGGTCGAGAGAGACTACCTGTGGTTTCAGCGTCCGATCGAGTGGAAATGGATTGCCACGTGAGCAGACTGATCAGCTGCAATACACTATAGGTATGAAATAAATGTGCTATCCTGTGCTTTAAATTTTAATGGAGTGAGTATTACTTAAGTTCATACACTAGCAAAGTAAGTAAATACATAATGGCAGACGTGAAACACTATTTATAGCTCAGCATAAATACACTTCGATGAAGTAAGTATCTAATTACAGATGTGGAACTGACACAGCAGCAGAGGACCAATAAGTGGATTTAGTAGTCAACTAAACGTAGTGTTTTTTGAACACTCAGAACTGTACTATTAACAAACGTTACTCACATGTACAAAGAAGCTGAGAATACAACTACTAATCAAATATACTCATACTATCTCTAAGAATAAGGTAATCAAAGATGAGTCAGCTAAGTGAATAAAATACAAATGTATCAAGAATGTACCGAGCATTGGTTCAGTGTTCCGGCCCAGAAATAATAAATTCAGATTAAATAGGAGTTATGATTGTATGCCTTGAGCATAAATTTTCTCTAGTACGTGACTAACGGCGTTTTGAGCCATTTGTTTATCGATTATGACAATTAAGTAACCACGAGAGTAAAAATTGAAAAAGTTCTGTTATACTTTGTTCCAGCAAAATATTGAAGGATAAAATGTATATATCCCCATTTCATTGTTTGTTCTACAGGACAAACCAGATAATGGCAGCCTGGTAGCTGCGTGAAGGCGTGGAGTGACTTGGACACAACTCACAGTGACCCCTCCCCTTTCCCCATGTAATTTAGAGTGAACGTGAAGGACGCACATCATAGCAACTTCCCCTCCTCTACCCTTGTGAATGGAAGTGTAGGACGCCAGCCAAAGTGGCTACAACCACGTGTGTAAAAATGATTTGTGAAATTTTCTTTCAGGTTTAGAAAAGACTGCTAAGAGATAATCATCTGTTTATGTATCATGTTATTTTCTTTGAATTTGTGTATGTAAAATGTATTTAATGGATTTAAGATTTTCATAATTTTACATATTTTTATGTGTTTGTTTATCTAAGGCAATATATATGACAAAGTGTTTCATGGACTTTGCTTAAAAATTTGAGTAATAATGTTGCTTAAGAGGCAGTGAACATGCCCGCAATTTAAATAATTAAAGTAGGTAATCAGTTCTCTTTTAATATTTATATATGTTTACAATTCAATTTTAATTTTTCATAGGGAGTTAAACTATACTCTTGCTTCCCTTTTTGTAATTAATTTTTTTTTCGTTCATTAACATTCAAAAACAAAAACTTTAAGTAGAGGGTGATGTAGGGAAGCAGCCTACTCACGCCGTAGTAAATTCACAGCAGTGTTCCATTGTGTGCCAGCCAGTCCGCTGTAACTAGCTCTGACGTCATAAATGTTGCGCAATACTTTAAAAATCAAGCAAATAACCTAAAACATTTCTAGCATGTCAGGAGTAATATTAAATTAATGTGTGTTGAATATCAGTTCAATAACTT
Source organism: Schistocerca nitens (assembly GCF_023898315.1). NCBI lineage: Eukaryota > Metazoa > Arthropoda > Insecta > Orthoptera > Acrididae > Schistocerca > Schistocerca nitens. The sequence goes on from NC_064614.1 coordinate 1,033,049,736, forward strand.
TAGCCATTTTCGAAATTTGGACGTTTTTCTGTAAAAATCATTGGCGCAACAGAAAAGAGCTAGAGAGTTAAAAATTTATAATTAGATTCATTTTTCATAATTATTTAATAAAAACAGTTTTCTGGATCTCACAAATTAAGATTTTAGTGGAAATTCGTGATTTTCTGGTTTTCGTCTCAAAACTTAAGGAAGCAAGATAGATTAAGTAGGCTAATAAATAAGGCTAGAAAGTTTATATTTAAGTAGAATGGAGATCCGCTATCACCATAAGGATGTGAGAAGTTTAATTTGAATACCTATAAAACTATAGCGATAGCGTATCTCCAAAGGGCCAGTTCAGAGCTCGTCTACTGCGTGCAGTGTAATTAAATTAAATCTCTCGCCAAAATATTTAACTTAGCCACATCAAAATTTTATTATGATTACTTACCTGTGTGCTGAATGCACATTTAAATTGAGAGCTTCATCGGCCATCAGCAAAAGAAGCTATGATTTATTCGGTAACTTAAAGTGGTGCATTACTAGCCCAGCGGCTAGTCGGGAGAGCCGATTTGATCAGGCGTTGCCTTAGCCGTCCGCACCGCAGCTTTATATATAAGAACGCTGCGCGAGGAAGCAAGGCCCCAGTTCTCTCCAGACGCTGAATAGCACGCCATCTGTGTCGGGAGTCGCGTCGCGTCGGTATCATTGCTACAAACAGCCTCGGAGGCCGTATTAAGTTACTCGAGATACGCGTACCATGAAATCATTTTCGAGTGAAGTGTTAATTCTGGGATGACTATAATTATCGATCTTCAGTTTGCGTATTGTCGTATTTTCACGTGCCGCCGCGGGACAAACATTCTACCATTATTTAGCGTGGCGTTTGGTGAACCTAATCATCAAATTTTGGCGAGCATTCATTTAAATATTTAATTTGGACAGTTATAGTGGCATCAGCGCATTAGACTCTGAACTGCTCTGTTAGTTAGATTGTGTGGATTCTTTTTTTTTCATCTGTGACTTTCAGAATATACTCAACTATTTTAGAAAATCGTTTTTGATTACGAATCCCAGACAATCTCCTATTCCCCAGAGCTATAAGCTGTAACTATAAGTGTATTCTCAGATGAAGTGGGCACTAGGAATTCTAATTACAGGCTTCACGTTTTGCTAATCACTTTCTGGTTGCCAATATTGTAGTTAGAGAGCCAGTGTTGAGAACGGCAAAAGACAGTATAAATAATAGGAACATTTAACATCAATCATTCCACCCGCCGCCCCACACTCAGTCTTCTGCAAAGAACACAATATGTAACTGTGTATTTGGATTCATGTATCCCCCACGTGACACAGACACTTAATATTTTACTGTCCGTGGCCTACTGTCGGCTATGGCACGGGCTTAATATGTTCGCCTCGGCTTGTTATTCAAGATAAAGTACGAGATCCTCACCCTTCCACGGTGCAGGGGTAGTTTGTCTGTATCGTGCCCCTTACAGAGTGACAGCCCTTTCCTCAGCTCGCAAGTGATGAGGTGGCGTCGTTGCCCTACGTGCCTTATTAGCCTGTTGCTGGAGGTCCTTGAACCACCCTCTCTCTCAGACCCTATCCAGATTTGAACATCCCGCCGCTATTGTTTTACCTCCTACATTCTCTGCTCAAGCTATTTCAATGCTGTGATATTGTCAAAGCGCTTGACATCCACGAAGGCGATCTATGACTTTCTTCAGTAGTACAGGTCACCGAAAGTGGTTGAGGGGAAGAGTCCCCACATCGACAGGTGCGCCATCTGGCGATCGTTGTGCGCTTCTTATCTTGCCACTGACGTCCAATCTGCATGGTACCTTACAGTCAATGAGAGGCTAGTGTACTTGTCACACGTTCACAGGATTAGCGTTGCAGATATTCTTTTATCTATCGTTAGCGTTGTTCTGGACAAGGACGAGCATCGTCTGGTCTGCGGCTTGGCTACAGATGTTAGCCCTAATAACCTATACGACTCATCACCAGATGCCACCTCACCTGTTTCTGTCTTCGGACTTTGCATACATCCAACAAACGAAGACGAGCTCCAAGACGCGGAATGATGGGCCCGCGGTTTACTGCTTGTTTGCTGAAGGCGAGAAAGGTGTCATTGATTTTTGGCACTTACTTAATGAAGGCCATTGAGCAGCTTCCCGAAAACCCAAATAAGACAATTTTTCTCCAGTTTCCCTTGTAGTGTCTTTCTTCACTCACCCCAGAAGAGGGATGTTACTGCAGTGAGGAGTTATTCCAAACCATTTCCACTCTTAGAACTTTAATCATCATGATGTTCTTCTCCTTAAAACTATCCGTCATAGTCTCACCGAGTCTGGAGACTTGCCGCTCCCTTCTCCTCCTCGAGCTGTCGGTTTCCTGCTATTCTCGGTGCATTCATAATAATAAAAAAACGTAAAGCAGGAAAAATATATTGTAAGGGGGCATTATTTTACAACTTACAAACCGCGTTAACCTCCAATACGACGTATGTTAGCCCCTACAATGATACAAAATACAGGTTTGTGCTCCTTCATTAGAAACATGTATGTGACTGACATAGTCTAGTACACTTAATTTCTTATATAATATCTGCATGTTGGGTGACTGAGGAACAAGCAGAGCTGTGAAACTCGTGGTAGAACGGAAGGGCATATCTATCGTACGTCCACTTCTTCTACTGGCTTCTGATGGCGGAGACTTGCCATGAATACGTACAACTGTTAATTTTCGCAATGCATATTTCACCGCTACTGAAGTCGCCCTGACATTATAGGTCCCCCAGTTGCAGTACGTTATTCTCATTAATTATGTAAATTGTCGTGTGATAACCTACCCGTTTCGTAATCTTATCCTTTGGATACGGTAGAAAGTCACGATAAGCCGACAAAATCCAGTCCCTCTTTTAACGAGTATGTTATAAAATGTACAAAAGATACATGATTAGTTGGTACAGGAAAATACTATCAACTAAAGGATAAATGTCATGATTTTAACACATTTATTCATCATAAAAAATTTTTAAAGAAACTAAATGATTACAAATCTCAGGTTCTCCCTGCATTAATACTGGCCCTTAAACTGTATGGTTCTACCCTATAATGCCGACAAGGTAGCTCAGCGTGTTCGGTCAGAACGTTAGTCACCCTCTGTAATAAAAAAAATGAGTAAATGGATCGACAATGACCTTGAACAAGAGTCATAGGACATACGCCCCGAACAAAAATTTTTCCCCGTAACATAATCACGATCTGTGATTAGGCCCGGAGTAACTGACATCCCCCGTAGTACTAAATAGCATGAGGGAACTACTAACTACTGTCTCAATGAGCAGCAGGCCGCGGTGGCCGAGCGGTTCTAGGCGTTTCAGTCCGGAACCGCACGACTGCTCCGGTCGCAGGTTGGAATCCTGCCTCGGGCATGGATGTGTGTGATGTCCTTAGGTTAGTTAGGTTTAAGTAGTTCTAAGTTCTAGGGGACTGATGACCTCAGATGTTACGTCCCATGGTGCTCAGAGCCTTTTGAACGTAAATGAGCAGTGTGAAACCTCAGTGCAGAATGAATTCGAACACTTTATTCACCAATGTAAACTCACTTTATTGATTGGCGACTCCATGGAGTGTCCTGTGCACCACGACCACATAATCGATTTTGCGGTTAATAAAACAAAAAAATACGACCAATGCTGTCTCTCCTTCCAAGTATAAACTCACTTTCCTACACGCCGGTGCATGACCAAGATCACCGTAATGATCAGAAGCTATAATCGCAGAACTTCTCGCCTCAGTGAGATAGCAGCAAAATTGTACTTCACCAAAATTACAGCCGAAGATATTTCCTTTCGTCGTTTTGCTGCTCGAAGTATTTTCTCCCCCTTAACTTTGTGTGTCGAATCATCTTTCCGCAAGGCGCTCGTTTCTGAATTCCGACCAATCGCAGTTTAGAATCCAGATCGAAGTTTTTGGACGTTCTTTCTAAATCCGCAGGAAAGTACGCGAATACCTGCTGCCTTGTCTTTTTTCGCTGACCTGGTCGTTTTCTCACGCCTGGATGCCGGCCACGTGTTCCCGTTTTACAGGTGGTCCAGCTCGCGGACGAGTCCCGGGATTAGCGCAGGAAGCGGCTGGCCCGTCCTATTGTCCGAAGGAATATGTGTGAGCTTCCTGTATCCTTCCGTTCTACCATTTGTTTCACAGCTCTGCTTGTTCCCAAGTCACCCGAGCTGCAGACATTATACAAAAAATTAAGTTTAATAGACGATGTCATTCATATACTTGTTTTTAATGAACGAGCACAAACCTGTCTTTTCTATCATTGAAAGGGATAACTTATGTCGTATTGGATGTGGAGTGTCCGAGCGATACTAGGCGCTACAGTGTGGAACCGCGCGACCGCTACCGTCGCAGATTCCAATCCTGCCTTGGGCATGGATGTGTGTGATGTCCTTAAGTTAGTTAGGTTTAATTAGTTCTAAGTTCTAGGGGACTGATGACAGATGTTAAGTCCCATAGTGCTCAGAGACATTTGAACCATTTGAACCCTACCCTTTCCACGGTTCCTGGGTGGAGGGAACGAGACGCGGTGGCCAGGGATCGAGTTGCAACCTCTGCTCAATTTGCCCGGAACCCTCCCTTTAAGAGCCAGGAAAAAATGAATCGGTGATCGGCCAATTGCCTAGTAAGCAGGAGATCCGCATTCGAATCTCAGCCCGGCACAAATTTTCGTCTTTCCACTTTGATTTAACGAATGCCCACTGACAGCTGGTTTATTTAATTCCTTTGTGGATTGATTCGTATTGCCTACCGGAATGTTCCATAGACCAACAATATAGCTCTTTCACCATACAGTTGAATCGGTTGAACAGCAGCAGTTAGCAGTTCCACGAAGAGAACGTAAAATCTGGATTGCAGGAAGCCTCTTCAGTAATTTATTTAGGCCAGGCAGTACGAGCATATGACACGAACCCTGACCGCCTTCGACCATCCAGCGAATAATCAGCGTCCAGTTGTAGTGGTACAGAACTCAGTTAGGTCCAAACGCCACCGCAGAGCGCAATTGTGCTCTCACAAATACTATAACCTGTGGCCGATGAACGCATTGCCGCAAAACTAGTGCGAGCAATACAATGTACGGAATCCTTAGAGTTGGCGGCGCGGCGGTCGGACAGCTCAGTGGCGCGAGGGGCGGTGGCTATCTCGGTTGACCCGCAGCTTTGTCTCGCTGTTTGTACATTCAGCGCGCCAACCGCTTTGTATGCCGACCCGGCCTAACTGTGGCTCACCGTGCGATAGCGCCATTGTACAGTGGGGGGCGTAGCCGCATTCTCCTGGCCGCCTGTTTACCGGCTCTTCATTGTCCCTTGTTCAACCATTGATGAGCAAAGCACCATGCCTAGCAAGCGCCAATTTTTTTTTCTTTTTTTTGCCGCCGCTCTGAGGTAATCTGCATGAAACAGATGCTTGTCCAAGCAGATATAGCCTCTCACGCTTTCAGTCGCAACGGCAATACGAAGCTCCATTCAGCACGCATAAGGCACTGCAGAAACTGCAGTTATAACGAGCACAATTCTATTTGTATACCAGCTACTGACCCAATTTCTCTCTTAGTGGTTTGAGTAGACTATTTACACCCGATATATACTGGTGGTTTCACGTAAGGTGCTTTTCTCTGTGACTTACAAAATTCTTCCTACAGAGTTACGAACGTAGTTCATTTAAATTACTTCTTAATAAAGCGGCGTTGGCTGCGAAAGTATTGCATTAATGACGCGTTTCGGTTTTGTTGAATATCATCAGATTATCGCGAATTGAGAGACATTCTTAGAACTGTTGTGCTCTGGAATAGCATATATTCAGATTCCACAGTGTAATATTTGTAAGAATGTCTCTCAAACCATGATAATGTGTAAATCTGCTATAAAGGCTAAAGGCGCCATTACAGCAGTATTCTAGGAATCAAGATTGTTACATTGACAAAAAAATCTAAATGAACTATGTTCGTAACTCTGTAGAGACAGTATTAATTTCACTTATTACTTTGTTACGTACAGAGAAAACACTTCACATGAAACCATCTACGAGTATACTCTGGAATCGCCGCGCTGGATTAGCCGAGCGGTCTTAGGCGCTGCAGTCATGGACTGTGCGGCTGGTCCCGGCGGAGGTTCGAGTCCTCCCTCGGGCATGGGTGTGTGTGTTTGTCCTTAGGGTAATTTAGGTTAAGTAGTGTTTAAGCTTAGGGACTGATGACCTTAGCAGTCAAGCCCCATAAGATTTCACACACATTTGAACATTTTTTGAACTCTGGAATTGTACCACCAAGAGACCTCATTTACTTATTTCATGCAGGTTTATAGCAGCCAAGTATATTTTTCCAACTGAAATTTATTTGTGTCTGTCTTATAGCTGATGTACACGGGCATCGACAAAAATATGGAAACCCCACGAAACAACATTTTACCTTGACTAATACAGTGCATGAACGCCGCTGGCAGTCAAAAAAGTAATCAGTCGTCTGTAAATTGATAAATATAGCTCATATTTGGCTTTCCAGAGAAACTTATTCCATTGTTCCTCTAAACTAGTGGCAAGCTCATGTAGCAATGGTGAGGTGCGTAGCGACCACGCATCCTTCTCTTCAAAATACCACAAGGGCTGAACAATATTGAGCTCTGCTAACTGTGATGGCCAAAGCAGATGTGACAGTTTATCTTCGTACTCAAGAAAGGACTCGCGGATGATTCGAGCTGTGTAATCAGGGGCACTGGTACTCAACATCTCCACTATCGAACAAACATTATACCACTGAGCGATCTGATCAGTAAAAATGGTAACATATCACTCGGAAGCAACGCGTCGTTGAGCAGTAAAGTTGGAACCCATGAAATACCATTATATGGCAGCCCAAATCATCTAACGTCCACCATGATCTACTCTTGGGACGTAAACTCGGCCAGAAGTTGTAAACAGAGTAAAACAAGACTCATACGATCAAATGACTTCTTTCAATTGCTCGATAGTCCTTTTAGAGACGTTTGCATGACCGATGAGTGATGGATTGCAGCTCGCACTGCAATTCCTTACTCATGGAGTCCACTTCGTGCTACTGGCAGCAATCGTAAGTGCGACAGTCAGTTTTCCAGTGAACTTTGCAGCTTTCGTCGTCTTATTCTTCGTAACAATGTTGTGGCCTTCCATGACTATCAGTCTACACACACTTTCGTCGACGTTGTGATTTATCTGACGATATTTTTCCGCTTACGCTTTCCCTGACGCAGTGCCTCTCGGAACATCACTTCGGCTACCTTGATTACAGAAGCTCGCAACATAAGGGAACCAAAAATGTGCCTACTTTCGAATTCACTTAGTTCCGACACGATGCACTCCCAGCCGCAAAGAACACTGCTCTGACCACGACTGACGCTTGCAACGTATAAAGGACACGACACAGGCGCCTTTCGAGTTCAAATACAACGATGCAACAAGTAGGCTCGGCTGCCATCTGCTTTTATCTTCAAGCATGCACTACTCGCCATGCTTCCACGTTTTGTCCAATCCCTGTATTTAAAGCGGTTGTGATAAAATCAGCTGAAATCACATTTCTATCAATTTCTATTTGTTGTTGTTGTTGTTGTTGTTGTTGTGGTCTTCAGTCCTGAGACTGGTTTGATGCAGCTCTATCCTGTGCAAGCTTCTTCATCTCCCAGTACTTACTGCAACCTACATCCTTCTGAATCTGCTTAGCGTATTCATCTCTTGGTCTCCCTCTACGATTTTTACCCTCCACGCTGCCCTCCAATGCTAAATTTGTGATCCCTTGATGCCTCAAAACATGTCCTACCAACCGATCCCTTCTTCTAGTCAAGATGTGCCACAAACTTCTCTTCTCCCCAATCCTTTTCAATACCTCCTCATTAGTTACGTGATCTACCCACCTTATCTTCAGCATTCTTCTGTAGCACCACATTTCGAAAGCTTCTATTCTCTTCTTGTCCAAACTAGTTATCGTCCATGTTTCCCTTCCATACATAGCTACACTCCATACAAATACTTTCAGAAACGACTTCCTGACACTTAAATCTATACTCGATGTTAACAAATTTCTCTTCTTCAGAAACGATTTCCATGCCATTGCCAGTCTACATTTTATATCCTCTCTACTTCGACCATCATCAGTTATTTTACTCCCTAAATAGCAAAACTCCTTTACTACTTTAAGTGTCTCATTTCCTAATCTAATCCCCTCAGCATCACCCGATTTAATTTGACTACATTCCATTATCCTCGTTTTGCTTTTGTTGATGTTCATCTGATATTCTCCTTTCAAGACGCTGTCCATTCCGTTCAACAGCTCTTCCAAGTCCTTTGCTGTCTCTGACAGAATTACAGTGTCGTCGGCTAACCTCAAAGTTTTTACTTCTTCTCCGTGAATTTTAATACCTACTCCGAATTTTTCTTTTGTTTCCTTTACTGCTTGCTCAATATACAGATTGAATAACATCGGGGAGAGGCTACAACCCTGTCTCACTCCTTTCCCAACCACTGCTTCCCTTTCATGCCCCTCGACACTTATAACTGCCATCTGGTTTCTGTACAAATTGTAAATAGCCTTTCGCTCCCTGTATTTTACCCCTGCCACCTTCAGAATTTGAAAGAGAGTATTCCAGTTAACGTTGTCAAAAGCTTTCTGTAAGTCTACAATTGCTAGAAACGTAGGTTTACCTTTTCTTAATCTTTCTTCTAAGATAAGTCGTAAGGTTAGTATTGCCTCACGTGTTCCAACATTTCTACGGAATCCAAACTGACAATTTCTATTAGAGGCTAGAAATTTTAGTGGTGGATGCAACAGCCTGTACATAATTGTTTGTGTTCAGGTGGATGTACTAATGGAGAAATGTTTTTTATTTCTTTTTTTTCTGAGGTGTCCAAATGGGCATCAATTGTCCTGAACACTGTAGAGAGCCGGCCGCGGTGGTCTCGCGGTTCTAGGCGCGCAGTCCGGAACCGTGCGACTGCTACGGTCGCAGGTTCGAATCCTGCCTCGGGCATGGATGTGTGTGATGTCCTTAGGTTAGTTAGGTTTAAGGGGCTCCGGAACGCCCTATACTTGCAATGTTAAAATAACGCTTATAAATTACATCTTGCTCACAAAGTATTTCAGGTAGGAAGTTGAACTTTTTACAGATTATTTATTGGAATATGGGCTACAACTTAACACAGGGATTTTACAAAATTTTAGTTCAGTTATTAAAGATGATTTTTTTTCAATTGTAATGAAAATTCACAACATTTTTTTGCAATTTTTTATTTATATATTCAAAACTATACAGTTTTTTGGAAAAAGGCTGTGTTAAATTATGCAGAAGGTACTGTGTAACATTTACTGAAAGTTTGAAACAAATATGTTTGGAAGATCCTTAGAAAACATGTAATTAGTATGAGAAAATAAAAGTTTTGGGAATCGAGCGACAAAGATTGAATTAACTTTTTAGTGCATTCCAGGTCCATAGGATGGATTATCTTCATCCTCTGCAAACTCCTCCTCCAGCTTCCTCTTGTTCCTCCTCCTGTTTACTCTTGCTTGTATTTCTAGACCCTTTACAGCCCTGTCTGCAGCCCGAAGGCGTTCCTTGTCTAAAGCAAGCATCGCTCGTACCATGTTAGAACCTATCTTCATTCCCATATTTCTAAATACCTTGCACGTAACAATGTTGCCATCATTGAAAGTCGCAACAGCATCATACACACCAAAGTGAAGTGTTTCTATTCCAACAAATACAGTCTTGGGGATTCTCGACCATGTAACACTATTTACACTTTCATTGGGGTTTTGAGTTTTTCCGTGAATACACTTTTTCAATAGTTCAGGTGCTGCTAAGTCTCTGAAAATAGGTTTTATCACCTCCATTATTGCATGAGGCAGACTATGCTTATGAGTGTACACTTCACCAGTTAGCAATCCTTTGTTATATTTACACCAACTGTCTTCTTCTTTGGGACACAAGCTATGTTGGGGATTTTCATCGTCTTTATTGTTTACAGTAATAACACATACCTTTGGCTTTCCAACATTTCTCCTTTTCTTAAAAGCCTTCAGAGGATTTCTAATAACTTTACTTTTACTCGTTATTATACTTCAACAAAACAGAGACTCAAGAAACGGAATTAATTACGAATATTTTCGAGATAACGACAGAGTAAATAAACATGAAACAATCGACACTCACACCAGCGATATATATTGAACCATCACAGGTTAGCCACAACACATACTTTATCTCACATCACTAAAATGTACCTGATGAACACGGACGTTAATAATAACACCATTTGACAGCAGTTTAACAGCGCCACAGTGGGTCACGCCCATGTAGAACACATTTCAAAAAAAAATTTAAAAATAGTTGTAGTCTTCGGAATTGAATAAATTATATATCTATTAAAAGGTAATAGTCTGCAGATTCAGAAAACGCAAAAAAGTAAAAATTGAACTTTTCATGATTTTGAGCCTTTCCGGAGCCCCCTAAGTAGTTCTAAGTTCTAGGGGACTAATGACCACAGCAGTTGAGTCCCATAGTGCTCAGAGGCATTTGAACCATTTTTTGAACACTGTAGAGAATAAAAATCGTAGGGGAAGGCAGATATTGCAATTTGTCCAACAAATTATTGCAACTCTGAGATAAAGTACACTCCTGGAAATGGAAAAAAGAACACATTGACACCGGTGTGTCAGACCCACCATACTTGCTCCGGACACTGCGAGAGGGCTGTACAAGCAATGATCACACGCACGGCACAGCGGACACACCAGGAACCGCGGTGTTGGCCGTCGAATGGCACTAGCTGCGCAGCATTTGTGCACCGCCGCCGTCAGTGTCAGCCAGTTTGCCGTGGCATACGGAGCTCCATCGCAGTCTTTAACACTGGTAGCATGCCGCGACAGCGTGGACGTGAACCGTATGTGCAGTTGACGGACTTTGAGCGAGGGCGTATAGTGGGCATGCGGGAGGACGGGTGGACGTACCGCCGAATTGCTCAACACGTGGGGCGTGAGGTCTCCACAGTACATCGATGTTGTCGCCAGTGGTCGGCGGAAGGTGCACGTGCCCGTCGACCTGGGACCGGACCGCAGCGACGCACGGATGCACGCCAAGACCGTAGGATCCTACGCAGTGCCGTAGGGGACCGCACCGCCACTTCCCAGCAAATTAGGGACACTGTTGCTCCTGGGGTATCGGCGAGGACCATTCGCAACCGTCTCCATGAAGCTGGGCTACGGTCCCGCACACCGTTAGGCCGTCTTCCGCTCACGCCCCAACATCGTGCAGCCCGCCTCCAGTGGTGTCGCGACAGGCGTGAATGGAGGAACGAATGGAGACGTGTCGTCTTCAGCGATGAGAGTCGCTTCTGCCTTGGTGCCAATGATGGTCGTATGCGTGTTTGGCACCGTGCAGGTGAGCGCCACAATCAGGACTGCATACGACCGAGGCACACAGGGCCAACACCCGGCATCATGGTGTGGGGAGCGATCTCCTACACTGGCCGTACACCACTGGTGATCGTCGAGGGGACACTGAATAGTGCACGGTACATCCAAACCGTCATCGAACCCATCGTTCTACCATTCCTAGACCGGCAAGGGAACTTGCTGTTCCAACAGGACAATGCACGTCCGCATGTATCCCGTGCCACCCAACGTGCTCTAGAAGGTGTAAGTCAACTACCCTGGCCAGCAAGATCTCCGGATCTGTCCCCCATTGAGCATGTTTGGGACTGGATGAAGCGTCGTCTCACGCGGTCTGCACGTCCAGCACGAACGCTGGTCCAACTGAGGCGCCAGGTGGAAATGGCATGGCAAGCCGTTCCACAGGACTACATCCAGCATCTCTACGATCGTCTCCATGGGAGAATAGCAGCCTGCATTGCTGCGAAAGGTGGATATACACTGTACTAGTGCCGACATTGTGCATGCTCTGTTGCCTGTGTCTATGTGCCTGTGGTTCTGTCAGTGTGATCATGTGATGTATCTGACCCCAGGAATGTGTCAATAAAATTTCCCCTTCCTGGGACAATGAATTCACGGTGTTCTTATTTCAATTTCCAGGAGTGTATTTGACACAAGAGAGGAATTTGTGACGGTTCACATAAAAAAAAGTCAGAAGAATGATGACACGAAGGTAAACCTAACTGTGCACTACGTATCTGCAAAGATAATAATGAAAACTGCTTAAAATGTTCACACGTTATTGTACCTGGGCAATCGACAAAGAAGCGTGAGAACCGGTTGCATCTGAAATTTCTATGCCTCAACCGAGGACAAACAGGGGTAGTCGCACATGTCTATACTGTATCAAAACGTGTCGTATTTGTCGAAATGGCACAGAATATGTCTGAGGTAGGAGATGTTGAAAACTTAGTAACGGAATTACAGCTACAGGAATTGCGACATTATTGACATCTCGTAGAACTACATAGTTCACTCGTTACGAGTTACCTGTACATCCACGTACTGTGAAACCCTATCTGACTCCACTGGAACTACATGATCCTTGTCCTTCCAAAGCGCCAATATAAAGAAGCAGCTTCTTATATTTGGCCTTGTTTACATGTTTCCATTCCTTGCTGACAATGTTAGTATAAATAAAGACCTCAGGTACACTGCAGAGGGTGTTTTATATTGGAGGGTCGAGAGAATGGAATGGGTAGGTGTCACTTTGAGCTGAAAGGAGTGTCAAAAACCATCCAACGTTTGTTGTTACAGGCACAAACCTGAAAATGTTATACTCCGTCGCCTCTGTTTTATGTGAGAACATTAAATCGCTGTAACTGATGATTACATGATTTGCAACTCACTAGTAAGGTAATAACGCCAAATACCAAGCGTTGCTGTAATCCACACATTACAGTGGATGTGTACATTGAGATGGCAAGTCATGGGACAGCCATAAACACATCCACTTAGGGCGATAGTATCGCGTACACAAGATATCAAAGGGCAGTGTAGCGGCGGAGCTGTCATTTGCACTCATCTGATTCATGTGATAAGGTGTCCGGCGTGATTATGGCCGCTAGACGTAATTAACAGACTTTGAGCCGGCCGCGGTGGTCTAGCGGTTCTGGCGCTGCAGTCCGGAACCGCGGGACTGCTACGGTCGCAGGTTCGAATCCTGCCTCGGGCATGGTTGTGTGTGATGTCCTTAGGTTACTTAGGTTTAAGTAGTTCTAAGTTCTAGGGGACTTATGAACTAAGATGTTGAGTCCCATAGTGCTCAGAGCCATTTTTGAACAGACTTTGAACGCGTAATGGCAGTTAGGGCAATGCGCATGGGACATTCCATTTCGAAAATAGTTGATGTTGATGAGGTCCCATACTCGGAGGAGCGTAGGGAACGATGCGGGAGACCCGCACCGCCGACTAGGCAAGGTCGTAGCGGAGGTGGTTTGCCATTGCCTTCCTCCGACCGTAATGGGTATGAATGATGATGATGAAGACAACACCCAGTCATCTCGAGGCAGGGAAAATCCCTGACCAAGCCGGAAACCGAACCCGGGACCCCGTGCGCGGGAAGCGAGAAGATCACGAGCTGCTTAGGGAACTCAAAAGCGCGAAATCCACAGAGTCAACAGTATGCCAAGAATACCAAATTTCGGGCAGTGCCTCTCACCACAGACAATACAGTGGCGATTATCATTACTTAACGACCAAGAGCAGCGGCGGTTACGTAGATTTGTCGGTGCTAACAGACAAGCAGCAATGCGTGAAGTAACCGCAGAGATCCGAGTGGGACGCATTACGAACATATCCACTAGGGAGACCATTTGCAGCCATTTAAAGTCTTCATGCTCCCAAACGCCGGCCGGAGCGGCCGTGCGGTCTGGGACCGCGAGGCCGCTACGGTCGCAGGTTGGAATCCTGCCTCGGGCATGGATGTGTTTGTTGTCCTTAGGTTAGTTAGGTTTAAGTAGTTCTAAGTTCTAGGGGCTGATGACCTCAGAAGTTGAGTCCGATAGTGCTCAGAGCCATTTTTTTGCTCCCAAACAACGACGGAATTTTTATGGATGCAATGCTCCATGTCACTCGCCCACAGTTATTCGCGACTCGTTTTAAGATCATTCGAACGAAAGATTTGGCCACCCAGATCGCCCGATGTGGGTCCTAATCGACAGGTCACATAGTGCACAACACCATCCTGCATTGGCAACACTTCCGCAATTGTGGACTGCCATAGAGGCAGCATGGCTCACGGCAAGGCTCACTATTTCTGTTGGCTACTTCCAACAACTTATGGTGTCCATGCTACGTCGAGTTGGTTTACTACGTCAGACAGAAGGAGGTCCGTCACCTCATTGTATGTAAGTGTATATTCTACACATACATACAATGAGAGGACGGTCCTCCTTTTGTCCTTTAAGACGAGGTGTATATTCTACATCTCGTCCTAAACCAGTGGACCGATTTCAACCAAAATTGGTACACATGTACCCTACTGTCACTCAATAGTCGGTGGGGGGAGGGATAAAATCCACCTGTCATAGTTCAGGGAATTTGACGTCAAAAAAGACGAGATTTGTGAAAAACTGTGGCATTGTTTAGTACGTTTCAATTTATCACTTCTTTACAAGTAACACTATTCGCAACACATTTTGCTGACAGTGTCCACTTATGACCCTGAACTTATCTAACTGTTATATCATTGTATGACACATAGATGATGAGATGTGACGTTTTAAATACTGAGATGCTTGAAAAAATGCTGCTGCGTGCATGACGTTTAAATTTATTACTCCATTGCTACCAACTGTATCCGCAAAATATTTCGCAGACGGTGTCCGCCCAAGCTGCTAAAACAACCTACACATTGTAGGATATGTTGTTCAAGAGTGTAACGTCGTGAACAGTGGGACGTGTGAAAAAATGCCGCGTTGTGCTTGAAGTTTTAATGCATTTATTCATTACTACTAAGCCACTCCTACGGTCGAGTCAATTCGTAACGCTTTTGGCAAGAACAACGAAGTGCAGACGGCTTGATACCTGTAGGCTAGAGCAATAACCCTGTGTAGAACTGTGAATATGTGTTACCATAGAGACGCTTACAAATTCGTGTTGTAGAAAATGGTAGCAGCTGTACCCATCGTTCATAACCTGTCCCGGATCATCTCACACCGAGTGTACTGTGTAATTTTATGATTTTAAAACATCTACGAACGTTCCTACTAAGCAAAAATCGCATATATATTGCTCGGTAGCAAAATTATAAACTTAAAGCCATCAGTTTCAACAGTAGTGGCTTAAGGTCATTGCAATCATTCTACGACCAGCTTCAGCGGACTGATTCCTTTTTGTTATGAATTTTTCATTTTTAGACTACAAGAAGTAAGAGAAAAATTCCATACCAGCGAGTGAAATATAACTAATAATTCATGTCAATTTCTAATAGAATAGTTAAATTTACACCTGGAGCATGTCCATGTGACTTTGATACGAATTAATGATGGTGGGTTCATTCAATACGGAATGGAGGATGGTAATCAAACGGCAGTTACAGTCAATGGCTTCCCTTTTGCCAGTGTAATCACGCCTAATATGTCTCTCTTTGGACACAGCGAAAGTGTACAGTGCAAACACGCGTCATTTCACCTCCTGATTTCCGAGGTTAGTTCACAATGAGATTTGCCGTTGATCTGTTAACGCGTGAGCACTCCCATTTGCCTGGGGGGCGATCGTGAACAAACAATCGCAGTAATCTGTTGTGCAAAATTTATATTGACTAATTAGGCACAAGGGCACGCAAATTGCCGTCCGCAAACAGCAACTCAATTTTGTCCAGTATTCTGCGAACGTATTTTCAACGACCACTTAATAACAAATGGAGGTGGGGCGCATTTAGTTCATTAGGGTTTCGAGTGTGCCACGCGATCAAAGAAATGCTACTAAAATCATATTATATGTTAATTTTTCCACAATAGCTTCCGCGTGAATGCGATTCAGTGGCTGCATTAACAAACCCCAATTGCTTTACGAGCGTCAGATAACTCGGAACAGTAAGCGAAAATAAATGGTCGTCGATGGCTGACTCCAGTTAATATTCGAAATTCTATTTCGATAAAATGTTTCAATCTTCATTTATGCGTCTTGTGCGTTTTTATGGGAACGGAAAAATAGGGCATTCACCTAAAATGAAATGACGGCCGAAATCACATTCCTTCCTACGTACTTACCGTGTTACGATTTTGTATAAACCAGTAGAGTTTCGTTATCTTTGAATGTTGCATCCAGTGTTGATGAAAACGGTCAAAACACAACGTATTTTAGCGTGGCTGAAAAGCGAGCAGCGCTTGTGATGTGGGAAGTACCCTTATCCGAAACATCGCAACAACTGCCTTACGGAGCGACTAAGAATCGGTTTCGGTGCTGCGTAGCGCACGGTAGTTAAGATAGTATCTGTTTTGTATGTCTCTTCCTTGAGTTATCTGAGCTTCTAATTTCTGTATTCCGTGCAGTGTTACAGCATTTATTAAATACAGTCCCTCCTTGGGTACGCCTGCGCACTGTATTGTTACTAATACGAAAGGGACGTTGCAGAATGGTCGATATAACCTTTCGACTTGCCTGATCGCTCCTCAGTCTTACTATTTAAAGTTTACTGACTCCCTCTCATCTGGACCAAATTTTGAGAAAAATTCTTCAAACCTACGTTGTTACTTCGGGTTTCCATTGCCTCGTGCACTGTTCGTTGACGAATAAGAAGACGAGTTATGATCGAGTTGTGTTCTCCTAAGTGCTGCCCACCTCAGAATACAACTAGAACGTAAGGGCTTAACATCTAGTCGACAATGAGGTTGCTGCAGGTAGAGAACAGACTCTGATTTGGGCGGGATAATACCTCTCATTTTCTATAGGATGATGCCGGTTATCGTCAGAAACAAAGTAGAGGTACCATGGACAGTCTGATCAGGATGTCCGAATTAACTTTGAAATCAACTCCTTCCGAATGCGATCTTTTCTTATCTCTTTCTTCAGTCTCCTCAATGGTTTGTGGCGGCCTACTACAAATTCACCTTGTGTGGCATTATCATCACATCCCAGTACCACTTGCACCCTAGTGCAAGGTCCTCAATTATCTATTGGATACCTCACAGTCTCTCTTCTTGTACAATTCTAGCTCTATACCTTCCCTTCTATGGCTACACCTACGAGATTACTCTGCTATTCACAATAAAGTGCCTGGCAGAGGGTTCAATGAACCACCTTCAAGCTATCTCTGTACCATTCCATTCTCGAACGGGGCGCGGGAAAAACTACCTCTTAAAATTTTCTGTGAGACCCATGATTTCTCTTATTTTATCGTGATGATCATTTCTCCCTAAGTAGGTGGGTGCCAACAGAATGTTTTCTCAATCGCAGGAGAAAACTGGTGATTGAAGTTTCATGAGAAGATCCCGTCGCAACGAAAAACGCCTTTGTTCTAATGATAGCCAATCCAATCCACGTATGTGGTCTGTGGCACTATATCCACTATTTCCTGATAATATAAAACGAGCTGCCTTTCACTGAAATTTTTCAGTGGCATCCGTCAGTTCCGTCTGATGCGGATCTCACACCGGAAAGCATTATTCCAAAATAGAACGGACAAGCGATGTGTAAACAGTCTCCTTAGTAGACCTGTTACACCTTCTAAGTGTTCTACCAATGAATCGCAGTCTTTGGTCTGCTCTACCCACAACATTATATATGTGATCGTTCCAATTTAGGTTATTTGTAGTTGGGATACCTAAGTATTTAGTTGAATTTACAGCCTTAAGATTTGTGTGACTTATCCCGTAATCGAAATTTACTGGATTTCGTTTAGTACTCATGTGAACAACTTCACACTTGCCTTTATTCAGGGTCAATTGCCACTTTTCGCACCACACAGATATCATATATAAATTATTTTGCAATTCGTTTTGGTCATCTGATGTTTTATAAGGCGCCATTTCCAAACAATCAAACGCGGCTACTCAGATTGTGTGTTAAATCTTCACTTACGTCATACCGTCCTTTCCTTTCTTCTTGTCAATATTTCTCAGAAAACCCTTTCTCGCCTCATTTGTTACCGCTTACAGTGCCCCTAATTTTCAATAGTCTTATATAGTATTACATATCAAACGCTTAGATTCTCTTCTTTTACGGTTTGCCAACCGTCTATGATCCATTTCCATGTGAATCTGCTGTAAACGTAATTTCGCAGAAATTTCTATCTCAAATTAAGGCTTATATTTCACATTATCAGAATTACTTACACCAGAAATTCTCTTTTCAACTGTTCTACTCTGCTATCTATGTCCTCTTTTCTTTGTCTGTCACGTCTTTTTCTCCTTCCAAGGTCGCAGAATTCTTTCACTTCACCTACTTCGTAGTCTCAATCTTGATATTAAGTTTGTGTCTTTCTCGGTTTACTCTCAGTCGACAGTGTAGGCACATTCGACCATTTCTATCAAAATGCTCTGTACTTCTTCCCCTCTGTAACTGAACATAGCAGTAGCATCAGCGAATCTTATCACCCTGACTTTTACAGAACTCCTTAACCTTTCTTTTATTTCCGTCATTGCTTCTTCGATGCATAAATGCGAATCTATTGTCTTGAAACGCTGCAGTGCATCTCTAATCTCCTCCCTCTCCTTACGAGTTACTCCCTAGTCACCACTTACCCACTCACCGAGGGACGTAGCGCAGTGGTGAAACAATGGACTCGCCTTTGGGAGGACGTTGGGTGGAATTCCCATGTTGCCATCAACTGCTGGGGACTGCTCTAATAACAATTATAACACGCGCAAACAAAGTTGATACTCGGCGCGGTGCCTCATGGCAGCGATCATAATGGCATTTCCCATTTTCAGTCGCTCCCATCAGTCACCGCGCTGTGTCAGCTTTGTTTCAGCGAACAATACACGTTGTTCTTTCTGTCTTCTATCTTATAGTGACCTGGATGAGAGCTTAAATATTCTGAACACGTGCTAGGAGAATCACACAGCGTTGTGGCACAGCGATTAGCCCTAGGCTGAACTTGACAAACTTTCTTACTTATTTTTGACTTAGACGATTTAGATGTTATTTGAACTAAGTTACATTAGACTGTAAAGGATATTTGAATTGCGTTAGACTGTAACAACGTCAGGGTAATCGGAGAAAGAGGGTACGTATTTTAAGTCGGTATAGACCCATTTCGACTAAAGGCAATATGACCAACATTCACTTCCGGAGAGTATTTTGGAAATACGGGAGTCGGTAAATTCCTCGATCCGTGGCGCGAAATTTAAAATAGCCCATATTTTCGAATCTTCTGAAGAATCACAACGACAGCTAGTTCTGTTACTAGCTGACGCTGTAAACTTTGCTTCTTCACGAAAACTATTGTACACAGCTATTACTGTAAAAAATATTTTACTACTATGGTGGGCTCAAAAGAGGAAATTACTCTCACTATAACTTTCCATCCGTTTATGACATATTATGCTCAATAATGGTCATTTGACCGAAACTAGGAGCAAAGCGAATTGCTCAAAATAAAGGATATGTGAAGGTTTACCATGAATTTTAACCATTATCTGGCGACTAAATATCCCCAACTCCAAACGTACATATAGTGTAGCTGATATTAGGCTTTAACACTTATTCACTGTGACCACTTGGTAACAACTTACCCATTCCTCATAAAGTAATCTTAATTGCACCGAAACTGGGAACGTAAAAGGTAATGCAAAATGTAGTGTTCCTATGAAATCATTAAAAAGCGCCTTAATATCGTACACTTCCTTTCATTTCTGATGTCAAAGTATTTGAAGATGATATGAACTTAACGTAACGCAATGAACCGATGTCTAATGGAACGTCTTTGACGGTATCGTTTTGACAATCCTTTATATTTCTACAACTGCGCAGCTTTCGAAGGACAAAAGCCGCGTAACAAAGCCGTCAGATTGGCAGACAGCGTTCAGAACACTGAATCACGTAGCAATGGCCTGTTATTCGTAGGATGTAGCAATATTGAGAGTATTCGATTTCGGATAACTGTCACATTCTTTGTGAACTTACTCTACATGCGTCTGCAGGTATGCGCAAAAATCTAACAGTTCGTCTGAAAATGAAGCTGCTGTGTGATTCAACATAGGTCCTAATTAAACAAGTATATACGATGAGTTGTATAGAAGGGTTCTTGGAACGCCACAGTTATGATCTGACCTTTCTATCCAGTTGAGAGACAATGGGAAATCGGATTTTTTTTTATTATAAAATTGCGAGGTCCAGACGTATCGTTCCCGTGCTAGTAGAAATGTCATGAAATAAAATTGCTTTTGATTTATGTTTTCTTGCAAAGCATTTATGACCATTCTTCACAATCTCCTCTAATCTTCTAAGGGAAAAAATTCTTTTCGTGGTGTTTAGGGCCAAAAATCCCCTTCCCATAGTCTACCAGGATATTCATCCACATTTCCGTCCAGTTCGTCTATTTTCTGAACTTTTACGTCATCTAAATATTTAAACGACTTCTGCTTCCCACATTACACCACATTCCTCCCTCTACTGTTTACGCCAACACTAGGAAACCGGTACCCTTGTTTGATCGCCATACTCCGCTGTCAGAGGAGCACACCAAAGAGGTTGTATGTTGCACCTGTAATTAGGAGTTAATGGGTTTTGTGCACGCTACGGCAGTGTAAACGCGTGCGAGCAGCATAGCCTGTAAATAGAGCCAGAGAGATGTGGTTTCAAAAGGCACGCAAGTTTGGCTGAAGCGATGGCGTGCGTTGATATACTGTACCCATCCCCATACCCGTGCGGTGAAGAGGGTGGTTATTTGCGTGCTGGGCTGCAACATCTTGCGTGTGCACTAGCAGGAACTAATTGTGCCAGCCGTCGAGTACTTGGCAGCTTTTACTCCCGAGCTGTACCTCAAGTAACCTGATGTGTTCTAATTACAGTAATGAGAGTCGAGGAGATCGCAAGAGTAAATGAAGTTCGATTTCCACACAGTTTACCGGATCACTTTATCATTGGAGGTGATATATACTAATACCTTGTCAGGTTTAAAGACAGATGTGGAAAACATCAGAACAATAACTGTTGGTGATGTTTTTTTTCTCGCCCCCTTTGCTGAAAGCAAAACATCCTACTTGAAAATGAGATTTTCACTCTGCAGCGGAGTGTGCGCTGATATGAAACTTCCTGGCAGATTAAAACTATTTGCCGGACCGAGATTCGAACTCGGGACGTTTGCCTTTCACGGGCAAGTGCTCTACTAACTGAGCTACCCAAGCACGACTCACGCAGCGTCTTCACAGCTTTACTTCTGGCAGTACCTCGTCTCCTACATTCCAAACTTAACAGAAGCTCTCCTGCGAACCTAGCAGAACTAGCCCTCCCGAAAGAAAGGATATTGCGGAGACACGGCTTAGCCACAGCCTAGGGGATGTTTCCAGAATGAGATTTTCACTCTGCAGCGGAGTGTGCGCTGATATGAAACTTCCTGAGAGATTAAGACTATGTGCCGGACCCAGACTCGAACTCGGGACCTTTGCCTTTCGTGGGCAAGTGCTCTACCAACTGAGCTACCCAAGCACGACTCACGCCCCGTCTTCGCAGGAGAGCTTCTGTAAGGTTTGGAAGGTAGGAGACGTACTGGCAGAAGTAAAGCTGTGAAGACAGAGCCTGAGTCGTGCTTGGGTAGGTCAGTTGACAGAGCACTTTCCCGCGGAAGGCAAAGGTCCCGAGTTCGAGTCGAGGTCCCACACACAGTTTTCATCTGCCAGGAAGTTTCATCCTATTTGAAGTCACATTCCACCAATTTATTTTCCAATATCAACATTCTTTGACACTATCCCCCGAAAAGTAGATGCTAGTGTGTTGCATTGGATCAGCAACCAATTTTTCTGGCCATCATTGTAATCTGTGTCGAACGTACATGCAATGTAATATGTTGTCTACTACGTATTCGTTTCTCATGGAAGTCGTCAATTGATCGCAATAAGTTATAAGCTCTCCGTTTCACAATACTTGCGAAGGAAAAGTACCCAGGTAGTACTCTTAATCCGACGAATACATCTGACTGGTTACCAGATATGCTTATCGATCGTTCACGAAGATGGACAGATATGCTTGAAATAAAGTTATGAAATGACTGCACTCAAACGTCAAACGACGGGCAGCCAGCTGTCTGAGACGTTCACTTGAGTCTTGCAATGGAGAGAGTGACAGTAAGCCTAAAATTAACTTCCAGGAAGTCCGTCAAGGTCCCACAACTTTTCGCTGGGAGCAACAAAAATATTCACTCAGCAGCTCAAAGAATATTTATGAAGAGTGTCATGACGATGTTCAAAGCTCAAATGGAATAATGAATGCTTAACGAGATTTTCACCAAGGGAAAGCAAAGTAAGATGCACCGTGCGTTTGCTTCATTCCTGTAGTTAATTAAAAGTACAAATTATTAATGTGTGTGTGTCAGTGTATGCGATTCAGTATTATCCGCTTTTCTACTGTGTAATTTGTTCCCAACCTGCGGGTATGACCGCTGCAGGTATACTCTAAGCCGTCACGTTAACAAAAGAATGGATTACTCTGCAACTATAATTGCTGGGTGTCGAATTATAGCTTGTTGTATGCAACGAATGGAATGTAATAATGTGTTTAAAATCACCTTCAGAAATTTCTAAAACGAATATTTCATAACCAACACATGATGTCTTTTACCTGTAAACTTTATGCATGCCTATGGCGAAACACACACACACACACACAAAAGAAATTATGCTGCCTTCATAATCATTGTATACTTGCAAATAGCACACCAGTTACTGAAAGCCTGGTGGATGTCTTTTGCGAAAATGTGAGTCAAGTTGAATTTTTAGAAACTGTATGGATACTGACGCAACGGCATCGATTGCAACTGCTACGTCTCAGAAACTTTGTCCTGTAAATGGATTGCATACTGTAAAGAAAACTGGCCCTTGTTGAAAAGTCACAGTTACCAACGCTCTAGACTGGTGATTGTGCAGTTCATTTATTGTGCCTTTCTCCGTTAACTCAGTTTAGCGCTGTGCTCAACATAAAATAACTGCTGCCTTAGGTACGTTAACGTCTTTTGTAAGCGTTTTTATGAGGACGCTTTTAATTACAGCTGTAATGTTAAGCATTATTTCAGAATTCTTAGTATCGTCTGAAAACTCGTTACTGGGATAAAACGCTACTTCCATATAACTTATCTACGCGTAATAATGTGCCTCGTACGCAGCAGAGTGTGCAGTGGGTCAGTGTTGAGATACATTTAAGTATAAATCTTGGTTTAGTGTTACATCACTTAAATATATTCAGTTCGAACTGCAAAAAAAAAAAAAAAAAAAAAAAAAAAAAAAAAAAAAATGCAAGAAGAACGAAATCTGCTGAAAACGCATAAGACTGAAAGAAGTCAAACGTACCAAGGACTTGAAGGACTTGTTCGCTTTTTACTAGAAAAAGTAGGACGTCGCAAAACGAAGTGAATACACACAAATTATGTAGCATGTAATGATCGAAAATGGCAAATATATCTGATAGTTACACACTAACGGAAAAAATCGAATCACCAACAAATAATTAATGCAGAGTAATGAAATCTCGGAATTATATTCGTCTAGGTAACATAAATGATTAACATTTCAGGATCACAGGTTAATGTATGCGCTAGATAAGCCATTGCAAACGTGAAATGCTGGTACATCAATAACAGGTTGAACCGCCAATATCTTGGAAGCAAGCGTGCAAACGTGTATGCATTGTGTTGTACATTTACCGTATGAGACTTTGTGGGATAGATTTCCATATACGTTGCACTTGGTTGGCCAATACAGGGACGGATAATGCTGTTTGTGTATGACGCTGGCGTTCTCGTCCAATGATATCCCATATGTGCTCGAATGGAGACACATCTGGTGGTCGAGTAGGCCAAGGCATCATTTCGACACTGTAGAGCATGTTGGGTTACAGCAGTGGCTTATGGACGAGCATCATCCTCGAAAACATTCTCTGGAATGCTCTTCATAAGTCGCACCACATCAGGCCGAATGACCTGATTGACGTAGAGATTCGCAGTCAGTGTGCTTGGGACAACCACAGGACAGAGTTCCTGCCATCATTCTCACCATATCTCTAAGTGCAGGCCCAGTATGTCTAGTAAACCGACAAGATAGTTTCAGGCATTCTAGCCGACACACGCCCGTCATTTCACCGAGGCAGATCCAGTTTTCATCAGAAAGTACAACATATCTCCACCCTGACCTCTACCGAGCTTTCTCTTGACACCACTGAAGTCCCAAATGGCAATGGGTGGGAGTCACTGGAATGCACTCTACATGGCGTCTGGAATAGAGTTGTCCTTCAAGTAACCAATTTGTAACAGTTCGTAGTGTGATTGTGATGCCAACTACTGCTCGAATTGCTGCTGCAGATACAATATGAGGTGTCAGAGCTATACGCCGAACACGATGGCCTTCCCTCTCGGCAGTGCCACGTGGCCGTCTGGAGCCCGATCTCTTTGCGTGTGTATATTGTCGTGACCACCGCTGCCAGCAATCATATACAGTGGCAATATTACTGCCTAGTCTTTCTGCAATAATGCAAAAGGAACATCCAGCTTCTCGTAGCCCTATTACACGACCTCGTTCAAATTGAACGAAGAGTTGATAATGTCACCTTAATCACCATAAAAGTGTTCTTGACTAACATCAACTCACCATCTCTAGTCTCAAACGTAACTAATGCTCGTGACCGTTACAGCATTTATTTAAAGTAAATATGGTTTGAATCTCATAGTGGTATTACTAGCGCCACTTTTATGCTACTGTTGCGAAATTTGAATAGACATCATCTTTCAGATGTAGAAACACGCCTACAAGTTTCGTTTATGTTGCAAAACTCCTTTTCTGAGCAGCGATTTTTTTTGCAGTTTTTTTGTGTCAGTGTAAGTAACAACATCAGAAGAAGGCATAAAGTTACTCAGTGCGGTATTTCACCAGTTTTCTGTTGGATGACTGTGTACGGAATACGTTTATACATTTAACTCCAGAAAGAACTGTAAGGTTTTCAATACCTTATTTTGCAATAACAAGAATTCCAGCGACATGACAGTGGTGTTAGAACACAACGCGGAAAACGAAGAAAAATTTGAGGAGTTTTGATAGACTGTTTATACGCACAAAGGCCACATTGTTAGTCAATTTCTTTCTCACATATATCTGTTCAGATGGCGTCAGCGTTGTCATTTCTAACTGTCAGATGCACACATTCCAGAACGAGCCGATACCATAGCCACTAACTGGACATACGGAGCACTGACTAGCCTCAAAGCCAGGTGGTCTGTAGTGTCGAGATACTTGTGGAGATCAACTAGCGTATAATAGTATGCCAATATGCCAATTACAAATGCGAAGTGGCCCATCGGAAACTAACAGTATTCAAGGCGCTGTGGATTCCCAAAAAACAAGCACCAGGTTGTTTATAAGAGCCATGAATTAGTGTATGTTTATGATTACGTGGAAATATTGATCAGTAAGAGATATCACTCACTCCAGTTTCGTAAGTTCGAATAATACTTAAACACAAGGTGCGTGCTTTTATATATTAGTTCCTCATTAACAATTCAAGACACAAGGTATCACTATTATTCAGTCATCGTTGACATCCAGAACCCGGCATCAGCCTTTAAACCATTAGAAATGTCTTCAGTCTGCAGTATTCGCTACATTCATGAACTTGATTACGTACATTACTTAAATTAATCAGCTGAATGCTAATGAATACGTGCAAAATAATGCAGTCGATTACCATGGTGCCGTTGCACAGTGGTATTATTAAGTAGAACATTTAACTCTTGTTGTTGGCAGAGGGAAGGCGTCATTACAAATGTACAGCTAGTGCAGCAATTAAAAAGGCATGTGTCGTAATTCGAGCGTGCTACGTTCCATTTACCATATCCACCGATTAGATAAGATCAAACGTAATATTACTGTGCGCAGACGTAATAAACTCTGGAAGAAAATTTATCGCTTACAGTAAATAACTGTAGTTACCTTTTCATGTTAGTTCAGCCACCGGAAGAATGGAAACATTCTTGTATATACACTCCTGGAAATTGAAATAAGAACACCGTGAATTCATTGTCCCAGGAAGGGGAAACTTTATTGACACATTCCTGGGGTCAGATACATCACATGATCACACTGACAGAACCACAGGCACATAGACACAGGCAACAGAGCATGCACAATGTCGGCACTAGTACAGTGTATATCCACCTTTCGCAGCAATGCAGGCTGCTATTCTCCCATGGAGACGATCGTAGAGATGCTGGATGTAGTCCTGTGGAACGGCTTGCCATGCCATTTCCACCTGGCGCCTCAGTTGGACCAGCGTTCGTGCTGGACGTGCAGACCGCGTGAGACGACGCTTCATCCAGTCCCAAACATGCTCAATGGGGGACAGATCCGGAGATCTTGCTGGCCAGGGTAGTTGACTTACACCTTCTAGAGCACGTTGGGTGGCACGGGATACATGCGGACGTGCATTGTCCTGTTGGAACAGCAAGTTCCCTTGCCGGTCTAGGAATGGTAGAACGATGGGTTCGATGACGGTTTGGGTGTACCGTGCACTATTCAGTGTCCCCTCGACGATCACCAGTAGTGTACGGCCAGTGTAGGAGATCGCTCCCCACACCATGATGCCAGGTGTTGGCCCTGTGTGCCTCGGTCGTATGCAGTCCTGATTGTGGCGCTCACCTGCACGGCGCCAAACACGCATACGACCATCATTGGCACCAAGGCAGAAGCGACTCTCATCGCTGAAGACGACACGTCTCCATTCGTCCCTCCATTCACGCCTGTCGCGACACCACTGGAGGCGGGCTGCACGATGTTGGGGCGTGAGCGGAAGACGGCCTAACGGTGTGCGGGACCGTAGCCCAGCTTCATGGAGACGGTTGCGAATGGTCCTCGCCGATACCCCAGGAGCAACAGTGTCCCTAATTTGCTGGGAAGTGGCGGTGCGGTCCCCTACGGCACTGCGTAGGATCCTACGGTCTTGGCGTGCATCCGTGCGTCGCTGCGGTCCGGTCCCAGGTCGACGGGCACGTGCACCTTCCGCCGACCACTGGCGACAACATCGATGTACTGTGGAGACCTCACGCCACACGTGTTGAGCAATTCGGCGGTACGTCCACCCGGCCTCCCGCATGCCCACTATACGCCCTCGCTCAAAGTCCGTCAACTGCACATACGGTTCACGTCCACGCTGTCGCGGCATGCTACCAGTGTTAAAGACTGCGATGGAGCTCCGTATGCCACGGCAAACTGGCTGACACTGACGGCGGCGGTGCACAAATGCTGCGCAGCTAGCGCCATTCGACGGCCAACACCGCGGTTCCTGGTGTGTCCGCTGTGCCGTGCGTGTGATCATTGCTTGTACAGCCCTCTCGCAGTGTCCGGAGCAAGTATGGTGGGTCTGACACACCGGTGTCAATGTGTTCTTTTTTCCATTTCCAGGAGTGTATATCAAATTTCTATCACCGAGAGTTCAAGCAATTTCGACGGCAATGTCCTATTCGTGCATGTAACTGGTGCCACAATTTGTTTGGATGTATTTGGCATTCGAAACATGTAATATAACGTACTGATTATTGAAACATTGTTTTGTAAACGTCTGTACTGGTGCATTAATAACCAAGGGGATATTAAGAGAGTTCATTTACACGACAGATCACGAAATACGCACAAAAGATGAATAGGAACAGCAAAATAATTCTTTGCTAGGGGAATGCTATGCAGACGGCCTCACAAAGGTACTAGTAAGCGGAACTTTAAGCAAATGCTGCCTGCAGACAGAGGCGCTGCAGATGTAAAAACGGTCATCATCAAAGAGGTGGAATCGAATGTTAGTGATCGGTCAAATCTGGTACTGGGTAACATCGCTGGGTGATTGAAACACAGCAAAAGATTAATACACAGTAACAAAATTCAATACATACGCATCCCCACACAGTTCTCGCTGAAACGAAATTTCTAATGAAGCAGGGGGACTTAATAATCAGTGGTATCGATCATTCTAAATTCGTACTACTAGTTGTGGAGGAAAATCACCTTGCAAATTAAAACTGAGAAAGTGAGATCATTTGGTTTTACTATCGGAGTAATCTCTGCCATCACTGTCACCGAAACGTGAAAACTTGTGTAAACTCTTAACTTTCCGTTTTTTACATCGTACAGCACATTTTGGGGGAAAATTTATACCATTCACATTGGATACCCCTAGCACAATACGGAACGAGCAAATTCATTAGCGGTGGCAATTGGATACCTTACTGCAAGGTCGTTGTTCATTACAACCTTTTTACCGTTGTGAATATACTCTAATGTGCAAACTACGGCCAATAACAGTGAGTGCTTAGTGAGAACACGGAAATGACCGCTCCACATAGATGTTTTCATACTAACACGGAATACAACTAAAGCCTTGTATTTGGAAGCAGCGGCAACTCGAATGGCCATTTAAAATTTTAGGAATGTACTGGCTTCTTAGTTAGCATGGTGTGAAAGGCTCGGATAACGCAAGCCTACTGAGGAATACGCACCGTATGCTGTAGTTACGTTTTCGGTACGCGTAATGAAGCTTTGAATACAAAAATACCTCATGACCAATTGGGTAACTCAGCGTAGTCCTAGAAAAACAGTCATAAAAATCCAGAGTTCATCGGTTTTGGTATTGTAGCGTTATATCTACACGAACATCCTGGTGTGCGCCTGTTATCGGAATCTGTACTTATCCAACGTGAAAACAGTTTCCGGTATCTATCCACTTATAACTGAGACACAAAAAATTTTGAGCTCTTTTTCTGTACGAAAAAAGACACGTACCTGTTTTCACTTTCTACCATAAAATTTATTTAGTACGGCAAACATATTCGTAGCGAAAGAATTCAGCCGATATACAGGGTGTAAATTTTAAGTTGACAAACAAGAATAACTCCAAAAATAAGCTTCACACGAAAAAAATGTGTAGAATCCTAAGTTGATTACTTTGGAGGGGGACATCTGCTGGAGCTAAAATTATCCCGCCACCCCAACCCCCTGGGGGTGGGGCGGGAAGAAACTTTAAAATTTCAAATGGGAAACCCAATTTTTCACTGCAGAATCATATTCTACATAAAAAAACTACGTACATTTTGTCTTCAACATTTGCTTTGATTCTTGGTAGTTTGGGCTGTAATTCAAGAAAATTCATGTTCTCAATTTTGCGTGCAAAATGGGTACGGATAAATAAAAATACTTATTAACTTCGTAAATTTTGATTCGCTAAAAGTAAAACTCTTCCTCTCTCCCCATAGGGTAGGGTTTGAGAGAAAGGAATTAGAGTTTTACAAATGTTGTCGCAAATACAGCATTGCACAGGTATGCATCTGAGATCGGAAAATCAGAGATATGTAAAATTTGTTAGATACATTTAGCAATTTTGCACTGGCTACCAATCAACCACTAAATGTGTTTGTTTGGTTTTAACATAAGCAGCTGATTTTTAAAAAGCTTTCCTTTCAGTTACTGAGTCGTCATCGATTTAAATAATACGCTCCAACTAGTCAGTTTATTGATATGCAGCTAAGAAATACGCTAACGGATAAGAGCTATGGTTAGAAGAGACATTGCGCCGATGGGCATTCCTTCATTTGTGATGTTTACAAGATTTTTGTCTAATCATGCTTGAAACTGTGCCACAATTCGTCAAGATTATTGAACCTCTACTAGGCAACATCCTGGGCCCATTACGCCGATTTCCTTGAGTTTCAGAAAACCATTCTAGGCCAGTGCTTCCAACAACTTACTACATACTGTCGTTAGATGCTGCATTCGCCAAATAATCATCACACCATAACCAAGAGTCTCACGTAACACAATATCGTGTTCTACAAAAAACATTTCAGCCATGTAACATTCTGTCTACGTCACCCATGTCGTAAACATGGAGATATACCTCGATACCTAGTGATTCTTGGTAGACACTGCAAAATAGAATACCACGTGCTGATGTCGCTACTCCTTGAAAATGATGATACAACTGGGCGTCCCTGTGTAGTGGGAGGGCAACGATTCTGATAACCAAATAGAATACGACGTGGTGATGTCGCTACTCCTTGAAAATTATGACACAACTGGGCATCCTTTTGTAGTGGGAGGACAGCGATTCTGATAACCAAATGGCTCTGAGCACTATGGGACTCAACATCTGAGGTCATCAGTCCCCGAGAACTTAGAACTACTTAAAACTAACTAACCTAAGTACATCACATATCAATAGTGGCAGGATTCGAACCTGCGCCCATAGCGGTCGTGCGGTTCCAGACTGAAGCGCCAAGAACCGGTCGGCCACAGCGGCCGACTTCTGATAACCAAATAACTGATATCGAAACTTGCTTCCTGCAGGCGGTTCCATAAATACAGAGAGAGATTTCACCAGACAGGTCTAGTGATAGGCGCCATCTGAAATTCATACAGAGAAGTACAGGGGTGGAAAAAATATGGAAATACAACGGGAAATGCGTGCTCGAACATGAATATAAATGCTATCCAAGACTGCACGTGCCGCGAATGGCACCTTTGGAATGTCCTGAATAAGATGCAAGTGTCAATCTGGTCAGAATAATGTTCAGCGTAATTGTCAGTTATATTGGATCCCAGTGGACTTTAACGTGAGAAAATTGTTGCTGCTAGTGAGGTGCTTTCGAAACCAAAGTAGCCGAAGTGTTTGGTGTTTCTAGAGGTTCCATATTTATAGCGCAGTGTTGCGAAGTGGAAGAAAGTAATACGCTAAGACAGAATGACGAAGAAAGTGGGTGTTCAGTAATAGTGACACAAGGTCACTGAGGAGGGTTGTGAAGAGAAATAAGAGAGCGAGAACTACAGAAGTCACTGTATAGCTCAATGTCGCACTCGCGAAGATGGTCAGTATCAAAACAACAGGAAGGAGGTGCCAAAGATGGGAATTATAGGACGTGCTGGTGTTCCAAAACCACTCTCAGTGATGCAAATGCCCGTAAAAGGAAAACATGGCACCGAAGCCGCGAAATCTTGAGCATAATTTAAGAATGTAGTATACACTTAGATTTTGTGATCTTTGGATTGAAGGGAGGGTAGTCGCTAACCACACCCATAATCGTCACCTGAACTTGCCATTATTTTGCAGGACTACTGGCATGAGCTTTCCTTGAAAAACATACGAGACCTGTATTCATCCATTCCGACAGCTAATAGCAGCTTGTTTGGATGTCTACCGTTTGCACACTTGGTAATTTATCGTGCTTTCTGCAGTTTTCACATTTTTGTCCGCTCCCAGTATATCATGTCAGCCGTCTCGCCACATAATGGACTACGGTACGGGAAGGTGTCGTCGTTGAGTGACTGTAGGAGGATACAAGATGACTTGGACAGGATTTGTGATTGGTGTAAAGAATGGCAGCTAACTCTAAATACAGATAAATGTAAATTAATGCAGATGAGTAGGAAAAAGAATCCTGTAATGTTTGAATACTCCATTAGTAGGTTAGCGCTTGACACAGTCACGTCGATTAAATATTTGGGTGTGACATTGCAGAGCGATATGAAGTGGGACAAGCGTGTAATGGCAGTCGTGGGGAAGGCGGATAGTCGTCTTCGGTTCATTGGTAGAATTTTTGTAAGATGTGGTTCATCTGTAAAGGAGACCGCTTATAAAACACTAATACGACCTACTCTTGAGTACTGCTCGAGCGTTTGGGATCCCTATCAGGTCGGATTGAGGGAGGATATAGAGGCAATTCAGACGCGGACTGCTAGATTTGTTACTGGTAGGTTTAATCATCACGCGAGTGTTACGGAAATGCTTCAGGAACTCGGGCGAGAGTCTCTAGAGGAAAGGAGGCGTTCTTTTCGTGAATCGCTACTGAGGAAATTTAGAGAACCAGCATTTGAGGCTGACTGCAGTACAATTACTGGCGCCAACTTGCATTTCGCGGAAAGACCACAAAGATAAGAGAGATTAGGGCTCGTACAGAGGCATATAGGCAGTCATTTTTCCCTCGTTCTGTTGGGGGTGGAACAGGGAGAGAAGATGATAGTTATGGTACGAGGTACCCTCCACCACGCACCGTATGGTGGATTGCGGAGTATGTATGTAGATGTACTCACAGCCAAAATCAGACTCGTTGCTATTCTTGAGTGAGAGCTAGTTTAACCTTGGAATGAAGCGCACGTCATCGATCGGTTCATGCTTTGGACACTATCTTTTACGTTCTGATTGGGAATCTGACACGGTGTGCTTCAAAAATCATTAAGTCGTTATCTCAGACTCTTATTGTACATCTCTCACTCCCTGCTTAGTTTAATTCCTACTTACTATTGTTTTTCATTTGTACACCTATGTCATTAGATCATTACCTTGTGAATAATTGTGAAGTGTCTGAGAGAGGTCTGGTTAGTGGATGAACAATATTCACAATTTCTATTCCGAATGGTAGCTCTGCTAGTTATATACCGGCCATGTATATTCCAGTGTTTGTCAGTTAATGGTGAACGCAGATCTGTCATACACTCTCGCCAGTGAAACAAGTCTGTGCAAGAACTTTGTTTACACAGTGTTTCAGTCCTTGCGATGAACATGTGGAGATGACAGATCACGGCGTGGCGAAATTTTCTTAGAGACAAAATACTCGCTGACGCTTCGCAATGATGCTAGACGTGCATTAGCACTCGCCTCAACCGAGACGACGAGATTTCGTCGTACTAGGAGGTGCTACCAACCAGGTGTGCAGCTTAATACCTGCACCAGTAAATTGATAGATTTATTTTAAACAATAATACCAGAAGATTGTGTCCCTCAAAGAGGAGAAAGATATTTCAGAAGAGATTGATAGTTTTTTTTAATATATGTGTGGTTCCTGTTCCTTCTGAATGATCACAGATTAATTTCGACGTTAGTTGTAAGGCACTGATACAAATTCAGTGGCTAGAAGTGAAACTTTCCGTCTTATCGTGAGCGGGCGCCTTCCAGTCCAGCCCAAATTCCCGACTTGTCACACACGAGACTCGTAGCATCTCCTGTAAATCACATTCTTTGCTCGCAGCTTCGCGCTGCCGTAAGAGGTCGACCGAATGCACATCCACATTTATTTGTATGACTGAGGCCTGTTCTTTCAGGTATGCCCAAAAGAAAAGACACAACACATATAAATAAATATCTACATCTACATTAATACTCCGCAAGCCACCCAACGGTGTGTGGCGGAGGGCACTTTACGTGCCACTGTCATTACCTCCCTTTCCTGTTCCAGTCGCGTATGGTTCGCGGGAAGAACGACTGTCTGAAAGCCTCCGTGCGCGCTCGGATCTCTCTAATTTTACATTCGTGATCTGCTCTGGAGGTATAAGTAGGGGGAAGCAATATATTCGATACCTCATCCAGAAACGCACCCTCTTGAAACCTGGCGAGCAAGCTACACCGCGATGCAGAGCGCCTCTCTTGCAGAGTCTGCCACTTGAGTTTGCTAAACATCTCCATCTATCATGGTTACCAAATAACCCTGTGACGAAACGCGCCGCTCTCCTTTGGATCTTTTCTATCTCCTCCGTCAACCCGATCTGGTACGGATCCCACACTGATGAGCAATACTCAAGTATAGGTCGAACGAGTGTTTTGTAAGCCACCTCCTTTGTTGATGGACTACATTTTCTAAGGGCTCTCCCAATGAATCCTAACCTGGTACCCGCCTTACCGACAATTAATTTAATATGATCATTCCACTTCAAATCGTCCCGCACGCATACTCCCAGATATTTTACAGAGGTAACTGCTAGCAGTGTTTGTTCCGCTATCATATAATCATACAATAAAGGATCCTTCTTTATATGTATTCGCAATACATTAC
Source organism: Schistocerca nitens (assembly GCF_023898315.1). Lineage (NCBI taxonomy): Eukaryota > Metazoa > Arthropoda > Insecta > Orthoptera > Acrididae > Schistocerca > Schistocerca nitens. The sequence continues at coordinate 1,033,083,685 of NC_064614.1, forward strand.
ATTTGTCTATGTTAAGGGTCAGTTGCCACTCCCTGCACCAAGTGCCTATCCGCTGCCTATACGCGCCTTGACGGCATACAGTGATACCTCCAAAGCGGATGCTCTCTTTGACCTGTTGTGGGAATCAGGTGAAGCAATGAGCAATGAGGATAATGGACAGGGACCCCGCGACAGGACATAAGGGACTGGGGGGATGGGGTAGGGGTTCGCAGCCCGTGCTCTAGCGGCTAGCGTTACTGCCTCTGGATCACTGGATCACGGAGTCCCGGGTTCGAGTCCCGCAGGGTAGGGGATTTTCTCTGCATTGGGGACTGTGTATTGTCCTCATTATTATATCCTCATCATCATCATCATCATTCGTGACAGTGGCTGGACTGGATTGTGGAAAAAGTTAACCGTGTCGAAACTGGGACTTTGTACTGGCGCTGATGACCGCGCAGTTGAGCGCCTCACAAACCAAACATCATCAACAAATCACATGGGAATTAGGACTGGATGGGAAGCGTGCTCAGATAGCCGAAGTTGTTAAGGCAACTCTTCGCAATAGGCGGGAAATACGGTTCCGAGTGTCGGGCTGCCACAAATGTTTACTTGCCGCATTGGGTCTATTTCAGAGCCCGATTGCCGCTGACGTCAGAATTTCTCTTTCGTCAGCTTCAAATCTGCTGCTCCTACTGTCTTTCACTTGCAACAGATGACTGGATGATAGGCAAGACATTTGTTCTGCGAACGCCACAGCGAGAGTACGCCCTGCAGCCTCTCAGGACATAATCTGTCTTAAGCCCTCAGGGGCCTCGCCGCACGTTTGCGGGTTCGTGCTTTGCTGCCACGGGCCCACAGCTTTTGTAGATTGTTTTCTATTCCGTGTTGCATGTCTATCCTCTCAATATTCTTTTTCCTTGGGGAATATTTTCTAGGACGTTTTTCGGAAATGTATTCTGCATATTCAGTACCCAATATCAGAACCGTATCTCCCCTGTTTTTCGTTCCTTTTTCCTTTCATCGTTTACTTTCTCCTATCCTTCCCCCGCTTCAGCATTTGAGATACCTCTTTTTCTTCTTCCTCCCTTGAGCTCCTGAAGGCCAGAAAAAGCGTCTGATGCCTAACAGGTGACTGCATAACACGTAATGTCTAGCCCGTGTTGGCAAGTAGGGTTCGCACGAACCCCCTGATAAAGGCCAAGTCCAGGGAGGGCGCTGATGACCTAGCTGTGTAGCGCTCACCTCTATAAATCATGATCCAGGGAGGGTTGCTTGCGTGAGCTGCTATATCCCTAAATTGCCGGTTTTTCCCTCTGTCAGGTGTTGGAGAGGTGTGAACGATCACGTAAGGTGGGTACCCCCTTTCTGAGGAGGGTCCCCAGTAGAAGGAGCACGCCGTCGGAGACAGTGGCAGTCATGGGGGATTTTCTCGCAATCAGCCAACCATCCTCTTCACAGTCAACGTCTACAAACGTAAGCGGAATGTGGCTAACGATTCAAAGACCCTCACAGCTGCACCACAGTTTAAGTACTGAAGACGGTCACCTGTTATGGTCTGTAGCACGTCATCTTCGTGGTGTAGCAATTTTAATGGCCAGCAGTGTATATGAATGTCCTCGACGAAAGAAAACTATCGCAATCTCTCAGCCCTCAGGTAATCTCAAACAGCATTTCGTTACCAGTTTAATATCAGAGGTGTGAAATATATTTACAAGAGCTTTTGTCCAACTGAACTTTGATTTTTTTTTTCGTTCAAAATCCGCAGTGGACGCACGGTGACTGCCTGCTTCTGTTAGACGAATGAAAAAACTGCAACATGGCAGTAATATCACTGGTCGAGTCACGATTGAGCGTCCCTTGACTTCATCCTAACAACACGCTTACGAAGGCTCGGTAACCTTCTTACGTTCCCACATTACCTGCAGTCTCCCATCATGTTCTGCACTAATTAGTGCGGAGTCCTGTGAATGCCGTGATCTGCTGCAGCCTGCAACACGTCAGCAGCCGATTGCGGGAACATCAGTTCTCCTCAGATCCTGTAGCCCATGTGCTCTCTTCAGAGTCTGCAGGCGAAGAGTCCTCTCCAGTGGTCAATGTCAATGTTGTTAACAAAATAACATCCCACGCATGAAAAGTCTTACAATGTTAAACAATTGTCAACTCCCACATACTCTGTTCTTAAGCAATTCTGTATGCCCCCCAAAATTTTTAAGTTTTTCGCTTCAGCCAGTATGCTGGTCTCCACGTCTGAATTTGTTTGAAACTGGCGACAATGCTTCCCCCCTCTTCTTCTTTTAAGATTTCCCGATGAGGAGCTCTCATAAACTTTTTTATAGAGGAGAGTGTTTACGACATGTAAAGCCGCGTAAGAACGTTGGCCCTGTCCTATACAAAGACAGAAAAGAATTCCTGAACACAATGCAGCAGTGTTACTTCTCAGATCAGTATCTGAGGCTGACTTCGACCTTCACAGATTTTCCAGGAAGGTGACCCGTTGTTGCAAAACAAAGTTCTTTTCAAATGTGTTTTTACTGGATGATACAGTCTGTAAAAACCCAGATTCTATTCCATTCCAGGTGCTCATCGTGGCACATTATTGACTTTCACCTCCACAGCTTTTCCAGGAAAGCGATCCGTTGGCGGAAAACAAAGTTCTTTTGAAATATGCTTTCAAAGGATGACATAATTTGTAAAACCCAAGATTATACTCAAGTTCTGGTACTTGTCGTGGCGCAGTATACGAGGACCTTGAATGGACCTCATATTGTGCATTGTGGCCCTCTCTGCCTGCTCAACCTCACAATCTATGCAGCTATACGATATAGTATATCACACACAAAATAGCCACTAGGAAAGGGAATTAATTAACATAAATGTAGGTGGCTTAACCTTGCGATCACTGAAGTCAGGTATTACGAATGTTTAATATTTAGTAAATGACATGGATAGAAAAAGTGTTATGAACTTCTACCATTGTGAATGACGCGACAGTGCAGGAAAGGGACGGCCGGAGTGGTCGAGCGGTTCTAGGGGCTACAGTCTGGAACCGCGCTACCGCTACGTTCGCAGGTTCGAATCCTGCTTCGGGCATGGCTGTGTGTGATGTCCTTAGGTTAATTAGGTTTAAGTAGCTCAAAGTTCTAGGGGACTGATGACCTCAGAAGTTAAGTCTCATAGTGCTCAGACCCATTTGAACTAACCGTCAGGTTAGGTTGGAGAGCTAATGCGCTACTTCCGGGACTCGGGTAGGCGTGCCGGCAGCGGATCGAATCCATCTGGCGGGATTAACGACGACGGCCGGTGTGCCGGCCAGTCGGGATGTAGTTTTTAGGCGGTTTTCCACATCCTGTTAGGTGAATACTGGGCTGGTCCCCACATCACGCCTCAGTTACACGAGTCCCAGACATTTGAAAACGTTCACACTATTTCTTGGCTTACACTAGACACTGACAGCTGGGGTAAGCTAATTCCATACTAACATGGCCACATCCACAGTAACACTGCCGATCCCGCGTTGAAGTAGGACAAAGGCCTGACAGGAAATGATGAGTAGTTAAAACCTCCTGTTTGTAATTTAGATACATCTATTAGTACAGTCAAAGCATGATCAGTGCTGAAGTACATGAGTTTTCGATTGAGAGCTATTTCTGTATGGTGACATCAACCTGAGGGGAAAGTGCTGGACAGTACAAGAAAACATGTGAGTCATGGTGGAGCGAGGTGGGCAGTTTATGCTTCCAAATGCTGTGGGGGTGGAGAACTTCTGAAGACAGGCAGTCCTAATGTACTTGGTGATAATGCTGGCATCAAGATGTCGTGTAGCACTTTCAAGATATGCACATAATTTTTTGTGCACCTGTGATGCTACCTAAAGTTACTACTAGTGTATTTGCTCTTTCAAACAGCAGCCCACATGAGTGAACCAGTTGTGTCTTTAACTGCAGTTAATGTTACTTTAGATACTTGGACTATCCACGGCTCTGTTTAAAATGAATAGCTGGATGTAGTGGCGCACATCTCCTTTTATGCCTCACAACTAATTCCCTGCAGATGATAACTTGTAGCAGTTATCCTACTCTGAAATATTTTCTGAATCAGCTACAGTTGTGAGTTGATAAAACACACACGAATACAATATAAAAATTAAATGAATAATTTAATAGAAATGGTTCTGTTCTAATGTCTGTAATTGGCGCAGGCACCAGAGGATTGCACTGACTAATGTTTACTCAAAAACGGACATGTCCAATAACCAGGAAATGGTCCTACAATATTCTCATAAAATACAGACAGCAAGTACCCTTATAAAATGCAGTAAAGCTTTGTTGAGAGCATTACGAGAATCGTAGCAAAATTCCCAAACTAAATAGTCATCATTGATAAAATGAAAACTAAGTCCATCTCACTACATACGAGACATTCAGCATGTCAAAACAGTTCAGATCTCAACATGATGATTCACAAATTAACACACACGATAAAAAGAAAAGAAACTCGGACCCTGTCTATCCTTAGTTCTGTAATACATGGAGAATAAATGAGAGTCCTATTCTGGAGCACATGCAGACCTTTAGAAATGTAAGGTCTCTTCAGAAGTTACAGTCTGATAGTGGCTGTCCACCACCCACAATTTACCAGTCAGTCAGAAATCATCCTACACCATTCTTCCTGAACGAACATCCGAGTCTCCATACTCATTCGCTTTAGCTCTCCATTCTGTCTGTCTACACTTGATTGCTGTAGTGTTCTGCTACTGTCTGCTTATCCATTGGCTGAAGACTATCGCCATCAGGAACACATTGTTCTTATGTTCTAGAGATATCATTTGACTTCACCTGAAAACATCTCAGACTAAAGTAATATATTACAACAATATTTAAATCAAGGAATAATGCAAGCATTTGGTCATCCTCAGACCATTTACAACCAATATAAAAAAGGTTTTTATAAATAAGTCTATATTCTTGTGCAAGTGCACTGTTGATAAATGATGATACACTGTTGTTAATTATTTAGATCTGCTTGTCAGAAGCGTCTTTTGGCACTCTTTTACAAAGGTGGTGTCAGCTAACACATGTGACGAGCACTTTTTAAATTATCTCGGTTTTTTATTATTAATTGTAATTAATATTTAAATAAAGTTATTGACACAGTAGTAAACAGTCCGTTAAAAAAGTGCGCAAGTATGACAAAACGGGAGGAACTGATAACTGATTCTGTATTCATTTGGTGTGTAAATGTGGAGGATTAGATGTTGTGACAAACATTTGCCTAATGAAAAGACATAAGAAACGCAATAAATTAAGAACTAAAATAGATGCTAAAACACAGCTTTCAAAGATAATAGCTATAGTGCAATGCTGTCATCTGAGATCTTGTTTGTTGAAATCACATCAGCATGTAATTCAGATATTAACTGTGAAAATGTGTATTCGCTGTGGAACATTAATTTGTGTGTTTTAAAGATATTGAAATTATTGTTGTGTCATTAGATGTGTGTTATCTTTATGAGATCGCAGATGTGTTCAGTTTTGCTTTAATAGTTGACTGTCAATCATTATAGATTCTTGAAGAGCTGCAAGAAGCCATGTTTCAGCTTGTGTGACACTCCCCCATGTCTTGGGGCACTGGCTCCAGCACAGAGGCCATGAGAGTATTAGCCGTGCAAATTCCCAGCCTTCCATTTTTGGCGACGCTGCTCGGCTTTCTACCTGGACTCGCCCATACCGGTCTTCTAGGTGGACCTGCTGCTGTACGCCATGAGCCGGGCCCCCTAGTGTCAGCTGTATAACAATTTCATCAGACCTCACATCGCTTCCGTGCGGCAAAATCGCTCACCTTCATAAGCGTAACATTGTACGCTCGTGAACTTACCGAGCAGGAAAGCGGAAATATTTTAACCATAGGGACATGGCGACCGAGAAGCCTTACTTCCAGATATCGCCATTTCTTTGCAGAGGCTTGCTTAGTTACAGACTGAACAGCCGGACTGAAGAACACATTTCCGGTGGGCTCGATGTCATTTCTCGGCTCCAGGTCAAGTTATACATACGGCGTCCTGCCATGACCAGGGACACAACTTATGCGTTTTTCCGAAACGAGTCGACGACGGTATTTCAAAGCTTCCTGAATATAAACAGGTGCCATACAAGTTGTTCCCTCTGTTCTGGTTAGGCAACTTCAAGTGGGACACTTCTAGATTTTGTTAGGAGCAGATTTCGAGAGTCGATTCCTGTTTATCTTATTGGCTGAGCATTAGTTACTTTTTTAATTTCCTGAGAAAATTTTTAGGTGTGGATGGACTTCATTTTCGGAACCTTCAGGAGAGTGGAGGAGCAGAGATTTTGGCCCTCTAATAGTAGATCTCGTTGTGTGAGGATGTTCTGACGCTGATGTCGAGGGGCACTGCTGCTCCCCAATATCAGATGTGGATGGATGCAGATGCGCTGACGCTCTGGGTTCCGACTTCGGTTGAGAGAAGTACTCATGTGTATCAGGCTGTGAGGGCACAGTTACTGCCTACTGATTCCGATACTGACTTTTGGATATTTAATCGGTTATTAGCTGGACAGGATGTAGGTCTTAGTATACATTTGTGATCCTGTGGGGATATTTTATCGAAGATGCGAGATTTATTCAGTTCCGCTCCAATGATTACATTACTTCCAATGACTGATTTGTGAGTGGCTTTCTTCCTATAGGATCGTGTCTGCTCGCTTCCGCAAGGATGCTGTTGCGGGGTAAGTGAATGCTGTTGATTTACTAGGACTTTGATTAGCCGTCTCATTACTTAGTATGACCCATGAACCATCGGTGAAAGTAGCTATGCCCTATATCCTCGAAGCTGATATAATTTATTCTCTTTCCCCATTTCCATGGGGCGCACCCACAAGTGTTTAATGTGTAACCCATGTGGTTGTTTACCATTTTCATCATGATAACGATATGGTTTCCTTGTTATGTGTCTATGTTCTGTAGACTTGTTTTATTGAAGAGCTCGTGTGAAATATAAACTGAGTAAATACGTAATAAGACAATCCCCGCAGCTTATCATTTAAGTAAAGGCAAGGCAAACAATCAAAGTTCGCTTGCCAAAGTGTTTTGTGGTCAGTTGTGTGAGATTTTGATATTACGTAAATGGCCACACGAACGGCGTTTTGATTCCCAATACTCCAGACAGGATTAGTCATCAAACCGATCAGTTAAGTCAAATTCAACATCAGTAACTTGTAAACACTTCGTCACCTATGTGACTTGCTCAATAGTAGTCTTTCTATTGGAAACTCTATTGCGCGAGATATCACGATGTACGAGTATCTGAGTCATGCAGATGAAAATAAACCTGCATCATTACTGCAATTCAGCAGACTGAACTGTACATGTAATCGCGAACAGGAAAACGCCCATTGTATACACTTCTTCCTTCTCATTCATTCTCTCCGTATGTTTCTCTTTGACTTTTCTCACAATATCATTTTCTTTTCTTTCTCAGTTCACCTCCTCTCTTCCCTTTACCCATCTCCCCGCGCCTTCTCCCTCTCTGTACAGCCTCTCCTCCTTCCTATCTTTAGTCACCTCCTCCTTCCCGTCTGCCGGTCACCTAGCCTCATCTCTCTCCGTCTCTTAACCTTATCACACTTACCCCAATACTGGTTCTAACCACAACAGCATTACTTTCCATATAGTAAGTATTATGTGTACAAAGTTTGGCTAAAATCATTCCAAGGCCTTAGGCGCACCATTTTCCCAGTGGCTTTGCCAAAGTACGCACATCTCGCATATGGTTCACATATATTTAACAAAGATCACACATATTAGTACAAGTAGTTCGTCTGTGTCTTTGGGACTTAACATCTGAGGTCATCAGTTCCATAGAACTTAGAACTACTTAAACCTAACTAACCTAAGGACATCACACACATCCATGACCGAGGCAGGATTGGAACCGGCGACCGTAGCGGTAGCACGGTTCTAGATTGAAGCGCCTAGAACCACTCGGCCACACCGGCTGGCTCGCCGGTATCTCTCAGAAATTTCGTCCTGAGGTTTCGTTTACACGCAACTCAATGTTTACGACATCATATTTAGCACCTGTGGACTAGGTTCAGCACCCGGGGTCTAGGGCTAGCGTTTTCGATTACTAATCAAAACTCCCTCGGCCCCGGGTTCGAATCCCGCCATTGCTTAAAATTTGATTAATCATCAGAAGTGACGGTCGAAGACTTCCGGCATACGACCATGTCAAAGAGGGCGGAGGAGAGCACAGATGTTCAGGGCACTCCCTTATCCTCGTGGTGGGAAACTGCGCGTAATGGCGGAACAATCAGCAGTGATCAACGGCATGAAGTTGGAGAAGGCAGTGGAAACCTATGCATTAAAGCCACTTTACGTGTATCTACAGGACATGTCGCATTTAATTGAAAAGTGTCGCGATGATCTCTTTACTGGCAAACGATTTCGGAATTGTCCCCAATTCGTATGTCCGGGAGGGGACTGTCAAGAGGAAGAGACCATGAGAAAAATACTGAATAATCAACAAAAGGGTAACCTTCTACGAATCAGGGTGTGAAACGTCAGAAGCTACAACGTGGTAGGGATACTAGAAAACCTAAAAAAAGAAAGGCAAAGGCTCAATCTAAATATTGTGGGGGGTCAGTGAAGTGAAATGTAAAGCAGACATGTCTGTTCAGATGAGTATAGGGTAATGTCAACAGCAGCGGAAAAGTGTGAAAAGGGATTAGAATTCGTTGTGAATAAGACGGTAGGACAGAGACTGTGTTACTGTGAACAGTTCAGTGATAGGGTTGTTCATATCAGAATCGACAGGAAACCAGCAGCGACAACGATAATTCAGGTATATAATCCGATGTCGCAAACTGAAGATGAAGAGATAGGAAAAGGTTGTGAGGATATTGGAAGGGTAATACATAATGTAAAGGGAGAGGAAGATCTAATAGTCATGGGAGATTGGAGTGCAGTTGTAGGGTAAGGAGTAGAAGAAAACGTTACAGGAATATATAGGCCTGGGACAAGGTATGAGAGACAAGAATGGCTAATTGAGCTCTGTCCCAAGTTTTAGCTAGTACCAGCGAATACTCTGTTCAAGAATGACGAGAGGAGAAGGTATACTTGGAAAAGACCGAGTGCTACGGGAAGATTTCAGTTAGATGACATCATGGTGAGACAGAGATTCCGAAATCATATACCTGGTTGTAAGGCGTACCCAGGAGCAGATATAGACTCAGATCACAATGTGGTAGCCATGAGGAGCAGGCCGAAGTTTAAGACATTAATCAGAAAGAATCAATACGCAAAGAAGTGGGATACAGAATTATTAAGGTATGACTAGATAACCCTTAACGTTCTCTAAGGCCCTAGATAGAGCAGTAAGAAATAGATCAGTAGGAAGTACACTTGAAGAGTATTGGATCTCTAAAAATGGCCATCACTCAAGTCGGAAACAAACACATAGATACAAAGAAGGTAACTGCGAAGAAACCATGGGTAACAGAAGAAATACTTCAATTTATCAATGAAAGAAGGAAGTACACAAATATTCCGGGAAACTCAGGAATACAGATGAACAAGTCGCTGAGGACTGAAATAAATATGAAGTGCAAGGAAGTTAAGACGAAATGGCAGCAAGAAAAATGTGAAGACTGGAAAAAGAAATGATTGTCGAAGGACAGACTCAGCATACTGGAAAGTCAAAACAACCTTCGGTCACACTAAAAGCAAGGGTGGTAACATGAAGAGTGCAACGGGAATTAAACTGCTAAATGCAAAGGAGAGAGCGGATAGGTGGAAAGAATACACTGAAATCCTCTCTGAGGAGGAAAATTTGTATGATGTGATAGAAGACGATACAGAAGTCGATTTAGAATAGACACGAGATCTAGTTTTGTAATCATAATTTAAAAGAGCTTTGGAGGATTTAAGATCAAATAACGCAGAATGGACACATAACATTTCTAAAACCATTGGAGGAAGTGACAACAAAACGATTGTTAACGTTGGTGTGTGGAATGTACGAGTCTGGCGACATACCTTCCGTCTTTCGAAAAGGTATCGTAAACACAATTCCAAAACTGCAAGGGCTGACAAGTGCGAGAATTATCGCACATTCAGCTAACATCCATCGAAGTTGGTAACAAGATTAAGACACAGAAGAATGCCAAAGAAAATTGAGGATGTGCTAGATGACGATCAGTTTTGCTTTAGGAAAGGTAAAGGTACGAATGAGGCAATTCTGATGTTGCGGTTGATAATGGAAGTAAGACTTAAGACAAATAAAGACACGTTCATAGGATTTGTCGACCTGGAAATAGCCTCCGACAATGCAGAATTGTGCAAGATGTTCGAAATTCTGAGAAACGTTGGGGGTAAGCTATAGGGAGCGACGGGTAATATACGATATGTAAAAGAGCCAAGTGGGAAAATAAGTGTGGACGACCAACAACGAAGTGATCGGATTAAAAAGAGTGTAAGACAGCGATGTAGTCTTCCTACTCCCCCCCCTCCCCCCCTTTTATTCAATCTGTACATCGAAGAAGCAATGTTGGAATTAAAAGAAAGGTGCAGGAGAGGGATTAAGATTCAAGGTGAAAGGATATCAATGAGACGATTCGCTGATAACATTGCTATACTGAGTGGAAGTGAAGAAGGATTACATGAAGTGCTGAACGGAATGAAAGATCTGATGAGCACAGAATATGGATTGAGGGTAAATCGAAGGAAGAAGAAAGTAATGAGAAGTAGCTGAAATGAGAACAGAGAGAAATTTAACATTTGGATTGATAGTCACGAAGTTTATGAAGTTAAGAAATTTAGCTACATAGGTAGTAAAATAACCAAGAGGGACGGAGCAAGGAGGACATAAAAATAAAACTAGCAATGGCAAAAAGGGCATTCCTGGCCAAGAGATGTGTAACAGGCCTTAATTTGAGGAAGAAATTTCTGAGAACGCGCATCTGGAGTACAGCATTGTAATGTAGTCAAAGATTGACTGTGGGAAAACCGGAACAGAAGAGAATCTAAGATTTTGAGATATGGTGCTATCTGTTAAGACATGAGTGAACGACTTCCATGGTACTAGAGGGAACTGTAGAGGGCGAAAATTGTAGAGGAAGACAGGGATTTGAATACATTCAGCAAATAACAGAGGACGGAGGTTGCAAGCGCTACTCTGAGATGGAGACGTTAGCACAGGAGACTAGTTCGTGGCGGGCCGCATAAAATCAGTCAGAAGACTGATGACCCAGAAAAAGAGAAAAATTTTAGCGTAGCGCCTTGAATGGCGCCTAAGTAAATAAGGAAGTGCAGCAGGCTGATAGATTCTTACATATTAATGTGAATGATGGTGTGACTGGACACTAAAATAGTAAATGGATATTTTTATGGTTATTACCTGAGCGTATGGTAGCTTGAGAACTATGTGTGAAGAGAGTGAATCAAACTCAGGGGAAATTATAAAGTGCAGTTACCCAGTTTATGGGACTGAGAAAACAAGATCCATTTTATGGTAAATCTTTTCCTCAAAATGGGAGTTATTTGATAATTTGTGGATTATATAAATTAGTTCTTTTGATAAATTGCTCATAAAAGCTATTTAGTTGCGACTGATTAAATATAAAAGACGCGGGATTGCAGGCTTGCTTACTACGATAGGAGTGGCTATGATACGTATTAGCTAATCAGAAGACAGTACATCCGCGTGTATTTTGTGAGCTAATCAATTGCTTTGTGAAGTCTAAATAGTGCAGTACGGTTCACAGCCACGATCATGTTCGGCGTGAACATTTTAAGGAATAATGGTTAATAGTCGACCGTAAAGTTCCGCAAAGTGGACGCGATCTAATGAAAAAGATAAACACGTGAAATTCTGATTTTGATATGTAATCTGTAACTTTTGAATAACTAAAATTTATGTGGCATATTATACGAGTTGCGACCGCAAGCTGAACATTCGTAGTGGTCAAATAACGTAATATTTGGGCTAGAATCCTGTCACAGACAATGCGTTTGTTAATCCTTTTGCTAACGGATTGGTTGGTTACCACAAGTTAGCGATTAAAATTGAGTGTGATTGAATGTCAATGATGACACTGTAAGTTAATGCTGAGATGGGCTGTGCGGTGTTTTGTATCAAACAAGCCAGAATATGTTGAAGTTTTACTCGCAGACTACCTTTCAGTTAATCTCTCAGCTATTCTGGTGCCGAGAAACATTTTAATGCGACCTGTAGATATATGTAGTACGTCTAATTTATGCTACATCTTTTTTAGCCAACGAAAGTCACGTATTCTTCTTACAGGACAGGCGTACGGGCCGGACTGCTGAAGAGGAAGTCATCGAAAGATGAATGGAACTGTTTTCTGCAGAGCGAAACAGAAATAACCACGCCGTGGCAAGTGGTGCATCGCGTGTGGCAGTTAAAACCTGTAGTAGAACGAAACCACGGTAGGTAACACTGTACGAAGAGGACAGCATAACGCAGTGAGCTAACAGTAGCAGGGGACAGCGCACGTGGAAGAGTAGGTCGATGGAAAGAGAACTGGAAATTTACGAAGCGAAAAGTATGGCAGACTTCATCAAGACAACGAAATGCAGAGCGTAGAACTGTACGAAATAGTGGCAGATGCAATTAGCAGCCGGTGCAGCAGCGCAACGCCGACAAAACGTAGCGCATGGGGACCCTGAAACTGGTATAGCTGAAGGTGGAGGTCGGACCCGCTGAGGTAGCACTCTACAGCCCCAGAAGACAACTGGAGGTAAGTCAAGTGTAATTTATTTACTGTGCGCTTCTGTCACAAGACTTGTAGTGTGAAAGAAGGGAATGAGGTGCAGTTCAGTGAGAGTGCCAATAAATGAAGCACTCCCGAACAAAAGACAAGCAGGTGATCTAGTAAACAATTATCTTCCAGAATGAGATTTTCACTCTGCAGCGGAGTGTGGGCTGATATGAAACTTCCTGGCAGATTAAAACTGTGTGCCCGACCGAGACTCGAACTCGGGACCTTTGCCTTTCGCGGGCAAGTGCTCTACCATCTGAGCTACCGAAGCACGACTCACGCCCGGTACTCACAGCTTTACTTCTGCCAGTATCTCGCCTCCTACCTTCCAGACTTTACAGAAGCTCTCCTGCGAAACTTGCAGAACTAGCACTCCTGAAAGAAAGGATATTGCGGAGACATGGCTTAGCCACAGCCTGGGGGATGTTTCCAGAATGAGATTTTCACTCTGCAGCGGAGTGTGCGCTGATATGAAACTTCCTGGCAGATTAAAACTGTGTGCCCGACCGAGACTCGAACTCGGGACCTTTGCCTTTCGCTGGCAAGTGCTCTACCACCTGAGCTACCGAAGCACGACTCACGCCCGGTACTCACAGCTTTACTTCTGCCAGTATCTCGCCTCCTACCTTCCAAACTTTACAGAAGCTCTCCTGCGAAACTTGCAGAACTAGCACTCCTGAAAGAAAGGATATTGCGGAGACATAGCTTAGCCACAGCCTGGGGGATGTTTCCAGAATGAGATTTTCACTCTGCAGCGGAGTGTGCGCTGATATGAAACTTCCTGGCAGATTAAAACTGTGTGCCCGACCGAGACTCGAACTCGGGACCTTTGCCTTTCGCGGGCAAGTGCTCTACCATCTGAGCTACCGAAGCACGACTCACGCCCGGTACTCACAGCTTTACTTCTGCCAGTATCTCGCCTCCTACCTTCCAAACTTTACAGAAGCTCTCCTGCGAAACTTGCAGAACTAGCACAACTTATCTTCCAATTGATGATGTAACACGGTAATCTTCACATCTGGGGATAGAACTGGGACTTATTTTGACAAATACATTTGTGGCAGTAATCGGTTGAGTGATTTTAGTGATTATAGTTTATTTGATGTTAGTTAGATCAATTTAAAAGAGCGAGAAACATTTGAAACAGATGCCCAACTTGGTATGCTACATGTAAAGCCAAGAGCAAGGAACCGTATTGGGCGAAAGTAAAGCACAAAGTCTGTAGGAAACGTTTGCGGCATTTATGTGTAACATGAAGGAAACTTTTACTGAACTAAACAAAGAATGAAGCAAAAGGCTGCTAATCTTGATAAGATAATCGAACAACAAACTGGTGAGCTTAAATAACAAACAGAATCACACAAAAGACTGGCCACCGAAATTAGACAACAAACTAGTATTATTAATAGTTTGGCTGGTGTACTTAAACAGTTTATATCTGAAAGCATTGTGAAAAAGCTGAGTTAAAAGAAAATGGGAAGAAGATTTGCATTTGTTTGATACTAAAGTTGACGAAATAAATTGTCAGGTTGAGGAAGATAGTGGGAAAATCTCAGAAAATGTTAAAAGTCAGTTAACAGAGGTTATTCAAAAGGTAGCTATTACAAGCAAGCAAAGAGAAATTAAGGAGGAATTACATAAAACTCAGCAAAAAATTGCTGCTGTAGAATTTGTTTCCGAAAATGACCACAAAGCTTTAACCAGTAAAATTAATGCTCAATGTGCAAATTGTTTAAAATCTGTGAGGAACATATATGATCGTGTAAAACTGTTAGGACCTAATAAAGATCAGTTAACTAACCAAGCTCAAACAATACAAATTAAACTGCATGAGCATGAGAATAGAGTGTCAAAGGTAGAGTGTAACATTGGAAGTGGTATTAACGCTGAGGGCTGTCGTATTGTGAGGGAATCTTCTTAAGTGGCTCATGTTACAAACAGACAATTTTTACGTTTTGAGCCGTATGAAAATGTGCATCCAAAAGAATTTAGAAATGACTGTGAAAAGGTTTCGCCTGCTTTGTGGACTGATTACAAAAGACTGATCTTATTAGGTCAAAATTCTTGGATTAATCTAGAACATGGAATGTTACTGATACTGAGCAGTATGATACGTTAGAAAAGCGTAAGGTACCATTTTGCAATGAATATTGGGGTAATAAGAAACAAATGGAATTACAAAACATTTTCTGGGCTGGACAGAAAATTTAACGTCAGAAAAGAAAGTGGGTTACTAATTTGTCGTGTTTGACGAATAAATTAGAACCTGAACAAATTATTATGATCTTGGGAAGCTGCCTATCAATTGGCATAATAAAATTATTGCTGCTCTTATGGATGACATCACAAGTTTATAAATTACTTCGAAAGGAACGAGAAATTATTGTAGGAAGAGGACCAAGTAAATAGGAACTTTCAGCCACAGGGAAATGTAAGAACACGTCGAAACGTTAATGTAACGTGTCTCTAAATGATAACAGGAGAGGACCGGGTACATGAGGCCATACTACGAGAAATAAAACAGTTAACAGAAAGCAAGGACCTTTGTATAGTTCCCGTTCTTCGAGACGTGACGACCAAGATTTTAAAAACAGACAAAAGGTGGAGGTAAGAGTAGGATATGAACCAGAATGTCGGGTACGGGAAACTGAACCCGTCTGTGAAGTAGGTAGTATTTGCAGAACGGGTAACAGTAATCTGAACCTGTCAGCTATGCCCTTTGTATATAAGATATAATGATAACGAGCCATCCAAAGTTAGAAGCAATTATACGGGGGTGATGGAGCTAAAGGTAATAAGACTAATGGATCTAGAATATGCATGTTTAACGGTGACCTGGAAGAATTTCTGAATGGCAGAGATCGATGTAAAGACTGTTTCGTGTGAAACACGTCAGAATATATTGAAGTTTTCACTCGCAAACTATCTTTCAGATAATCGCTCAGCTAACCTGATACTTAAAAACGTTTTGATGTGACCTATAGAAAGATGTAGTGCTGCTAGTTTCCAGTACAGTTTCAGTTCTAGACGACGAACGTTCTTCCAACAGGGAAGCTGGGTGGCTTGGACTGCAAAAGAAGAAATCTTCGAAAGGTGAGTGGAACTGTTTTCTACAGGACGAAACAGAAGTAACATCTCCGTGTCAATATCTCCAGAACTACGTCTTTATTATGTTGTTGAAATTGCATTCAGTTGTAAGTGTAAATACTGTCTGCCAATTGTACTGCGAATAGAATTTGTAGCAAAGAACTAATAAATTTAGACGTCACGCACGCTACGGTAAGTTTCTATCGCATTTCCCTTTCTGTGACGTCACATCACATGAAGTATGTGAAGTGCAATCATAGAATTTAGAACATGCATTCGACTGTATATACGAGCAGCGTCTGAAAAATGTATCGCGAATACAGTTAGTAGTAAAGACGTAATAAATTAAAAGGTTATTCCTGATGTGGAAGTATTACTGCATGAACAACGAAAATGTAGTAAGCGACAAAAGTTTTTCCTTGCATTATTTAGTGGGGATAGTTAGGGAGATCAAGTTTCATAAAGGCTTGAAATTGTAGATCACTAAGTGCTTTCAGTCTCAAATACTGGGTATTCGGGCATCGCGGGTTACACTTCTTTCCCACCCTGTCCCCATCCCTTTGATACACAGGTGTTTCGTACTCCCAAAGCGATTCTGCCCAGAAACGTATGTCTACCAAGTTTGGCTGCAGTCTCTCCAGTGGTTTAGGAGGAGATTCGGAACATGCATATATACATACATATATTTTACAGTATTTATCATATTCCCTGCATCCTTAAACAACAACGAGTAACGTATGTATCACTGTTGGTCACAAAATTGGAAGTTGGTGGTAAGTTCCTATGGGACCAAACTGCTGAGCTCATCGGTCCCTAGGCCTACACACTACTTAATCTAACTTAGACTAACTTACGCTAAGGACAACACACACACCCACGCCCGAAGGAGGACTCGAACCTCCGACGGCGGGAGCCGCGCTAACCGAGGCAAGGCGCCTCAGACCGCTATATTGGTCAGAAGCACGCAACAGGTCTGATCACTTCGCTTGCAGGAGCCCTCATGACTAGTTGTGTTAGCTTTGAAATTTAATATGTGCCAGCTTTGAAAGGTGTAGTAAAGTTGTCAGGTAATACTCTGCCCTGCCCCCCGTAAATCTTCCGTGGAACTTCTCATCCTTTTCAGCAACGAATGTATGTAGGAAGAGCAAAATCATATTAAAAAGTGTTTTTTGTGATTTTACTATGTCGCGGATGATGTATCGAGAAATATTAATACTAGACTAAGAAGGCGCGCTCGTGACTGTAACAACAAAACCCAGTTTAGAAAACAGTGACAATATCAAACACCACTAGCCTCAGAAAATAACTACGGAATCCCTTAACAGAATTACATGGAGCAAAGAAATAGAATACCATACAGCGGCAATACTGCGACCAGAGTGAAACAAACTGGACCATCCTTCACCATGTTTTCGAAACATAAAACAAAGGAGCTTGATACATGATGGGGCGTAATGTGATTACGATATCTTGGTTAAAATAGTAAGTTCATTTACCAACATAAAGTTAAACATGAGAAAGTTATCATGTGGTTGTGTCGAAATCAAATGTGCCAAACCCCTAATAAATAACATTTTTTTCCAGCACTCACTAGGAATGAGATTTATTCATATCTGTACTGCTTTTGTGCAGGCATATGGTGCGCCAATATTAGGCATAATCTCTATAAGAAATTAGGCAATACCTTATCTTCGCAACGTACTACTTTGCTTTTAAAATAACAACCGAATGACTTCCGAACACACATCGCATAATAAGGCAGCGTGGCACCACAAGGACCGCCCAATAACGTGCCACATCCTAATCATGGATACTCTATTTCTTTGAAACAGAGCAGTGACCAGTGGACTCTCTGAAATAAAGACTTCTATCGGCTTCTAGAAGTGATAATGGGGTGTTGTACGATGATGTGAGGCAAACTCTAGTGGGTCTTCTATGAATAATTCGCAGTGGCATCTGACTATCATGTGCTAATATGCTGCAGTACACTGTATATATCCCACAAAAATTTTGCTATTTCGCAGCTAATGCTTGGCGGGAATTACACTACAATTACGCCTCTTCTCGTAGAATACGAGCCACAGGTCGCACCAAAATTACGACATTTCTCTTCCAGTGCGTGCTGATATGCAGGTAAAATAGACGAAACATGTTCTGTAGCACTCTCTCTGTGATAACTAGAAACCAGTGTCCAGTGCTGAAATGATGGTCAGTCGTGCTACGATCAACTCAGAGAAGGCATGCAGCTGTCTATTGTCAACTGCACATGCTCTGATGTGATGTTTTCCGTTCCAGCGCTACTGGTGTTACGTTGCCCATAGCACCAAATCAGTGATTTGCATTGAAATTACGTGTAGCATATTGTTCAAGCATAAATCATGAGGGATTTAGGAGGAGCTGTTGTTATAGTGGCACAGTGGCCGAGTAGACAGTTCCACGTCATGAATGAAGCAAGAAGACTGCTTGTTTCCCATATCACCACAGCCGGCCGCTGTGGCCGAGCGGTTCTAGGCGGTTCAGTTTGGAACCGACTGCTGCTACGGTAGCAGGTTTTAATCCTGCGTCGGGCCTGGATGTGTGTCATGTCCTTTGGGTAGTCAGGTTTAAGTAGTTCTATGGCACTAATGACCTCAGGTGCTAAGTCCCATAGTGATTAGAGCCATTTAAACAATTTGAACCATGTCACCACAGCACTCTGTCCACGTAGATATCTCTTCCTGCGTCTTTGTGTGTGTCACATCGTCGTTTGGTTTGCAGTGTCGGGTGTATTGTGTTTCTGCTGGTGGCAGGGTAGTCCACTCCATAATGTCGACCATGGTTTCCAAGTGTATTGAAAGTTAAGGTACAGTAAGCATTCCATGCAGTCTGGATTTTTGAGGATTCATGACAGGCTCACCGATACCAACCATGTGTTATTGGATAAGTTTTTGATCCGCTAAAAGTAGGTAGGTTGCTTTTGCGTCGTTTCTCTTAAGTTTCCTTTAAGCCTTGTAACGGTTCCGTAAGCATTGTAAGTAGGCTGTTTAGGTTTTCTTATTGGTAACGCCACGTAGCGCTCTGTATGAAAATCACTGGCTGTGCTGTGTGCAGTCTGTGGCTAGTTTGCATTGTTGTCTGCCATTGTAGTCTTGGGCAGCTGGATGTTAACAGCGCGTAGCGTTGCGCAGTTGGAGGTGAGCCGCCAGCAGTGATGGATGTGGGGAGAGAAATGGCGGATTTTTGAGAGCGGATGATCTGGACGTGTGTCCATCAGAAACAGTACATTTGTAAGAATGGATGTCATGAACTGCTATATATATTATGACTTTTGAACACTATTAAGGTAAATACATTGTTTGTTCTCTATCAAAATCTTTCATTTGCTAACTATGCCTATCAGTAGTTAGTGACTTCAGTAGATTGAATCTTTTATTTAGCTGGCAGTAGTGGCGCTCGCTGTATATCAGTAGTTTGAGTAACGAAGATTTTTGTAAGGTAAGTGATTCATGAAAGGTATAGGTTATTGTTAGTCAGGGCCATTTTTTTGTAGGGATTTTTGAAAGTCAGATTGCGCTGCGCTAAAAATATTGTGTGTCAGTTTAGTGTTGATCAGAATAAGTAAAGAGCGAAATGTCTGAGTACGTTCAGTTTAGCTCAGCTGTTTGAGTCCGCAGCTCGTGGTCGCGTGGTAGCGTTCTCGCTTCCCGCGCCCGGGTTCCCGGGTTCGATTCCCGGCGGGGTCAGGGAATTTCTCTGCCTCGTGATGACTGGGTGTTGTGTGATGTCCTTAGGTTAGTTAGGGTTAAGTAGTTCTAAGTTCTAGGGGACTGATGATCATAGATGTTAAGTCCCATAGTGCTCAGAGCCATTTGAACCATTTTCAGCAGTTTGAAAGTCAAATAACGTAAGGGGTTTACCAGCACAGTAATTCACTAATTTTTCTAAGGGGACGTTTCAGCATGGCATTTCTTGCTAACACTGAACATAAATGTCGGCGTGTTCAATCCCCCACTGGAGGTTGACGACAGTTTACTTAACCCTAGGACTCACTCTGGGGTCATAGGTGACCGCAACCATCTTTACTATGGATAAAATAATATTTCTATTTCTTGTAAAAATCCAGAATTTTATGACTTTTACCACACAGTATTGTAGTTCTCTCACAAAAATTTTTAGAGCGCTTGACGCAACATTTAAATCAATAATTAACAAAAACTACTGTTGGGGTCAATTATGACCCCAGATAGATTATATGTAACATTCATAGAATGTATAGATTATCAAATATCAATCTCTTTCTTAGGTATTTTGAGTTGGTAACACTGAATTCAGGTGTTATTCAGGTGTTACTCAGAACTAACCTCAAACTGGAAGTTCGTTTGTACGTTTGTTGTACGTTTGTTGTTGCAGTGTAATTTCAGCGTGGATGGAATACGTTTTGCTCCTGGCTATAGTGTAGAACAAGCTATGTAAGACTTATTTCGTAGCAGTAGCGATTCAGAAGGTAGTGACGCCGAAGATGATGGAACAGAGACACAGGTAGACCAAAGTGACGAAATTTGTTTACATGAATTAGAAGAAAATGATATTCTTGCTGAAAATGATGACAGTGGAGAAGATGAAAGTGCAGTACTGGTAAGCAGGGGTCGGGATATTGCATTGGGTACAAAAGAACCATCAATCCGTGCAGATGACTATGGTACGGATTCCGTTTAGAATTATGTTTCCTGTTGAGTTGTTCATCACATTTTCTGTAAATTTGACCCATTGTGAAACATTTATGAGTGAAACAAATTATGACTTAGAGTAATATTGTAACTTCTGATATGTAATTACTCTACCGTATGTAATTTAATTCTACTATGTACATACCTGTTAAAAAGCTGTGAAATGTGTCTAAATAATAAATAAAATGTAAACAAACACTATTAAACGACAGTACGTTGTTCTCTGAATGATTACTACACACAGTCAATTATATATTGATTGGGGTCATGTATGACCCCAGATGGAGTACTAGGGAAATTTTAGCAGAGTGAGTCCTAGGGTTAATTGTTCTGTTCCCTTAGGGTGTGAGCTATAACTCGCGACCGCTGGTCATCTCAAAACGAGTTGCAATAATTTACCGGTACCTATGAGCAGAGACAGTACCCAAACGTAAGATATCATCCACAAGTCTGTGGTTACTGCATCCATGAAACATATTGTTGACAAATGGGAACTTGCGTTCTCTGCAATAAAAGTGACCACCTCAACTACTTGCCCACGGCGGATACTTGTATTGTGAAAACTAGCTGACCTCGTTTCCCCCGCTCAATGAACTAGTTGCTAGTCTTCCCCGGGTGAAATGGATCAACAGAGGAGCGTGCTACTGCTCCTGAATTTGCACCATTATCCTGGCAGCACAGTCGTGAAATTAATGTTTCCAAACGGGCAGTGTCTTCAGTGCAGCATAAGAGACGTTGTACGCAGGTTGGATAAGTGTTGCATGCATCTTTCCCTCACCCACATCTCCCTGAAATAAGATTGAATCTTGTAGTGCTGAGTCCCGCTTCTCTGACGGGGCCGCCGATGCGAAAACAGCTACTCAGATCTCTGGTACCTCTCCTTGTGTTCTTGCTGTCATTGAGGTAGCACCTCTCGAAGTACACAGGGGTGAAGCAGTCGATGGGCCTTCTTGTGTGTCAGTGAGCAATCTGAGGCGCCACTACACTCACGTATTGTTAACCGTGTGCAAGCGACTGCTAGTACCACCTGTCGATCCACATATTGTGTTGTTTGACCCCTTTCTTGTGCATCGATCTAAATGGCAAGGATCGCATTCTGTGGAGTGTGCCTCTGAGGTTCCTTGTTTGTGACCTACTTTGGATAACGTTCAAGTACCGCTTACGTTCGCGACCGCACACCCTGTATTCCCACGTGCTCGCTGTAAACAACACGTCCAACGTGAGTGTGCGGTGGCTCGTACAAAGAAATAATGATTTCAGAGGTGGGAGTGAAAGCCCTCAAACCTCGGACTGTCCAGCGGTCACGGCAGCAATGGACCTGGACACACATTGATGACTTAGTTGGGTAGGTCAGCAGCTCGAAGCTCGTTTTTTGTTGTTAAAGTATGCAGCCTAGAGATTTCTTCCTTTGAATGTTAACGTTGCGTTAGTGTATCCATGATGCCTATGTGGATGATGTATTCGTACAAGAAGTTCAGTGTACTCGTTTTTCCCACCCTAGTATTTAAACAGCGTTTAATATGGCTCCAGAATATCCGGCGGAGACTGCCCTGTTTTCTAGATAGGGCGTTCCCATTAAATGGTTGCGGTTCTTGGTAACGATAGAGGAGTAGGACCTTTTTTTCAGCTTACCTTGATTCTACTTGGTACACAGTCCGGTTCCGGATGCGCTTTAGATAGTTCCCTATTTTATAAGGAAGAAGCGGTATATTTGTTACGTGAAAGTCGGCAGGGTACTTTGATAGGTGGTTGAGATGTTGCTTGAATCACTATGTCGCGCTTCGCCCCATACTGCCATATCTTTCGAACGCGGCCCACGCGGCTTGTAAAGTCATGAGACTGGGTATTGGTATCGGGCGGCCTGTTTTGTGAATTCCGGCACCCGTGATCGAGGAGGACTTGAGAAAGCCAACCGAACGAATCGACGCGGGCACACTCTGAGGGGAAGAAGCTGTTTGCTGCTGCGCAGCCCGAGCTTCGGACGACACCATGAATTATTTGATAGCTGACATCTCATCTTACCGGCGAACACGCTTGTGAACCTGTAACACCATAGCTTAGACACTACATACCTTTTGTTGATTCATTTAGCTTTGTATTTTGTTCAACATCCCTTCGTTGAACTTCTGTAATTAGTGTACGATTAATTCGATACTGTAATGAAGTGTAATCTCTGTAATATGCACAATATGAGCAAACGATCTTTTGTCTTCCTCATATAATCTCTTCGGTTATCTTTAAAATTAAATAATTTTATTTAAATAATTTTGTGTAGGACTTCCAATATATGCAAATGTTCTGCTTTATTTAAAATGTTTGTTTGCTGTTATGTAAACTGCCGACCTTCACTTAGGGTTCTTAGTTACTTTGTATGTAAAAGGTGTTGTGGTTCCCCTCGGGAACGGAACTGTGTAGAACGCGCAAATTGTGGTTGGCCTAGGTAGGAGAGGTGGAACCAAGAGTCAGTAGGGGACGAGCTACCAAACTATCAACTGCTCATGTAAAAGTAATGTATTGTGATGGTTCCGAGAGAGGCTATTCCTGCCTCGGATGGATGGATAAAGAGCTGGAACTATTCTGGAATTGGTATTTATCATCGCCACCAAGAAATGACCGAGTCCAGCAATTCCACCTGCAAATCCACCTACCAACACGCAATCGCAACCACATTGCGCTGTCAGTAATGTACACTATAGTAATGTACAGTGGAGGATCAGTTCATTGGTGTACCTAAATATAAGGTAAAATTTGACTGAACTCTTGTACTTACCGTGATTTATCCTCAGTCACATATCCACTTAGGGTCCCTCCCACGCTAAAGTGTTTACCGAGTGTTCTTTATTGAAGGCATACTAAAAATTTATATTGCATTAGCGTATCCTCAGTCACATATCCACTTAGGGTACTTCCCACGCTAAAGTGTTTACCGAGTGTACTTTATTGAAGGCATATTAAAAATTAATATGGCATTAGCGTGTGCTACTGTTTGTTGAAAGGATCTTACCAATATCCCAAGTTTGTGTTCCACTGCAGTAAAAGTTCAGAACTGCAACTGTTGAGAGCTAAATGTTCATGCTTGCTAAGCACTTGTTTCTCTAGTGTGTTGAAAGTGTGTTTAGTTTGCTCTGCTACAGTGGTCAAGATTAAGGGCCCCCCTCCATTGAAATTAGTTCAAATGCACAAAGTTACTTAATTATAGCAAGTTCCAGTCACTCTTGTTAGTCAAGTGAAATACTGTACAATATTGGGCTCCTCTTGTGTATTAAAAGTGCATATTAATGGCGTAATAGGATCAACAGTTTGTCTATTGTTCTCATGCTAGATAACGATTATTACAAAGACCACTATATATGAAAACAATAATTCCTTTATTCAAAAGATAGTGAGAAGTAACATGTCAGTGAATTCCATTTAATTTTCACTCTAAGTAGAAAGGTGTTTAGTAGTGAAAGACTTAATCTATGCACCGTAACTAAATTTGCAGTGAACTACATTTACAATTTTTTGTCAGATAGGAATTTGTTTGAAAAGTAATACTGAACCTATGTCCAATTTACGATTCTACAGTGAATATTAAGAGTAACGTTATCGAGATCATTCAGTTTGACTAATTCCCTCAAGATAATAGTGCGTTTTGTTATGTGTTATATTTATGCAAATAGTTTGTGTGGTGTCACCGCCAGACACCACACTTGCTAGGTGGTAGTCTTTAAATCGGCCGCGGTCCGAGAGTATACGTCGGACCCGCGTGTCGCCACTATCAGTGATTGCAGACCGAGCGCCGCCACACGGCAGGTCTAGAGAGACTTCCTAGCACTCGCCCCAGTGGTACAACCGACTTTGCTAGCGATGGTTCACTGACAAAATACGCTCTCATTTGCCGAGACGACAGTTTAGCATAGCCTTCAGCTACGTCATTTGCTACGACCTAGCAAGGAGCCATTATCAGTTACTATTGATATTATGAATCATGTACCGTCAAGACCGACGTTCTTCATTAACGGATTAAAGTTAAGTATTCCACCAGCTACATCCGTTTTTCTAAATTCTAATTTTCTTGTCCTGTTCCAGATCTCACGCCAGCCTGCGTGAGCTAAAACGCGTGCCTTTCTGCCTCCTCTGGTAACCCGGTGTTGGCTCTCCTGCCAGCCAAAACAGTTTGTTCTAATCTGTCGGCTCCCACCTTAACGTGAACATACTGTATTCAGGTGCCAGAGTTCATTGCACTCTCGAGTGACAAAAGTATAAGCAGTGTTTGCCCATTGATGTTACTTATTTTCAGTTCTTGAATAAGAATGTTACTCATTCTCTTGCCTAATTAGGCTGGCGACCGTTTTCTTTATTCTTTGAACAGCGTAAATAGGTAAAACATTGTTTGTTACTGTTTAAATATTTACGTAATTTTGACTTTCACTTCCGATAAGCCACCTCCGTTAGGTACAACACGGTCAACATAACGAAATTCCTCTCAGAGGGTAACACTGCTCTGTTGCTTTGTACCATAATTGCATGAATAAAAATAATTGCACTGTACGAACTGCCTCCAACTTTATGGTTATGGTATAGCAGTAGCGGACAGTAGTGTTATAAACCGTGATATTTCTCAGTGATAACTTTAACCGAACAACTGTCATTTCTGACCAGTGACTGTGTCTTAGTATTAGATGTTAATAGAGTCCGCGTTGCAGCCGTGCCTCCTGGTTTAGAATTGCGTGGTGGCCGCCGACGTAGTCTCGAAATTTGAATGTGATGGCCCGCGTTACCGTGCGGGCCGCTTCTAAATGCCTTCCCGTAGGCCACTCTAATGTCACACTTGCCCTGGGGTCTAACAAGTTACCAAGGAGAAGTTTGCTTATGTTTAATGTATTACTATTTAGTTCTTGTTCTGATTCCCAGCTGGGACCGACATGTGAGGTGAAGCTTAAGTCTCGTGGCATTCTATTGTAATTAATTTTTAGCTTAGTCCATAAGTTCGTAGCGTTTTTGTTTTATATTTTGGTATTCCGCTTGCAGTGGGCCTATTTATCGTTTGTCATCTTTTATTTCTTGTTCACTGTTGTTTCAGTTTGCATGTTGTCATTTTGTCATCAGGAGATAGTAAGCGTAGCTGTGGACGCTAGATAAATAAACGCTAAGTGGGAAAGCTGAACATTTCCGACATTTTCTTCTGTTTAGTTTCAATAGTGGGTTGACAGCAGCGTATACAGAAAAAGACATTTGCGCCGTGTACGGCGATACTGTCATTGGATAGAGCACTGCAAGAAAATGATTTTCTCGTTTAAAGGAGAGTCATTTTCACAGAAGTGACTCTCCACGTTCAGGGAGAAATTCGGGGTTTGATGAATATCGACGAAACTCATTAATGCACAATGATCCACGTCAGTTTACTCGAGAACTGACAGACGTGATGAACTGTGATCATCCCACCATCATGCGACATTTTCATGTAATGTTCAAAAATATGGCGTATGGGTATGGCATGCTCACAGCCAAAATCACAAACAACACAGATTGTTCTTATACTTTTTCGTTACTGGATACGAGATATCGTGTCTTGATGCTGACGTCAGCAAAAGAAAGGAAAGCAGCAACTCCGGTGCAGAAACCTGCTCGCATCCGCAGAAGATCATGTTGTGGAGCAGCTACGGTGTTGTGTGCTACGAATTGCTCCCATAAGGTGTAGCCTTCACTCCTGACAATTATTGTCAACAACAGAGACGTCTTGCACTCGCAGTCCTGAAACAACATACAGGAAGACTGCTTGAAGTGATGTTACTCCACGATAAAGCCTGTCAGCACTCTGCTAGACCGAGAAAAATCGCTATCCAAGAGTTGGGTAGGAGAGCCATTCCGCACGCACCTTATTCACCTAAACTTGCGCCCTCAGATTTTCACCTTTTGCGGTCTCTATCGAATATCCTTCCCCTCCGGATGAAAACCCACTCCGAACATGGTTCGACTAATTCTTGGCCTGAAAACCAAGTGATTTCTACAGTCACGGAATCGAAAAGTTATCCCAGCGTTGGCAGGCTCTTATAAATAGTGAAGAACAGTATATGCTGACGAAAATAACATTACGACATCAAGAAGAAGTTGTACGATAAAACGAAAGTTGGTAGGCGCGTTACAACGTGTAGAAGAAGATTTCTATAAAAATTTCTCGCCAGTCGGATATGAGGATAAAAACCAGATTTGCTTTAAAATGACGCTGTAGCGGTCGTGGACGTTAGTTTCAGATTGAGTTGATTCTTTTAAGGTGACAAAGGTGCCATTATGATCATCTCACGGAGTTTGAAGGAGGTCCTGTAATAGAGCTACGAGAAGCTAGATGTCCTTTCTGCGATATTGCAGAAAGACTCGGTAGGAATGCAGCCACTGGACGTGACTGCTGTTAGCGGTGGTGACGAAAATGAATGGTTGCATTAAGACCGTCCTCTCGACGGCCACGTGGCACTACCGAGAGCGAAGACCATCGTGTTCACAGTACGGCTCTGGCCACATCGTATTGCACCTACAGCAGCAATCTAAGTATCAGTTGGCGCCACAGTTTATAATGGTCGCCTCGTCGTAGATATTGCTATAATCGCACAATTTCACTCCCATTTACGGAGCTTCTTAGCACTTGATGTTAGGTTGGCGCCATTAAAATGCATTGTGGAAATCGCTGCTGCTTGCTGGATCCAAGCTGTGTCTCGATGCTAATGCTGGCTCTAAATCTGGTTGTCTAGGGGTCCCGTGTTTTTGATGTGCTTTTGATGATAAATAATGAGCGAAACCAACAAATATTTAAACTTCAAATATTTATTACTCTGGTGGCCATCTTAATTCCACTGTCCACCAAAGACAATGACACAACACAAAGTAGCACTTCCTTAACATGTCCTTTGCAATGTTTATCCTGCTTGTATTTATAAGCTTGTCAAAGAACTACTAAAAATAGATATAATTTATAAGTCACATGTAAATCTGTTATCGTAATTTGTGCAGAAAAGTTATTAATTTATGTCGAGTGACATAATTTAACAGGATATTAAAATGACAGACAGATCTGTTGACTTGACAGAATAATTCTTTGTTGCAAAAAGGCCGTTTTTTAGAAGTTTGTTAGTTGACTTCTCCAATTTGCATAAATAAGTAAATAACATGAATTATTAAGAATTACATTGGTTTTCGTTTAAAATAGGAGTGTTTACGTGAATTCTGAGTGAAAACGGTCCTGCCGGCCGGGGTGGCCGAGCGGTTCTAGCCGCTACAGCCTGGAACCGAGCGACCGCTACGGTCGCAGGTTCGAATCCTGCCTCGGGCATGGATGTGTTTGATGTCCTTAGGTTAGTTAGGTTTAAGTAGTTCTAAGTTCTAGGGGACTGATGACCTCAGAAGTTAAGTCCCACAGTGCTCAGAGCCATTTGAACCATTTGAAAACGGTGCTAGTGAACAAATAGGTTTCACTGGGTGATTTTTATTTAAGGATATCCAAAACACGTACGTGGCCCACTATTTTCCGTACTTCATATTAATTACTTAAGATGAACTTAATGTTTTTACATGATGACATTTGCTGTAACAGTGATCAAGTGATATTGGTTCAAATGGCTCTGAGCACTATGCGACTTAACTTCTGAGGACATCAGTCGCCTAGAACTTAGAACTAATTAAACCTAACTAACCTAAGGACATCACAAACATCCATGCCCGAGGCAGGATTCGAAACTGCGACCGTAGCGGTCGCTCGGTTCCAGGGTGTAGCGCCTAGAACCGCACGGCCACTCCGGCCAGCTCAAGTGATATTACCTTTTGTGTGGGTCAGTTATTCAGTATAATTTAATGGGTTGACTGTTTATGGAGTAATGTTATGCAATCATTGTTTACATACACAATAACTTTTCTATTATCATAAATACTCGTTAAAGTGGTTGAATTTGGAGGGTATCGCATACTTCGGTAAAGTAAAGCCTTTAATAGGTTCCGTTACAAGTTACACAAACAACTGTTACAAATAATTTATTTCAAGGTGAGCTCCGAGCCAGACGCTCAGTAGCGTGCATTCCACGGACCCGAAACCTCTGCCATTTGAGACTACAATTGCGTCAAGCGAGAGCTCGTTGGATGGCAGGGTGGTTTTGTGGTGTTTTGTGATGAAAGCTGGTTCTTCCTCGATGCCTATGATGTCAGTGTATTTGTTAGAATGAGGCCAGTTGTGGGTCTGCATCTAGCCAGTCTGCGTGCTAGACACACCTACATCCGGAGTTAGGGTCTGTGGTGCGATTTCGTATGACAGCAGGAGCACTATCGTCGTTATCTCACTCACCATGACTACAAATTTCCGCGTCAGTCTGTTCTACCTGTTGTGCTGTCATTCATGAACGGCATTCCACGGGTTGCTTCCCACAAGAATAATCCTAGCCCACATACCAATGTTTTAAGCCCAGAAGCTATACACAGTATCGACTTGTAGAATTGGCCTGCTGTATCACCAGATCTGTCTCTAGTGGAGACATCATCGGACAACAAAGCCCAGAAGCTATACACAGTATCGACTTGTAGAATTGGCCTGCTGTATCACCAGATATGTCTCCAGTGGAGACATCATCGGACAACAACTTTAGCATAATCGACAACCAGCATTAACCGTCGATATATTGATTGACGAAGTGCAATTGGCAAGGAACTCCATCCAACAGACTAACTTCCAGCACCTGTGCAACACAATGTGTGCACAAGTGCATTTTTGGATTCAACATTCTGGTGGTTTCACCTGTTATTGATGTACCAGAGTTTCACGTTTGCAATCGCTTATCTCGCACTTAGGCTAATCTGGTACCTTACAATGTTAATCACTTACATATGTTTTCTGGACAAATGTAGTCCAGAAATTTCATTACTTTATATTAATTCCCTATTAGAAATTACTCTAAGTGCATAACTATCTTTTATTTAACATGTTATTGTTATTAAATTATTTTAATGTTTCAATTTTGAGTAAATGTATAACTGTTTTAATTGACCCTCACATCTTGAGTATTAACCAGTTTTGCCACACGCCTTTCGCCATTAATAAATGTTGTTTTTGGAAACTTGTCAGTGTCGAGGGTGACGTTCAGTCACACTTTTTCCCAGTCCATCTACTTGCTAGCAACTGGGCACGGAGAATAATTTTACAGTGGTGATTTTGACTGTGTGTTGTGCTCTGTGAATCTGCCTTCCAATTTTAGATTTTATGGGGAACGGAAAGATTTAGTTCCTTAAAATGCAAGACGTTTGAATATGTAAATATCCGGCTCTTGTCAAATTGACTTATTCTACAGCTAATTCTAGCAGTTGGCCTGAAAAATTTTGTTTATGCGACTGGATGCGTGATACGTGTTTGGCTGTTCATATTATTCCTGCCATCTCTGAGCACCGTTGCGCAGTGACTATTACTTTAAAACACGCACGACAGTCGTTGAAATTATTAAGATCGCCTTGCACGCTGAATGTGGTGCACTTGGGACAACACTTACTAGACGAGGCGATGCGGGCGGTGTGGGCTCGTAGCCTCCATTTTCGAACGATGAGTTCAGCTGGTACAGCTGAAGCTCCGACGAACGTTGATACGATACTGCGCTGATAGAGTGCGGGAGTTTAGTAGATCGCAAGAATTTTGCTACTCTCTCTCTTTAGTGACCTTCATGGCAGCACTCAACATGCTGGCCTACGATTTCGGGCGTCAGGCGTGTAAATATGCAGCTGTTACTGTCGAAGCAGCGTCAAATGGATTAATGATGCCATCCAAACCACATCTATTGGTAGCGGATGAATCGACAAAATTACATAATCTGATTCGACATCACACTCGTCGTAGATGCGTTACGTCTCTCAAAACGGAGGACAATTATGTCGTGGTGCCGCAGAGGGATGTATTGCATGCTCTTCATGAATTCTGTGTTGAGCTGTATGAGGTATTCGTTCCTGTCAATACGTCGTACGATTTGCTTGTCCGTAAAGTGAAACGTAGACTTTCACGTACAAAAAATTCTGCGCTTTTAGAAGTTTTTTTTTTAATGTGACGATGTTTATGACCTTATTGTTAGATTGCCTACTTGTAACTTGTCGGGGTTGAGTGGTCTGGCAAAGGAGTACTAGGTGCGTTAGTAGCCTTTGTTGAGTTGTACTTTAACACTAGTTTTGAACCAAGTTTTGAAAGAGATTTGGTACGCGACTCAATTAAATTGGTGAAATGTGTTAGTTTATAAAAATTCTAGCAGTTGCTAACAGTCGTCCGAGTACCTTCCTAAATTTTGTTCATATGACTGGTGATGGCGGTGAACAGTTCTCTGTCTGTGTTGCTTGAGAAAGCTTTTGCTGACCAGGTTGCTGAATAACGTGATGTATTTGTGCCCGCTGTTACTTCTGTTCCATGCGCTTTGGCGTTTTCGGATGATGACAAGACTTCCGACTGTGCCAACAATGTCTTTCTGTTGGATGTAATGGAGCCACTGTATTCACTATCGACGAGTGAAGGGTCTAGTTTAATTTGTCAAGCTTCGGAAGCTGACAACTAACACCCCAGACTAGCGTCTGTAGGGTTTTACATCACCGAAGTCCATTTTCAGCGTCGTTGTTCGTTCTGTCACTTGACCCCGTTCTTGGAACGCTCGCCGCTGATTTACAAGAATGGACACACTCTTGGGCGAGACAATCTCGATGCATGCATACGACGTCGGTATGATGGTGTTACTCCGTTATCCAGATGAGATTTCGTAACTCTGACTTACCGGGGAAGCCTTTTGCCTTGTAACTGGTGCCCGCCTCAAGAAAGGCAAATGCCGGTTGATGAATTTGCGAGGTTCTTATATTGCTGTCGTTTCGTGGGGAACTGTGATCGATCGACATATGCCTTTGGAAGTCATATATTGATTTTTCTCCCATTAAAAGGCTGCCTTTAGTTGGAAGTCGGCTACGGGGAAGATACGAGAAGCAATCCTGGAAAATGAATGGCGTTCCCTTAACCTGCTTCTGATAATTGGCATCCTGAATACCTTCCGCCTTTCGCCAATAGATGGCCAAAGTATACTGGAAACGTTTGTACCTTTGCATCGTGAGTTACAAGCCAAAATATTGAACCTTAAATTTCACTCTGAAAGTATTAGTTGAGTTAACCGGTATTTGTGGCCATGTAGTTATCACCCCTTTTCAGATATACTACTTCGTAGCTTATTTCATCTCCATGGCCCTATTGGTCTTGTTTAAGTAAACCAATGTTCAAAGTTTGTTTCTTATTTTCTTCCTTTTTCTTTCTTTGATTCGATATTTAAAGTCATTGTTGAGCTATTTACGAAATTCAATCTTTCTTAAAGAGCCAATAAACTGTATACCTGTTGACGGAATCGAAAAAGTGGGCTAGTGACAAGACTGTCTAGTCGTTACCCTGGATTCGATTTCCACTGATTCTATCATTTATTATTTTGGTCTTCAACTTTCGTAGTCCTGTCTTCCTCAGTTGCGTGTAATATTACGGTATATTGATAATGTCAGACGGTCCATAAGTAAAAATTATCAATATACGGTAATATTTTTTCGGTGTTATTTTATTTCTATTGACATATTCAATTTAGTTACTCCTGCTACGCTTGTAGGTCAAAGCGCAATGAGGCGGGTGGTGGCAAAAAAGGAGTGTACGAAGAAACTTAATATGAAAGTGTTTTCAGTAGATGATTGTAATCACACAGCTCCACGATCTTAGAGATTTTCTATAACTTGTTTACGATACGATTTTGCTTCATAAAAAATGCTAGTGTCCCATTACTGTCCTGTACTGTCTCTCTTCAGACTTAAAACTTCTTAAACCTAACTAACCTAAGGACAATACACACATCCATGCCGGAGGCAAGATTAGAACCTACGACCGTAGCAGGAGCGTGGTTTACGGACTGAAGCGCCTAGAACAGCTCGGTCACAGCGGCCGGCGTAGCCGTCTCAGTGAATGTATGAAATACAAGGTTGTATCCTAGGGTATTGCTTTAGATAAACTGGATTGGAACAATCTGAATATTTGCTATATTCACTTTCTTATTTAATTTAGTCCTGGTCCTCTTTTAAAAATTTCTAATGTTTCAGCAAATATTCGTTGTTGGTCGTCTTAATACGATGATGCAATAGATCGGCTGCCATTCTTGCAACCTCAAGTGCGCACAGCACGTTCCAGAAATGAACCTGCTTTCATTTAATTTGGTTATAACGAAGTCCGAGGCGGATTTATAAGCTTAATTTTAATGCAGTAATAATGCTTCCACAGTCGCGCAATATTGTGTTGAGGACAACCTTGCAACACGGTCTTCGCTGATTGTAATCAGTCGTGTTTTCATTACAAATGGCGAGATTGCGGAAGGACGTATCATCATCTAATATTGTTCGTTTTCCTATACTGCTTGTACCACGTCTCAATGAAGAACTGACATTTAAAAAGAAAAAACCGAAATAAAAAAGGAGAAAAAATCACCAGAGAATTCCATTCATCAAATCCAGGAATCATTTTGAGAACATCAACGCATCACAATTTGAAGTAAGGGAAATCGTTAACGCTGAATTTTAGCCTCTTACGCTGCGCTCGACGTGTACTATTCAAATTTTAGTCCATGCATTCAATAACGATGCGCTCTGTGTTAAATTATGGCATTGCGAATGTAAGTCGCAGGATGACTAACTATCTGTATAATTTTTTATTAGTAATGGCGTGTGCTGCATTACATTCTTGTACCAGCTTTCCTGAGGAGAATATTACTATCTAGTAGATCTTTTCTTGGATAATATTCATTCAAATTTTTTTCATAAATAATTTTTGGTTTACAGTTATTTTTTATTGTGAAGAAAGGCAGTATTTTTAAAATGATTACACAGGAAGATAACAACGTATAACTTAACGCTGAATAGAAAGAGGTTCCTAACATGCAGGTTGAAAATGTTCGAGTTTCAGAACTTGATATGGAAGTGCGCTGTGAAACTGAAGCAGTTAATACGACAGTTAGCTTATTGTGTGATAACGGTGTCCAATTAGGTGATCTTGCACGTAGTGCAATTCATCAGTATGCTGACAATGTTTCACATGAAATAAATGATCCAATTGGCGATACTTCATGTGAAACGAACATACAAATAGCGGATCAGCTAAATGATGTCATTGTCCGATTGCTACAAAATATGAAGGCAATGAGAACCATCTACAAAGCCTGTCCATATATTTAAAAACACAATCTAGTGGTACAGAAAAATTGATTTCAACACATAGTCACTACAGTACGATACTCCAGCAAATGGTGTTCCAGAATTAAAGTAAGCTTATCTTGGTTTTCCGAAAACTGTACAGACGTTTTCTAAAGGTCAAAGTCAGTTAAGAGATACCGTTGTGCAGTTAGAAAACAGTGCTCCAGATAGCAAACCACCGACTGTCATTAACGCATGTCATTATAACGCCAGATCTACTGCAGCAAATCATACAATACAAGGTAACGGTTCAAATTCTAATAACTTATCTCCAGTTGATGTGCCATAGAAGTAACGTCTGCGCAGTCACAATCGCTTTCTCCTGGCAGGGCCAAGTTGTTGCGGCAAATTACAATTCTAGCCAGCCTTATATCTGAGGTGTCGATGTGACGTCACCTCCCACGTCACCCGAGTGTAAAGCGCAGCCTGCTGACCAGCGCACGTGCAAACAGAACCGTAATTATAGCAGAAAGTAAACACAACGGTTGCTGGGATATGAGTGATGCCAACAGTAACCGCTTGAGAATAAAAATTACTCACACAAAAATAATCATTATGGACCAACCTTTGCACACTAAGCATTCTCAGGTCATAGCTCAAGCTTAATACACACCTTAGAGGGAAAAATTTCTACTAAAATAGTTTCAGACACAGAAGCCTCTAGCAATGTTTCATCGTGAAAACTGTTCAAAAGGATTAAAGAAATAGACAATGTGTCGATCTTCCCAGTACAAAAGTGCCTCATTGTTGGAGCCTCAGGTGCAAAATCGCTAACTGTTAAGTGGCAGAAACTAGAAAACTTTGTCATTGGGATTCTACAAAATCTTGTCGACTCCCTCCTATGTATGGTGTTCCTCCGAGAAAAGGACGTAAAATTAAACTATTCTTTCGGTAAGGTTTTCATTTTCCCACTGGGGCATCCTTTTCGGGAGAATGTCTATTTCAGAAGCCTGAAAAGGATGGAAAGACTGAAGTTAACACAATCAGTCTTGCCACCAGATACCTTTCAGAGTGTGAACTTGGAAACATGGCTACTGAGATAGAAGCTCTGAACATAATATGGGCCTTTGTAATTGCTGTAGTTCGTGTTATAAAGATTTTCTCCCAGGTAAGTGACTTACAAAAAACAAAATTGGGTTCACGACTGAAATGAGTTGAGGCAATTAACATAGCTGGAGGGAGTTTCATATCTCTTTTATTTCATATTTTTTGACTTTTATTATTGTTAGGATACCTTGCAATTCAGGGCCATTCTTTTGTGTTAATTATTGGAAGTAATGTTGCCCCTGTATAGTAGTCAAACTGCGTTGGCTTGGTATATTGCGGGTAATAAATAAATAAGTTAAGTTTGAGTTGTCTTTGTCAGGGAAAATTTTAAATGATAAAAATAAGTAAAGGCTTAGTTTCACCTTTAAGAAGTTCAATTATTCCATTTATCAAAACCACATTAAGATATTTTGTGATCACCAAGCTCTGAGTTTTTATTAGTCTCTAAGTTACTTCATCTCAGGTTTAAGTGGTGGACGGTTTTCTTCAGTAATGGATTTTCGAAATAATCCATGTAAAAGGTAAGAACAATGATGTAGCTTAGGCTACGTCGCGCCTTCCGCAAGGACTGACTGATTTTTCGAATTAAACACCACTAATAACTGATACAGAATTTTGTTAATGAAAGACATCCGTAACGATATTATTTAAATATGTGTAACAACATGACTACGTTGCAAGATGTAGATCAGACGTACCATAAAATAAAGACACTCCTCGTACAGAAGCCACCTTAGCCAATTTCACACAAGACACACCTGAGACAAATTTACAACATTACATATTTCTAAACGAAGTTTCATTCTATAAACATAGAGTTTCTAGTGACAGCTGGTGTGTGTAGAGAAACCTTAGCTTGGTGTACTCATTACGTCTGGGGTCATTATAGTGCCACAAAATCTTTACGAAAACTGAACTTATATTGCTAACTTCTGAACATGCGAAGGTATATTGAACATCTGTTGAAAACTTGTGTTCTGTGTCAAAAACCGAACCCCACAAGTAAGTGACGTTTCACGGAACTACACTCTATCTTTCAAACACAGCAATTAAAAATCATGTATCTTGATGTCAGTGAGTCACGCCCTCTGGACGAGGTAGTGTTAAATATGACGTTTTTCGGAATATGTCAGGCTGTATCCTAAAAGGACGACGGCAGCGTCTACTATT
Organism: Schistocerca nitens; assembly: GCF_023898315.1. NCBI lineage: Eukaryota > Metazoa > Arthropoda > Insecta > Orthoptera > Acrididae > Schistocerca > Schistocerca nitens. The sequence goes on from NC_064614.1 coordinate 1,033,119,707, forward strand.
ACTAGAAGAAACCTCAAACATTACAAATCAACAGTTGGCCTCACGGATAATGGACGGAAATTTACCTGCAGGAAATGGAAAATTTTGTACAACATAACAGCATGAAGCACATTTTAATATACATTTACCAGCCTCAAAGTAACCCGATTGATCGCATTTTTAGAGCATTTAATCGATTTTATAAGCACGCATGCTAGTACACAACACAAAAGATGGATCTGATTTTTTGAATGGTTTGAAAATATTGTAAGTAATTTACCTTATTCATACAACACCATACATGCCTGCTGAATTACTTAATAATGATAAGAAAACCAATGGATGGATTAACCCATTGCCACGTCTGCCCAAAGAAGAACCCACTGTAGCAGAAAAAGTAATAAACACACTTGTTGCACTCACTGATCATGCCAGAATTAGAAACAAAACAGACGTCAAAAGGTTACGTCATGTTTAGAAATATTTAGTTGGAGGAGCAGTACTATTTAAATCTCATCCGAAATCGTCTGCTCTGCATAAGAGAAATAGGAAATGGCTATTAATCTATAAATGACCCTATCGAATAATCGAGATGCCACGTTCAGGTAATTATCTACTGGCCTTTCCGAAATCAGTTAAAATTAAAGCATTTTATTGTCAGAGAAATCTGAAAGATATCTACATGTCTAACAGTAATGATGATGATGATGATGATGATGATGATGATGATGATGATGAGCAACGATCTTGTTCTCCGATTTGAGAAATCATTTTATGTATTATGATGTGTGTGAAAAATGAAGTAATCAAAGAACTAAACCTACGCTTTTAAATTGTGAATTTTAGATTAATCAGATACGTGTAAGAAAAATTACAAAGGAATGTATCACTACTTAAAGTTATCCTGCCGTAATACGTACAGCTTTTGTTGACTACAGCGAATACTACTTTTGTTTACTGCAAAATTCATGTGGGACCAGAGGCGCTGTGAATCATTACATGAAAACTATATTTGTAAAGAAATTACCATACCATTCTTTTTGGCAAAGTGTGCTTAAATGTAGAATTAAGAAAAAAACTGATATGAGAAACAGACGAAAGACACTGTAGTTTCAAGCTAAAAAGTGTATTTGTGAAAGTACTCAAGCACTCTTCAGGCAAAGTTTAATAAGTAGTCCTCACATTTTTACTTAATAACTATTTATTCGTTAGTGGACAGCTCCTTTGTTTGAACTACAACTTATTTTAGATTTGCTATAGAGTGTTTCCGCACGTACGCAGTGCGGAGATTTTTTAATACGTCGAATAGGGAATGCCTATTGCCCAAAACATATTGATGGACGCGCGTAGTAGAAAACTTTACAGCAAAATTGGTTTATCTCACCCGAAAATTTGCTCAGTAATTTGGAAGTCCATTGTAAATATTATTGTGCAAGACAAGGAGAAGACTGAGAAACAAATATGAAATACTGGCCTTCTTACGATAAAAACATGTTTGATTCATGACTAAAGTGAGGTCCGCAGGTATGAGTTACAACTCAAATTGTTCAATATAAATGATAAAGCTATGAATTAGAAATCGTTTACTTAAAAGATAGGGAAGTTATAAAGTGTTCGAAAAGGGTCGATTAAGTCTGTGTGACTCAGGTGGAGAACTTATGAAGGGTACAACCTGTAAGTGAGATCCTGTGCCTAGCAGATATTACTGTGTGTAACACCAACGTTTGTCCGATAAGAGCGTGTAAGAGGAAGATGAACGCTTTGGTTAACTGCACTTCGTCCTATGAACATCTGGCTGGCTGTGGTTAAATGTATGGAAGAAGGATGTTAGCTTCCATGTACTTGCTATTTATTTCATTCTTCGACGACTTGTATATCTGTTTTCCTGAGTTTCCCGGAACATTTTCTGCACTTCCTCCTTTCATCTATCAATTTAAGTATTTCTTCTGTTACCCATGATTTCTTCACAGTTACCTTCTTTGCACCTACGTTTTCCTTTCCAACTTCTGTGATGGCCCTTTTTAGAGATGTCCATTCCTCTTCAACTGTACTGCCTACTGAGCTATTCCTTATTGCTGTGTCTATAGCCCCACGGAATTTCAACTGCACCACATCATTCCTTACAAGGGAACCTCCCCATCGTATCCCCCTCAGATTTAGCTATAAGTTGGAACAGTGGATAGGCCTTGAAAAACTTAACACAGATTAATCGAGAAAATGGGAAGAAGTTGTGTGGAACTATGAAAAAAATTAGCAAAACATACGAACTGAGTAGTCCACGTGCAACATATGCAACTTCAAGGGTACTGTGCAGTCAGGAGCGCGGTGGTCCTGTGGTTAGCGTGAGCAGCTGCGGAATGAGAGCTCCATGGTTCAAGTCCTCCCCCAAGTGAAAAATTTATTTTCGCAAAGTTATGATCTGTCTGTTCGTTCATTGACGTCTCTGTTCACTGTAATAAGTTTAGTGTCTGTGTTTTGCGACCGCACCGCAAAACCGTGCGATTAGTAGATGAAAGGACGTGCCTCTCCAATGGGAACTGAAAACATTTCATCGCAAGGTCATAGGTCAACCGATTCCTCCACAGGAAAACAAGTCTGATATATTCTATACGATACGGTTGACGGCATGTGCGTCACATGACAGTAATATGTTGTCGACCCACCTAACTTGTACACTTGGCGAATGGGTAAAAAGATTCTTCTACCATGCCCAATATAGGTTTTCTTGTGGATGTGATTATCACTCCCAAAAAAGTGATCGCATCGGACGGACAGACGGACAGATATTAATTGTCTGAAAACAAAAAATTAAAATTTTCAGTCGGGGGAAGACTTGAACCACGGACCTCTCATTCCAGAGATGCTCACGCTAACCACAGGACCACGGCGCTCCTGACTGTACATTATCCTTGAAGTTGTATATGTTACACGTGGACTACTCAGTTCGTATATTTTGTTAATTTTTTTCATAGTTCCACATAACTTCTTCCTGTTTTCTCGATTGATCTGTGTTCAGTTTTTCAAGGACTATCCACTCTGCCAACTTATAACTAAATCTGAGGGGGGTGCGATGGGGAGGTTCCCTTGTTAGTACTTCCGTATCCCACTTCTTTACGTATTGATTCTTCCTGACTAATGTCTTGAACCTCAGACTACCCTTTATCACTACTATATTGTGATCAGAGTGTATTTTTGCTCCTGGATAGGAATTACAATCTAGTATCTGATTTCGAAATCTCTGTCTGACCATGATGTAATCTAACTGAAATCTTCCCATATCACCCGGCCTTTTTAAAGTATACTTCCTCGTCTTGTTATTCTTGAACAGAGTATTCGCTGTTACTAGCTAAAACTTATTACCGAACTCAATTAGTCCTTCTCCTCTCTAATTCGTTGTAAAAACCCCATATTCTCCTGCAATCTTTTCTTCTACTTACTCCCCTACTTCTTTCCAGTCCCCCACGACTATTAGATTCTCGTTACCCTTTACACACCGTATTACCCATTCAATATCCTCATACTCATTCTCTATCTCTTCATATTCAGCTTGCGACGTCGGCACGTATACCTGAACTATCGTTTTCGGTGTTGGTTTGCTGTCGATTCTGATAAGAACAACGCTGTCACTAAACTGTTCACAGTTACATACTCTCTACACTACCTTCCTACTCATAGCGAATCCTACTTCCCTTATTCCATTTTCTGCGGCAGTTGATATTACCCCGTACTCATCTGACCGGAAATCCTTGTCTTCTTTGCACTTCACGTCACTGCCACCTTCTGTATCTAGACTGAGCCTTTGCATTTCTCTTTTCAGATTTTCTAGTTTCACTACCACGTTCAAGCTTCCGAAATTGCACGCCAAGACTCGTACAACGTTATCCTTTCATTGATTATTCAATCTTTTTCCCTTGGGAGTCCTCTCCCGGAGATCCGGATGGGGGACTATTCCGGAATCTTTTGCCAATGGAGAGATCATTATGACACTTCCTCAGTCACAGTCCACATGTCCTGTGAATACACGTTAGATGTCTTTAATGCAGTGATTTCCATTGCGTTCTGCATCCTCATGGTGTTGATATCTGCGCATATGGTCCACCTTTTCATCGATCAGTGATAAAAGCAAACTGTGTCAATTAAGCCAATATACTTAAATAATGAGAAGTAATAACATATGAAAAACTGTCCATTCAAAAGAAAACAAACATTTTCCTCTTCTGTATGAAGAATTTCTGTCTATGTGAATGAAATCAATAAATCTGTTAGTTTGGGTCAGTGAATCGATACAGTGACCATTACACATGAGTTCAAGACATAGAACGAGTAAATAGATATTATGCAGAAATTTGTTGAATGCCGTTATCAGATCCATTGTGACGGATTATCCCAACTCTGCTGAATGCGACAGTGCAATTCCACAGTTAGTATCACAGCTGCCCGAACTCACAGATGTTCTGTAAATTTTTTACGATATGATTTTGTTTTGTGAAAAATGCTAGTACCTCAATACTGACTTGTACTGTCTTCTGTCGTAGCCATGTCAGTGGACGGACATAATAAAATGTTGCGTCACACGATATTAATTCACATAATCTGAACTGGTATAATACGAATGTTTATTTTATTCCTTCATATTATTAATTTACTCTTGTCCTCATTCAATAATTTTTAATGTATTTCAGCAAATGTTCTTTGCTAATCGTCTTAATACGATGATCCATAGAATGGCCACCATTGTCACAGCCTCAAATGCTCACAGCACGTTCAAGAAAATGAACGTACCTTTATTTATTTACATGAGGACCAAGTCCTATGCCGTTTTATAACGGTCATTGCAAGGCCAATTCTGTCTGTACAAAACACTAATCATCTTTCCATGGTCAGGCATCATCGTGTCGTAGAGAGGGCTACGACACAGGCTTCGCCGATTTTCGTCATTCATCTCATCATTATAATCGCACCTTCCTCTCTTCTGAATTTTACATACGCTACAACTAATACTAACAACTTAATAAAAGAAAAGAGAGATTATATGATTTGCTGAAGAGCACGGTCTGCAGTAGATCCTTGGAGGACAAAAACAACAGGGGAATGCGACGAGGCCCACCTGTTCGTCTTACATAAAATACTGAAAACTTCTAAGTACTTACAAATATTTTGATCTGCTTCTTAATTGCTGTCTCCAACGGCCTTGTCGCAGTGGTAACACCGGTTCACGAAGTAAAGCATTATCGGGCTGGGCTAGCACTTGGATGAATGACCATCCGGTCTCCGAGCGTTGCTGTTAAGTAGTGTGGACTCAGCCCTTGTGAGGCAAACTGAGGAGCTACTTGGTTGAGAAGTAGTGGCACGAACTCAGACTCTGACATACGGCCGGCAGCGCAGTGTGCTGACCACATACCCATCCATATCAGCATCCAGAGGATGACACGGCGGTCGGTCGCTACTGTTGGGCCTTCGTGGCCTGTTCGGGAGGAGTTTAGTTTAGTTCTTAACTGTTCAGTTCTTAACTGTTCAGAACCAAATATTAAGCTCGAATACTCAAACATACATGGAGAGCTAGAAATTTTATCTCAAATTTTTTTCAAAACTTGGAAGACAGAAAAACTCCCACGAGAATGCAAGATTGCTTTGACAGAATCACTACTTAAGGCAGGGAACATACAAGATTTTAACAACCATAGAGGAATCCGTTTCCAACCATTTGTGTATAACATGTTTTCCAGGATTATAGTTGACAGGGTAGAAACGATACTGGAGGGTAATTTAGGTGAATATCAAGTTGGCTTAGGAAGGGTAGATCTTGTTCTAGACAAATACGAGGTGATTGAGGAAGGGCAGCTCTTCTTCTAAACAAATATGCAACCTGAAGCTACAGGTTGTTGCTAAGAAATGCTTTCCGATTTTCAAAACGTCATTCATTCTGTAGGCGTAAACTATGGAGAAATGAAAACTATGTGAGAAGAAGCAAGCTAATGCCATTTTCAGGTTCCTAAACTATTTCTGCTGAGTGGGCCATAGTAAATGCGGAATTTTTTAGGAGTAGTTGTCACAGAGGCACAGTGGATGAATGATTTGATGCAGAGAATGACAATTATTTAATCTAGGTTCGATGGCCGCTAGTACGAACATTATTTTCGTTTTATTTTATTCCTCGCAATGTTGAACTATTAATTATAGCATTTGAATCTATGTAGTACAATTTACATACACAAAATTAATATATTCACATCACAACCCAACTAAGTCATTGTACCACTACATTGTAGCACGTTGGAATGATCTTACATGAGCTACTACTGATGATTCGTATTAATCTGTGAGATGGACTTGAATGATATTTTAACAAACATAATTACCAGGACGAAAATGTAATGCAAATTATTTAATTGCAGAAATATTTTAATGTTATAATCAATTTTAGTGCTCAACATCTGCTTCATTTAATTTGAATCTCTATTCAGACCATGGTAGTTAACATCACTATGGTAACATGCAAACTGTAATCTAAGAGTCTTTCCTCATATATTATAGTCTTGCTCAGTGAACTAATTTTACAATCAGTAATAGCCATTAGCAGTCACGAACAATATAAAATCCAGGGCTTCAGACGAAAGACTCAAGTTAGTATTGATGGTGCCATAGTTCCTTTACGACAGTCAGATGCAGTGCTGGCTGATTCAATAAATGTATGTGTGACAAACACACTGCTGACAATTATCCCTAGGTGGTATGGGCAGTGCGGTATCATATAGAAATCACAAGAGCACACAAAAGTACCAAACGAGCATCGAAACCACAAACATCACCAACGCCTCGCTCCAGTCTGCACAAGTGAAAAAGGCTGAAGAAGACATTTCCTCTCTTTCAGCACAGCAACGACCTCACACAGAGGTCAGTACAGAGCCAAGCACGGAAGCTCTCTGACCCAGTTCGTGACCCCAGCTAATGCAGTTAACATCACTGAGCAGGGCTAAAGACTTACTCAAGTCCCAGACGGAAATATGCTTCTGTAACTGTTGAACATTGTCCTTCAAGAGAACAGTTCGTTAATTAGTCCATCAAGTGATACTTTAATGGAAATGACAGCAGGAAATTGTCATTATTCTAATAAGGCATTCTAATAAGACCTCACAATTTCAACTGGTCATAACACACACTCCTTAACATTGCCCACAGTGTTAAGGCTACTGATTAATGACAGCATTTATTAACATTCATCACATGAGCTATGAGGTACAGTACTATACTGTAACCAAGGTGAGAGTTAGGAGTAAAACTTAAAATACATACATCAAAAAGGCTTTGCATCTCCTCAGTTCCGAGAATTCCGGAACTTGTACAGAAAATTGGAATAGAGATTAACATAAACATCATTCCCGCCATTTTTATTGCTCGAGAAAACCACACATTACATGTTGTGCCACTTTACAGTGAGACCTTCAGAGGTGATGGTCCAAACTGCTGTACACACCGGTACCTCTAATACCCAGTAGTACGCCTTCTTACTTTGATGCATGCCTGTATACGTCGTGGCATACTTTACACAAGTTAATGAAGGCACTGTTAGCCCAGATTGTCCTACTTCAGAACGGCTATTCGGCGTAGATCCATGAGTGTTTGGTGGGTCACGTCGTCCATTGACAGCCCTTTTCGATCTATCCCAGGCATGTTCGATACGGTTCACGTCTGGAGAACATTCTAGCTACTTTAGTCGAGCGATATCGTTATCTTGAGCGAAGTCATTCTCAAGATGTGCAAGATGGGGCACGAATTGTCGTCCACGATGACGATAGCCTCGCCAATATGCTGCCGATATGGTTGCATTGTCGGTTTGAGGATGGCATTCAGGAATTGTACGGCGCCTTCCATGACCACCGGCGTATGTCGGCCCCACATAACGCCACCCGAAAACAGCGGGGAACCTCCACCTTGCTGCACTCGCTGGACAATGTGTCTAAGGCGTTCAGCCTGACCAGGTTGCCTCCAAACATGTCTCCGACGATTGTCTGGTTGAACGCATATGTGCAGAGAACATGAACCTAATCCTGAGCGGCCATGTTGTTGGACCCATCTGTACCGCACTACATGGTGTTGTGGTTGCAAAGACGGACATCGGCATAGACGTAGGGACTGAAGCTGAGCATCATGCAGCCAATTGCCCACAGTTTGAGTCGTAACACGACGGCCTGTGGTTGCACGAAAAGCATTATCCAGCATGGTATTGTTGCTGTTAGGGTTCCTCCAAGGCATAATCCGTAGAAAGCGGTCATTCACTGCAGTAGTAGCCCTTGGGCGGCCTGATCGAGGCATGTCATCGACAGTTCCTGTCTCTCTGTATCTCCTCCATGCCCGAACAACATCGGGTTGATTCACTCCGAGACGCCTGGAGATTTCCCCTGCTGAGAGCACTTCCTGGCACAAAGTGACAATGCGGATGTGATCGATTCGCGGTATTGACCGTCTAGGCTTGCTTGAACTACAGACAACACGAGCCGAGCACCTCCTTCCTTGTGAACGACTGGAAATGGTTGGCTGTCGAACCCCCTCCGTCTAATGGGCGCTGCTCTTGCATGGTTGTTTACATCTTTAGAAGGGTTTAGTGACTTCTCTGAACAGTCAAAGAGACTGTGTTTGTGATAGAATATTCACAGTCAACCTCTATCTTCAGGAGGTCTGGGAACTGGGGTGATGGAAAACTTCTTTTGGTGGCTCAAATGGCTCTGTAGCACTTAGAATCGCTCCGCCACTCCGGCCGGTTTTTTTGGATGTGTTCATTACAGTTAATATACTTTTCATTTCACCAATAGATACTTTGTGTGTTACACTTATAATTATAGGTTGAAATATGTTTTAAAAAATTATTTCTATAAATCCGACTTTTAATCATTAGGACTGGGTCTCGTCATAATTACTGTCATATTTTAGGTTTCGCTATCTTCTAGAATAATTTAATTTTCGTTATTACTTAATTAAGTTTTGGAGGTAAAGTTGCATTTTTAGCATCCACAGACTTAATTTTTCTGTTGCCTTTTCGTCTTTAATCTAGGCTCACTTACGTTAACGCAGGAGTCAGCGGTGGAAAGCTTTTTGAACATTTTAGTGCATCGCCCGAGATATGAGTATGTTCTCTGTTACGAGCTAAAACATCACACAGGAATAACGCAATACGTCTCATGTACTAGTCAGGTAGCTTATATAGCCCGCGGAAACAAAGAAATAATTTCCCTGAAGAATGTGTAATGCAGAGGCGCACAGCGGTGTTCCTGCCGGGCTTTAAAGCCCCCTGCGAGGTGGCAGCACCTGCGTCCAATTACGCATAAGGCGGCAGAAATTAAGTCCGCGCTTTACGGCGTCGCTCTTAAGCTAAATTGGAGGTGCGTCGAGGTATTCGTGCGTCCTGGGGACGTGACGCACCGTACGCACCTCTTATTACGACGCCCCGCTAAAAGCAACGCGCCACGCACAAAGTGCGTACAGTGCACGCGGCCGGAGGCGCTACGCCACTGACACACTATCACGCACTGGGGCGCATCTGGCGAATTAATTAGGCGGCACTGCTTCAGGCTGGGATCTTGTGGAGGCGGCCGTATGAGGGTGGATGGGACAGCATTAGCGGTACAGGAAAGTTCTTTACGCAGCATACCTTGTAACACTAACAGTTAATGAAATTCGCTATTTTAATTTGTTTATAAATGATGTACTGTCTATATGTTATGTTTATTTATGGCTAGCCTTTCCGACAGAGCTTCAGTCACCTCCACGTTTCACATATGTACAGTCGTAGACATCTCCTCCTCCCTCTCTGTGTCTAGCTCTTCCTCCTTCCCGTCTCTCTGCCCGCCTCATCTCCTTACCCACTCTCTTCATCTTCACCCCACTATCTCTGACCACATTTTCTTCCTCTTTTCTCTGTCCGTAATCTGCTGCCCCTCTTCCTTTTGCACGTGCCAACTGCACCTCTAGCCCTTATACCTGCCTTAAAAAAATAAAAATAAAAAAATAATAAAAAAAAGGCTCCGAGCACTATGAGACTTAACTTCTGAGGTCATCAGTGCCCTAGAACTTGGAACTACTTAAACCTAACTAACCTAAGGACATCAAACACATCCATGCCCAAGGCAGGATTCGAACCTGCGTCCGTAGCGGTCGCGCGGCTCCAGACTGTAGCTCCTAGAACCGCTCGGCCACCCCGGCCGGCCATACCTGCCTCCAGCATCATGCTCCTCCCAATGTGTATTTCCTCCACCCACTCCCTCAGTTAATTCCCACAGCTTTCAAATCTGTCTGTCTGTAACAAAGCAGATGGTTTCTTTCCCCCTGTTAGGTTTGTCTTCCACTCCACCTAATTTCTTTTACGATTATGTCAGAGAATATCACTTATGTGGCACTTAAATGACTGCATTATCCAGTATATTCATTTAATTAATTAGAATCCGTTGGTGTGAAGGTTATCTAGAAACTGTGCTAACTCCAAAACACCAGTAATTTCAAACTTCATTATCATTTTCTCTTTGTAAACATGTACCCAGTTACTGACTTTCAGATAAAGTAGTTCAAGTATATACAGATAAATGAAGAATTTATTCAGCTAATGCTGGAAATACGTATGTAACTTTTGCCTTCATTTAGTTTCAGCGTAATTAGCATTGTTATTTAAAACATGTTTGCTGAAGTTGATTCCCATATTTTGGCAATTTATATGCGTAATTAAATGGCATTTATTATTCAGTTTGAATCCCACATTTAGAAGAATCTTCCCTTACTAATCATTTACATAGAAACGTATGTCTTTAACTGAAACTTGTAACAACTCCAGCAAGCCACAATAGATAAATGTAGTGCTAAGTATTGTAATATTATGAAAGAGAGGCTTCTGGGAGCCATTTTAGTCAGTCATCTCCTCTCTCCCTCTCTCTGTTGAGCATTACCCATCTACAGGTCTAACCCCTGCAAGACATGCCCATGTTATCAGCTCAATACACTTCCTCCCACTCTCTCCCTGTCTCCTCACCCATGCTTTCCGTCCATTTCATCCTTTCCCTCTCGGTCTGTCCATCCCCTCTGTCCTCTCCCTGATCATCTCGTTTTCACCTTCTTCCCAAATTACCTTACCCTCACAGAGTCTCACTAGCCAACCCCTCCAGTTTCTCTGCTCATGTCACCCAAGTGCACATGCAGTCCCTGCAAGAGAGACTGATAAAGTAGTTCTGTACTACCCCCACACTTGTTGTGAAGAACTGCTTACGTGTTCAGGGTTGAAAAAAATGCTTCTGGCCCCTGATATGAAGATTGCACTGCAATGTTGGCCAGTAAGGCAGGCTGATACTGTCCCCACACGATCCACCTGTCATGCAAGCAGTCTATATGCTTATACACCAGGGGCTGAGAAAATACTTCCTTATGCCTTATCTCCATTTCTATTGCAGCTAGGGAAATAAAAAGGCCACCATTCTGATACTCGTGAGGCCTGCTCTTTTTGTGACAAATTTAGTAAAAAGCTGTCAAGAGTTTTATGCGGAGATCCCAGACACACACACACACACACACACACACACACACACACACACACACACACACACACACTGATTTATGTTACAGAATTTTTTAGTCAAGATGTACAATAACTGTACATGTAAATCTCAGAAGTATTATGCAGTTTACTGTTCTATGTGCAGTGTCAATAGAACGGTAGTGAAAGGATGCAAAAGGTCATACGGAATACAGTCTGTGGCAGGGAGACAGAAGAGTGCCGTTGGAAAAGTTGTGGGTGCGAGGAGTGCGTGTCACTTAAGATTAAGGTACCAGTCAGTTGTTAGCCATCAAACTGTGTACATACTATCGCTGATGTGAGAGTAAAATATCTACAGTTCCAAGAAATGATGGCAGGGCCAGCCATCTAGTGACAGGTACGTGGGCTATGTGTGCTCGTGGAGGACCGGCCTATCACAGCTTTGCTCGGTCTCTCTCTGAAGTACCCGATAGAAAGCGACATTTCATTCAGTAATGCGGTGTGGTATTTTTCGATTGGGTCAACTCTCTTAAATTCCGCAGAGTCTTGCGGCCATCAGTGTTTACGCTTCGCTGTTTGTTCGTGGTATGAAGAACGTTTACAGGTCCATGAAATGTATCTACAGGTTCGAATACGAACAACCATCGGGACTCGAAATCAGATTTCCCGTTTTACTCGAGCTGTCTCGTTAATCGTTTCTGCTATACACGCACTAGTCATGTCCAGAACAGAACATCCGATCTCTACCAATGCACGGGAGGACATTTTAATTGGAAGTCGTCTCCTGGCATGCTACTGCCACCCAACAGCTCCATCACACTAATTTTAGCAATTTTATGGAATTTTTGAGGTTTTAATTTGAATCAAGCTCATACTATTGCATGTGCTCACCATTTAGGTACCAACGTAACCATCCTCAACAACTCTAATTAGGTAACTATCACCAGCTGCCACATAGTCGTGAATATAAAAAGTGATCCAGGTAATGTCAAATGTTTTTTTATTGTGATCAAGGACTGGAATTAAAAAAACATTTGAGGTAATTTTCAATGTATCGCGATAAAATAAGAACATATTATTAAATTTATGTCTCGTGAGACGACCCGGTTCTGAAACTAAAGTTTTCAGTTGTACCAAAACTATCTACATTTAAATGTTGCTATCTCTTGGAAAAATTTTTGCTGACTTCTATGGCCATTACCAGTTCTCTGTCGACTAAAATCAAAACATTTCGTATGTAGTTTATGTCAATAATTTTTTTCGATCGATTAGCTCGTTTGTGCATCTGTTGTGAATGATTTCAACGATCTTCTGTAATTGACAATATTTTTCTTAGCTCTATGTCTGTTGCTGAATGAACTGCGTAGAGTTGACTTGTACAATTTTTCTAAATGTTCTGCGCAACATTTCCTTTATTTGTAAAGCACATCAGTGTGTATTGTGACACATATACAACTGGAAAACATGCGTACATATCCGATCAAAATGAAGGACCGAAATAAATTAAAATACTTGAAATCGCCCTAGTTCAGTTAACATTTCTGAGCATGATTCGAGCCGGCCGTTGTAGCCGAGCGGTTCTAGGCACTACAGTCTGGAAGCGCGCGACCGCTACGGTCGCAGGTTCGAATCCTGCCTCGGGCCTCGAAGTGTGTGACGTCCTTAGGTTAGATAGGTTTGAGTAGTTCCAAATTCTAGCGGACTGATGACCTCAGATGTTAAGTCCCAGAGTGCTCAGAGCCATTTGAACCATTTTGGACATGATTCATGGTTGTCAGGTAAATACCGGAAGTGGTAAACTCCTCCAATTTATTCACATTTGGGAATTCCCCGTGTCTAATCAACAGATCGACTGGTTTTAGGTGAAAACAACCGTGACTGTGTAACGGCCGAATCTGAAACAGACCGTTCTATTGCTTGGTGAGCAGATTGAAAACTAAAAATTTAAAAAGAAAGTTCCTTTTGTTCCTTGAGGGCACTTAGGATTAGAGTTACTTGTAATCGATCTTACAGGCTAGGGTCTAACTTCAAGGCGACATGAATGTTATTAGATATGAGCCTGTATCTTTTATGCGAAAACTATTACAAGTATTTCAACAAAACAGACATTATTGGCATTCTACATCTTTATTCTTCACGTCTACATTTTTGCAGCCCTTTGCCGCTAGAGGGTTCTAAATTTTAGCTTATAACACGGTGGTGTATAACGTAACTATGGCAGTGCATGAGAAATAGCGTCCGGTAATAGAGTTTAGAATTAGAAGAGTTCGTTCACACATGGAGCCCCCATTCCTTCAGCACGGCAATGCCATACCACACACAAGCGCTACGAAATTTGCAACTATCCGACGCCTTGGGTTCATTATGACCGATCGTCATTATAAAGTCCCGACTTGGCTCCATACGATTCTCATCTGTTACCAGAACTTCACTTTGGCAGTGAAGCAGAGCTAAAGTTGTGGCTTCGTCAGCAGTATCAATCATTCTACAATCACGGTATTAGCAAACTGGTTGTATTTGAGAGAAATGTTTTTGTCACCAGGATGAGTATCTTGAGAAACAAACATGTATACATGAAGAATAAAGATACAGAACGTTGATAACGTAGCTTTTATTTAAAATGTGTGAAGAGTTTTCACATTAAATATTCAGAAGCATTACTTTTCACCATGCAATCATAGATGGAATTGAAGCACAAGATATTTAAGAATTGTGATAAAGTTAGGACCCTTTTATTTTTCAGAAAAAATCTCGCCATTTACCCTGAACAAATTAGGGAACAAAGGAAAACTAAACTCCTAGCTCGGTGGTTACAAAATGAATACCCAAAGCTCATCTCCTTTTTTGTCTTTCTTTTTCATTCTCACTTTTTCTAAGTCGTTTCGACCGTTGAAATAAGTTCTTTTTTTTCTCATCATACTTAAATATGTTTATTACTATTTCCATTTTCCAATTGGGAGTTGGAAATTCACTGTAGCGACTTCATTATACAATGTACGACATTCATAAGCCTATGCTTCGTTATACAGGGTGAAAAGTATTTAATCGACAAACTCTGGGAGGTTGTAGGGGACTTCAAAACAAATATTTTTCCCTAATGTCATTTTTTCCTGTGAGGGTTATTTAAACCGGTGGAGGCCGTATTACACTCTTCAGTTGTAGGCAACTGCTGTCCTCCGGTGTAGTAGTGCATTGTCTCTGTTTACTAATGGAGTGATACACTTGGAGTAAGTACACTGATCTGGTTGGTGCGTACTACGTAGCGCACCACAACGGACGAGCTGCACAGCGGGTTTATCGACATCAATATCCTAATCACCGTATCCCGCATCATACGACCTTTGCTGCTGTGTACCAACGTCTGCGTGAGCCCGGGTCATTTAGCAGATTACCTGGACAGGGACGCCGTCGCACGGTAAGAACGCTGCAATGTGAGGAAGCTGTCTTGCTGCCTGTGGAGAGGGACCCTTCAATCAGCACTCGCGCAATTGCACGTAACATGGAGACGAATCAGACGAATGTAAGAACAGTCCTTCGAGAGCAGTTGTTACGTCCATTTCACTTGCGGCGTGCCACAACCTGGAACCAGTTCACTATCCACCCAGCGCACAGTTTCCGCAGTGGTACCTGGAACAGTGTGAAATGCATCCTACATTTCCATCCTCTGTGTTGTTTACCGATAAAGTAACGTTCGGGCGTGATGGAGTCCTCAACATGCACAATTCGCATGTTTGGAGCGAAGGTAACGCACATGTCACAGTTACTAGCGCTCATCAAGTGCGGTTCTTCGTTTATGTGTGGGCTGGTTAATGTGTGGTGCCATTAAATGGCAGGCACTATTACAATTTTCTCGCCAGAACAGTGCCAGAATTTCTGGACCGACGGTTCCCAGAGACGGTGGTCCTGTACCATGGCCTGCTCGGTCCCCAGATATGTCCCCTCTGGACTTTTTTGTGTGGGGAGAGATGCGCAACCTTGTTTACGCAACTCCTGTTGCGTCAGAAGAGGATATGGTTGCCCGGATAGTAGCAGCAGCAGGAATAATTCAGGATACTCCTGGAGTTTTTGCCCGTGTCAGAACAGAACATGAATGTGGCAATGAAGGCATTTTTGGTAATCTACTGTATATTGAAACTGCGTTGTGTTAATGTGTTGTCTCTTGAACATAAAAAATGGAAAAGTGTGTTGGTTTAATTAATTTGCCGCCAGATAAATCTTCCTCTACCGGTTTAAATACTCCTCATAGGAAAAAATAACATTAGGGAAAAATATTTGTTTTGAAGTCCCCTACAACCTCCCAGAGTTTGTCGGTTTAAATACTTTTCACCCTGTATATCTTACACAACATTTTGTCTGTGCAGGCCTATTCATGCAGAAGAGTTTTATTTGTTCGGTTGTCTTCCGTCACTAAGTTATACCGTTTGCTGAGATGTTTTATTGTTTGCAACACGAAGGCACTATCAAATCATGGTCAACACTTTAGACATCAGAGTAAATATATTTAACTTGGTTCGTGTAATTTGTTCTCAAAGAAAATAACTTTAAGAGATTTAACAGTTTTAACGTGCTGGGAAGTAATAATAATAATAATAATAGTATTATTGTTATTATTATTATTATTATTATTATTATTATTATAAGTAGAAAGTAACCTGTATACACACGCAGTTCCAGGTTGCTCTATTGTTTCTTAACATAAAGGCCAGGATACATTGTCACTTCTCTTTTTATCCGGTACGGTACATTTCACGTTATTCATCTACGCTTCTTTTGCGATACAATCACGAAAGGACGTGTTTTTTGTCCCAGAACATCCGAGACTTTCAAAGCAATTTACGTCTGCTTGTATTTTTCATTGCCCATCAGCGGCGGATCCCTTAACTTTTCAGAGGTTCTTATCATTCTGCATTCCGTGTTTACAAGGAAAAAATAACCTCCTGCAGATGACAGAGAACGATTATCAATTATGTACTGTATAATTAAGGAGGTTCGACAGGTAGGCTGTGTGACTTGTGGCTTTCAAGCGAGTTGAAAAAGAAGCGTCACTATATCCGTGTGTCCAACATTGAGTACAACGTCTCTCCTAAGATCATAAAATCTATTATTTTGCTTTATGCTGTAATTTCATTCGTATACACAGCCGTTTGTATCGGTAAACATATCTACCGTGAAAAATCACGGATAGATCCTAAGACACGAAATAGGCGATATTGTAAGTACACAACATTTTTTCCAAAGGGAATTAGTTTATAGACACAACATAGGACATACCGTCATCTACACACAATACGATATTCCGGAAAGCACCTTACGGGGTGTTGCAGATGTCGTCTTGTAGCACAATTATTTTTTTCTCGCCTTCCCTGTTTATTTCGCGAAAGGTGTGTTGGATCAATGACTGGCGATAAACCATCGATTGTTCAATAATATTTCTGATTTCATGAACGTGGTCTTTTTCAGAGATTTAGCTGGTAGGACGTAATATGCTGCCAGATTCTACTTGGAATGTTTCCTCTCAGAATTTTTAATCTCCTCCAGGTTCATAACATCGCTGTACCGTATGGCACTGAACTTTGTTGAACCACTCCGAAACGCTTTTGTGACGACTAAGCGTACACATGACTGTAAAATAGTACGGCTACCTCCATCTTTGAGAAAGCGCCACTTCGTCCTGTTTTCTTATCATTTTCTGTATGGGGTACATATGCCACAGTGCTTGAAAGGCTCTAAATGAATGAAAGAAGACGAATTACGCTTTGCTTTGATTACATCTCACTATTGCCTTCAAGATCTTCAAGATCACATGCCCTATGTACACTGTACTTGGCGTCAAAAAGAATCTTGAATAAGTAATGTGTGAAAAAGACAGAACATTCTTTACGAGACCTTAGCTTCGAACCATCAGTGAATCCATACATGAAAAGAAATGTATGCGTGTGCGGGTATGTTCCACATCCCCGCCTATATCACAGGATCGATTTTAACAAAACTCGGTACACATATATCTTACTGTCTGAGGTGGGGCCGGAATAGAAGTGCAGGCCTCGACGCGCAAATACGCTGAGTTTATCCATCCAGTATATGATAATGAGAGCACTTAGTGACTTTAAGCAAATTTTATAAATAATTTCAAACGTTCACGAAACTTTTTCTCGCTGACGACACGCAAAAAATGAAGAGACTCTGTCGTGTACTGTATTTTAGCTGTTCATCCAATAAAACATCCACAACAGGCATTGCGTACTAATTTATCAAGTCAATTCTAATAACTGTACTTGCGAAGAAATTTTGCAGAGAGTATTCGCATGTGCCACTGAAAATGGTTCAGAAGATAGACGTCATAAACACTCTGATGCAAGAAAAACTACAGCATCACGAATGACATTTAAATTTATTACTTCTTTGGTACTAACTCTGTGCGTGACACGTTTAGCAGACTGCATCCACATATGCCGCTGAACGTACAAAAAAATTGTATTACTGTACTACACATAGTTCAGAACATATGACGTCATAAGCATTGAGCTACCTGAAAACGAAACTGCAGGTCGAAATTCGCTAATTATCCAGCTTAACTATGTATGCAAATATGCGTGTAATGTATTAAATATATGCCCATATGCATTTGCGGGAAAAGCCGCAGGTAAAAAGTTTCTCTTACCCTCCTGGCTCGATTTAAACCAAACTTGGTACACAAGTTACTTACTGTCTGTAAAGAAATACTTTGGCGTAAGAACCAGAAGCCTCCTCTAGATAGGTGTGATAACATGGTGAGAGTAGGAGGAAATGAGTACAGACAGGGTAGATGAGCAGAGAGAGGACAAGGGGAATTGGAGGAGGAGAAGGAAATTAGTGTTGAATGTTACATAAACGAGGTCTTTAGACACGGAGCGCAAGCTCGAATTAGGGAAGGATTGGGAAAAAAATCAGCCATCCTGGATTTGCATGAAGCGATTGAGGGAAATCAAAGGAAACCTATATCACGATCGTCAGACGCGGATTCGAACCGTCGTCCTCCCGATCGCGAATGTAGTGTGATAACTACTGATCACGTCGCTCTCTGAGGTGAGAGATGAACACTAAGCGTAGACACTACCACTCTCAATATTGCGGAGAATTACCCTCTGCTTTCTGTTCTTAAAGTAAGAGGCGAACCAATTGTAAGCTACTCCCCTTACTCCATAATGTTCCAACTTCTGCAGTAATATTTTGTGGTCAACACAGTCAAAAGCCTTCGTTAAATCAAAGAAAACACCTAGCGTTCGCAACCTTTTATTTAATCCGTCGAAAACCTCACAGAGAAAAGAGAATATAGCATTTTCAGTTGTTAAACCATTTCTAAAACCAAACTGAACATTTGACAGCAAATTATGTGAATTTAAATGCTCCAGTAACCTTGTATATACAACCTTCTCGATAACTTTAGCAAACACCGATGGCATAGAAATAGGTCTAAAATTGTCAACATTATCAATGTCTCCCTTTTTATAAAGTGGCTTCACTACCGAGTATTTTAATCGATCAGGAAACTGACCACTCCTAAAGGAAAAGTTACAGATATGGCCAAGTACTGGGCTAACATACATAGAACAATACTTCAGTATTCTGCTAGATACCCCGTCATATCCATGAGAGTTCTTGGTCTTTAGTGATTTAATTATTAACTCAATCTCCCTCTTGTCAGTATCATGGAGGAGCATTTCAGGTAACAGTCTCGGAACACTTTTTTCTAAGAGCGCTATATGATTCCCTGTTGGAATTAGGTTTCTATTTAGTTCACCTGCTATATTCAGAAAGTGATTATTAAATACTGTACATATATGCGACTTATCAGTAACACGGACATTCCCACTACGCACTGATTCTATATCCTCGACCTGTCTCTGCAGACCAGCAACTTCCTTTACGACTGACCATATGGTTTTAATTTTATCCTGAGACTTAGCTATTCTATCTGCATACCACATACTTTTTGCCTTCCTAATAACATTTTTAAGCACTTTACAATACTGTTTGTAATGGGCTGCTGCATTTAGATTTTGACTGTTTCTAACGTTTTGATATAATTGCCACTTTGTTCTACAAGATATTCTTATCCCTCTAGTCAGCCAGCCAGGCTGCCTGTTTGTGCTAGTACCCTGTTTTAAACGTTGTAACGGAAAGCAACTTTCAAAGAGCATGAGAAAGGTCTTTAGAAAAGCATTATATTTATCGTTTACTGTCTCAGCGCTATAAACATCTTGCCACTCTTGTTCCTTTATAAGGTTTACAAAGGTCTCTACAGCAACCGGATCAGCTTTCCTGAACAGCTGATGACTATATTTAACACGAGTTGCAGCATAAAAATCTTTTAAAGTTAAAATTTGCGCATCATGATCTGAAAGGCCATTCACCTTTTTTCTAACAGAATGCCCTTCTAGTAATGAGGAATGAACAAAAATGTTGTCTATGGTTGTTCTACTGTTCCCTTGCACTCTCGTTGGAAAGAATACGGTTTGCATAAGATTATATGAATTAAAGAGGTCTACCAGCATCCTCTTCCTTGCACAATCACTTATACAATTAATATTGAAGTCACCACATATAACTAACTTTTTGTATTTCCTATAAAGTGAACCAAGAACCTCCTCTAGCTTTAGCAAAAATGCTGTGAAATCGGAGTCTGGGGATCTATAAATAACAACAGTTACAAGTTTAACTCCGTTAAATTTAACCACACCTGCACAACATTCAAACACCTTTTCAGTGCAGTACTTTGAAACATCAATTGACTCAAATATGTCGTATGTCGTATGGTATTACAGTATCTGAAATAAGTGACACTTCAACACGAAAAGTAGTCTACTTCGCATATTTTCATACGCTTATGTCGTATGGTATTATTTTTTGGGGTAATTCTTCTGATTCAAAAAGGGTATTTTTGGCTCAAAAACGGGCTGTTCGAGCTATATGTGGTGTAAGTTCGAGAACCTCTTGTCGACCCCTATTCAAAAATCTGGGAATTCTGACATTGCCCTCACAGTATATATTTTCTTTAATGTCGTTTGTTGTTAGCAATATTAGCCTATTCCCAAGAGTTAGCAGCTTTCACTCAGTTAATACTAGGCAGAAATCAAATCTGCATGTAGAATGCAGTTCCTTGACTCTTGTGCAGAAAGGAGTGCAGTATTCTGCTGCATCCATTTTCAATAAGCTACCACAAGAACTCAAAAATCTTAGCAGTAGCCCAAACTCTTTTAAGTCTAAACTGAAGAGTTTCCTCATGGCTCACTCCTTCTATTCTGTCGAGGAGCTCCTGGAAGAGCTAAAAAATTAAGCAAATTCCAGTGTTACATTGTTGATTGTCTTCATTTAAACTTATGACTTGTCACCTGAATATGTTTTTTTTTCTATATTTCATTTTATCTGTTTCTAATATCGTGTTATAATTTCATGTATTGACTCGTTCCATGACCATGGAGATTTCTCCTTAATTTGGTCCCACGGAACAATAAATAAATAAATAAAAAAAAAACATGGAAATGGACAGACAGAGGACGTAAATAGAACTGGACGGGAAAAGAAGAGAGGACAAAACAGACGGAGATCGAAGGAGAAGGAGATGGACAGAGAGAGGGAAGGAGATGAGTAGAGAGAGTAGAGATGAGAAGACCGATAGAGGGAGAAGGAGCAGATGGACAGAGTGGAAGGGCAAACAGACAGAGAGAGAGAGTGGGAAGAGTAGATGGATAAACAGGGGAGGGGGGTACCAAAATATGACCAGAGAAGGACTTACTAGGTAATTTCTGTGTGCAAAAATTCAGTGTCAAATTGATAATAATTATACAGGGTGATTCAAAAATGCATGTAAATATTTTAAGGGTGTATTTGTGAGGTAAATATAAGACAAAAATGTTCTATAAATGTTTTTCCATAAACGTTTAATTCCAGAGTTATCGTTAAATACGAAAGTCATGTCCGTATCAAAACGACGGCAGTGCAAGCAGCAGGATGCCATATTCTGGTACGTAATTCACATACGTATCTCCCAACAGTTGATTCGAAACTGCATGAATAGTGTTTGTTTTTGTTTGCACGTGATGTTTACTCCTACTGTACGGAAGATGGCGCTGATGTTGTTGGTAACGGAAAAGTACGTCCTGTCGTTCATTCATCGTCGGAAGGCTAAAGGTTTCGTGCACATGATGTACTCAAACAGTGAGTATGCTGATATGCACCTTGTGTATGGTGCAGCAGATGGAAATGCACTTGCAGCAAGACGAAGGTACAGTGAGCTGTTTCCAGGAAGACGGTTACCAAGTCATCAGACGTTTGTATCTGTGGACAGACGTATGCGGGAGTATGGCATTCGTCCTGGGCCACATTCAGGTCGACCACTTGAGCATGCAGTGAACGTCGAGGAACATGTTTTGGACCTGGTAGACCAAGATCCATCTATCAGTACGAGACAAATTAGTGCAGCTGTACGACTTCCACAATCTACTGTATGGCGGCTGCTTCGGAGACAACAGTTGCATCCATTTCACCTGCAAAAAGTGCACGAATTGACACCTGAAGACTATCCTCGCCGTCAGCAATTCTGCCAGTGGTTACAAGAGCGTCATTTGAATGATCCAATGTTCATTCGGCGGATATTATTCACAGATGAGGCCATGTTTACTCGTGCGGGTGTAATCAATTCGCATAATATGCACCAGTGGGCTGTCGAGAATCCTGGCGCGAGAATTGTGCGTGGATATCAACATCAATTCTCCATAAACATTTGGTGTGGTATTGTGGGGAATTACTTACTCGGACCTCATGTTCTGCCTCCAAGGCTGAATGGGCACGCGTACTGCGAATTTTTGGAGGGAGAATTGCCTGGATTGTTACAGGATGTCCCTCTTGCAACATGAGCCACCATGTGGTTTATGCACGATGGTGCTCCCGCCCATTACAGCCGCAACGTAAGGGCGTACCTCAATTCTGCGTATCCAATTGCTTGGCCAGCCAGATCACCTGACCTGAACCCTTTAGACTTTTATTTATGGGGCCGACTAAAGACATTGGTGTATTCTTCTGCAGTACCGAACAGAGAAGTGCTACAACAAAGAATTGAAGGTGGTTGTGAAATTATTCGTGGAGAGTTGAACGGACTGTGTAATGTGCAGAGATCATTGATGCGACGAGCACGGGTCTGTCTGCAAGTTCAGGGACAGCATTTTGAACATGCATTGCATTAAGATTTGTGCAAATACAGTACAGTACAGTACAGTCTGTAAAATGCTTCAATTTTCCTTAGTTATTGTGCATTGCTGTAGTTCAATCAACAGGACCTAAATTAATACAGTGTTCGCGAGGAATTGTTTCAGTTTGGTACGTCACGTTTATTTATCAGTTTGCGTTGTTAGTCCAAATGCACTGTAATTAAACTGTGAACTCTGGGAATTAAATACCTTACGTTGTATTGAATGTATTATCCTGTTTTGTTCATAACTCTGTAATAAGCCAAGTATGGAAAAAATTGTATAGAACATTTTTGTCTTATATTTACCTCACAAATACACCCTTGAAATATTTACATGCATTTTTGAATCACCCTGTATACACACATCAAAAAAAGTTTTGCATCACCTCGGACCAAGAGTTCCGGAACCTGCACAGAAAATTGGAATAGAGATCAGCATAAACATCATTTCCGCCATTTTAATGCTCATGAAAAGTAAGTTGTACCACCATACGGCGAGACCTTCAGAGGTGGTAGTCCTGATTACTGGAAACACCGGTACCTCTAATGCCCAGTAGCACGTCCTCTTGCATTGATGCATTCCTGTATTCGTCACGGCATACTGTTC
Organism: Schistocerca nitens; assembly: GCF_023898315.1. Taxonomy (NCBI): domain Eukaryota; kingdom Metazoa; phylum Arthropoda; class Insecta; order Orthoptera; family Acrididae; genus Schistocerca; species Schistocerca nitens. Next base: position 1,033,143,032 of record NC_064614.1, read on the forward strand.
AGAAGTTCATCAAGGCACTGTTGGTTCAGATTGTCCCACTCATCAACAGCGATTCAGCATTGATCCCTCAGAGTAGTTGCTGGGTCCGGTCGACTATAAACAGCACTTTTCAATCCATCCCGGGCATGTTCGATAGGGTTCATGTCCGGAGAACATGCTGGTCCCTCTAATCGAGTGATGTTGTTATCCTGAAGGAAGTCATTCATATGAAGAACATGATAGGGGCGCGCATTGTCGTCCATGAATACGAATGCCTCGCCAATATGCTGCTGATATGGTAGCACTATCGGTCGGATGGAATTCGCGTATCCTACAGCCGTTACGGCGCCTTCCATGACCATAATTGGTGTACGTCGACCCCACATAATGCCACCCCAAAGTAGCAGGAAACCTCCACCTTGCTGCACTCGCTGGACAGTGTGTCTAATGCGTTTACCCTGACCCGGTTACCTCCAAACACGTCTCCGACGATTGTTTGGTTGAAAGAATAAACCACATTCATCAGTGAAGAGAACAAATCCTGAGCAGTCCATTCGGCATATTGTTGGGACCATCTGCACCACGCTTCATGGTGTCGTGGTTGCAAAGATGAACCTCGCCAGCCGGCCGCGGTGGTCTAGCGGTTCTGGCGCTGCAGTCCGGAACCGCGGGACTGCTACGGTCGCAGGTTCGAATCCTGCCTCGGGCATGGGTGTGTGTGATGTCCTTAGGTTAGTTAGGTTTAAGTAGTTCTAAGTTCTAGGGGACTTATGACCTAAGATGTTGAGTCCCATAGTGCTCAGAGCCATTGCCATTGAACCTCGCCATGGACGTAGGGAGTGAAGTTGCGCATCATGCAGCCCATTGTACACAGTATCAGTCGTAACACGACGTCCTGTGGCTGTACGAAAAGCATTATTCAACATGGTGACGTTGTTTTCAGCGTTCCTAAGAGGCATAATCCTACGAGGCGGTCATCCACTGCCGTAGTAGCCCTTGGGCGGCCTGAGCGAGGCATGTCATTGGCAGTTCCTGTATCTCTGTGTCTCCTACGTGTCCGATCATCATCGCTTTGTATCACTCCGAGACGCCTGGACACTTCCCTTGTTGAGAACCCTTCCTGGCACAAAGAAACAAAGCGGACGAAATCGAACTACATTATTGACTGTCTAGGCATGGTTTAACTACAGACAACGAGAGCCATGTGCCTCCTTCCTGGTGGAAAGACAGTAACTGATCGGCTGTCGGGCCCCCTCCGTCTTATAGGCGCTGCTCATGCATGTTTGTTTACACCTTTTGGTGGGTTTAGTGACCTCTCTGAACAGTCAAAGGGACTTTATCTGTGATACAATATTCACACTCAACGTGCATCCGCAGGAGTTCTGGGAACCGGGGTGCTGCAAAACTTTTATTGATTTGTGTATATGACTATGAGTCACTGCTGGAGGTGATGTCCCAATGTTCTGAAATATCAGATACGCCACGATCACTTGAACATTTTATTTATTACTGGTTTCGATGGATCTGCGTTGTGATCATTGGATCTTGTAACATATGACAATGTGTTACAAGATCCGATGATGACAGCAGAGATCAGTCGAAATGGATAAGCAATAAAAAGATGTCTTGGCGATGTTGGCGTACCTGATATTTCAGAATAAGGTACCAATTTAGGTCGCCTCCGGCAGGTGATATATTGTGAAATATATAATTACAATATATATGTAATGTAATAAAAATAATAATAATAATATGAAGAAGAATATGTTCCTTTTCTAGACAAAGTGGAGATCTGCTTCCAATTTGACTTAAAAATTTACTACCAGCCACCCTTATCTTTGACAGTCCATGCAGATCTTAGAAAGTTATGTTACTTTCAGGCGAGTATTGAGAACTTGTTGTTGCCCGGTGAACAACAATATTGTATACAGGTTACACCAACATAAATGTACACGTCAAGAGAGTCACTGACTACATTCTGTGAAGTTACGAGAGGCTCGCTTGTAGAATTAGAGGTGGTCGTGAGTGTTCTTGCAACATGCGGCGGGTAGAGATTGAGTGAACATGCTCGGTAGAAGAGTGGAGGCAACACAAGATCTACCTAATGAAATATGAAAATTATGTATTCTCAGCTGCAGATCTACAAAGATGACAGACATCAGAAACAACTAAAGCGCTGGAGTAATACGACCATTGAAAGACGATGACGACATTAAGCACAAAAACAAGCTACTTTTAAAATGTCTTAGCATTATGTAGTCTATCCGAAATCTTTCAGTGTCACCAAATCTTTTCCACATAAATAGCCTTCTTTCCTGGTTCTTTAACCAAGTGTTCGCGAAGATTAAATTGTGTTCTGTACAAAACTCTACCAGCCGGCTTCCTCCTATATTCCTTTCCCCTAGTCCTTATTCAAATACGTACTATTTTTTCTTCTCTTCTTCCTACCGGACGCCAGTCCCACATCACAATTAAATTTTCCATCTCCCTTAACTATCCGAATGATTCATTTTATTTCATTGAATAGTCTCTCAACCTTTTCACCATCTGCTGTGTTAGTTGGCATACAGAGTTGCATACTATGTGCACAGAACTAAACAATTTCACAAGGCATGCCTACATCCGGTTCTAGAATGCAACAAAACTTTACCTAAAAATATAAATACACATCAAATTGTAAATGGTGGCTACTAATTACTCTGAAATGTACATGGAAAACTCATGTTGCCGTCTTAGTACATGTAACTTGAGGATTTATAGTAGTGGCACATCTACATAAGATGTTGTTGTTCTGACATTCTAGCGGTAGGAGCGTGGAGAGCCGTCAGCTGACAAATTTGAAAAGAGAAGTCAGTAGGCTGAAGTTGGTTGTAGTGGAAATTAGTGAATTTCGATATCAGGAAGGACAAGATTCCTTGTAGGATTATTACAGCGTCATACTCCTAAAAGCCGGCCGAAGTGGCCGTGCGGTTAAAGGCGCTGCAGTCTGGAACCGCAAGACCGCTACGGTCGCAGGTTCGAATCCTGCCTCGGGCATGGATGTTTGTGATGTCCTTAGGTTAGTTAGGTTTAACTAGTTCTAAGTTCTAGGGGACTAATGACCTCAGCAGTTGAGTCCCATAGTGCTCAGAGCCATTTGAACCATACTCCTAAGCAGAAAACCAAATACGGGTAATGTCGGAGTACATCTAAATATGAATAAGAAAATAGGAAAGCGGGAAAGTTACTACGAACAGTTTAGTGTCGTAGTCAAGATGAACACGAAGCCATTATTCTACAGCTGGTGCTGAACCATAACCGCAGTCAGTGATTTCATTGTTGATTGAATGCGGTTGTTAACCGTCAACGCAGTGCGTGGAGCATTGCTAATGATTACGTAGTACATCACAGAGACTGTGTTCCGGTGATTGATTTCACTTGACTATACGAACATTTAACTTCATTTCGGGATCTGAGGAAGCTATGAACTGTAATCATTGCTGCATTGCTGCATCTGATCTTTATATTGGTATATGTTCGAGATAACAACCTTAATTTTACGTTTGCAATTATGGAAAACAGCACTTTTGGTCCTTGAAAGTTTGCTGTTCATACCAGTGAAGAAGTAGTGTGCAGTTAAATGTACTTTCTTCACATGTGTTTTCCTGTTCCCTGTATTCGAGTATTTGCTCACACAACAAATATTAATTACTGTTTAATCGCTTTTTATTTTGATGAGTAGTTCATATGAGGTCAATTGACGCATGTGTACGACCATTGGTTAATAATTACTTATTTGGTTAAAACATAAACCTCTGGTTTCATCAACATCACTAATTTGTGTAAATAGCAGTAATAATAGTAGAAGTGGTTTTATTCATACGTTATTCACCTTACGAATTGAACCTGTAGTGGTATTACACTTTTATAAAAAAATGTTTGTTTATACATACATGCGTTCAGTAAAAGTCTTGATTGTGTCTGGTGCGACAGTGATTTGAACTGTCGTCATCTCTAACGCGATTCCAGCGTTTCAGCCACTGCACTACCTCGTTCGGTCATGTCATAGTGGTGTGTAGCGTTACTGAAGGGACCATCCTGGCATTTGCCTAAAGCAGTTAAGGAAAACTAGGGAAAAACCAATTATAAATGCAGGTTCCAAGTTCTATCGCCGCGTGCAAAGGGGCTATTTGCTTCAAATAGAGCAGTCTCATTCGTTTTATCTCTTGTGTATCACAATTAATTATTTAACAACGTAAATAACGTATCACTGATCGCCGTACGCTCTAAGCACTCTGTAGACAAATTATTTTACAAAATAACACAAACGATTGTATTGGCTGACGTCGGTGCAATGACTTGAACTGCAAATTTTCATTTGCATGCTTTAAAAACTGAGTAAGAGTCCCCCCATAGCCAATAATAGTTTCAGCTCTTAATGACAATAAGATGTTTGTATTACCTAATGCAGAGTTTTGATGAAAAGTAACTCAGAAAAGAAATATTTTGTGAATCGAGCAAATCTTTTCTAAGTATTCCTCGATAAAATATGCAGACGGTAATGAACAGATTTTTTTTTCAAATTTAGGTCAAAGGCCTTTTAACATCTGTTGACTGTAGCGGAATCTGCAATATTGACGCGAACTGTAAACATGTTATGCTTTGCAAGCAGAGGTTCGCAATACCTCTGCAAGTTTTACTAACGGAGAGCCTGTCACTGGCACCACCTGGGAAGTGAAGTTTATGGAGGTTGCAAGGAAGTGAACTCATGCTGTAGCTTTTCAACTACCTCTCGTCAAAGTGGGCCATAAGTTGCAAAGGTAAAGAGGGTCAGGCTTGGCTATAAAAACATGAGTTTGACAGTCGATCGCAATTTGAAAATGACCTCACAATTTCATCCGATACAATAGATACAACTGCAGAAAAAAAATAATGAACTGAAAACGCAATTAGGAAAGGTGGAACTCAGGTTTTTCTTCTAAAAACACCTGAATTTATTACCAACGTCTAGCCACCAACCACGGTACTAGAGGTAGAAGAAAGGAAAATCAAATGAACTGAGAAATTTAAATATCTAGGGGCGTAGGTAGAAGCAAGCTCCTCTGCAAAAGAAACATTTGTATTGTGGATCAGGTAAGAGGAAAGAGTGTCTCAGATAACCAAAAGTGTGTAGAAGAAGAAAAGAATATCAATTAATGCCAAGATGGGGCAGTACTAACGAGTTAATCGGGGCTCTATACGCAGCAGAATGTTTTGCAATTCGAAGTAAGAGGCGACATATGTCGAGAAAATTTCTAGGTCCACTCGAAGAAACTGTCGGTTTCAAAGGACGATGTACAATTGTAGAGCAATAATGCCCCCGAATTATTTATGTGAAAACTCTTAAAGTTTATTTAATTAGAACAAACGAAATTGGCACACTACATTTTTATTCACCATGTCTACGTATTTATCTCTCACCATTGACACCCTGGCGACGAACAAATTTCTCTCGAGTATAGAATGTTTGACTAAGTCCTCAGAGCCACAACTTCATCTCTGCTTGCCGTGTTTCATCGCCATCACATTGGAGTTCTTGAAGGTGTTCGACGTCGAATGGAGCAAAGTCGGGACTCAGTGTATGATGAACGATGGTAGTGAACCCAAGGGATCGGATTATTGCAGATGTCACAGCGCTCCTGTATGCTCTGGCATCGCGATGCTGATGTAGGTGGTGCTCAATGTGTGGACGAACTCATAGAATTAGAAACTCGGTTGCTGAACTCTGTTTCTCGTACTCTCACATAGTTGCGTTACACACCAGCATGCTACACGTTTAATTCGGAGCCCTCTGGCGGCAGAGGTCTGTAGATATGTAGACATGAAGAATGAAGGAGTATGAAGTTAATAATGTTTGTTTTATTTAAAAATCATTCAGTGTTTCAACGTAAAAATTCGGTGGCAGTACTTTTCACCACGCACTCGTAAAAATGAAGTCATCTCCACTGCCCCTACGAGTCAACAAAGATCGAGAAGTCGTACCTTGCACTACTTTCTCAACCAGAAAACAAAGGAGACGTTATTGACCGAGGTGGAAAAGGACATTCAAGAAGTCGTAACAACACTGGGTGACTTCCATTAACGTATTCTGCCCAAGAGTAGACGCCAGTAGTATATATATTGCCAAGGAGAAAGCAAAATTAAAAACTGACAAAACGTGGAATGAATGCTTAACGAAAGTCCCCAGTTTCAGGCGCAGGTGGGAGTAAAATTAAAAGTGTAGTTAGAATCGCGATTTCTGGAGATGTCGAATACGAAAACAGAAAGATCACCGGTGAAGCTTGCACACAAGTATTCGTCCAAGAGAAAGGAAGACGGTATTGTTCTCTTCACCTTTTTTCCCTATTCCACTTCCTAACATCCACTACCAGCATTCTTTCAATTTTATATGGTAAGCTGTTATTGCTCTGTAGCCCCAATGTTATCATCGAAGCTGTAAGAAGTGTTCAGTTTGGTAGGAAGTCCACTCGGCACTAGTTTTGTCAATTCATTACCAACACTGTCCACGTACAACGCACATGCGAGGTCCCAGTGAAACCACCATGCGTGCTAAAGATGCCTGAAACGCCGTACAAATTGCGCAGGTCAGGGCCACTTCCGTAGATATATTAAAATGAAATGGCCGTAAGGCACTATAGAGCGAGTGTCTCCAACCGGGGAAGCTCGGCTGACGAGTTGCAAGTTTTTTCCGTTGACGCCACAGTGGAAGACTTGCCTGTCGATGATAATGAAATCATGAGGTCACCACAGCACTCAGTCCCGGAGAGGAGGAAATCTTGGGCCTAGCCGCGAATCGAACCTGAGCCCGCTGCTTCGCACTGAGATACTTTGGCCACTCAGTTAAGAGGCGGAACTTCTCGTGTACTAACTCAATAGTTCGTGTTCGCGGACACTCGGCGTAGCTGGCCGTTCATGCGAATCTTTTGCTGATAATGTCACTTCATTGTTTTCAGGAGCAGATTTAAGTCTTGGCTCTTGGAGACCGTGACATCACCCTCACCCCCTCGCCATAATTGTAAAAGTGTTTATAGTTTTACAATATTATGTCATCTCCCAAATATCTCAGCTAACATCACGAAAACAAAGTAATTTTAATAACAAAATAATATTAATACTGTCTGAATCCTAGGCGGCTTTTGTACTTTCCTGTAATGGCGAAAGCAATTTATATTGCACGGGGCTGGGTGGGGGAAAGTGTGGGGACAGGAGGAGGAAAGAAAAACTTACCATCGGCAATGCAATGATTAATAAAGTTGGTTGGCGAGTTGTTAAAACACTTTAACTTTAAACTTAACTTTTTGTTTTGTGAAAATATTTTATGATTATAATTTTTCTTGTAGCTCTTGTCCTTGTTTCTATGCTCAACTGTCACAGAAATCACACATAAACTTTCTACATGTTTTAATGAAAAACACATTTGGAATTCATTTTAGATTCCTACAAGCGGTTTTGCTCCATCTCTCACGACATCAGTGTCGACGGGACGTTAAACCTAGTCTTCCTTCCTTCCTCCTTCATGTCTAAGAAAAGTTTCATGAGGACAATACATAACACTATCCTACAGAAGTATACTGATGTCAAATTAAAGCAGCAAACGGAAATTTGGGAAGATTGCGTTTATTTTGCCAACAATATGAACAGGTGATATTTAAGTAGAAACAATGTAAATAATACTTCAATATCAAGTGCATTATGCATAACGGTAGAAAAAGAAACGTTATTCCTTTTTCCCCAACTTCATGGATTTGTACATTTATTCTGACAACTGGTTAATGTGCTCAGTATTTGGTGCAACCACCTCTGGCACCAATATTGGCCTGACAAGGATGGGACATGCTGTGAGTGATGTCATCAATCTGATGTTTAGGCCGCGCGGGGTAGCCGCACGGTCTAACGCGTCTTGCCACTGTCCGCAGAGGTTAGACTCATCCCTCGGGCATGTGCGTGTGTGTTGTCTGTACCGTAAGTTAGTTTAAGTTAGCTTAAGTAGTGTGTAAGCTTAGGGACCGATGACATAAGCAGTTTGGTCCCATAAGATCTTACCCCAAATTTACTAATTTAACTCTGATGTTCAGGCAATAACGCCCATTCTTCCTGCAGAGCTGCTCACAAGTCTTGGAAAGTGTTTGGTGGATCCTGACGTGAAGCAACCTTTATCCCCAGTGCACCTCAGACATGCTGTATGGGATTACAATCGGGAGAGTGAGCAGGACACTCCATGCGTGCAATATCTTTCATTTACAAAAAAAAAAAAAAAAAAAAAAGGTCCACCACCCTTGCTTCCTGAAGTTGAGCATTATCGTCCGTTAATACAAAAGCTCGGATCACAGCACCTCGCAACAATCGCGCATGAAATCCAAAGATCTCGTCACGGTACCTGACAGCAATTCAGTCTTGCTGATTCACTTATACACTCCTGGAAATGGAAAAAAGAACACATTGACACCGATGTGTCAGACCCACCATACTTGCTCCGGACACTGCGAGAGGGCTGTACAAGCAATGATCACACGCACGGCACAGCGGACACACCAGGAACCGCGGTGTTGGCCGTCGAATGGCGCTAGCTGCGCAGCATTTGTGCACCGCCGCCGTCAGTGTCAGCCAGTTTGCCGTGGCATACGGAGCTCCATCGCAGTCTTTAACACTGGTAGCATGCCGCGACAGCGTGGACGTGAACCGTATGTGCAGTTGACGGACCTTGAGCGAGGGCGTATAGTGGGCATGCGGGAGGCCGGGTGGACGTACCGCCGAATTGCTCAACACGTGGGGCGTGAGGTCTCCACAGTACATCGATGTTGTCGCCAGTGGCCCGCGGAAGGTGCACGTGCCCGTCGACCTGGGACCGGACCGCAGCGACGCACGGATGCACGCCAAGACCGTAGGATCCTACGCAGTGCCGTAGGGGACCGCACCGCCACTTCCCAGCAAATTAGGGACACTGTTGATGCTGGGGTATCGGCGAGGACCATTCGCAACCGTCTCCATGAAGCTGGGCTACGGTCCCGCACACCGATAGGCCGTCTTCCTCTCACGCCCCAACATCGTGCAGCCCGCCTCCAGTGGTGTCGCGACAGGCGTGAATGGAGGGACGTATGGAGACGTGTCGTCTTCAGCGATGAGAGTCGCTTCTGCCTTGGTGCCAATGACGGTCGTATGCGTGTTTGGCGCCGTGCAGGTGAGCGCCACAATCAGGACTGCATACGACCGAGGCACACAGGGCCAACACCCGGCATCATGGTGTGGGGAGCGATCTCCTACACTGGCCGTACACCACTGGTGATCGTCGAGGGGACACTGAATAGTGCACGGTACATCCAAACCGTCATCGAACCCATCGTTCTACCATTCCTAGACCGGCAAGGGAACTTGCTGTTCCAACAGGACAATGCACGTCCGCATTGGCTTACAAAACACTCGTTCGACCTATACTTGAGTATTGCTCATCAGTGTGGGATCCGTACCAGATCGGGTTGACGGAGGAGATAGAGAAGATCCAAAGAAGAGCGGCGCGTTTCGTCACAGGGTTATTTGGTAACCGTGATAGCGTTACGGAGATGTTTAATAAACTCAAGTGCCAGACTCTGCAAGAGAGGCGCTCTGCATCGCGGTGTAGCTTGCTCGCCAGGTTTCGAGAGGGTGCGTTTCTGGATGAGGTATCGAGTATATTGCTTCCCCCTACTTATACCTCCCGAGGAGATCACGAATGTAAAATTAGAGAGATTAGAGCGCGCACGGAGGCTTTCAGACAGTCGTTCTTCCCGCGAACCATACGCGACTGGAACAGGAAAGGGAGGTAATGACAGTCGCACGTAAGGTGCCCTCCGCCACACACCGTTGGGTGGCTTGCGGTGTATGAATGTAGATGTAGATGTATCCCGTGCCACCCAACGTGCTCTAGAAGGTGTAACTCAACTACCCTGGCCAGCAAGATCTCCGGATCTGTCCCCCATTGAGCATGTTTGGGACTGGATGAAGCGTCGTCTCACGCGGTCTGCACGTCCAGCACGAACGCTGGTCCAACTGAGGCGCCAGGTGGAAATGGCATGGCAAGCCGTTCCACAGGACTACATCCAGCATCTCTACGATCGTCTCCATGGGAGAATAGCAGCCTGCATTGCTGCGAAAGGTGGATATACACTGTACTAGTGCCGACATTGTGCATGCTCTGTTGCCTGTGTCTATGTGCCTGTGGTTCAGTCAGTGTGATCATGTGATGTATCTGACCCCAGGAATGTGTCAATAAAGTTTCCCCTTCCTGGGACAATGAATTCACGGTGTTCTTATTTCAGTTTCCAGGAGTGTATAATGGCATGAAGAGGTGTTCGAAAAGTCTACATAATCCATGTCCACACCATTAGGGACCTCCTCGATATGGCTCCCTTTCCACCACGTTTGGGCGCCAAAACCGAGTTCCACGTGTCCTTCAGATGCGAATCCTGACATCTGCTGACAATTTCTATGATTTTATCAGGAATTAGGCACATGACGGGGAAATATCTGCTTCTGGCTTTAATTTTGGACACCAGTGTATTTTCTACTATTTGAAAGTTGGGGTTTGAACACTTTTGGAAAAAGCTGCTGGTTTCACAGAAGAATGGCCCATGTGGGTAACTCTGAACAAGTACAGAACTGGATTGATGAGGTCAAAAGACCATTTGCAGAAAGATGAGGTTACTCTACATAATTAACACTTTGTAACGGAGTTCAACAAACTATGGAGATTTAAACCAATGTAGAATGTGTTCTGAACGATGTTCCACTGATGATGCCCACTAGCTTTGAACCGTTGTGATTGTCAGATAATGTGCTTTAGTATCTTATACTGACATCATCGTTATCTTTATTTGCCTTTACATCCTTTTATCGTATACCGATGTAGACTATGCTCTATAAGATGTAACGCTAATCTTTTTAAGTAAGCAATTAATGTATAGATTTTATTATGTAGGTACATGTCTGTATTTTTTGCAACCACCCTTGCTCTATGAGGTCGAGCATTATCATCTGTTAATACTTCCACAGCACCTCGCAACTATTGTGCATGAAATCGCAGAACCTCGTCACGGTAGCTGACAGAAATTCAGTCTTGCTGATTCACCCATACAATTGCATGAAGAGGTGCTTTGATCTGAATAAATAAAATAAACTACTCATTAGAATCCAAATGCGCTACATATCCATCATAAATAGTATTATAGTTACTGTCATGATATCACATTCACTCACTTCACCTGTTCACAAGCAACTTGTAACCTTCGGACACAGTCTAGACCACAAGCTACTCTTCATCACAATCTACAATTAAGAAAGGGCTGTAGACTCTAATAAAATATTATTAGTGCCCTCTTCTCTTACTGCCTTCGCTCGTAAAATGTGGTGCCTCCGCACAGCACGTCATGGGTAGAAGTCGACGGTCCCATACCGACAGGTTCAGTTAATGTTTGTGTAACAGACCATGAGGTATGGTGCACACTACAAGAAAGATCGTGACAGGTTTCAGTCGTCAAAGAGGTGTGGACTCAACGGGAGCCGTGAACATGTGTCATCACTGGTCGCACGTCAGCGGACGTCTGTGTTCACTCACCGATTACGGTGAGCCGGACGACGGAGTTGCGGGTGGGCGATCGGCGGAAGTCGACCCTGCAGCGGTAGGAGCCGGCGTCGGCGACGCGCACGCCCTCGATGGCCAGGTGCGGGCCGGGAGGCCGGTCGCCAGCCAGCCGGAAGAAGGAGCGCCCGCCGAGGCGCCGGTCGTCCGCCCAGTGCGACGGCACGCGCCCGCGTGCGTCCACGCTGCAACACCGCAGCACAGCTGTCACCGTGGCTGCCGCTACTAGGTAACAGGTGTCGTGGCTGGAGGATTTTAGGAAAATAAATAATCTTTATTCAAATAAATATTTTAAACACGTTTCTGTAGTTACATAAATTCCTGATATTCACTTATCTGTCACATATATGAAGAAGAGTGTATGTGTCAGATGTCCTGTATCTCCTCCAAAACGAATTTCAACCATATTTGGCTGAGGTGGCCACATAAATATCATCACTTAGGGATCTGGATCAACACCAATGGAGATACAGGCATAAACGTGATTTTCCAGCCCCTGGCATGTAGGCTGCCCTGAAGGAAAATCAAGTTGTGTGGAAACAGTATCAGCCTGCCAAATAAGTCTACTTTGCAGAACAGATTACTTGTCAGAGTGCCCTGCGTGACAAGTGTGTTGGTGCAGTATACTCGTAGGCCTGCCTTATGGAACAGCTTCGCGTGGCAACCTATACATCAGGGGCAAACAAATTACTTTTTGTACCTCTGCTTTGCCTTCGGTGCATCATTTGGGAGCAGTGTTGGCCTGCTTAATTGAATTATACTGCAGGTACTATATGTGATGATGACCATGGTTGCGGACTCGTTGAGATGGATGGACGAGAAGATGAACATGGAGAGGGACAGGAGGAAATAAATAGAAAGAGGAGGGGACATTACTGAGGTAGGTTGAAGATATAGAGGGATAGATGGTTGATGAGAAAGTAGAAGAGGAAGCAGAGATGGAAGTAGAAGAGAGGAGGTTATGTTTAAAGAGAGGGAAGGGACGAGAGAGAGAGAGAGAGAGAGAGAGAGAGAGAGAGAGAGAGAGAGAGAGAGGGAGGGAGGAGAGTGTGACAGAAAGCGGCATGTGGAGGAAATGGACAGAGAAATGGGCAGGTAGAGATAAAGTAACAGAGAGAGTGGGGAAGAGGAGACAGATAGATGTGGGATGATGTGGTGGACGCAGAGAGGGAGGAAAGGTGGACACACAGAGGGGAGGTGTGGGAGAAGAAGCTAGATTGTACATAATATTTACTATTTTTTATCAATATCGGTTATTTTAACCACAGAGCCCGGTGATTTATTTGTGCACTGTGCTATTGCAACATGTGTGTCACCTTCCTTCCAACTCACAGATTTGTGGGTCATTTCTGGTGCTGTATCGTGCAAGTCAGTAATAAAGTGCTTAAATAAAAAGCAACAACACCTTATCATATGCAGCAGTATGTTGCAGAATTTAAGGGTAATCTAAGTGCAGATGGACATGTCCAAAAATAGGATTGGCTTCACAGCGACCTCAAGCTACACCACACCTGGAGAGTGTATCCATCAACATACATTGTAAATCTTCACAATTATTGCATGTACAGCTTTGTTGGCGATGAATGGACGAACTTGCTGTGAGCTTGGGGAATTAATTTGTGCTGATTTTTGGATGACTTATAAGCAGAAACTGGGAACAGAACGAGCATATATACTAGGAGAACTAGAGTATCTGGTAACGAGACAGGGGAACAGCGATTGAAGGACAATTACGAGCGTCAAATAGTTTCACAACGTCGGCCAAGTTGAGGAGTAACGCCTCCGAGTCTCTTACGTGATAACTCGTAAGGCTTTTTAAATACAACAAGCGTCATTTGCATTTTATAGCTTTTTTGTTCATGTCTACAAATTAATTTCGCAACGTAGTCAGCCTAGCGATAAACATTTCTCCTAACAAGGGAAAAGTTTGAAGATACCGTCACTTCGAAATGGATGAGTTCATTGACGGAGCCACAATCTGACCTCTGTTTGAACTACTTCTTCGTTATCAAAGTGCGGTCCTCGAAGATATTCGTGAAGTTTCGGAAACAGATGAAAGTCGGATTGAGCCAAGTCGGTACTGTGTGATGAATGACTGATGAAAATACACGCAAGGTGTCGTATTCTTGCAGATATCGCAGCGCTCGTATGTGGTCTGGCATTCTCGTGCTTAAGGAGAGGATGATCCTTGTGTGGTCGAACTATTCGAATTTATGCTTTCAGTTTTCTGGGGGTCTCGCACTACTCCGACGTAGCGGCGTTACACGCCGCCATGTTATACACTAGAATTCATTGCCCGTTAATGGCAGAAGGTCGCAACTTGCATCAGCGAAATGGGAAAGTTGACCGAGAAATCTGCATGACATGTAATCCTTAACTAACCCTGAAAACACAATAAAATTTCGGTGGCCTTACTTTTCAGCACGCCCTTGTATGTTCAGTTTCTTGTTGAACTGTATCCCGAAACGATCAATGTATGAGGTCAAGAATTTACAATGATTCATTTTAATTCTTCTCAAAATAGTTACACGACGCAACAGGAAAGCTTTTTTTCCAGGGTCATACTAACCATTAATCCTTGCGCATTATCAAGGATTCTTTAATTTGGCGTCGTATCTGAATTATTTTTTAGGATCTCGCGGTCCATGTTCGGTGAACTGGAACAAGTGCAAGAGTTTGGTCTCGTCAGGTTTTCTGGGTGGACTGTCTTAGCTGTTTCACCCTATATATCTACTAAATTGTGTTCCTTAGCAGCACAGTTGAGAAACTTGAGAAGGAACGGTTTCTTCTGTACATTTCAGCCCGTTCTCGATGTCGAAAGGAAGATTAGCGGTCTTAGTGCATCTGCAGCATAAATGTTACAAAACACAGACGTGTTTGAAAACAATGCTTGGTTTCAAACCAGATTAAAATTTTGAAATGTGTCAGATAGTCATCAAGAAGTGGATGCTAATGTGAGTGTGAGATTATGTGTCCCGCTATAAATATGCCAGACTGAGTTTTGTGAAGTGGAGCACTCATTTTCAGAGTATGAAGGTGTATTTCGCGATAATCATCAGTTATTTATGGTACTGAACTTGAAAATTGTAAATCTTCAGAAGTCAGTGGCGCATAACATAAATTGCATTCCTGGTAATGAGTGTTGCTTATATTCACATAAGTTAACAGAATTATACTATTCGTGTAATCTTATGTCAACGGCAGTGTGAAATAACTCATTGTGTAGTATAGTATTCATGAATAGAAGAATTATCGGAGGGTGTCATTTTTTCCGAGATCAGGCGAACACAATATCGTGTGACATATCTCACAATGATATTCAGTCAGAGGAGGGGTCCGTTACGAATACGTATCAGCTCAGTTACGTTGATTTTATAATTAAAAAATGTGCAGTAAAAAAAATTGGGAGGAAGCGAATTTCCGTGCACTCTGTATTTATTGTCCAGTTGCGGCAGAAAAGATTCACTCAAGTTATGGTTGGCAGTTGGGAGGCTCCCAGTGAAAAGTGAGCTTAGTCTGCTTGCCAAATCGTAAAGTGGCGATTTCCTGGTACAGATCTTCATGTGCGCCCATAGAATCCCCTAAGGCCTCAAGTGCCTGCATGAGAAGTGACAAGAACCTACGCAGCATGGATGTTAACAGGAACACAGCTCTTTTCTTTGCCTTGCAGCGCGGGAATAATCTTACAACGTCCACAAAAATATCAACACGGCCAATATAGTGTATGGCCCCCACTATAAGCACAGTGTGTGCTGTGCCATTCGGTATATAGAGACAGTTTGATCGGGTATCAACCTGATAGCACCGATACACATATTAGCAAGCCATGAAAGAGAAATTTTAGTTCACCTCCATTTTAAGCTTTAGGGTACATGTCGTTACATTGGAAACAAGCACGCTGTCGCTTCTCCGACGGTGTTTGGGCTCGGTGTGCAGTTGAGAATGCGACACAAAGAATTTTGTAGGCATTCACGTCCTGGCTTTCATCTGACTAAGAGGTTTGAGGATCTATGTGTCGCTTATGCAGAAACGCAGATAGCATGTGATGTTAGTCATATATCACAGTCCGTACTCAGAGCATCTCACCTTTAACATTCTTCAATGCGAATTTCTTTGTTCTGAATCTCTTCTTAATTTGAAACAGCGTGCTGGAGAGATGAGGTTCAAAAATGGTTCAAATGGCTCTGAGCACTATGGGACTTAACATCTATGGTCATCAGTCCCCTAGAACTTAGAACTACTTAAACCTAACTAACCTAAGGACAGCACACAACACCCAGCCATCACGAGGCAGAGAAAATCCCTGACCCCGCCGGGAATCGAACCCGGGAACCCGGGTGTGGGAAGCGAGAACGCTACCGCACGGCCACGAGATGCGGGCAGGAGAGATGAGGAACTCATATACTTTATTTCAGTCATTCTAACGAGTGAAATCATAGTCCCACATAATCAGCTTCGGGTTTTCATGCTAGCTTTCTATGTTTCCCTTATTGAAAACTAGCACTATAGTAATACTTCAATTTTAAAATATTTAAAATAATAATTCTAAAATCTGTTTCCGCTTGTGAACCCTTTTTCCTACAACTTCACCAAAGGTTAGGCGATCTTTCTTTGACAAATAAATGTTGGTATAAGTTGTCGTTCCTGTGTGATGTTGATTCCACAGCGTTTGGTGGCTGAATGTTGAGTGGAATGATACATACATAGTATGCACATCTGTTAAAATTTGTTAACTGAAGTGAAGAACGGCTAGCGTTCGCTCGTTTTACATCAGTCCTCTAAATCAGCTACTAATACAAATTAGTTTCTACATTCGCTAACGAAACATCGAGCCATCTGTAATAGATTATTTCAGCAGACTGCAACGTCTGGACACAAATATGCAAACTGTTATATCCGTGGTCTTACAGTCAACAGTTCAAGAATGATAGCAGCTATTTGTACAATCTGGAAACCTTTTTATAAAAAGTCAAGGTAAATGAACCTCTCAGACCTTGTAAAAGTAACCTGCATACGCCAGGGGAAAAATGAGGACTAATGCTGATTGTTATAAATTTCTAGTGCTTTTGCTGTTGTCGAAGATCCTGGTTTTACTGGGCTGCATTACCTGAAAACCAGTAACACCGAAACATCGCAGAAATTTGCTGAGTACTGTTTACAAGAAGTTCAATTTAAGTCAACATGCCATTTTCTGCCACTGTATATTAATAAATCGTACCGAAACGCATTTTTTTATAATTCAGTGTGCTATTGTGTAGAAGTAATACTTATTTTCGTCACAACTGAGCTGATCTCCAAGCTCACCACCACAAATCTTACCTTTAGAACAAAGAATTCAGATCTGACAATCAGAACTAACTTTATCCACAAGATATAAAACTGCGAGTAACTATCACTTTGCAAAATACGTCCGCCGCGACAGTGTCGAATACATATCATACAAATGTGCCATGGCGCCATTGCATTAGTATGCTATTCTGTCTGGCGTTACTGGCTCAGGTGTAGTGTCGCCCCATTGCCAATATCAGAGTTGGTATCTGTGGGCTGCGTCCTTAAAAGGTATTTTCTTGCCGAGATATGTACGGGGTTCGCTAGCCCGAGAGAGAGGCACGAAGTTTGGGGATTGCCGGTAGCGTCGCGACAAGAGATGGTCACGAGGTCCGAATGGCCGAAACCACGAGCTGCGCAGGAATGGTCTGAGCAGAGCGAAGATGCCGTAGTACTTCACCGTGGTTAGCATCGACTACAAGCAGCAGGTCTACATCCCTTCGTTTGGTTGACAACATTCCTCTCGGACGACCGCTCGTGGCCTGGCTGCCCTCTTCTACATGGCTTTCATCGGCACCACTCACAAGGGAACCTCCCCATCGCACCCCCTCAGATTTAGTTATAAATTGACACAGTGGATAGGCCTTGAAAAACTGAACACAGATCAATCGATAAAACAGGAAGAAGTTGTGTGGAACTATGAAAAAATAAGCAAAATATACAAACTGAGTAGTCCATGTGTAAGGTAGGCAACATAAAGGAGAATATTAGCCGATGAGCGCCATGGTCTCGTGGTTAGAGTAAACAACTGCGGAAGGAAAGGTCCTTGGTTCCAGTCCTCCCTCGAGTGAAAATTTTACTTTCTTTATTTTCGCAAAGTTACGATCTGTCCGTTCATTCATTGACGTCTCTGTTCACTGTAATAAGTTTAGTGTCTGTGTTTTGCGACCGCACCGCAAAACCGTGCGATTAGTAGACGAAAGGACGTTCCTCTCCAATAGGAACCGAAAACATTCGATCGCAATGTCATAGGTCAACCGATTCCTCCACAGGAAAACACGTCTGATATATTCTTTACGACACTGGTGACGGCATGTGCGTCACATGACAGGATTATGTTGTCGACCCACCTAACTTGCACGCTTGGCGAATGGGTAAAAAGATTCTTCTACCTTGCCCGATTTAGGTTTTCTTGTGGATGTGATAATCACTCCAAAAAAAGTGATGAAAACATAAGAGTTTGTCACATAAACTGCATCAAATGAATGCAACAGTTTCAGAGTCGCAGAGTTTCCCCTGTGCTCTGTCAAAACATATGTTTTTTTTACGTTTTCAAATGTTTCCGTGCGTAGACCGTCAAATTCTGTATATGTCCAAGCAAATCTGAACATGTCCTGGAATTTTGGAGAGCGAAGTTGATTATGTGTGAGTGCCTGAACTTTGATAATTATCTGAAAATAAAAAATTAAAATTTTCACCCGAGAGAAGATTTGAACCAAGGACCTGTCGTTCCACAGCTGCTCACACTAACCACGGGACCACGGCGCTCGTAAGCCAACGCTCTCCTTGATGTGGCCTACCTTGCGCATGGACTACTCTGTTTGTATATTTTGCTTATTTTTTTCATAGTTCCACACAACTTCTTCCTGTTTTCTCGATTGATCTGTGTTCAGTTTTTCAAGGCCTATCCCTGTGCCAACTTATAACTAAATCTGAGGGGGGTGCGATGGGGAGGTTCCCTTGTCAGTAACCACTGCGACGCACCTTGGATCCAAGGAACTGCTTGCTGATAAAGGGGAGTAACATTCTGTAATCGTCTTCCTGATTTGTTTCATTGTCTACCTGCCCTCCCTATTATTTTCTGGTTTGTACCCGACCATCAGAGTTTCACTCGGTCGGTTTTTTGGTCGTAGATATCGACAGTAGTGTTGTACTAAGACACTGGTTGTCGTTTGAAAATTTGTCCCGCTATTATACGGCCTTTTCTTTCTGGTTTGTACGCGATCACTAATGTTCTAGTTACTCAGCTCTGGTCGTAAATACAGCCGGAAGAATTTTACTAAGGCACTGGTTGCCTTTAAACGAAAGAGGGACCTCGTGGTTAGATTTAGCTGTTAACCGGTTCAATTCTTTTATTGTAATTGCATTTCGCAGTCTTTAGTCATAATCTGAACAACCTGCTCTACTAAGCTGTTCCTTTCCGTGTTTGAAAGAGCCTGTCATTATCGGTGTACTTTAACTGGATCTTGTAGTTCCGTCGAGTGAGTTATTTTGTAATAAGTGTTCACAAGTGATGTTCTAAGATGTTCCTTCAGAGCGGTCTTAATAATTAATTGACAATCAGTTTAACCTTGAAAATTTTAACAGCCAACTGTCACCAGGGCTTTAGTCAAGTGCCAGAAGGGTCAGGGAAGGATCCAGTCGCACCTTGGTTGTCGTCTGAAATTAGGAGGTGGGTTGCTTTGAAGTATATCATTGTCATATTGTTTGCTGTTTGTTTAAGCACAGGTGCGCATCTTAACCCCGAACCTTTGGACATACAGCTTTCCAATTAAAGGTTAAGTCATCTGTTTTGAGTAATTCAATCAATCTTGTCATCAATGGTGCTTATATAGTTTTCATATGTTGCAGAAGGGCATTTAATAAGACAGACTGTGTCCAGCGCGGTAGTAAACACCGCTGTTTCACCCGACAACGGGCGGCCTGCAGGTCCGGCCGTCTTGTAATCATTGTCATATTTCGCAAAACAGCACTTCAGATTTCTTTTGCAAAAGTTAAAAACTTATTCAATTTAAGGTTTAGGGTCAAAACAATTTAGCAAATTTCTTCATTTAAAAGAAAGTTTTATGGTTAAAGCGTTCGACTATCTGTAAAACAGTGTATATATTTTTAAATAAACAGGTTGTGTGAAAAGGAAGTTATATTGGTGGGTCCTCCCTTCCACGTTTTACTTAATTCCAGTAAGTACCACGCATCACAGAATTTAACCTTTACTTAATAATCCTGTTGTTGGCTCCCACTGTTTTCCCACTTACCTTGTACGAAGCACTGGATCCGTCGTTATCGCGTACGAAACTTTTTCTGACCCGAAAATTTAGCTTCAGCGGTACTTAAAATTAAGAAGCGATTTCCGACACAATTGCATTATGGAGATCTATACAGAAGCTGAGCCGCCCGGGGTGGCCGAACGCTTCTAGGCGCTACAGTCGGGAACCGCGCGACCGCTACGTTCGCAGGTTCGAATCCTGCCTCGGGCATGGATGTTTGTGATGTCCTTAGGTTAGTTAGGTTTAACTAGTTCTAAGTTCTAGGGGACTAATGACCTCAGCAGTTGAGTCCCATAGTGCTCAGAGCCATTTGAACCCATTTATACAGAAGGTGAATTTAAGATTCAAACAAAACTACAAAAATCATATTCCAGAACGTACAACTTGTATACGCTTAGCGGTACAAAACTTTGGAAGGATGTTATCTATGTATTTTGCAAATCAACGGTAAAGGAAGGTTTCAAAAATGGTTCAAATGGCTCTGAGCACTATGGGACTTAACTTCTGAGGTCATCAGTCCCCTAGAGCTTAGGACTACTAGTTTGTAGTAACTAACCTAAGGACATCACACACAGCCATGTCCGAGGCAGGATTCGAACCTGCGACCGTAGCGGTCGCGCGGTTCCAGACTGTAGCGCCTAGAACCTCTCGGCCACAAGGCCGGCGAAGGTTTTTAGAGAGAGCTTTCGCTAGACGACATAATAATTTCGTAATAGCTTCCCGGAGAGAGAAATTCCACGGGTTTCAAGAATATTAATTTAACTGTGGCTTTCGCCCAGTTATGTCAAGAGTAGGCATATTTGGACGAGACAGAGATTTTACTGCGACTTTCTATAGTAGCTTCCAGAAGCTTGCTAGTAGTGGGAAGTCTCGTTAAAAGATGTTATTCAAATGATATCAGTAGAAGTGAGCAAGATTTTTGCATGCAGTGAACCACCTTTTAACATTCAGTGGGCAGTTTGTAGCTGTTGCTAGCATATAGCAGTGCATGAGCGCTGTTGCAGCTGAAGTTAAGTTACCCCAGCCGAACGTCTTGTAAACCGCGCTAGCGCTACCTTGAGCAATGCTCTTCAACAGTGCGGACCAGTGAGAGAAGTAGATGCCGCTGTCTATAAACTTTGCATCTAAATCATTTGAAGTGTTTGACAGGGTTCAGTATTCCGTGGCGAAACTTCTTTCCAGCTATATGCTTGCTGTTTATTGTGTTGGTCCTTTGGTGACTTTTAACGCTCCATCTGTGTTCTTGCGGTCAGCGCTAAGGCCCAGCCTGGGCTCTCTTAGTATTAGTGGACTTGTCTTTCAGACCGGTTGTGCCAGTCTTGCAAACAAAAATTTAGTACTTCATGTAAATGAATAAAAATGATATTGACTTTGATGACTAACTGAAAAACATCAGCTGCCGACAGGTGTTGTTGATCTACCTCGATGTGGACAGTCAAAAATGTGCCCCCCGACCGGGACTCGAACCCGGGATCTCCTACGTACATGGCAGACGCTCTATCCATGTGGGCCACCGAGGACACAGATAAATAGCGCGACTGCAGGCAATTATCCCTTGCACGCTTCCCGTGAGACTCACATTCCCAACTGTCCACAATTCTACATATGTACCTTGTAGACATTTGCCCATCCACTCATTACTCGCGCACGCTTTGGCGATTCCCGGAAGAGTTTGGGTCGGGCGCACATTTTCAACTGTCCACATGCGGTATACCAACAACAGCTGACGGCAGCTGAGGTTTTTCAGTCATTTATTCCAGGGAAAAGCTGCACGGTCATCAAAAGTATTCTGTTCATGCGAGAACAGTTACTGTCTTCACATATATAGTTAAAAGGCTACCCAGCCATTGGCATTCGTCTGTGCGAATGCGCACAGGTTGCCCAAACTCTTACTGGAATCGCCAAAGCGTGCGCGAGTAATGAGTGGATGGGCAAATGTCTATAAGGTACATCACATATGTAGAATTGTGGACAGTTGGAAATGTGAGTCTCACGGGAAGCGTGCACGGGATAAGTCCCTGCAGTCGCGCTATTCATCTGTGTCCTCGGTGGCTCAGATGTATAGAACGTCTGCCATGTAAGCAGGAGATCCCAGGTTCGAGTCCCGGTCGGGGCGCACATTTTCAGCTGTCCACATCGAGGTATATCAACAACACCTGTCGGCATCTGAGGTTTTTCAGTTAGTCATCATTTAATCCAGGGAAAAGCTGCACGGTCATCAACAGTATTCTGATCTTTCGAGAACAGTTACTGTCTTCACATATATGATATTGACTATATTTAGCTCTGTTATGTCATCTGGCTCTAAGAATTTTTCTTGTCCTTTCTTATATTGCAAAAAGTGGTACTGTAGAAAAGGATACAGTTAATCCATAACTCTAGTCTCCAGATTGTAAGATTCCACTACTTGATGCCACATTATATTGCGCGTGTCATTTTATTGTGTTTGTAGTAATAGTCTTGAGTGTGTCTTACAACAGTTAATTTGCGTTCGTGTGCCGCGTTCTTGTGGAATGTAATGGGTTCTACCGCCCGGTACGAACTGCCTGCAAAAACAAAAAGATTCTCCTAATATTTTGTAAAAGTTTCGCCACCAAATTTTTTATTACAATTGCCGTGCATATGAAAGTGTCCCCCTTCAGATTTCTTATTACAGAACCGAGCGAGGTGGCGCAATGGTTAGCATACTGGACTCGCATTCGGGAGGACGACGGTTCAATCCCGTCTACGGCCATCCTGATTTAGGTTTTCCGTGATTTCCCTAAATCGTTTCAGGCAAACGCCGCGATGGTTCCTTTGAACAGGCACGGCCGATTTCCTTCACCATCCTTCCCTCACCCGAGCTTGGGCTCCGTCTCTAATGACCTCGTTGTCGACGGGACGTTAAACACTAATCTCCTCCTCCTCTTATTACAGGTATTGTGTACGTCTTTTTCTTAAATCATTCCTTATTAAATTAGTTTAAATGTCACTGGAAGTGCCCAGTTGAGGTTCAGTTGGATGTTACTTTGAGGTTGTGTACAGAATTGCACGCACTACTAAAAGTTTTGAAGAGCTATTCGATTTCATTCAATGCCTATATCTTTACGATTACGTAATTTTTCGCTCAAATGCTCATCAATGTAAAGAATATTCGGTAAATTTCCTCGTACATACATCTCTGCCTTGCAGTGATCTTAATTTAAAAATTTGTTATTATATATCTGGAATTTTGTAATGATAATAAACTGTAATTCAAAAGTGCATTAAAGAATGATATTCACTCCCCATTTGCCCAGGCTTTCCTTCTATTTCCTTGTAGCCAGAGAGTGATTTGCTATGGGGTAGGGCTTGTCATCCAACTTCTTTCGTTACCTATTTGTTAC
This sequence comes from Schistocerca nitens, assembly GCF_023898315.1. Lineage (NCBI taxonomy): Eukaryota > Metazoa > Arthropoda > Insecta > Orthoptera > Acrididae > Schistocerca > Schistocerca nitens. Next base: position 1,033,166,320 of record NC_064614.1, read on the forward strand.
TGATAGCAATTTTAGTAAAAGTGTTTTGCTCCTTTTCTTGTCAGAATCCTCTAGTATCTTAATTTGCAGGCGCTCTTGGAGGCAATATAGAATTTCGATCAGTGGTGGGGATTGGCTGTTTGAAGAAGGAACTGCTACAATATGAACTACGCGTTAGGGGACGCCCGCCCGCTATCCGCGCGATATAAAGTGCTGCTTCCCGAGCGGGATAGCATGCCGGTCCCCGACACGAATCCGCCCGGCGGACTAGTGTCGAGGTCCGGCGTCCCGGGCTGCCTTTTGATGGTTTTTCAGGTGGTTTTCCATATGCCTCGGTGAATGCGGGCTGGTATCCCTTATTCCGCCTCAGTTACGCTATGTTGGTAATTGTTGCAGAAACACTCTCTCGAGGGAGGGGGGGGGGGGGCGGGCGTTGTCCACTGGGGGCCGAACTCCACAATAATCCTGGATTCGGTGCGGGGTGGCGGTGTGGTGGGTGGGCTACTGTGGCCTGTTGTGGGGTTGTGAACCGCTGAGGTCTACGACTGGACGAAACGTCCCCGTCGTTTCGAGATCCCTGGCTTGATACACAATACACACGCGTTTGGTGTCTGGTGGAGGGAGGCGAGGAAGCGGAATTGGGCACACGTCTCCGAGGCGCAGCCGCACTTTCGTGTGACTGGGAAACGGTTTGTTTCAGAGAGTGGTGCCCTCGAGCGCTTTCTCTGTCTGATATTGAGAATAATATCGCCTTCTTAGGAGATAGTTGCCACTCCCGTCCACCCATAATATATCGATTGCAGTGTCAAATGACCCATTCGTTCAACCGTTTTGTGCTGTCTAGAGCGGGTAGCTACAGAGCTGCAAGCAGCGGCTAAGGTTAATGAATTAAAGTAATCTTGCTGTTGCACGTAAAATTCATTACCTTAGAATGGTTCGGGAAGTTAGGTAACAGTACACAGGACGGTACACCGTTGTTATAAAATTCAGAAGATTCCTCTAGTGCAGGAAGATAAAGTGCAGATTTTGAGTTATGTCAGTTTGCAAAGTTACCTAACATTCTTTTGAGTATATAGAAAGACTTGGAATACTTTACTATTGATACAGTGTACCAATTGGTGACATTTTTGTGATTTTGTGGTATTCAGAGGCAGGCTTATGTGTTTAGAGTTCCGTGGGTGATAGTATTTCAAATTTTATACCCACTGTCTGAGTTCGTTGGGAGATAGGGTTAGTGTTGTGCTATCAGACACGGGTAGTCTGGTGCAGTTGTGCAACAGGGTTCTGAGGGAGAAGTTGTCCCCTAGGAGCAAGAATATCAGGGAGAGCCTTTAACGGAATATATGAGAGGTTCTGACCGTCACCCTTGCCTGTCAGAGTTGGAAGTAGTGACCAGTATATCACAGAAGCTTTCTTGTTCTGGTCGTAGAGAAACCATCCACCTCTAGCGGTTGATATCGTTTGGTCAGCGGTGTATAAGGAATTACGTAAGCCGACATTTGGCCATGCTGTGAAGAAACTTGTTATTCTGAGTAACGATTCTGCTCCCAAGGACGTTCCCTTTTGCGATGTCAGCCGCGTTAAGAGATGTTATCACTGTGGACAACCCAGTCACATTGCTCGCGACTGTCAAATTCGACGGAAGACACAGTCGGACCGATGCCGCTTCAATAACTGTAGGCGGTTTCTATGTCTTTAATTTTCGAGGGCCCGTAATAAGGTTGGTGGAATTACTAGTAATTCTTTACCCTTTGTGTGTGCTAGTCTGTCATTAACCAGTATGTGCATTATTAGACTCAGGCAATACGTACCTTAGCTACCGAACAAGTTGTAAATTTCCTGAATTACAATCCGTCATGCATACTTGAATTGCTGTTAAAAGTCAACAGTTAGTTCCAACAGGGTCGTCGCAGGCGTTTCCTAGGATTGAAGGTTTTCTGGCGCTTGGAAGTGTTAGTATTGAAAGGTTTGACTACTGATTTTTGTTAGGCTGCGAATCGTGAAAAACGCTCGGTTAGTCTCGATTATTCTCATGGGATTTTCTATTTAAAATATTGTCCTTCGATAAAGTCCCATTTGTGTCGACACGGTGATTTTTCCGGTTTTTGCTATATATCAGGGGGTCCTGCTGGCTTTGATGTGGACAGCTTGTTCGAAAGAAGCTCAAGAGTTACTCTGGTTGTTGCAACACTTTTCGGGTGTTTTGGTGTATAAAATAGGTGTCACCAATAAAACAGTGTTTTATCCACTTGACGTATAAAGCACCAGTCAGACAATCATCTTGCAGGCTGTCACCCCCCGAAAATGAAAGTGTTCATGGAGATAATCTTGAACATGATGAATGAGGGCGTCATCTTCCCTTCTACTTCCCCTTATGGCTACTTACATTTTTGGTCGCAAAAATAATGTAAACGTGTACAGTCCAGTGGTTCATTAAAGGGTTTTGAATTTTACGGCATTTTTCGAGTTAGTACCCTCGCTTGACTTACGTTATTCTTTTACTTGGCTCGCTGGAACTCGGAATTTTTACCGTGCGGGCCTGCATCAAGATTACCAGATCCCCCTTGCAGAAGAATTCAAGGCGCCCATGGCACTTGCCACGGATTGGAACTTCCGTGCGCTCAACAAAGTGCCTTTCGGGTTATCAACCGTAGCAGCCACTGTATCTAGGCTTCTCTATTCAGTGTTGGGTAATATTAAGTACAAATGGTGTATAATTACGTGGACGATGTCTTTATCTACAGTAAGTCTTCGTTCACGCTCAGGGAAGCGGGACTTACAGTGAATACTTCCGAGGTTAACGGAAGAAATTACCGTTTTCTGGCATTCAGTTTCAGTGAACCGGGTAAGGGTTAATCACTCATGAACTCGGGCTAAACGTAATTTCCGACCACATAAGACCAAGAGAGGAATATTCCGATTCATGGGCATGATAAACATGTCATAAGTTCTAGTTTCGCGGAACCTGTCGCTTCTTTGAATTTGTACATCGAAAGGGAGAACCTTTTAAATGGACTGAGAGCCAGCAAGCAACTTTTGATGGCCTGAAGACCGCGTTAAGTAACGCTGTTGACTGTCTCAAATTTTGACCACCCTTTTATTGTCCGGACTGATGCGTCAAACTCTGGGGTTCCAGCCAAATTCTTACATTAAAGCATCAGAGAACGTCGACCCATTGCCTAAGCCTCGATACCGTTAACTCCACCTATCACCTTAAGGCATTCTCAGTGTTGTTCTACCTCATTAGTCGTGAATTTACCCTCGCAATGCACAACTTAGCCCTCGCGTGGGTAGTGTCCTCACAAAGCCGGGCGTATCGTCCATTGGGCAGTCCGAAACTCGGCGTTGAAAGTTCTCCATCAAGTACATTAGAGGATGAGAGAGGGTTGTGGCAGACGCCCTTAGTCGCAGAAGAGTCTTCTTCTGAGCGACCCAGGCGGGGGAGTGGGTGTTCGTGCAGTACTACCGATCTGCCGACCCTGTTGGGTGACTTGGGGGAACAGCAGGAGCAGGATCCAGAGATCGGGTTTGTGAAAGGTCACCTAAAATCTGGTGAACATATACCATTTTATCAACCGAGGAACGGTATCAACAGGACGAACACTTAAACATTTTCTTGCCAAGGGCGCTGGTCACAACTGTGTTCCAATACTATCAAGAGTCGATTTTAGGGGGCACTTACGTATTTATAAGACAATACATGAGATCACGGATTCATTAATATCACTGCCTCTGTGTAACCATGTGTGGAAAATCGTGGGTCAGTACCGGTACTGTAAGATTGCTAAGCCTAATTCTGACAAAGGGGCTTGCTCCAGTCCACCTGACCCAAGCGGCAAATGGAGCGTATATTCATTGCTCATACACGACCACTGCCTCGCACTCAAGCAGGTCACAGATACATCTTTGTGGCTGTCGATCCCTTCCCCATTTGTGTGGTTACTGCCCAGTAAAGGGGCGACAATGTGTGGCAGTATTAAGAACGTGGGTAACATTTTTTTACTGTTTGTTCCTCCCGATGTTCTGGTGAGCGATAATGCGCCAGCATTTACTTCCAGGGAGTGCCGAAATTATTGTTTTCAACAAGGAAGTAAGCATGTTAACGACAGCACCCTATTTTGCGGAAAGATGTAACAAAATCTCAGGGTGGTACCGACTGTATATCACATGGAAGCCCAGGCTAAGATGGATAGCTCCTTGTCATTGATTACTTTGGAGTTCAGTTCTGCAAAACAGGAAACTCATCGAGCGTCTACGGTGACTCTCCCCTATCCTTTGAACTTCACTTTAATCAACCTATTATCACTTTCATATTTGTTGCTGAAAGAAGTGTCTCCATAGTCTGTCAAAGATAACTGGAACAGGGCAAGGGATAACATAGAAAGGAGCCATGAAAATCAGGACTGTCAACAATGGTTGGTTGCCTGTGAAGATGAAGGTGGGAGACACAGTTTCCATTAGAAACTTTGAGGGTCGTGACGTTGGAAGCAAGGCAATGAGCAAGCAGGTACCTTGCCTTACATGTTAAATGCGCGTCTTAGAGGTGCCAACCCTTGTCACTCTACGTTCGGGGGGTGGAGACAGGTCTTTGCCAAAGGATGAAACTCAGCCAAGTGAAAGTAAGCGTTAATGACTAGTTTTGGTATTGTGCATTTTGTAAACATTACGCTAGGGGTCGAGCTTAAGGTGCGCAAGCTGAGTCGTGTCGCGAATGAACCTAGTTCGTTAGTGTCTGATGAGTCCTTATCTTTGCGTAGAGGGCGTTCGTGGGTGGCTCCTAAAAGATCACTGGCGAGCTCGCTCTCTTAGGAAGTCCGCCAACGAGACAAGTGCTTCTACGCTGGAAGGCTCGTGGGGAGTGCGGAGCACTTGACGGTCTGCAGTCGCCGGCTGTGCTTTCGGAGGTGTGCTTGTGGGCCGCGTTCCGCCGTAGTTCGTGGCTTCTCCATCGCGGCCGAAGGACTGCTGCTTTAAACCGCTGTCTGCGCCACAGCGATACTACTGTACGTGCGGCCTTGGGGCTTGAAGCTGCAAGTTAACGTAGTCCTCCCGAATGCTAGTCCGCTATGCTAACCACTGCGCCACCTCGCTCCGTTTGTGTTAAGTGTAAAATGTAGGCTGTCTGTCGTAGAACTGTTTATAGACGACGTTCAAGATTGTCTGTGGCAAAAGTGTATGAACTGACACTCATCAGTTTCCGAGTTGACGAACGCTCTGCAGTTCTGTTCGTATGCCTATTTAGGTACAGTCTAAATGGGGGACAATGAAACGAGTTTGTTTCTGAAAACTAATGCCTCAGAATTTTTATGAGAAAACTCTTACCGCTTTTCAAATAAAACAAAAGTTTTTAACATTCTTGCACAAAGCAACAATTCACAGCCTGCCACGTCAAGGGCAACGAGTTCCTGTCGCAACATACTATGCCAGAGCAGTTTTATACGCCATCTCGCTGCACTCCGTCGGTGTCGTGCACTCACAAGGGGAGGCCACCAATTGTGAAATTCAGATTCGATTCATACTGCGCATAATAAAAGCTCATGGCCAGAGGTGTAATGTGGCAAAGCACCAAGATGCACTTCTCAGCCGTTGTCGAGAAAGCGACAGTTAAAATAAACCGTTGAGGTGAAATACTCTCTACGATTTGTAAGTGCCTACAGCGTCGTGGCGCAGCGGTAAGCGCTCGGGTTCGTAATCCGAAGGTCGCCGGATCGAATCTCGCGCCATGCAACTTTTTTTTAGTATTTGAATTCCCGGCAATCAGTTGCAACAATTATGCATATAATAAGTTGTTGAAACTTGTTTGTCGTGGAAAAACTGGCGACTTCGAACATGATTATGTTTTCTGCAAACAAAGTTGTATTTCACAAATGTTATTAATTGTCTTCATAATGTTTACACGTGTACTTAACGGAAGACGTAGAAACGATATTCCGAAACGAATACGTATAGTGTAAGTCAAACGTTCGAATTAGAGACCCCATGATATATATATTTGAATTACAAAAAACAAATACTAAAAAAAATTGCATGGCGCGAGATTTGATCCGGCGACGTTTAACTTACGAACCCAAGCACTTACCGCTGCGCCACGACGCTATAGGAAGTCATACAGCGTAGAGAGTATTTCACCGCAACGGTTTCTATTAACTGTCGATTTTCTCGACAACGGCTGAGAAGTGCATCTTGGTGTTTTGCCACATTACACCTCTGGCCATGAGCTTTTATTATGCGCAGTATGAATCGAATCTGAATTTCACAATTGGCGGCCTCCCCTTGTCAGCTAGTGAAGACTCTGCGTCAGTCTCGGTTTAATGCAGGGCCAAGCAGCTGCAGCCTCACTGAGCAGTTTCATCAGTTAGGTGACGCCGATGGTCTACAAGATTCCAGTAAAGCCGGATGGTTTCGGTCTTCAAACTGGATCAGCAAGCTCGAGTCCACCCATTGAACGCCATCGCCTGACGCTCCATCCAGACTCAGACAGTCCTACTTTCGACTCTGGTCATTGGACTGCATTAAAGACAAGTAACATCTATCCACAGGACATATGGCCTGTAACTGAAAAAGTCTCATGATGATTTCTCCATTAGCAAAAGATACCCGAATATTCAGATCTCCGGGAGAGGACACCAAGGGGGAGGTGACCAGAACAAAAATATCGAATAATTAGCGAAAGGACAACGTTCTGCGAATCGGGGCGTAGAATGTCAGAGGCTTGAACGTGGTATAAAAACTAAAAAAAAAAAAAAAAAAAAAACAACTGAAAAGAGAAATACATGGGGTCAAGCTAGATGCAACACGGGTCATTGAAGCGTTATCGAAAGAAGATAAGCATATCTGGTCAGTTGAGATGTTCCAAGCCCATATCCTCCTCTAAGCCTTTCTTCTACTCTTCCCCTACAACAGCATTCCAGTCCCCATGATTACAAAATTTTCATTTCCCTTTACGTACTGCATTACCCTCTCAATATACTCATATAATTTCTCTATCTCTTCATCTTCAGGTTGTATACATGAGCTTTCAAAAAATGGTTCAAATGGCTCTGAGCACTATGGGACTCAACTGCTGAGGTCATTAGTCCCCTAGAACTTAGAACTAGTTAAACCTAACTAACCTAAGGACATCACAAACATCCATGCCCGAGGCAGGATTCGAACCTGCGACCGTAGCGGTCTCGCGGTTCCAGACTGCAGCGCCTTTAACCGCACGGCCACTTCGGCCGGCCATGAGCTTTCGTTGACGGTGTTGGTTTCCTGTCTATCCTGATAATAACGACCCTATCACTAAACGTTTCGCAGGAACACACTCTCTGCCGGAGCTGCCTATTCATGGTAAAGCAACTAATGCTTGAGTTTGAGGGGTGCAGGGAGTTGCGCGCAGGATGTGTCGCTTGTCTTGTGAAATGGTGTCGAATCGGCCCTAGCGGTGCTTATGTTCCTTCTGTGAATAATCTTTCTAGTAATTTTGGTGTAACTTGTTTTGGGAGTCCCACTTTCCGTTCGCACCTTGGATAAACGAGGGGAAGGATTTGCTTTCTATATTCTGAAGGGGGTGAAGCTGCAGAATCGGCAAAATCGGCTGAAGTGTGGTGACAGCTCCTACAGGGAATGGCACATTTACGATTGAATATATCGTTTAAATTGTGGTCGTGTATCTGTCTGTGAGGAAGAGCGTACCGATAGGCCACCTACGTCACCAAGGGACATGAGCATCGAGAGAACTGAGTGAATATTGCGCACGAACGTAAATTAACCACGATTCAGCATTTTCAATCGATGTATCCCTATACTAACAGAATGTCTGTGGTCGTTTGGGTACTGCATCAGCTGCCAAGCATACACAAACAAGGACGGTAATGTTTTCTCATATGAAACAAGAAAATATTTTGTATCGTAATCCGGTATCAAACATCATGGACTATCTTCAGGAATCGTCAATGGTACGAAGTAAGTAGTCAGTAATTATTTCCGCGGTAAAGTAGCGTTTTTCCATGAACAGGTATTTTCGGAAGAGTCGAAAGCATATTAAGGCGTCTTGAAGCGGAGGAAGAAATCTTACTATGTCGCATGCCAGCCCTTGATAAGACGTACGATTCAAAGAGTAAGCGGCAGAGCATGGTATGGTAACGTTTATCTTTACTTGTAGCAAAAAGTTGAAGAGCCAAGCTTCTTAAGGACAGTAGACTGAGAGTGATTCGAGTGCACTGCGAATTCATCATTCTCCTAAGGTTCAAACAGTGAATAATTGCATCTACTGTGAGACAGTGCTTGATATGAAACAAAAATCGAAATGAAGAGGAGCGAGAAGCGTTTCAAAGTTCTCCAGTTCCTTCAAAATGTTGTTTGGCATTTGCCGTATCAACCGCCGTAAGGACTTGACCTGCTAGTGAACTTTCACCTGCGTGGAAGCAAGTATCGTCGGATGAAGGGGTTGTGCAGGCACTACAAGAGTGAATGCGACGGGGACCACAAAGTTTCTTCCAGGACAGAAGTAGGAAGTTTGTCAAGAGATGTATCAAAGGCAGAGAAGTTGAGGTAAATTATGAAAAGAAATGACGAGCATAGATAAGACATGTTACTCAGAAAGCTATCTTTACCGACTTGCAGTGATAAAATTGGTTCAGCTTGTTACGCACCAAGAAAGATTCATGAACCACAAGTGGAAGTTGATTTTGCATTGAAACATGAGACGAGAAGGAGGCGAAACAGGAGCAATTTGTCACACTTAAAGATTTTAATTTTTGAGCAATGTTTATAGTTTCCATTTCCACTAAGAGCCTGTTTCTTCCTTTCTTTCGCTTACGCCATAGTCCCATAGTGATCGCAGGGTCGCCGTGGTTACAACGGATTTGGCAATGTTAATCATAGGGGTGGCCCGATGCCCTTCCTGCCACCACTCCGTACCCCCAGGGATGGAATCAGTGTACCCCAGCTGTCTGAATCAGGTGTAAATCGTCAAATGGTGCGAACGTGTTTCAAATGTCTGCGGAACGTGAGGACCAGCCCGGTATTCACCTAGCGGGATGTGGAAAACTGCCTAAAAACCCCATCCAGGCTGACCGCCACAGCGGCCCTCGTCGTTAATCCGCCGGGCGGATTCGATCCGGGGCCACTATGAGCCTGTCTTGTTATGTATATCTTTTGCTATAACTTCCCATAAACCACACCGAATTTACTAAATGGCTCTGAGCACTATGGGACTAAACATCTGTGGTCATCAGTCCCCTAGAACTTAGAACTACTTAAACCTAACTAACCTAAGGACATCACACACATCCATGCCCGAGGCAGGATTCGAGCCTGCGACCGCAGCAGTCGCGCGGTTCCGGACTGAGCGCCTAGAACCGCACGGCCACACAGGCCGGCAATGAATTTACTAAAGTGCTAATATGTATTTAAGATCGTTTTAGACACTATCTAGTATTTAAGTAGACGTTTTATCTTAATCTAATCACTTCGGAGTGCACATTCACCTTTGACATGTATTTGAGCTATTTCGTCCTGGAAAAAATATTTCGTGTGCCTGCTTCTTATATTCTATACGGTGTATCGGTATTTCCTTAGCTTTAGTGTTAGGAGATGGTTCAAGACCACTAAACAATAATATTCATTCAGTTCTTCAGTCATTCAGATTTTTCATTCCTTATAGTTTTTATTGTCTTTCTTACTTCCTGCGTTATCGCTGTTTTCCGAGAATTAATCGTAATTTTTCATTTGAATTTTTAGCTAATTATTCCGGATTTCTCGTAGCAGCTGAATCTGAATTAACTGCTGTATCCATTTTTCGGAAGTTACTTCTGAGCCGTGGCTCATATTTTACTTCGGTTTGGTCTTGTCTGGCGCGACTGGCTCGAGTTTGCTATCGATTCACTATTTGTTCATTGAGCATCTTTGGTCGACGTCTGGCTGGGAGGAAGTGCTGGCGGCGTGGAGTGTCTGTGGGTGGGAAGACAGTTGGTCTGAGACAGGGTGTTGGACGGCTAGAGCCGAGCTGTTTGTGACATCGGATTCCTAAGCGAGAGCTGAATTGGGCTGTTTGAGCCAAGTTGGTCTGCGAAAGCCGCATCCGTCGGACACAGGAAATTGGCTGCGAGACGAGTGGTGTGTGGGTGGTGTCGGTCGGTTGGTGGGGACTGCCTTCGTCGCGTCCGCCTACTAGTGTGGGCCTCTGGCTGCTGAAAGGGGGAACTTGGTGGCCGTCTCATCGTTGTTTAGTGACACCGCAGTCTATCGGGTTGTCTGGACTGCCACTTCACGTTGCTTCTCCAGGGGCCGATCTGTCGGACACGCCTTCCAACTGTTTGTTTAAAAATTACCACTTCAAGGCACCTCTGGCATCCAGGCACCTCCGATACCTCATTCAAGATGAATATTAAGTGTGGCTTCGTTTTACGACAGTAGTCTGAAAAGAGTAACCTTGTAGTGATATTTCTCCAAACTGTGGCCTTAAGATTTACACTGCAAATTTGGCCTGAACTTTTGCGTAGCTGACCCTTTTCTTCTTCTTATTATTATTAGCATGATGTACTTCCCCAAACTGTGGCCTTACGATTTAAATTTCAAATTCCACCAGAACAATTGCATAGCTGGCCCTTTTATTTTAATTATTAAAAGCATTTGGATTGCAGTATCTATTTCTTTTATTTTAAGTTAAATTTTAACTTGTTAATAAATTGTTATTTGCATGAAATAACAACTGGTTGATCTGAGGGTCCGACCCTTCGCCTTTCCCTTAACTCCTTCCCATTTTCTTTAACTCACGATTGTCAGTTCAACTTCTATCCGTAATTTCGCTGTTGGAAGCATTTAGTGAAAGGTCTTACTACAAGCCTTAGGACAGTTAACAAAATATACCTGACAAATATGGTATGCCTAAGTATTGATTTATTTCAACATCAACTTTTAGAACGCAATGGCAGCTTGGAAACAGACAATGATGAGTCAAAACATTATAAGCTCAGACTTAAAAGCATGTTGGTCCACATCTGGAGCGCAATACAGCAGTGAATCTGTGTTACATGGATTAGACAGGTACTTCTTATGTATCCAGAGGTTTGTGGCACCATATGCCAATGCACAGGTTACACACCTCCTGTAAATTACGGACATTTCGCTTTTGGCCTTGGAGTTGGCACCCGACAGCGTCCCAGCTGGATTTCAGCGTATTCAGATAAGCTGAACTTGATGGCCAAGACCACTGCAGCACGATTCAGGCCTTGCGACAATGACGTCTTCCTTCTGGAAGATGCCACCGCGGTAGGGGAAGACATCAAGCGTAACGGGTCACGGGTGGTCCCCGATAATGTTCTCGTAATCCACAGCTGCAATGGTCCCTACGATTAATACCCCAGATCCTATTGAAGCCCTGGTGAATATCCTCCACAATATACCGCTCTCACCGGCCTGCGTCCGTGGCGCATTGAATGTTTCGTGGCGCCGTTTGTTAGGATGACTGCCACCGACCTGGTTTAACAATAAACTGGATTCATCCGACCAGACGACGCGATTCCATTAATCCGCGGTCCAATAGCGATGATCCCGTGCCACAGCATAACTGAAGATGTTGTTGGGAGAACATGGGAAGGCCGGCCGGTGTGGCAGAGATGTTCTAGGCGCTTCAGTCAGGAACTGCGCTGCTGCTACAGTCGCAGGTTCGAATCCTGCCTCGGGCTTGGATGTATGTGATGTCCTTAGGTTAGTTAGGTTTAAGCAGTTCTAAGTTCTAGGGGACTGATGACCTCAGATATTAAGTCCCATAGTGCTTAGAGCCATTTTTTGAACATGGGAAGGTTCTTTGCTGCTGATCACAGTGTTCGACACTGTGCGCTGAACTGTGTGCTTCAAAGCAGTTGTGGCTGTTCCAGCACTGTTTTCTGTCATCAGATCTGCCACAGATCGCCACCTATCCTGCTTTAGAGGGCGGGAAGCCTCCAATCCATATGTTCTGTGATGAGATACGGACATCCAACTTCTTCGCACCTACTAGTGGTTTCAGCATCCTTAACCACTTTCCATAGACGGTCACGACAGTAGGACGCGAAATCCAGTAAGCTTCACCGTTTACGAGATGCTCGCTCACAGGCACGGGGCCACAACAATCTGGCTTTCGTCAGGCAGTAGATTTGAGCATTTGTGCCTCTTATTGTCTCTAGAATGATTTCCAATTCGTCTCTGCTCCGGTCATATACTCTTACCTCGTCACGTGGCCTCAGCGCCTAAATGCAGCATATAACATCGCGGTAGACAGTGCTCATAATGTTGTGGCTCATCAGTGTATTGTTTTATTAGTCGTCATGGTCGTCGTCGTCAGAAAAACTTCTGTAACCTGACAACAAGCAACTTTGTCAGCAGGCCGAACTATCATTATATCGTCAGTTTCGTCTTGGAGATATAGCTCAGAAAACCTCGCTACCGTTCGGTAACAAATTCGATACTCTGATGCTTTATGAATTTTTAATCCTTGTTTCTTTACGTCTTCAATGGAGCAAGCATGGTGTCTGCAGCAGTCTGTCCTCGATTTGTCATTTTTTATGATTTCTCAAGCGTTTTACCTGAAATATTCTGCGGCAGTTTATCCTCGATTTGTCTTTTTCTATTTCTCATGCGTTTTATCCAAAAAAAAAAAAAAACTACCAACCGAACCTGCTGGTGTAGGCTGACACGTCTGACAAGCATTCCAAACATTTTTGGGGCAACCCAGCTGGACAAACATACCTTAATCCTAATTTCATGCCCGCATCTCGTGGTCGTGCGGTAGCGTTCTCGCTTCCCACGCCCTGGTTCCCGGGTTCGATTCCCGGCGGGGTCAGGGATTTTCTCTGCCTCGTGATGGCTGGGTGTTGTGTGCTGTCCTTAGGTTAGTTAGGTTTAAGTAGTTCTAAGTTCTAGGGGACTGATGACCATAGCTGTTAAGTCCCATAGTGCTCAGAGCCATTTGAACCATTTGAACCTAATTTCAATTGTCATACAAAATTACACTGAAGAATTTCTATAAAGTAACCGGAAATAGTTGGGCTAGACTTGATTGAACAATGGATAAATGAAAGTTGATTATACCGATAAAAGAACAGCAAAAAACCCAGGAACACGAAACTAGTTCAGGAGACGTTCGTGCTTGCGCTGGAAACTAGAAACTACGCGCACCCCACTCAGACAGTTGTCATCGTACTCAAGGTTGGGTGTACACCGCTAGGCAGCAACAGCAGCAGCTGAGAACTGAGACAACCAACCCGTGAGACAACTTTGCCCAGTCCCCCCTAACGTGCGTCGCGATGCTCCAAGTGTGTCTGCCATTTTGCCACTAGTATTGTGGACGCCAGAAGTCTGTACCTGTAGATGGGGGAGGCGTTGTCGTCCTTGAACCAGATGACGAGTGCCACTTGGTCGTCGGCGTCGGGCGGCTCCAGCGAGCAGGGCAGGCGCGCCACCTCGGCCAGCACCACCGTCGCCTCCTCCACTGGCACTGCAACACAGCAAACACACACACATCTAAGAAAAGGATGCCTCCTGCTCATCTTAGCTTAGCCGTAGTAGCTGTGTAACTGACAAGGAGATTCGGAGAATGTGGTGTTACTAGAGGATTCTCTGTTGGATGTAAACACCGTGTACTGACACGTGACGAAGTAGCCTCCCGATTATTAACACGAAGTATAGTTCATAAAGGCCTTCACAGTAGCCCTCCGGATCGTCTACTGCAAATCTAAACATGGTTCATGCCCAGAAATGTGTTTCCCATTACTGTGGTTGTAAACTGCATGTATCATACACTGTACACCCACATTTATATAACCACCTGTCTGAAGCCTGAATAACCACGTTTTGCAGTGCAGACCGCAGCAATACGTCCAGGAAGAGAGTCAGTGAGGCTCTGGAAGATACCAACATTGTGGAAACACGCCGACTCGTGCCGCGGCCTGCTCCTCTACGTTTGTACGTTGAGGATCCATGGCGCGAACACGCCTATCGAGGTGGTTCCACAGATTTTCGATTGGTTTTAAATCCGGGGTGTATTGTGACCACAGGAGGAACGTAAACTCATACTGGTGCCCTTCAACAAAGCACGTGTATTGAAAGCTGTGTGACTCGTTGCATTGTCCTGCTGGTAAACGCCATCGTGTCCAGAAAAAAAGAACTGGATGTGGAGGTGGATATGGTCCCCATTGGGCCTTCCACATCGAGGCGATAACCCAGGGAAAGGCAGGAAAACTTTCTCGAGACCTTAATGCTCCCTGCTTGAGCCTGTACCTTACCGGTGATCTAACGGCCATCTGTGAAACGGAGCACAAAATGTGATTCATATGAAAAGACCTCCTGCTGCCAATCAGTGGGCATCCACTTGCGATATTGGCGTGCAAATTCCAGCCTTCATCGCCAATGAACAGCAGTCGTCACGGATGTGTGTCCCAGTCACCTGCTGCAGCAAAGATCGCAGAACGGTCGTGGAGGAGACATTCTTGGTCGTCCCTTGTTTAATCTGGGCGGTCAGTTTCCCAGTTGACCAACACTTGCACTTCTGTTTGCCCATACACCTCTCTGCAGCTATCGTTAGTATCTGTCATCTATGACCTATGGTGCAGCACAGGTGCCTCGCTGCCGGTTTTGGATGGCGTCATTTTCCTATTTACAGTATGCCTTAACCACGCCGGCACGAGAGTAGATTAAAAACTAAGCTGTTTAGGAAATCCTTCCGCCCTTGACCCGAAACATAATTTGAAGCCCTTCTGGGCCTCATTTTTTCATATTACGGCAATGACTACACGGCTTCCCGCGTCCCCTCAAACATGCTTTACATACCTTCCACTTCTAGTGCCAACACCTGCCATGTGTGAATGGTTATTGCACGTTGATGTCGAACTTAAGCGGTGGTCACATTAACATGACTGGAGCATATTGTACCCAGACAAAGACGACAAAGGCTAAATGGAAATAGCCCATTCGTCCAGCAGATAGTTATTAACAACATATACATCCGGTGATGCGAGTTCTGTGGTGCTTGTTGGTAGTGACGTTGGACAAGATGTTAGGTAAGCAGTAGCTGAGTAGTGATCCCCCAACGGGGATCTAACCATCACTGGCCAGGTCTGTGTATAGTTATCTGACTTTGATAGCGATAGTAAGTACTGTACTAAATATCTATATCTCTGTAGGTGGTCAGTTATCAACATGAAAGGACTAGGAGCGCGTAAAGATAGCGTGAATAGAAAGGTGGGTGAGCATCCAGCTGCAGTGAGGGCCTCTCAGGGAAAGTCTTTTGGTGGTGTTTCCAGCGACCCTGAGCAGCCTTAGTAGATATAGTGGCCGAATGCGATTTGGAATGCTGTAAGCAAATCTTGAAGAAAGAGTACATCAACGACATACTTTGTAAGATGAATACTGGCCCATCTGCAGAACGCTAATTGTCTTCTGGATTCCACATCCTGTGTGCCACCGATGACTTGAACCTACAAAGTAAGCCACAGTGAAAAAAGAAAGAAAGAAAGAAAGATCGTCTAGGAATATCCATACCTACGTTCTGTAATGAGACCATAGTTTCTGAAACCTAGATGTCGCCTGACATTTTTGATAACTGCTGAATGACTAGAGCTATTGTATATCTCATTAAATGTAGTATGGCCTCAACCCCATTTTTATGTAGAAATTTTATTACAAAAAGCACATGCAAGAAAAGGAACTGCATAGAAGCCTATTGGATTCATTGGCACATCGTATGAAACCTTGTGGTGCTATAGGCAAAAAGCATAACGGCTGCGGTAAGGACGCTAAACCGCACGCCAGAGCAACGTCACAGTAGCATCGATAGTGGCCGTTGACACCAAAACGGTTTGGTGTGAGAGTGTTCAAATAATATTGGGGCAGTTAGCAGATTTAGACATTATACTGAGGGCATAAGGTGGAAGCGAGTACTGAATTAGAAAATTACGGAGCTTCTTCAAAGGGAAGGGCAGTTTAAAATAATGTGGCGCAATCAATGGTAAAAGTGTATGACGATAGTCTACAACCAAAGCAATTGGAAAAAGTGCTAACTCAGAAGAAATCATTGCAGGTCTGTTATTTCCATACGAAATAACTTCGAGAAAAGGTCAACACACTAAGCAAAATCAACAATATTTTGTACGTTACTCAGAGCAGCTTTTAGGCATGTGTAGCAGATTCTTTCAACAACGTTGCATAACAGTCATTAGGCATTATATGAACAAGATATTTAAAAATTCATTACAGAAACAAACGTTTAACATTAACAATTACAACTTCATGAATAGCTCAGTCACGTGACGTTAATAAAGTATCAGAACCGACGTATTTTGACATTGTGCGTTAACGGAAATGCCTCAGTTCCCATCACAGCTTTTCTGATGTTTTAATAATGTTAAAGCAAACTGTAGTCCGATATTACGCCTTGCCGGACACATTTATGAAAGCTTTCCCTCACAAAACCTATCATGCCACTGCCAATGCGGGATAGTTCTGTCTTGCAATCCATGTAAATGAATCCAGGAGACTTTCTAAAACAGAAAGCAAGTTAGAACATTAAAACAACACAGATAGTTCATAAAGTAAGGACTCGGAAAAAGATTAATAGGAAATACACGTTGAGAAGATCTAGAAAAGGCACTTTCAGTCAAAGACAAACATTACACTGAAAATGATTATGTTCGACAATGAGGGCTCGTCCAAAATTGTCCACCCTGTTTTGATGTTACTTGTGTTATGGTGTGGGGCGGAACAACTTTGTATTGGCGTACTGACTTGTAAATCTTTGACCAAGATGCAGTCACAGGCCAACAATTTTGTGACACTGTACTCCTTCCTCGTGTCGTCTTGGATGAGAAACGGGCGGCCACATAGAACAAGCCAGGTGGAAAGCTCTTGGAACAAAGTGATACTCGACGAGTGGACCGACCTGCCCATTGCGCTGACTTGAACACCATGAGCACATGTGTGTGGAGGAAACATGTTGCAGCGCGTCCACATGCACTAACGACCATCCAGCAGTTGTAAACGGCGATGATGGATGAATGGAACAGCCTGCCACAAGAATTCTTAATAACCTTGGGGCTAGCGTGTTAGCACTTTGCAGAGCATGCGCTGCCATCCGTGTTTATCACACATCCTGTAAAGAACCATGTTGCGCTGGTTGTAACGTACAACGGACGATCATGAATCGCTGTGGCTTCAGTGTAATTACCGTGCTTGAAGAAAAGTGTCATTCGTGTTCCACTCAATACGAATTTCATTCATCTATCTTGTATGTGACACTCTAGCAATTCCTTTTACACGTGATAGCAAAAAAAGTGGGTCACTGCCAAATACAACCAACATAACATAGCTGTGTTGCAGGTCCTTTAAACACCAAAACTTCGTGGGGTGCAGTCGTTTGACTACACACAATGGATACCGCAAGAGACTACTAGAGACCAAAGGTCTTTATGGGAGCCAGTCTAAGCGTCAACTAATATCGTCATAGAAAACATATTAGAAAACATGTTCTTAGCGATGAGACACCCAATAACACTCATAAACTAACCTTAATTACAACAAGTGCCATTCCAAAGATTCTGAGAAAACGGATTATTTTACAAATATCATACAGTAATCCTTAGTCAAAATTAAATACTTGAGACAATGTATGGAGTTACAAAGCTGTACGGAAATTGGAAAAAGGTTTTTTACTCTCGAAAAGGTTTTCCATCCACATGCTGAAAGTCGCTCAACGGCGAGTCGCTCTAGAAACTGGATAGTGGACGAACCAGTAAAAAAACGCGATTAACGGCAACATCACTCTATGGAAATCTCAACATTAACAGCGAATCACAAGTAATATCATTGTTCTCGTAACACATCAACAGCTAGGTGTGCACAAATTTGAAATTTAAATGGCATGACCAATGTCGTCGTTCTGGACCTGGATTCAAACCCGGCACCTATAGCCATTGCTAACTAAGCTAAGCTTTGTTTGTGCCTTTTTGAGACCCTATCACTAGGCACAGAAGTATAGACGTTTGCACCAGCATCAGTTATCAACTCAGATCATGAAAATAAATGACGAAAATGTTTGTACTGAACTGGGAATTTTGTCGTAACGGTTACCTTCCTCAGAACTACCCCAACGAAGTTTAATATGGCGTTATTCACAAGGAACAAGGTATGCTCATGTTTAAAATTGAAATGCCTTCATGTTAAGCTTGTGACAGGGATGTGAAGCCAGCACCTAATCGAATTGTTAACGAAGTACGTAAAATCAGAAGTTAAATATCAAATGTTATCACCAATAGCGAGATGTTGGAACCTTAAATGACGGTTGAATTGTTTTTGTATGATTAGGATTCGAACCCAGCATCTAGCACCGTCGTTTTATAGCGAGGAACAAACGATAAATAGCTACTGTTGGTTCACCAGTAGCGAGATGTGCACATGTTTAGCTAAACATCAGGCGACGAAAAGTTCTGTGCTGCTTGCAATTCAAACCCCACACACGTGGTCAAGGAGACATTTTAACTATCAAATTCTTTTCCACTAATAGCTAGGAGTGGCATGTTTTTACTTTCAGTAATGTAATGGAAAATACTCTGGTGGCTAGAAGTTGAATCAACATATCGTCATTGGTGATCACAACGAACACAACGTGAAACCCAAATCCGTTTTCGCCAGCAGGATAGAGAGGAATGTTTGAACTTGAAAAGATGCAAGGAAACGTTTGATCTTGTAATGTTGTGATAAAAAACTCTTTATGTGGCTGTGAGTTGAAATGAACACGTTACAAAATGAACACGTTACAGCTGACAACGCATGAAGAGACGCTGAAAATGCACTTCTTTTCACTAGTAGTTCGGAGTGCACATGCTAGGGCTTGAAATGAAATAATGAATATTTTGTGCTGATCATGATCCGAAACCAGATAGGTGCCTTTCGAGGACGCCTAGTGTTGTAACAACGACTGGAACAGTCGCTGGGTTGAAGTGACGGAAACCGCTGTGGGACCCGCGAACAACAACACAACGGAGAGGACGGACACGACAAACGAAGGACCCAACGACTACAACAAGAACGAGGCAACAGAGTCAAGAAAAACTGACTAGACAACCACATCCACTCGTAAACAAAACACGGAAGTAAATACGCTGTCTATGGCGAGGCGATATGTCCAGAGACGTACGCAATGTTAGACTGGCTGACTGAGCTTTTTTTTTCTTGATTGATTTTCAATTCCCCCCGAAGGGGGGCGGGCTGGCAGCAACTTAGTACGCTGCTCTGCAGCCTACAGACATTTTTTTTTTTAAAAAAAGAAGAAAAGAAACAAGAAAAACAGGCGATAAAACGGTGACTTAAAGTGTAAAATGGCGGAAAAATGCGGAAAGTTAAAGCAAAAGGGGTTGGCAGTGTTAATAAAAGACACAGGAATCAGACAAGTAACATAGTACACACACAATTAAAAAAACATGGCGACAGTCTGGTTTCTGATTGCAAGAGATAAAAAGTACACCCAACGACAGTATGATGGCCGTTCACAACACTTCCCAAAAAACACAACACAGAACACTCACTGTAAAACACTGCACGGATACGGCGGCACAAAGATGAAACTCCCGAGCCAAAGTCAGATGGGGGGGGGGGGGGACCTGGAGGAGGAGGAGGAAGAAGAACAAGGAGGGAGGAAGAAAAAACGAAAAGGGGGGGGGAGGATCAAGGAGGGAGAGGACTCATAAAGGGGGAGAGGGGCAGGGCAGACGCGAGAGGGAATGAGCTGACAGATCGAGAGACAGGCGCTCAAGTACTCTATCGAGGATGCCGCTATTGGCCGCTGCAACCACATGTTCCACTGTGGCGCCCTCAAGCTAAATGCGGGCCAGGAGGCGCGCGCTGCCACAGCTTACGGCCCCATGGTGCAGAGACCTCTAGGGGTCTTCGACATCCATAACGTCTGGTGGGGATTCAAATTCCACAGCGCGCGGTACCACATCCCTTCCCCTGAAACTTGCGCGTAGGGGCAGAAAAGCCCCAGATGGTGCGGAGGTGGGCAGCAGTGGGAAGAGGAGCTGGGCTCATCAACCGCTATTGGCGGGGAGGAGGACGCCCGAGGTATCCATGACAGCCAATCCAGAGCCCAGGGTGGGGGAGGGAATCGCTGATCCACCCGGAGGTGGAGAGGGCCGGCAACAGGCCCTCGGGGTGATAGCAACCAGGAACAGGGATGGTGATTCGAGGACCAAATGTCTGTACCTGATGGAGGTAGGTAAGGAGGCGGCGGCGTGAGTCCTGTGGCGGCTCGCGGGTGGAGCTGATTATGATAGCGGCGCTCCAACCCTTTCGACGTTCCCACCGACGTCACACGCCACCCGTAGGCAGCGAAGACCGTGGCGGGTGTCCTACCCACCTTGTGCCCATACTCGTGGGCCCACACGGCCGTGCCAGGGGCATACCGCTGTGAGAGCTGGGAGTGGGGGCGGTAGGAGGAGGGCGTCAGCAAATGGTGCAGGGTCCGCGGTTGTCGCCCATGAAGGAGCTCTGCCAGGCTGTGTCTGTCAATTGGAGTAGTGCAATAGGTGATCAAAAACAGGGTGAGGGCCGACGTGGTCGGAGATGTGTCGACCGCCTTAGATAGCTGTTGTTTAAAAGTGCAGACAAGCCTCTCCACTGCAGTATTGGACGAAGGGTGGCCTGACAGATGTCGTGGAAGGAGGACACCGTGAATTGAGGTTCATTATCAGTGACCAAAGTGTGTGGCAGACCCTCGACGGCGAGAACCTGGGCCAGGGCCGTGAGTGTAGCCTCCATCATGGTGGATGCCATTCGGACAAAATATGGATATTTGGAGTAGGCATCAACGATGAGTAACCACATGGACCCCAAAAACAGGCCCGCAAAATCGATGTGGATGCGATCCCAGGGCCGGCGAGGCACAGGCCAGGGTGCAAATGACTGAGGGGGATTTGCCTGGTGACGCACACAGACAGTGCACCCACGGACCAGGCGCTCAATATTGCCATCGATGCCGGGCCAATACACATGCCGGCGAACCAAGACTTTCATACGGGACATATCCCAGTGTCCGCGGTGTAACAAACCGAGCACCCGAAGCCACAATTCCGGAGGGATGACCACCCGATGGGAATCCGAATCCGTGGCCAACAGAAGGACATCATCGACCACGGAGAGCCAGTGGGACAGGTGGCGCCAGGCGCTGAAATCAGACTGCATCGGACGAGTAATGTAGGACGGCCACCCATGGATCACGTGGTTGAGAACCTGCCATAAGACAGGGTCGCGGCGAGCAGCCGCTGCAATGTGAGCAGCCCTAAGGGGCAGGCTGTCCAGCGCATCCCGGCGGGCAGAATCAATGTGAAAGCAGAGGACGTCCTGTCGGTTAAAGGCCGGATCGTGGCCTGCTGGGAGACGTGACAAAGCGTCCGCATTAGCATGGTGGGTGCTGGGCTTATGCCGGATGGTGTAAGCGTAATTACGTAAAAACGATACCCATCTCTGGAGACCTTGAGCTGTCTGCTCTGGAAGGTGAGAGTGGGGCCCTAAAAGTGTAACCAAGGGTTTATGGTCCGTCAGTAGGGCGAACTTTGCCCCAAAGAGATAGGTGTGAAATTTTCGGACAGCGAACACGATCGTCAGAGCCTCCTTTTCAATCTGGGAGCAGTTCCATTGCGCTGGGGTCATCGTCTTAGAGGCATAAGCGATGGGCTGTTCGGAGCCATCGGTATCCCAGTGCCCAAGGACGGCCCCAATGCCGTGTGCCGACGCATCAGCTGCCACAACCAAGGGGCGGTCTGGAGAAAAGGGAGTAAGGCAAGGGGCGGACTTCAGCATTGCCTTTAAATGGAGAAAAGCCTGGTAACAGGCAGGAGTTCAATAAAAAGGTACCACTATGCGACGCAAGTGATTGAGGAGTTGAGCAACGGAGGCAGCCTGGGGCAAGAACCTTAAGTAATAAGTAACCTTGCCCAAAAACACCTGGAATTCAGATAAGTCTTTGGGATGAGGAAGGGCCTCAATGGCCGCGACATTACGACCCGAAGGACGAATGACATTTTTGCTCAGCCAGTGGCCTAAGTATTCCACCCCCGGTTGAAAGAAAAAAAAAACACTGTCCAGCCGACAGTGTAAACCAGCAGACTGCAGAGCGTGAATTAAGGCGTTGAGGTTTTGCAAATGTTCCTGGCAGGAACGCCCGGTGACTACGATGTCATCCAGATAATTCACACAGGTAGGGATAGGCTGAAAAACGGCCGGCGCCGAAGAGACAGTAAAGGGAAGGCGCTTGTACTTATACAATCCGAAAGGCGTGTTGATAACCATGATGTTCTAAGATTCGGCATCCAAGGGCAACTGGTGGTATGCTTCAGCCACGTCTATCTTGGAAAATTACTCTCCCCCGGCAAGCCTGGCAAGAAGGTCTTCCTGTCAGGGACTGGGGTAAGTGTCAACGAGGACTGAACATTGAATGTAGCGCTGAAGTGACCACACAGCCGAAGGGATCTGTCTGACCACCAGTGGTGTAGACCATGCACTGTAAGTTACGCCAGCGGCCTGGAGCCGATCAAGTTACTTCTTGACCACTGGCCATAAGGCCACTGGAAGGGGCCGGGCCCAGAAAAAGCGAGGCTGTGTATCCGACCGTTGGGTGATGTGCGTCTGAAAGCCGGAAGCACATCCGAGATCCGGTAAAAACAACGACGCAAAAGCGGAGCACAGGTTCAAATCCTGCCTCGGGCATGGATGTGTGTGATGTCCTTATGTTAGTTAGGTTTAAGTAGTTCTAGTTCTAGGCGACTGATGACCTCAGAAGTAAAGTTGCATAGTGCTCAGAGCCATTTAAAGCGGAGCACAGATCGTCCAAGTCCTGAAAGGGAACAGCTATCACGTTTGACTCACTGAATTTTATTTCGTGATCACCGTCTTTGAAAACGTGTTCCGCTACAGCTGATTTGTCAATTTGTCCCAATCTGCAGTTCCTTTTGTGTTCCGTTAGGCGGGTATTAACACTGCTTTTTGTTGTTCCAATATAAATCATGCCAGAGATACACGGAATTTTATACACACCTGGGGTAGCTAGGACCTCACATTATTATACCCGCACGAAAATAATTTTAATAAAAAAGAAGAAGAATTAGAAGTAGACAAGATATAGCGGTCGACGTTATACCAGCGAAGTGACAATCTATTACCTGTAATCGAGAGAGATGGCACTAGCTAGAGATAGAGCCGACAGCACGTGCTGAGTGGTGGCGCCATCTAATCGCTCTATATAAGCGGGACCTCCAGCGCCTAGCAGCCAGTGGCCGACTTACCTCAGAAGATGTTGCCCGCAATATGCAACGAAACGTCTGGAAGGAGAAGAAGTTTTATATATGGACCACGGAAATTCAGCCCGGAAGTTTTAATTAATGAAGACGCCGGACGTGAGAGCTTACATGTTATGATTTTAAGGACTCTAATATTTTATCCAGAATCCTTCATTATTTTGTACTTCTGTCATGCGCCTGGCATAGAATGTATAAGCCGTCGGACGTAACAGCCTGAAGAAGC
This sequence comes from Schistocerca nitens, assembly GCF_023898315.1. Classification (NCBI taxonomy): domain Eukaryota; kingdom Metazoa; phylum Arthropoda; class Insecta; order Orthoptera; family Acrididae; genus Schistocerca; species Schistocerca nitens. The sequence goes on from NC_064614.1 coordinate 1,033,189,828, forward strand.
AACTTCCTCCCAGGCTTCCAGCACGCAGTCCCAAAGAGCGTCCGCAGTAGTTGGTTGGTTTCGTGGCCAGTTCTCTGTTAATGTTCTGGCGACCTCAGCCCACATGTTTTCCATGGGGTACATGTCAGCCGCCCGTGGCGGCCAGTCCATGACGTTGACGCCAATCGTGGAGAGCCGCTGCTGAACAAATGCTGAATGGGAGAATGGTCCTCTTACAATTTTTTACGTCCCCTTCTGCGTGGAGCAATCGCACTGACGAAGCATCAAATTTTCCCATATGTGGGCATACTGCACGCTGTCCAGAGTTCCTTCTATCCTGTGAAGAATTCCCGCTCCTCTTGCAGAAATACAACCCCAGCAGGTAACAGATAGCCGGCCACTTCTTCTCGTCGTGGTTACATATTCGCGTCGATGGCGAGTCCCTTGCGGCCTGTAAACGATTCGTGGACCGTCGTTACTGGTGGAAAACACGTTCTCCTTAGTGAAAATGACGTTGCCCCATGACGCCCTCAGATGGAGCTCCACAAATGCTTGCTGGTATAAAACGTTGTCTTCGCTGAGCTCTTGTTTCACGGCGGATCGTCGTGCATGCAGTCCAGCGTCCCTCAGCCTTCGGTGAATCGTGTCACTGGAGCCGGGGAAGTTGGTCTCCCGCCGCAACTGCTTCGCTTTCAGAAAGGGATTTTCTCTGCTACTACACAATAGGTCCCTGTCTTCCTGCTGTGAGCTCATCTCTTCCTGCCTGAGCCAGGAGACCTGTTGTTGGTGCCCCTTTTCTACAGATCCTCCACCATCTCGTTGCAGTGGTATGTGATACGCCATACTGTCTGCCGCATCTCTGATGGAACATCCTCCTTCTTCAAGGAGAGCGACGACTCTAATAGACCTCTCCCAGTGAGCCAATACGGCAGACAACCTGATGTGTATTTCTGCTTGCCGCTCTTACACTGATGCCAGGAGAGGAGGTAAACATATTTACGTCAAACGGAGCGGCAGAGACGGAGGCATGCGGCGCAGCCGTGCTGGCTCGTCCCGGGCTGTTGGCCCACCAACCCCACCGCCAGCTCTCTCACTTCCCTCTCGCCTCTGCCAGCCTGGCTGGCCCGTAGCTTGCGAGCCGCGGCTAGTACAGACCCGGGCCGCAAGGCCACGATCACCCCTTGAAGGATCAAAAGTTACACCTAACCTACCAAAGTCTGTAGTATAAACTAACTCAGCTACAGCTGTTATGCTATAACATGTGAAGGCACACCTACAGTTGACGATTCATTCAAATATTTGACGAAAAATACGTTCAAAAATACATTCATTTTATACATAGCTATCACAAAATATTTCACCTAGCTAGCAATAGCACGACGCAGGGAACTATTCTTTCTTGTATGCGCTCTGCATTAGATGTAGCCTCAAGAAAACATGTATTCAACCACGACAACTAAGCGGAATGTGAAAGTAAACAGATTTGGCGGCAGCTTCTCCAGACAGTAGTATATGCTTAGTATATAATGCACGTTTTGTGCACTTATGTCATGTACTCAGTGTCTCTGAGACAATACGTGCTGCACGACGGAAATTACTTTCTGCTGAGGCACTTCATCTACATATCAATGATACACGACTACTAGAGAAGATTGCTCTTTATGGCAGTCAATCCACTTGTAAATTAACACCATGATATCGCACATATTAGGCAACATGTTACTAGGGATGAGAAAGGCCTTAAGGTTTGCAACTAAACATGCTACTCCTAGCTACTACTGAATAAGAATTTGATTATTAAAAAAATGGTTCAAATGGCTCTGAGCACTATGGGACTCAACATCTGTGGTCATAAGTCCCCTAGAACTTAGAACTACTTAAACCTAACTAACCTAAGGACATCACACACATCCATGCCCGAGGCAGGATTCGAACCTGCGACCGTAGCAGTCGCGCGGTTCCTGACTGAGCGCCTAGAACCGCTAGACCACCGCGGCCGGCAATTTGATTATTAACGTGTCTTCATAACCACGTGTGCGCGTTCGACTCTCAGTCAGCATAGACGTTTTCTAGTTAAACGTGCGCACGTCCCGCTAATGGTGGACCAACATTGGGCATTACTCGTCTGTTCCTGGTTAGACAACGACTAGCAACGATTACCAGATACACGTCATACAGAATTCCTTCTATCAGAAGGTATAACAGGGCGGTGCATTGGCGGAGCTGTAATTTGTGATTAATAGGAAAACGTTTCCTACGTGGTTATGGCCGCACGATGGGAATTTATAGATTCTGAACGAGGAATGGTAATCGTTGCTAGGCACATTGGACATTTAATTTCAGAAACCGTTAAGGAATTGAGTGTTTCGAGATGTACAGTGTCAAAGCAAGCCGAGCAAACATAATTTTAGGCATTATCCCTCATCATCGACAACGCAGTGCCCGACGGACTTAACAACCGAGAGCAGCGGCGTTTGCGTAGAGTTGTTAATGTCAACAGACAAACAACATTGAAATAACCGCAGAAATCAATGTGGAATGTATGACAACTCTATCCGTTAAGACAGTGCGGTGAAATCTGACGTTAATAGGCTATGGTAGCAGGTAATCGACACTAGGCTATGATAGTAGACAACCGACGCGAGTGTCTTTGCTAACAACACGAGATTGCCTGCAACGCCTCTCATGGGCTTATGAGTGATTTGACCATAGATTTCAAAACCACGGCGTGGTTAGAGAAGTCCTGATTTCATTTGGTAAGGGCTCATGGTAGGATTCGAGTGTGGCGCAGATCCGACGAAGCCAAGGATCCAAATTGTTAACAAAACACCGTGCACGCTGACGGTTGCTACGTAATGGTGTGGGGCAGTGTTTACATGAAATTGACTGGGTCCTCTAGTCCATCCGAACCGATCATTGACTGGAAATGGTTACACTATTGAGAGACCATTTGCAGCCATTTGCGATAGAATTTTTATGGATGTCACTCGACCACAGCTGTTCGCGACTGGTTTGAAGAACATTCTGGCCGGTTCGAGCTAATGGTTCCCCCACCCAGGTTGTCCGACATGTATCCCCTCTACCATTTATAATGCATAAGTGAGAGGGCAGTTCGTGCACAAAATCCTACACCGGCAAACCTTTCGCGATTATGGACAGCTCTAGAGGCAATACGCCTCAATATTTCTCCAAGGGGTTTTCAACGACTTTTTGAGCCCTTGCCACGTCGGGTTGCTGCGAAAAAAGGTCCGACACGACATTACAGGAGTCCCACGACTCAGTGCACAATGAGATCCGCCTGCCACTGATCTCTGGGGCCAAACCAATATGACGTAGCAAAACAATACAGCGGAAATGGCTGTTCGTTTTTATTATGGATGGCGTAGCGGCATTTTGCGATAGTATAAAGCCGTAAATTCACTGTGTGGAAGGACAGAAGGTATTTACCTGCAAATGGACAGAAAAGTGATTAAACGAACTGTTTTCGTGAAGATAGTACAAAGCTTTATGAATAATCCTTCGATATTTGTTACTACATCTCGTAATTTTCAAGCTCCGTGTCGCGGCACAGAGAGTGAGGGTCTCTTTACGTTTTCTCTGTGCATGCTTCTGTATTCAAGTAATCTGCTAATGAGGTTCTAATTCCTGTTTTAAGCGTGTCGTATATTTACCTCCTAGTGACGATACTATGTAGAAAACTGTACATTAATTAAGTTATAGGACAGGGATAAATGGCGAATGGTATAGGCGGTCGTGTTAGTCGATGGGCTAGATTCCAGCCTCGGTCCCCCCTTCATTCATCTCCTACCCCCACCACCACCCCCACCATCGTCTCCCACCCCTTACAGCAGAATTTGCTTTGGCCCGGCCGGCGTCGGCTGGCCTCTTTGGCGCCGTCCAGCGCCGGGCGACCCTTGTAATTACCAGTGCCGCCCGCAGCGCCCAGACCACTCCCACCACGCACCCTAGTGCTGACGTCACAGGGCACCGCACGCGCAGCCTTCTGGAATTGCCCCTCATCACCAGGCATCACGTGGCCCCTGCCGTTTCTCGTTAGACAGCACTGACCTCTTACAGCTTACGCACGAGGCTGGCAGTGAGTGATCGATGGAGCTTTGGTGCTCGAATTCGGCCACCGCTACCCTCGACGTCGTCCATAACAGCTTGACCATAATATCTCGGAAGTAGGCAGATGCACAATACTTGTTTTGATCCAGCTCTCAACTTATTTAAAGTAACTATACAACCACCGTTTTGACCACAACTTTCTACTGTCGATAACCGGTTTGTGCTGCTGATAATCTTCAGGTCTAAGTCTACTACGAGGGTCACTTCAAAAGAAATGCACACTATTTTTTTTTTAATTCATCTTTCATTCTACATGTTTGAAAGTTTTACAGTGTATAGATACATCCTTTAGGAACAATATTTTCATTTATCCACATAATTTCCATCCCTCTAAACCGCCTTACGCCATCTTGGAACCAGCGCTTGTATACCCGCCTGGTAAAATTCTGGACCAACCTGTTGGAGCCACTGCTTGGCAGCGTGAACAAGGGAGTCATCATCTTCAAACCTTGTTCCACAAAGAGTCTTTCAGTTTCCCAAAGACATGATAGTCCCATGGAGCCAGTTCAGCACTGTAAGGTGGGTGTTTCAGTGTCGTCCATCCGAGTTTTGTGATCGCTTCCATGGTTTTTTGACTGACATGTGGCCGTGCATTGTCCACCTAGCACAAACCTTTTCTAACGTCAACATTTTCAGTACTCTGCAAACACTTCCTTCCCCTATCCCCACGTAGCGTGACAATTCGTTCACTGTGATGCGTCTGTCAGCAGTCACCAATTCGTTAACTCTCTGCATACTGTGTGGAGTGTGTGCAGTAAGAGGCCTGCCGCTATGAGGACGATCCTAAATATTGCCGTGCCCGGTTTCATCACGTAATCTGCTTGCCAACCGACTAACTGTACTGCGATCAACAGCAGCATCTCCATACACCTTTTTCAACCTCTTGTGGATATTTTCCACTGCCTCGTTTTCACTGCACAGGAATTCTATGACAGCATGTTGCTTCTGACGAACGTCAAGTGTAGTAGGAATCTTGAAGACATGCTGTGATGGCGCCACTCACGGGAGCAGGTTGAACTAAGTTTGAAAACAAGCGGGAAGGATGTATCTACACACTGTAAAACTTTCACACATGCAGAATGAAAACCGTATTTTTGCAAAATTAGTGTGCATTTCTTTTGCAGTGACCCTCGCAATTACTGTTAGAAGCTGCGGGAAGGAGATTGCAGTGATCCTCGCCATTACTGTTACAAGCTGCGAAAGGAGACAAATATCCTTCTTTCTTCTTGCCTCTTCTCCACCTCCTCCATCCTCTTCTTCTTTTTCAGTGTGTATCAGGCAGAAAATGTGAACCGGCAAAGAAACAAAAAATCCACTACGGATCTACATTTTCTCAAAATAGGTTAGAAAACCCAAACAAATTCTGGTCGTATGTGAAGTGCACCAGTGGCAAGAAACAGTCAATACCGTCATTGCGCCATAGCGATGTTTTCCGTAATTCCCTCACGAAAGAAGACGAAGTAAATATTCCAGAATTCGAAACCAGAACACCTATTAGCATGAGTGACATAAAAGTAGATATCTTAGGTGTTGCGAAATAACTCAAATCACTTAAGAAAGGCTAGTCTTCCGGTCCAGATGGTATACCAATCAGGTTCCTTTCAGAGTAATCAGACACAATAGCGCCTTTCTTAGCAATCATATACAACTGCTTACTTGACGAAAGGTCTGTTCCTAAAGAGTGGAAAGTAGCACAGGTCACACTAATATTCAAGAAAGGAAATAGCTGTAACCCATTGAATTACAGACCCATATCACTGACCTCAATTTGCGGTAGGAGGAGGAGGATATTAGTGTTTAATGTCCCGTCGACAACGAGGTCATTAGAGACGGAGCGCAAGCTCGGGTGAGGGAAGGATGGGGAAGGAAATCGGCCGTGCCCTTTCAAAGGAACCATCCCGGCATTTGCCTGAAGCGATTTAGGGAAATCACGGAAAACCTAAATCAGGATGGCCGGAGACGGGATTGAACCGTCGTCCTCCCGAATGCGAGTCCAGTGTGCTAACCACTGCGCCACCTCGCTCGGTAATTTGCAGTAGTATTCTGGAGCATGTACTGTACTTGAACATTATGAACCACCTTGAAGAAAATGACTCATTGATACATAACCAACATGGATTCAGAAAATATCGTTCTTACACAACACAGCTAGCTCTTTATTCCCATGAAGTAATGAGTGCTGTCAATAAGAGATCTCAGATCGATTCCATATTCCCAGATTTCCAGAAGGCTTTTGATACCGTTCCTCACAACTGACCATTAATCAAATGCATATGGAGCATCGTCTCAGTTGTGTGACTTGATTCGTGATTTCCTATCAGAGAGATCAAAGCTCGTAGTGATAGACGGTAATGAAGCGATACCTGGCGTTTCGCAAGGTAGTGTCATAGGCCCTCTGCTGTTCATGATTTACATAAATGATGTAGGTGATAAGCTGAGCAGCCTCCTTACATTGTTTGCAGTAAAATCATCAGACGATCAATTCCAATTACAAAATGATCTAGAGAGAATTTCTGTATGGTGCGAAAAGTGGCAACTGGCACTAAACAAAGAAAAGTGCGAGGTCATCCACATGGGTACTAACAGAAAACCGAAAAATTTTGGGTCTATGATAAATCGCACCATCGCACAATATCAAATCAATTCGACTAAATACCTAGGAATTACAATTACGAGTAACTTAAATTGGAATAACCACATAGATAATATTATGGGGAAGGCAGAATACTTAGAAGGTGCGACAAACCCACTAAAGAGACAGCCTACATTACACTTGTCTGTCTACTGCTGGAATATTGCTGCTAGATGTGGGATCCTTACCAGGTCGGATTGACGGAGGACATCGAAAAAGTGCAAAAAAGGGCAGCTCGTTTCGTGTTGTTGCGCAATAGAGGTGAGAGTGTCACTGATATGATACGCGAGTTGGGGTGTTAGTAACTGAAACAAAGACGGCTTTCTTTCCGGCGAGATCTATTTACGAAATTTCAATCGCCAACTTTCGCTTCCGAATGCGAAAATATTTTGTTGACACCCACCTACGTAGGGAGAAATGAACATCATAATAAAATAAGAGAAATCTGAACTCGAACGGAAAGATTTAGGAGTTCCTTTTTCCACATTCGAGAGTGGAATGGTAGAGAAAAAAATGGTTCAAATGGCTCTGAGCACTATGGGACTCAACTGCTGAGGTCATAAGTCCCATAGAACTTAGAACTACTTAAACCTAACTAACCTAAGGACAACACACACATCCATGCCCGAGGCAGGATTCGAACCTGCGACCGTAGCGGTCGCGCGGTTCCAGACTGTAGCGCCAGAACCGCTCGGAAATGGTAGAGAAGTAGTATGAAAATGGTTCGATGAACCCTCAGCCAGGCACTTAAGTGTGAATTGCAGAGTAACCATGTAGATGTAGATGTAGATCTTTATTTACTTCACCGTGTATTTTTCTATCGTCCATAATTGTACTTTCGTCAAATCCTATTCCGTGTTTTCTGTGATTTAATCACTTTACAGATTTTACTACTTAATATTGATAGTTTAATAAATATTATTAATTTCTATTCTGCATTATGTTAATGTTTTAAGATACCAGAGCTCTGTTACTTCTGGGGTTTAAATACTCATGAAAGCGTCTGCGCTGTATGTCCCATTGTGCAAGCCTGTCATTGCTAGGTTTCAATAAGATGTTTTTTGAGTGATATAGTATGGCAAGTTAGTTCGATGACATAGCGAGGGAGTTAGCTGAAGTGCTCGTTCAGTGCTGATGACTGTGGCCGGCTCCTGGTTGTACGACCTGAGTTCAACGTGCAGTAAAAATATTTCGTGTCTGATTGATATGATGTTCACCTTGAGAATTTTTTTAAATTGTGAATCTCTTAGTACGTAATTAGTTTATTTCATGATGCTAGTGCAGTACTGGCACGTGCACATAAAATAATTTCCTTAAGGTGGAATCATTATTTTCGCGACCTGGCAACTTCCAGCTCTTGCCCATTACCTTTCACAACCCCTGATCGGTTCTCTAATATTGGTGGCATAAAGAAATTGTAGCATTGATTCACGAGGGATGTTACAGAGACAACTAAAATCCAAAGATTTGAATATTCAGTTGAAGTATATCTCTTAAATCAGTTAGGATTATTTAAATGACAATGAGTAGAGCGCTCTCAACATTAATTCTCTGTTCACCGACGAAACCCAAATGCCACAGAACATCATAGACCAGTTGGACGTAGTCTTAATTGACTTCTGGAAGGGTTGGATTGATTTTCCCAGTGCCACCCAATAAACAAAATGCGAGCGTACAGCGTATGAAACCAGCTGCGTGAGTGGACTGAACAGTTTCTAGCAACCAGAACACAGCGTGTCTGTCTTAACACTGAGAAATATTTAGACGTAAAAGTATTTTCGGGTGTGCCCAAGGGAACAAGTATTTCATAGCATACGAAAAATGACCTGGTGGATAACGTCAGAGGATGCTGCTGTGTACGGAGAAATAGAGACGCTAGAAAATTGTAGCGAAAGGCATGACGACCTGCGGAGGATCGACGCTTGGTGCAGGGGTTGACAGTTCATCCTTAACATAATCAAACGTAGCAGACTGCTCACATATTGGCATAAAGACCTGCTATTGTATGATTACAGGATTACTGAACAATTACTGAAAGCAGTCACATACACACAACGTCTAGGGGCATGCTTACGGAGCGATTTAAAATAGAACGACCGCATATAAGTGATCGTAGGTAAGGCAGATGCATAACAGAAGCTCAATGAAGAATTCACAGGAAACGCATTCCACTTACAAAGCTGGTTTCCTGTAAAATCATTGGTCGTCCAGTACTTGAATATTGCTTGCCAGTACGGGATCTGTGCCAGAGAGGATAGACAGAGTCAACACAGAAGGTCATAAGAAGAGGAATGTGTTTCGTTATAGGTTTACTGTTTAAGTTCCGAGGTCGTACGATACTGGAAGAGCCAAGAAATATGTTGCATCCTAGGTATATCTCGAGAAAAGTCCATGAAGGTAAACTAGAGAGATACGAGCCGCAAAGGAGGCTTATAAGGAACCGTTGTTCACACGAAATAGTAGCGAGTGGAACACGTAAAAAGGGAAGCGTCATTTTTAAACAATGTGACCACCGCCGAAGTTCTGAAGGTAGCTTGCGGAGCGTAGATGTAGACGTTTAATAACAAACAACTATCATCACACAGTTAAGAAACAAAATTTAATGATTCTTACTCTCTAATATGTGCAGTGCTCATTGATGTGTTACAAATATATATGATTAATAGATTCACATTTTCTTGTATGAGGGACAACCGCAGCCGTAAGTACACATCTTGAATAACAACCGCTTGGCTGCTGTTGTAAACAATGTATTTAACGACCTGTTTCGTAGCTTAGAAGCCACATCACCTGATGATGTGATTTCTAAGGTACGAAACCGGTCGTTAAATGCTTTATTTCAAGAGCAGCTAAGGCGTTGTTATTCAGAGTGTTAATAGGAATTAAGCTCCGTAACCCGATCAGATTCTTCTTGTAGGTCGGCTATCGCTGGTTTTACATCTTGTCTGAAACGTGTGTGACAATGAAGCTTTTTAGTGAGTTGTTTTGTTCTACTATTATTACAGATGTGCCTGACTGTCTTCAAAATGGGGAAGTCTACGAAGTGGATACGCTAAAATATATACTGGTTATACTGGAAGGATAACTGGAAACGTTTAGTAGCAGTTCTCGAATTCATGCATTTCCCTCAAAAACAAAAGAAACTTTCCTAAAATCATGATCGGAAGAGGCCATAAACATGTCACTAGTTCTTCCAGCCATCTTTATTTGCATAATTATAGCTTGTTGCAACTTTGCCAGCTAGTTAAAATTGGTGTAGAGTTAAGTTTTTCATTTAATTATTTATTTAATTAATATTTACAGATGTCTCAGAAACAATAATGGCTAGTTACAGAAACAAGCTAACGTGGCACTAAGGTTTGATGTAACTACGTTTCAAGGAAGATTAGGACGCATGTTTCCTCTGTTTCTCATTTTAAATTGCGTTATATACCGTATACCTGTAGGTGAATTTTTATTGTATACTTCTGCTAGCTGTCTACACTCTAAACTAAAAGCAGATCTCCCACGTCATTTTCTATTCCCAGATTGGTGACCCTTTCTTGTCACAGTAAATACAGTCAAGCACTTGCTTTTTGTGTAGATAACGAGTATTAGAATGTTCGTAGGGAATGGGACTTCATTACAGGACCGCGTCACAGACCACCTAGCTAAGAAATTGAACAAAATTAAGGACGTGCACCACTGAATTGTTTGCTGTCCGTCGTTTAACAGCAAGTAAGTCCGTGTTAAAGTTATTTCAGCAGAAGCTTTTGATGTTGTAACTATTGCTCTAATTCTAATAGTTATTTCAAGGAGTCCAAGAAGTTAGACGCTTTCCACTCTGAATACATTCTAACATGCGCTACTTCTATTGCAAATCGTTTTCCTAATTTGTTTCCTTTGTAGGCACAAGTGTGCATATTGTTATTTTTTTCTTTTCACATTGTGTCATGTTTACTTATCTGTCACGTGCTCCAAATCAAGAAACCATTTTCCGCAGCAAACATTAGAAATAATGGTAGTTCGGTTAGTAACCTTAATTTTTTCCATCCGCTTATAGTTACTTAGCATCCGGCTGGAAGTACACCTGATAAAATTATTGTCTTGTTGATGGCCTTGGGAGAGCCAGTCATGACAAAACTCTACCATCTGGTGAGCAAGATGTATGAGACAGGCGAAATACCCACAGACTTCAAGAAGAATATAATAATTCCAATCCCAAAGAAAGCAGGTGTTGACAGATGTGAAAATTACCGAACTATCAGTTTAATAAGTCACAGCTGCAAAATACTAACGCGAATTCTTTACAGACGAATGGAAAAACTGGTAGAAGCGGACCTCGGGGAAGATCAGTTTGGATTCCGTAGAAATGTTGGAACACGTGAGGCAATACTAACCTTACGACTTATCTTAGAAGAAAGATTAAGAAAAGGCAAACCTACGTTTCTAGCATTTGTAGACTTAGAGAAAGCTTTTGACAACGTTAACTGGAATACTCTCTTTCAAATTCTGAAGGTGGTAGGGGTAAAATACAGGGAGTGAAAGGCTATTTACAATTTGTACAGAAACCAGATGGCAGTTATAAGAGTCGAGGGGCATGAAAGGGAAGCAGTGGTTGGGAAAGGAGTGAGACAGGGTTGTAGCCTCTCCCCGATGTTATTCAATCTGTATATTGAGCAAGCAGTAAAGGAAACAAAAGAAAAATTCGGAGTAGGTATTAAAATTCATGGAGAAAAAGTAAAAACTTTGAGGTTCGCCGATGACATTGTAATTCTGTCAGAGACAGCAAAGGACTTGGAAGAGCAGTTGAACGGAATGGACAGTGTCTTGAAAGGAGGATATAAGATGAACATCAACAAAAGCAAAACGAGGATAATGGAATGTAGTCAAATTAAATCGGGTGATGCTGAGGGGATTAGCTTAGGAAATGAGACACTTAAAGTAGTAAAGGAGTATTGCTGTTTGGGGAGCAAAATAACTGATGATGGTCGAAATAGAGAGGATACAAATGTAGACTGGCAATGGCATGGAAAGCGTTTCTGAAGAAGAGAAATTTGTTAACATCGAGTATAGATTTGTCAGGAAGTCGTTTCTGAAAGTATTTGTATGGAGTGTAGCCATGTATGGATGTGAAACATGGACGATAACCAATTTGGACAAGAAGAGAATAGAAGCTTTCGAAATGTGGTGCTACAGAAGAATGCTGAAGATAAGGTGGGTAGATCACGTAACTAATGAGGAGGTATTGAATAGGATTGGGGAGAAGAGAAGTTTGTGGCACAACTTGACTAGAAGAAGGGATCGGTTGGTAGGACATGTTTTGAGGCATCAAGGGACCACAAATTTAGCATAGGAGGGCAGCGTGGAGGGTAAAAATCGTAGAGGGAGACCAAGAGATCGATACACTAAGCAGATTCAGAAGGATGTAGGTAGCAGTAGGTACTGGGAGATGAAGAAGCTTGCACAGGATAGAGTAGCATGGAGAGCTGCATCAAACCAGTCTTAGGACTGAAGACCACAACAACAACAACAACAACAACTGGAATGACGAATATGTGAACGGCTGAATCGATATGGATACTAATAACATCTATGGATGTTAATAGGTTTATATTACGATAAGCTTTCTTCGTGGATATAGTTGCGTAAACAATTATTCCTGTTCTGCCACCGATAGAATTTCGGATGTTTTTCAGAGATACTTTCTGAGTATTTTGCTGCCAGTGACCCTTCATATTCGATAGCTCGTTGTGGAACAAAAACGCAATAATTATTTATTCGGTTGGTTACCCCAAATTATTATTCGGTTGATGCTGTGAGAAAGCCTGTGGTATGCAATTACTAAAACTTACCATATATAGCCGCGCGGGATTAGCCGAGCGGTCTGAGGAGCTGCAGTCATGGACTGCGCGGCTTAGCAGTTAAGTCCCATAAGATTTCACACACATTTGAACATTTTTTTGCCATATGTAATACAGAGTAATGCAGCACCATGTGGTTGCCGTCGCAATGAGAACACCCCAGCATGACGTCGTTCCAGTCAGTTACGAAATGCGTAGTAGCTAAATCTATAATGCTGTTTGACACTGTTAATGTACGACCAACACTGGCGGAATAACAAATCCGAGGCAGAAGCGAGCAGTACTGAAAGAGAGCCTGCAGGCGAAGAGTAAAGTGAGCATCAATGTTGTCAACAGCATGTACCGTGAGTAAATATCAAGATACACGGCAAGTACCTTCACTTTGAACTGTTGTTCAATGCAGATACAACTACAAATTGGGAAACGAGGGATTCCTAATGCCAAAATGTTCTGCAAATATCAGTGAACATCCTTTAATTAGTTTTTTCTGTGGAGTTCGTGTCATACTGTATGTATGGTACACAACACTGCTGTAGTAACCACAGACAAATACAACTGCCATTTTACGTTATCTGGATAACTGCAATGCTGCCATTACAAATGTCTCTTGAATTTATTGGAGCATTTTATTTATTTCGCGTATGGCTTACAGAATTATATATTGCAATAAATACAATTAAGAGGACAAGAAATAAGATACAATGACATGAATCAGTGTGTGTGGTAGATTTCGTCCCGCAACGATCCTCATCGCGTCATTTAGATGGATATCGGTTTCGTTGACGTAGCTACTCCTACTCCACACAGCAGACCAGTATTCGGCGGCAGGATACACAAGTTTTCGTGCTGTAGTTCTAAAGGTGTCTGCATTACATCCCCAGCTAGCACCAGCCAGTTTCCTTAATACTTTATTTCCCGACTTTAACTTCTGTCCTGTTAGCTCCAGGTGTCTCTAAACGACAAAGATCTGTCGAAAGTCAGACAATGAAGTAAATTTGCCGTTTTCTTGGTTAGATGGAGTGAGCTGATTTCTGCTTAATATGTGTTGGGGCAAAGTCTCCACTATTTGTAATACTGGTCGAGATTTCCTATATCATTAGTACGTCTTCGTTCATCATTTTCAAATGTTTTGCTTTCGGCTGCTAGCACTAGGTCGTTGGCGTAGTCTAAACTGTACAGAATCAATGGTATCTACGTCGCTGCCGTACACGTGAAATAAAAGCGAGGACAGAACCAAGAGCTTGGGTCATCATTCCGGTAGAGCATGTACTTGTATAGTTTCCCCTTAGTGCTCTATTCTTTAAGCCTGGAACGATGTGATTTAGTTTATATGCTGCTGTGAGGTCAATGATGTTATGGCGAGAACTTGCTCGCAGCAGCTTCGATCATAAAGGAATCGTGCTTGAAGTAAATGGTTCAAATGGCTCTGAGCGCTATGGGACTTAACATCTGAGGTCATCAGTCCCCTAGAACTTAGAACTACTTAAACATAAGTAACCTAAGGACATCACACACATCCATGCCCGAGGCAGGATTCGAACCTGCGACTGTAGCGGTCGCGCGGTTCCAGACTGAAGCTCCTAGAACCGTTCGGCCACACAGGCCTTCCGTGCTTGAAGTAAGAGGTTTACTGCATCTATTATTAAATATGTTCAGTTATACAGATGTCTTTCCACCACCTTGTAACAAATGACTAGCCATGCGAATGGACGATTGCCCGTTGGGTGTTCTTTACTTTTGCCTTACTTGTATACAGCAAATAGTTTATATTGCTAACAGATTTTTCATGTGTCCAGTATTTCGTTGTGAAAATGCAGCAACCATTGTTGTGCATTCCTTACAAGTTAATGAACCGGTATACATGCCATCCAGTACAGCAGTTTTCCATTTTTTTGAGGAATTTATTACGTCAAGTTCCTCCTTTGTGAAGGGCAAGGAGAGGTTAGGTCTTCTTTTCTTCCTCTTTTTTTCGAAAACGGGATCTACCCGTACATTTTCTGCTGGTATCCTTATGAGTAATGGTACTTGGGAACGTGTGATGTCAAATTCCTAATTTTGTGTGATTGACGTTGCACCTAGTTTCCTTAGCGGGAATAAGATGTGATGACACGGAGAATAATCTATAATCAGGATAGTATTCTGCCTAAGAACCAGCAATATTACTGTCAATACAATGGCGGTAGCGAGTTGACAAAACCAATTTGTCCATACCAGTAATAAACGTCTGAGGTTTTCGTAATCTTTGACTTTAGTCACTGGAAGATGCCTCTCCTACGTATCTTATGCATTTTCTCTTTCTGCCTGCTGTCTTCTACTGCCTGGAGAAGTGCACCTCCATACATATCCCAGCCGTTAGTAATCTAGCTTTTAGTTCGTTCCTTGAGAAATGCGGAGCGTTCTCATACCAAATAACGCTCGTCTTTAATGATTTTCTACTCGATTGCGTTCTCCATGGTCTCGCAACTAATCTGCATGTCAGAACAATATAGGTTCAAAATAAAATAGCCAGACAGACCAAATTTGTAAGTGCTCTCTCTGCTTGGCTGGACTTCTATCATTGTCCTCTTCGCTGTAGCTCAGGGGATGCTGATCATATTGGATATTTTAGAAATTTGTGGTGAGGTCTTATGGGCCCAAACTGCTAAGGTCATCGGTCCCTAAGCCTACAAACTACTTAATCTAACTTAAACTAATTTACGCTATGGACAACACACACATCTATGCCCGAGGGAGAACTCGAACCTCCGACGGTGGGGTGAGCCACACGGTCCGTGACAAGGCACCTCAGAACGCGCTGCTGATCATATTGAAAAACATGTCAACAACCCATTATGCAACATATATAATAGCACAAGCAAATACCATCCGGTTCACCAACTATTCCTTGATTTGTGTACGCCAGTAATAAGTCGATGCCAGAGAGTACCAGTTATTGTTTAGTGTATCGCAGTCATTACACATGGCAAAATTTGAGTATGACTGTTTTTTTTTCTTGTGGGAAATAATGGAGGGCAATTTGTTAATTCTGAATATGGAACTTTGCGGCAATGGTTGTAAAATACTTATTACAGAAACTATGGCCATCTTTAGTTACGCCAGCACATAGGGATACAGGTTAAAAATTGTAAATAACTAGGGATGATATCTTGGTGCTCATTAAATACTGCCAAAATCCGTGTTCTTAACGCTTTCGGTTTCTAGGAGCGCTCTGAAATCTTAATGTAAGTCCCAATGGTGCAGGAAGACAAATAGGCAGTTTGCAAAATTCTACAATTTGTTACGGATGTGTTCAGTGAAGTAAAATCACTGTGTTTAGCCCTCTGAAAACACACTTTGATATGGAAGGTAATGAAAGAGTGGATGAACTTGCTAAGGAGACTAGTGATAAATAATTGTTATTCAGTGTTCTTTTTCTTTTCAGAATCAAATCTCTTTGTCAGGAACAGAGCAATCTGTGTGGCAAAAGCAACGTGTGCCGTGGAGAATGGGGCGCAGCCTTGACGACATGCAATTGGAGATGTGTTCAACTGCTGTCACCTTCTCGATGGTGAGTCATGTGTGAAATGCCGAGTGCTATACAGCCAGGCGACTACCCGCCGAGCCGAGCTGTTAGCTTGCTGGTCTGACAACAGGGGATGACCGACAAACACGGTCACCCGCTACACCTGCTGTATGGAGTCCGTAAGCGAGCCTTCGATGAGCCGCAGTTGCTTGCCGTGGGTATGTACCGAAGGGCTTCATCGACGCGGCATGCCTTAAGTCAGGGGTGGGCAAACGTTGCACGCGGCTCATGAGCGCACAGCGCTGCACGTGTGCTGCTCGCGTGCAATCATCAACTGGGGCAGTGGCGACGAGGCAGTGTAGTACGAGCCTAAGCTGTGGACGTTGATGCGAAGCGACCATTACACAGTGAACGTTGTATTTCAATAACCGGAAAATGCAGAGTGAATCAAGGAAACAGAGAAGTGTAGATTTGCTAACTTTTAAAAAGGAATGGGAGAATCATTTTTTCTTTGTGCAAAAACGTGAAAATTCGAAATGTTTAATATGTGGCAGTATTCTCGCTGGTCAGCGGAAGAAAGTATTGAACGCTATTATAATAAATATAACAAGAACGAGTACAATTTATTGTGGGATTCTGAGCGGATGGGGAAATTGACTGAGCTTAAGAAGAGCGATCTGACAATACTAGATGAATCTGACGTAAGTTGCTGTTGTCACGAGAGATTTGCGACTTTTTTCGCCATGTCTCTCATCTAACTGATTTAACATGTTATTGAGCACTGTTTTCAATTTTTCAGGACGACAATAATGATAGCCCAGCGGTACGTGCAGGTTATAAGATTGCGCTTAATATAGCGAGAGCTGGAAAACCATTTGCTGAAAGTGAGTTTATAGAGGAATGCATCAATGACGCTGTTGATTTACTTTGCCCACTGAATGCAAATCAGTTTCGAGCTATCACTCTTTCTCGGCAGAGGCAGACTGTAAGTCGTCGTATAAGTGCCATGGCAGGTGACGTTTACCGTCAATTAAGGAATGCAGTGCAGGAGTTTATTGCATTTTCCATCGCAATTGATGAGTCCACAGATATTTCAGACACCACGCAATTAGTGATTTATGTCCGCGGCGTGGACACTGCTCTGCACATGACAGAGAATTTTTTAGATATGATATCTTTAAAAAGCACGACCACCAGCGCGGACATCCTAAAAGCCGTTGAAGAAGCGGTCGAGTCAGTTGGCTTAAACTGGGAACGTTTGGTGTCAGTGACAACAGACGGAGCACCTGCAATGAAAGAGGAACAAAGAGGATTTGATGGAACAACAGCTCTCGTCAGGGAACGCAGTGCGTTTCCATACTCTGTATGTTGTGCGAGAACAGAATTGCAAAGAATATGTTTCCGTACTTAGTGCAATAGAAGAGGAAATTCTCAAGCCATTTGGGGATATATAATATTTATCCCATGCTTTTGAATGGTTCTCGAGACCATCTGCTGTTTCTGTACATGATATTCATCCCAATATGCAAATGGCATTAATATATCTACAGTGTAATTCACGTGTGAGAGACAAATTCCTTTTGGCAAGGGGTGTAATAGACTTTTATCACGACTTTCCACAGCAAGAGTTTCCTCGTCTCCAAGGTGAAGCCGCGAAGAGAATGTCAATGTTTGGCTCGAGATTTTTTTTCCGTTATCAAAATTAATAAGTCTCAGTTAAGAGTAAACATCAGAGATGAAAATTTACGTAACTGTTTGCGTTTGCCTGTATCTAGAAATTTTGTTCCAGACATTAAAAGTATTGTAAACTCCACCTGTGATAATTAAATAAAACGTATCGTAAGTAATAGGTACTGTTTCAAACCATGATTTTTTTCAAGCACTCCTACTAACCTTATTCCTTCATTCAATAAAGCAAGCTAGGAAACAAAACACATTACAGACGAAGGAGCAGAGAGACTGTATGATGGGGAGGGGAAAAGAAGCGGGTGGCCAGCTTGCCCCTGTGTGCACGCAGAACACCTGTTAACTGCACGCGTGCAAGTGCACCGCACACGTGCACGATTCCTGCCCGCCCCTGCCTTAAGTCAACCGTCTCACGTAACTGACTATGCTGGTGGTTAGTTCCACCTCTGCTCTGACTATCAGAGTTACTTTAGTACAAAGAACTAAGAAAGTTGTGTAGCATGGCTCTATATTTCCTTTTATCTGTATAACTTCCCTGTGACATACTAATCTGCCTGCAAACCAATTGGCTGCTGGTTACTTGTTAAAAGTAAAAGCAAATGATTTCTTTACATTACGACAATGGCTGAATATTATTCTTTCAGTTGAAAAGGAAGTTGGCTTTTCTTAACGTGAAAGTTGTATTTCGTAACCTGTTTTGCGATAATTATAGTACTACCGTGGTAGTTCGCCACTGTTCAAAAATAATAAATTCTAGTACATCATTCTTGGTGAAGGTAAATTTCATAGTGTTGTAAAGGAATGATTTCCATAGCTTGTATGAAGGAGCCGCGATAGTAACATTTATCATAACACGAGAAACACTACCGAAGCTATAAATAAACGTAATCGAAGTAGCAGAAAGAGAGTTAGGCCTTCCTCGATTCGTAGCGTTATTCACTACTAGGGTAACACTCGTCTCACAACGTTTCCAGCAATCGTGAGGTCATTTTGACATCATAGGCAACGTCGCCAATCCCACCGCAATATCGAGAATCCATTCAACAGCGCAGTTTTTATATTGGCTTCGAGTCCTCCCTCGAGCATGGGTGTGTGTTTGTTGTTCTTAGCGCAAGTTAGTTTCAGTAGTGTGTAAGTATAGAGACCGATGACCGATGACCTCACACACATTTTATATTGGCATATGTAACTGTTTTGCATTACAACTTGCAGTATACCGTTTCAAGGTAACGGCGCATTGAAAAGGTATCAGAAACAAGCCACCCCTACCATTAAACGTCAGTTAACGACGCGTCAATGATACACGCCTTCAAGAGATACTATGATAACAGAGACTACGACAAATATTACACGAATAGGTTCAGCGAGTTGAGTCAGGTGGCTGGCTGCCCTCTGTAACAATAAAAAAGAGTGAAGTATTCGATGAAAAATAAAAAGAAAGAAAACGTAATGGATAACATTGTGGCTTATGGAATCAAAGGATGTAGGTTTGCATCTATCTGCATGCAATTTTTTTTTTTCATGTTCTGAGCGTTTCTTCTGAATGTAATACATGTATGTTCTATAATATTCGATGTTATTTAAGATTTCGGTGTGCCTAGAGAACTAAAGATGAAATAAATATTTGGCTCTTCTTTTCTGAATATGTGGCGATTTCCAAATTTGGCCGGTCGGGAACCTAAGAGAACAGATTTAATAGCTGGGAATGAAACGACGAGTAATAACAATCTGGATGTTTCTTGTCACCAAATATTTTGCTGTTTATATCCGATTATACGGCAATCTCCGGGTGTGCGGTTGCACAGGAACATAAGAACACAGTTTAAGCTGCTGCGAGTAAATCGATGAGCCGTAACATTCGTATTGTGCCTTATCAGAAATACTTCACGGATAACGATCACATCTAAGGTTCTCCTGCCAACCCATGGCACCTCTGTTTAGTGATTTTCTGTTGCCAAGGGTATGTGTCCGTCGTCGTCAAAGTACGTAAACTCACGATTTATTTTGTGAAAAGAGTGTTGCCGAAATTATTACCTTTATTACTGCAATATGAACTCTTTTTTTGCCTGAGATCTCTTGCGAGGACGTACATGTATCGAGACTAATCTCTTCTGCGTGATAAAGCATTGTTAGCAGCTGCTAGTTCTGATTTTTCAATTCATGGAAAGTTAGATTGGCATCAATGAAGCAAATATTGCCAAAATAATTTCTTTGCACGTGACAAGGTATGTTCCTATTTCAAGAATATACCTTTGCATTTCCATTTGAAAGGTACGTTATCGTTTCTACATCAACATCTACATACATACTCCACAATCCATCATACTGTGCGTGGCGGAGGGTACCTCGTACCACAACTAGCATCTTCTCTCCCTCTTCCACTCCCAAATAGAACGAGGGAAAAATGACGGCCTATATGCCTCTGTACGAGCCCTAATCTCTCTTATCCTATCTTTGTGGTCTTTCCGCGAACTACAAGTTGGTGGCAGTAGAGATGTACTGCAGTCAGCCTCAAATGCTGGATCTCTAAATTTCCTCAGTAGCGATTCACGAAAAGAACGCCTCCTTTCCTCCAGAGACTCCCACCCGAGTTCCTGAAGCATTTCCGTAACACTCGCGTGATGATCAAACCTACCAGTAACAAATCTAGCAGCTCGCCTCTGAATTGCTTCTACGTCCTCCCTCAATCTGACCTGATAGGGATCCCTAACTCTCGAGCAGTACTCAAGAATAGGTCGTATTAGTGTTTTATAAGCGGTCTCCTTTAAAGATGAACCGCATCTTCCCAAAATTCTACCAATGAACCGAAGACGACTATCCGCCTTCCCCACAACTGCCATTACATGCATGTCCCACCTCATATCGCTCGGCGCCGGCCGAAGTGACCGAGCGATTCTAGGCGCTACAGTCTGGAACCGCGCGACCGTTACGGTCGCAGGTTCGAATCCTCGGGCATGGATGCGTGTTATGTCCTTAGGTTTAAGTAGTTCTAAGTTCTAGGGGACTGATGACCTCAGAAGTTATGTCCCATAGTGCTCAGAGCCATTTGAACCATATCGCTCTGCAATGTTACGACCAGATATTTAATCGACGTGACTGTGTCAAGCGCTGCACTACTAATGGGGTATTC
This sequence comes from Schistocerca nitens, assembly GCF_023898315.1. Lineage (NCBI taxonomy): Eukaryota > Metazoa > Arthropoda > Insecta > Orthoptera > Acrididae > Schistocerca > Schistocerca nitens. The sequence continues at coordinate 1,033,210,728 of NC_064614.1, forward strand.
AAACATTACGGGATTCTTTCTCCTAATGATCTGCATTAATTTACATTTATCTATACTTAGAGTTAGCTACCATTGTTTACACCAATCACAAATCCTGTAAAAGTCATCTTGTATTCTCCTACATTCACCCAACGACGACACCTCCGCGACACCACAGCATCATCAGCAAACAGCTGAACATTGCTATCCACCCTGTCCAAAAAATCATTTATGTTGATATAGAACTACAGCGGACCTACCACACTTCCCTGGGGCACTATGAGAGCCTATCGTCCGGATCGAGGGTTACTAAATGTGTAGTTAGGACCTGCAACCGCGGTTCAAAGGTCATCATTTCTTTCGAGACGTATTATCACCTCTTCTGATGTTTTAACTGCTACGTAACTCAACAGCTATCATTCCGTTTTTCATAGAATATTCTGTAATTGGACACATACAGATTCCGTTCGGTGTATGGAGACTGAATAATATTTCTTTTTAGCTTCCATCTACGAAGTTTATTTGCAGCATCATGGACGAGCAACGTAAAAGATTCTGTGGGGAGCTGCACGGCGATTTCAAGCACACTTAATGTGTCATGAGATGAATTCAGGTAACATTATTAATTAACTATGCCACTGTGCTTTAAATAACACCTTTAAATAACACATAAATAATTACATCCGAGAACCTAAAACTCTAACTCTAGCAGAGCATTCTAAAATCAATAAATCCAAAACAAAGTGAATAAATAAAAGAAAAAGAATGTTTCTATATATTCCATAGCATGCTTCTCTTAATTGTAAGGGTTAGTAAATGCTTGTCCACGCACCACAGCCCTTCCACTGCACACCATCAGACCACCAGAAATGAAAAATTACTTCATGCGCTAGAGGAGAGCAGTACGCTGATTTTCGGTTTGAAGTTTCACCGCAGCCATGGCCCACTTCCTTTTTCAGAGAAAAGAAATATTTGCTATTATTACGATGAGACTGAACCATAGCAGTTCCCCAACCAATCTGCCCAGAACGCGTGGGCCACTGACCCAAGTGCGACTGCCACAGTATATCACTGACATATATCAACCATATTACTTTGGCTTGCAAGAGGTTACGTCCCTCAACAGACATGTGTTGCTTCTGTGTATCAACAATGAGGAAAATACTGTGTTCTTTTTGAATATATTTTTACAGCCTACATTCGGTTCTAAATATAAAATGTTAACGTGTATTATTTTCCATTTATCTGTGACGGATTGCGAACATTTAGTTTAAAAGAGGTCCCTTACTTCTCGAAGCCGTTGCCATTAATGATTGCTAAGGAGAAAAAGTTTACTATTTGCCAGCAGTTCCTGAAACATTATATGGCGGTTTCAAATATGAGTTTCAACTCTTCGTAGCATTCAACTAATCCTCTGATGGATAGATTTTGTTTGATTATGAAGTTTTCTGTGCCAATCGTGATAAAATATTTTACTTCTGTTACTCTTTTAGGAACAATATCACCGTCGCTGTAGGTGCAGGTGTCGTACCGAACCAGCAATAAAGGATAGAAATGGGCGATAATTAATCTGATAGTAAAATTTGGTATTAAAGTCATTGAGTCACGCAACGTATAATGCGTTTTGGATTCTGTACGAACATACCTTAAGAATCATCTCTCTGCGAATTCATTTGATCTACCTTCGTTGTAAAAGTCTATAAATTACTCGGATATACTTAATATTAGAGAGAGTCCTCTAGGGGAATGTAATTTAATAACCCTTCAACGCATATGACACTATTAATACGAGTGGTGAGGGTGAGGAAGGAGGATCGACTAGTAATCAGTTCCAGCAAATGAACATTTATTACATAGAATTCCCTCTCTACATGAAAAAGGTTAATTACGTCACGCGCAAATATAGCTTCACTAAAATCCCTTACACAAGTTAGTATTGATGCAATTAAAGTAAATGATTAGCATAATTTGTGGAATTTGATGCTTTGGGAGTTAATAAAAGGATATGCCGGTTCCTTCGCGATATCAATCATATAAATCTAGGACATATATTAAGTTCATCACGCGTGGAAAACTCCGATTAGATCAATAAAATTTGAACCAAGGAACGACTGTCATGCATACAGGGAATCGCTGTATTGTAATTAGTATCATGCAATTAAAGAAGGACCCTAAGGATAGACAAGGGAAGGACAGGGCAACTCCGTTAACTAAGACAATTAATACCAATAAAATCGATTGACTGAAAGATAGGCAATCGTTACACTCAGTGAGTTGTGCGCTCTGTAGTAGAAAGTATTTGCAACTGCAAAACCCTGTTTCAAAAACATAAGGTGGACAGTGGCACAGAAATAATTATTTCAAATTACCAGACATACATTACAGGAAAAGTAATTGGAGAACCGCACTTGAATATAACGAGGGCTGACCACTACGGAACACAAAAAGGCCTCTACATCGGAACAAATTTGTTGACGTTGCATACCACGACGAATTACCAATAGAATTGTACAGTCGTGGAACCTCTAATATGCAGCTTGTCAACAACTTGCATGGTACTATATATTTGAAATACAACATCTGACCTGTACGGGAATATACATAATAGATGTACGAGTACAGGTATAAGACGCATGGTTCACGACATATGGAAGATTGGGTCTGGCTGTGAGTTGTGTACGGATAGCGAAATGGTAAGGGGCCCGCTCGCGACAAGCGCTAAGGAGTACAGATCTGGCACAAATTTTCACTGTCGTCATTCCATTCAACAGCTGATGGTTTATCATCATTTGCAATTGGGAATTCATTTAATGCGTCAAACATAATACGAGTGGTCGGTAAAGGACTAAGGACAAAGCATGTCTGTGACACCGAACGTAATACACGAATTGAATTTGCCTGAAAGCAAAAGCCTCACTAGAAGCATTAGTAATTACCAGCTCGATATGAGGGAGTTCATTTACTCACATCTACCGACATCCTACCCTCAGGTCGAACCGAATCAATGTGACACAAATGAGTTCATGTTCCAGAGGAACAAGCTTACTCCTGAAGGAGTGGTATGGCTTCATTAGGCTAGCCAATAGAATGGGACTGAAAAAAAGCGGGTAGACTTCGGATCTGAAGCGTACTGAGTTATCCGGCATCTATAGCGTGTTTCACAATCCGTGTTATACACCTACAGAAGTCGTACAGGGGCGTAGTAGACCAAGTTTCACATAAGAATCCATGTCTGGAAACGGTGAATGTCCATGTTACAAGGAAAGCAAAATGTACCGATTTCATTCCTATTTACTATTGTACGTGACAACAGATTCGGTGTACAGAATGTATCTGTGTAGTAATTTCACATAATCCTTGTCCAACAAGCGGTTAATATCGTTAGTCATTTCGATCGCAGCCAAGAACCGTGCAACTTGATCTTCCTCTGAATGGACATGGGTCTCGTAAACAAGACCAGTAGCAAATCTTCCAAAAACTCCGCCTGCACCTGCTGCAGGAATATCAAATAGTTGTTAACCGTTAGGGGGAAGGAAGAATGCACGGTCCAATCATACAACGATTGCAGATACATACCCAGACATTGATGCCGAAGGTGTGCTGCAATCTTCCTCTACACGTGGCTTTGGGGTTATCTTGATTCCAAATGTGGCTATTTAGAGCTTTCACATCACTTTCAGTACTGAAAGTCGCTTCCTCAGTGAAGAAAAGTAGCGTAGGACGCTGAGAAAAATCCACACTACTGTGTAAAAACCAAATACAAAATTGACATGTGGCACAAAATACTCCAGAAACATGGCGTGTGTGTACCTTCTGAGAGCGATACGGGTATAGTTCCTGTTTATGAAAGGCACGACTGACAGACTAGTGAAACACATGTAATTCACATTCAATGGATCGAGTACTTGTAGATGCGTTCTCTTCAAATTGGTGATGCACTTCTTCTTCTAATACGACAGTGCGCCGCAATTTTGGATCACTACAGTTTGTTCTAGCACTGGTGAGCTTCGCACATTCCCGCAGCCGTTACTCTTCTCTGGCAAACATGGGATCAGATGCAGTCACAGGATCTGAAAATTTCACGTGGTACCGACGCTTCATAACGGCAACCTTCACCGCGAATTAACAACACATCGTTGAACTCCGCGATCGCGTCTTCAGACATCCTGTTATTGCAGTACAAGTCACCGTAACCTCAACTGACGCCAGGTAGTACGAAAAAAATTGTTCTAAGCACTATGGGACTTAACGTCTAAGGTCATCAGTCTCCTAGACTTAGAACTACTTAAACATAACTAACCTAAGGACATTACTCACATCCATGCCCGAGGCAGGTTTCGAACCTGCGACAGTAGCAGCAGCACGGTTCCAGACTGAAGCGCCTAGAACCGCTCGGCCATAGCGGCCGGCTAGTAAGTACGAAAACAAGGAACATGGAAGGAGAGGACATCACTTGACATCGCCTCATTGTACCATTCATGAATGTAGGCAGCCAACTATAACAGACGTATTGCGTAAGAAACATCTAGGGCGCGACTGAGTAGCTCTTGTTTCCGTTTTAACAAGGAAACGAATCGTTTCGGCCATGGTGTAGCAGAAACTAACGATTACTGCTGATAAGTTGTTCTTCCTAACGGCATCCCATACGAGCTAACCAGTTGCACCTTTACCTGTGGTTACACGTAATTTAATTACTTTGGATTTCCACGGATCTGTTTAAAAAAAAACAGCTCGATGTAGACGTATGGTCGAGCCACACACATGTGTCTTCATCCCTCAGAGCTACTTCGCTGCAAATCATAACTTGTAGCTGTGAACTTGCAGTCAAGCAGTCTATGACTGGCTGTTGTTGTTTTTGTGGTCTTCAGTGCTGAGACTGGTTTGATGCAGCTCTCCATGCTACTCTATCCTGTGCCAGCTTCTTCATCTCCCAGCACCTACTGCAACATACATCCGTCTGAATCTGCTTAGTGTATTCATCTCTTGGTCTCCCTCTACAATTTTTACCTTCCACGCTGCCATCCAATACTAAACTGGTGAGACCGATGACCTCACTGTCTGGTCTCCTTCCCCAGGAAACCCAACCCAACTAAATTGGGGATCTCTTGATGCCTCAGAACATGTCCTAGCAACCGATCCCTTCTTCTAGTCAAGTTGTGCCACAAATTTCTCTTCTCCCCAATCCTATTCAATACTTCCTCATTAGTTGTGTGATCTACCCATCTAATCTTCAGCTTTCTTCTGTAGCACCACATTTCGAAAGCTTCTATTCTCTTCTTGTCTAAACTATTTATCGTCCATGTTTCACTTCCATACATGGCTACACTCCATACAAATACTTTCAGAAACGACTTCTTGACACTTAAATCTATACTCAATGTTAACAAATTTCTCTTCTTCAGAAATGCTTTCCTTGCCATTGCCAGTCTACATATTATATCCTCTCTACTTCGACCATCATCTGTTATTATGCTCCCCAAATAGCAAAACTCATTTACCGCTTTAAGTGTCTCATTTCCTAATCTAATTCCCTCAGCATCACACGACTTAATTCGACTACATTCCATTATCCTCGTTTTGCTTTTGTTTATGTTCATCTTATATCCTCCTTTCAAGACACTATCCATTCCATTCAACTGCTCAAAAATGAGATCGACAGGAAGTACAAAATGGCTAAGCAGGGATGGCTAGAGGGCAAATTTAAGGATGTAGAGGCTTATCTAAAAATGGCTCTGAGCACTATGGGACTTAACAGCTACGGTCATCAGTCCCCTAGAACTTAGAACTACTTAAACCTAACTAACCTACGGACATCACACACATCCAGTCATCACGAGGCAGAGAAAATCCCTGACCCCGCCGGGAATCGAACCCGGGAATCCGGGCGCGGGAAGCGAGAACGCTACCGCACGACCACGAGCTGCGGACAGAGGCTTATCTCATGAGGGGTAAGACAGATACAGCCTACAGGAAAATTAAAGAGACCTTTGGAGAAAAGAGAACCACTTGTACGAATATCAAGAGCTCAGATGGAAACCCAGTTCTAAGCAAAGTAGGGAACGCAGAAAGGTGGAAGTAGTATATAGAGGGTCTATACAAGGGCGATGTACTTGAGGACAATATTATGGAAATGGAAGAGGATGTAGATGAAGATGAAATGGGAGATATGATGCTGCGTGAAGAGTTTGACACAGCACTGAAAGACCTAAGTCGAAACAAGGCCCCGGGAGTAGACAACATTCCATTAGAACTACTGACAGCCTTGGGAGAGCCAGTCCTGACAAAACTGTACCATCTGGTGAGCAAGATGTATGAGACCGGCGAAATACCGTCAGACTTCAAGAAGAATATAATAATTCCCATCCCAAAAAAAGCAGGTGTTGACAGTTGTGAAAATTACAGAATTATCTCTGGCTAGAACTGTGAATTATTGAATTATACAGAAATATAAAATCAAAGGTAAATGATTAATTGAATTACAAGGGTTCTGTTCTGAAGTCTGTAATTGATGTAGACGACAGAGAATTAAGCTGAATAATGTTTATTGAAGAAGGGACATCACAAATACGCAGGGAGTAGTACTACGATGTTCACTTGAAATACAGACGGTATTTATAGCTTTGGATATGTTAGTAACTTTTGTTAATGTAGCGTTCAGCAAGTTGTACTCCGGTAATTCTCCTCTAGGTCTTCGTTTGAAGTGTACTGAGTCGGTCCGTAGTCGATCGCAGAGAGTCTCGATATCGGACCGCGATGTATCGCCACGATGTGGCGTTCGTGCAAAGCCGAGGCTTAACGGGAGAAACCGTGCAAAGGTGGAGACAGTGATAGACGGGCAAGTTTATGTGGTGGTTTACAGCCGAGCGGATTGCAGAGTTTCGTCAAAGCTCAGTTTACGGCAGGCTTGAGGTGGTTTGGTACCAAAGTATACTTTAAAGCTTGTTGGACACAGCAATGGAAGCAGAGCAGTGTTGTGACATGTTATTAAGCCGTCGTGTAGGGGCTTAAAAGGACATACGGCGCTCTACGCGAAGGAAGTTGCCTGTAGTCCCCGTTGCAGCGGGTAGAGCTGGCTGTTGTAGCCGTTCTGGGTGGCGGGTGTTGGTGGCCCACTTTAAAGTGGAATACAAACAGTGCTACGCGTCTCTAGTTGACGTTAGTTTGGGAAGGCGTTGGGAGCTGATGGAAAGTTGTAGTCTGTGGTTGAACTAAATTCCACTTTGCTTCGGAGTGATATAGGTGAGCATCTTCAAATCTGTAAAACTTTCTTCACTTTGAAATTTAAAAAAACTTTCCGTTTGCGGTCACGGTAATTTACTTACTGTACGTTGACAACGCAAGAATATTTCTTCACCAAACGCTTGCCATGGCATCTGAAGATGGCTTTTGAATGCCGAAACCGTTTATAATGCTTTCATAAAAATGCCTACTACGAACCAGGTTAACGTTTATTAAACATCTGGAGGCTGTGGATCCCCACAAATACAAAATCTTATAGAAAGTGGAATGAGTAAAAAAGAACTTAATTTGCTTATTTTCCGTGCTCTAATTGTAGTGTGTTTTACCCGGCTGCTTATAGCAATGATCTTCATTATCCTTTCGTTAATTTTATTATGTCAATGTGCTGGCTGGTTTTATATAAAAAAATGGTTTACTTTCAGACGAATGTAAAGTGACTTTTAAAGAATTTATGTGATTTACATTTTATTCATCTTAAGCGGGTCGTGTTTATCGATATGGATTCTTACTTAATAATCTAAAATGGTTCAAATGCCTCTGAGCACAATGGGACTTAACTTCTAAGGTCATCAGTCCCCTAGAACTTAGAACTACTTAAACCTAACCAACCTTAAAAGTTTGTTATTTATGAAAATGCATTTTAAATTATCGTTATTGGAATAGTGTTACAATCTCGACTTCGAGGTGGGTTCTGAGCTTGTGAAATCATTGTGTTTATTGTTGCATGTTCGTTATTGTCTTGTTTTAGGGGCTTCGTGTACCAACCTGTTTTCAGATTGTAGATGTAGAGGATAGCAATAAAGTGTAGTGAAATTGAAATTAAAACCATTGAGTAATGATCCCAGGCACGCCAGATATTGAAGATAATTTTTGTTTTGTGTTCATGATTAATTTTGAGCTGTGTTTAATTAATTTAATCCTAACTTTATATACATGCAGATTAATCTGAAGGTAGTTTCACATTTTCATATTCTATTTTGTTAACGAACGAAAATGGTAGTTCAGTACCACAAACATTCAGTCGTTATTTACGAAATGTAATGTTGTCTGCTAGTCCATATCTCGTATTCGACAGCACCTTTAGCTGATGGACATTGCTCTAAGGGTTTTGATAGACTCTATGGGACTGTTGCTTCCAGCCTGTTCGTTTATGTCTTTGTCTACCATGATATTTGCTTTATTATACATACTAGACAAATACAAATTAGTTCGACAGTAAAGGGAAATCTGAAAACAAAATGTTAACCAGCTGAACGTGTAGGGAGATCTGCAAACAGAACGTTAACCGGCTGAAGGTGTAGAGGTGGAGAACAGTACCATGAGCCGAAAAGTGTTACAAATTTTGCTTTACGTCATCGGCACTTAACTGTCAAGTATATGTTTTGGGTAGGACTGCTCGTAGTGAGGAAGCAAGAAAGGTTACTTCGCATATAAAGCCGCTAAGTAAATTACAGTTGCGGGAAGCTGTATTGTTGAATGTTCGCCCTTCACCGTTTGGAATTCAGTTGGTTCAGCCATCTACAACAAAAGCCAACGAGGCCCATCAATCATTTATTCGTATGTTTGATGGTATATACAAGAAGTAATAGATCCCTAGCTTTACCCCAACAGCTGATCACCGGAGAACAGGTACCACAATGTATAGTGAATCGAACGCTTCAGAAGGCGTGTGAGATGACTTGTTATCGGTGCGCCGCAGTCTATCACAAGATGAGAGTAAAAATATTTTAATTTTTTGAAAATCTGAAAGACGTCTCGATCTGCGCAACCGTAAAAGCGATACCACCGGGTTTGGGGAAGGAGAAATGGAAAAGGAGCAACAGCTTTAACGTGTGTTGTAGTATATCACGTTGCGACCGCGAGAACGTTTCACTCCTCGTGTCGATAAGGAAGATTTTTTTAGATGTCGTTATGCCCCATTTCATCCTTCGAGACAGGGTTGCTCTGGTGGACGAATATATTCAATGAAATTACTTAGAGGATGAGTAGCGTAAGTTTCTTGGCCATTTGCCTGAGCAGCTGAATTGGAGGTAGCTGCTCTGCTATACAGGATGGTCTTCTCGTTACACTGGACAAAATAACTACCAAAAATGGCTTCACTGTGATATAAAAACAGAACAGTAATCGAAAGAATGGCAGATTGCTTGATAATGCATACATTTATTCATCAGCGCAACAAAATCTGCTGCTAATTCTCAATAACGTGTTGATCCACCATACATATTGTAATAGGCTGGCCGTGAAATGCCGTCTACAAGGTAGCTGAAACGCTCCTTCCTATTCTTGTCTCACTCCACGACGGTAGCTCCTCTGAAGTCAAACAGTTGCCAACTACCCTTATTGCGAAGCGTTTACAATTAAATGGTTTGTGTGAGTAGAAGCGCAGGCAGTCTCTATTGGCTGATTCGTGCCTTCTGTACTAAGGTGTTCACGAGGGTGAAAATATTAACTCACCACCGAAATGTCGACCGCAGGTAGATTGGAGGATCCTGTAGCGATTCCACAGTCTTCGAATTGTGCTCAGTAGCATGAGAGGCATCAGACATCCGTTCATGACACCAGCGAGGAACATGACATTTTGAAAAATTAAATCGTAAGATATTTTCTTAATCCACAATCTTTTATTGTGTCCACTATCGGTTTCCGAACAATTGAATTTTCGTCGTCTGGTGTGTTACCGGTCGCGCATCACTGGGGACGTTTCATGTGGAATTTTTGTCCCTTTTTTACTCTTTTGACACGGAATCTTCGGTTCCATGACAACACTGGGGAGAGGAGGACATCAGATGATTAAGTGATTTAAATTTTTACACTAGAAGGTGGAACTGTAAGTGTTCCACATCGTGTACACAACAAAAGATTGCAGTTTTATTTTTCCCATATGAATCTCTTATTTGGCATGGAGATTAAGACAGCGGGTCGCCAGAGTACCAGAATTAATGGTAATGCCCTCAGCCGTGTGTTTAATCTCTTTATTCAAGTGTGATATGTTATGGCAGTATGGAAAGCCCTGATGACAATAGTCCATCACCGAAACCGTCGCGTTTGAATAGAATGAGTAAAACACATGAGTGGGGGTGATACCACTAATTATCATTTATTGTTATGTGTCTCGTGATAACGGCAAAAAATCTGACTGACGTCAGCGTTGTGTGCGCCAATGCGGCGGGCAGCTACTTGCCCGGACAACTATCCAATTTACTGAAGATGTGAGTCCTGTCTAAGCCTCGACACATCATGACGGACAAATGAGTCCGCAGAAACTGCATTGTGCCTTCCACTATAGGAGCCGTAGTGGTCTTTTCTTAACTGCATTGAAAATACAAGTTTACATTTGTGGCTTTAAATGGAAATTTCCTGTGATCAAAAGAACGTTGAGAAACGGTTTCCGATTACGAAAATAAACCGCGCAAGTCATTAGCGTAAAGGAAACCTTTTTTGAACAGTTAACATTGATTATTGACGTGACTGAGATTATCTGACGACACAGGTAATTTTACTACTTTTCATCCAGCAATAAAATACATTACAAGGCCGTTTGTAATGCAGCCAAAACTGCTTCAAAACACTACATGTGGATGGGAGAGGATGTGGGGTCTCACTGGGTAAGTGACCTTCAGCCCTCTTAAGGGTACATGGGATGCCACTGTGTTGTCCGTGCACTCCGTTTGTGCTTATCTGTCTAATTACACAACATCGTTTGGAAGCTAATGTACTATAATACAGCAAAGGCTACGAAAATGTACTGTTTCAAGGAATGTGTGTATTAAATACAACGTTAACAAAATTCCCTGCGTCTTTTCATTGATTTATTATAATACTTCAAGGAGTAGTATGGCAATGTTTAAAATTAGGAATGTTATTTCAAGTCAAAGGATTTGGACTTGAATATGAATTTCTACTCATGTTTTACCCTACCAATCAAAGCATACATTTCCTCTTGTTATGTGAAACATTGTTTACTAATTCATGTGCTGTCACATTGCTTCAAGGAGAAGTTGTATTACATGTATTGCTTTCGCTCAAGGTGGAAAGATCTGTGAGTCCACTGTCGTGTCTATAAAGTTTTTCAGGATATGATCGACACACGTCCGGAAATCGATACAACGTTAACCAAATTCCTGCGGGTTTTCATCGAATTAATATAATACTTCGATATTGTAAATTAAATTCTCTGCTGTTTGTTCTCCTGATGTAGCAGCCGGATAGCAAATGGTTCAAATGGCTCTGAGCACTATGGGACTTAACATCTGTGGTCATCAGTCCCCTAGAACTTAGAACTACTTAAACCTAACTAACCTAAGGACATCACACACATCCATGCCCAAGGCAGGATTCGAACCTGCGACCGTAGCGGTCACGCGGTTCCAGACTGAAGCGCCTAGAACCGCACGGGCTCACCGGCCGGCGAGCCGGATAGCACTGCGTTAACAGTATCGTATTCAAAACGTCGTGTGCCTACAGCGTGGTACAAGTCTTTCGGTATGCCACCACAACGACGGTTTACATGTCAATTTGGGGTATTTGTTATACCTAACTGTGGCGTGTTATCTCTGTTGTAGACGTTACCACCGTGGAATATCTGAAGTTGTTACTGAGACTGGAATCTGAGACCAATGTTAAATACTTCACAATTCTTTACTTTCGTCTTCTATTTTAATGTTTTCTCGCTATTAAGAAAACCTGAGCACAAAATTTATTATGAGCAAACATCGATGATGCGACTCGTTAATGACGTTGCTCTCCGTACTGAAACTGAATAAGAGACGCAGAAGCTGATGAGTGGAATGAACAGCCCAATGAACACGCACCATGGATTTAGAGTAAATGGGAGAATGAGGAATGTAATGAGAAGTAGCAGAATGAGTTTAACATTAAATCTCACACTAAATTTGAGAAGTACAGAGGGAACAAATTCATTACCTTGAAACCAAAATAACACGTTACCGACGAAACATGAAGGGCATAAACAGAAGACTACGACAGGAAATGACTGCGCTAATGGCCAGTAGAAACCAACTAATACCAAAAGTCGGCCTTAATTTAAGGAAGAAATCTCTGCGAATTCACGTGTGGAGCACAGCACTTTACGGAAGTGGCTCTTAGACTGCGGGGACGATGGAAAGGAATCAAGGCGCTGGAGATAATTATTATAAAGAATGCTAAAAATTAGATAGACTTATGAGGAATGAAGAAAATCGACGAAGAAAGGAATACGTGGATAACACTGCCAAGGGAAAAGGCCGGGAGGACAGGTGTTAACATATCAGAGAATGAAGGAAATCGGCAAAGAAAGGAACACGTGGATAACACTGCCAAGGAGAAAGGCCGGGAGAACAGGAATTGTGTTAATATATCAGAGAATAACTTCCGTGATACTTTAGTCAGCAGTAAAAACTAAGGTGAAAACTGAAGATAAAGGCACAGATTGCGATATATCTAACATATAATTGTGTGTTTCTCTGAGATGATGAAAATTTTTGGCAAATCGTATGAAACCAATCATATGACTAATAAAAAACACAAAAGGATTTGTACAGTAGAATGATTCATTCTTGAAAACTGAGAGAAATGCAAGCTGAAAGTTTTTCTTTTTCTATTGTACTATTTTGCTTGAAAGGAGCACAGTATCAACATCAAGGAGTGGTCTTACGTATCGTTTCGAAAGCTAATACAAATGCGATGCTGTACTAGTGAAAACGTGAAACAGAACGAAATGAGCCAAGACAAGACTGAGAATAACGTTTTTTTTTTTTTTTTTTTTTTTTTTTTCCACGCTGAAATTGCCAAGCCGTCAGCGAGTCAAACTGAAACAGTGTGAGGGGAACACGTACATTCATAGAAAATCTAGACATAAAAAGATTCTGGAAATGCAGATACCAGGTATTTCCATGAAAGTGAAGGGGAACTCGTGGTATGGACGTTGATCTTTCTTACCTACGCCAGTGGCGTCTCTCATCGATGCAAGATGTGGCACTTACGAGTAAGCTGACACTCCTGAACTACAATTAGGCACTACGAAGTTGCTAATCAGTCAGGTAAAAAGGTTAAAGAAAGGAGAGAGTATGGGGTAGCGCAGGCTTGGAAAACGCCCTAATGTGTATGCATATCTCGTTGAAGCTTAGGTGTATATTCATTAGCATTGCTTTTGCAGTCTCTGAGAAATATCAGGACAATGACTGCCGAAATTTAATATTCATACGAGAGAGAGAGAGACAGAGAGAGAGAGAGAATAACCAGTTCACTCCAGCTATTAATTAGGTGCGTTGTGCCCTGCATGGTGGTTTCTGAAGATTCATCGGCTAGATTGGCAGCACCGGAAGGCTTAAATCACTTGAGCTATGCTAAAGCGCGACCACCTGTTCATGAGAGACGATTAGGGATACGGCGTTGGAACGCTTCAAAGCAAGATTGTAGTTGGAGTGGAACTGTTATCCCGGAGAGGGGTGGCACTCATGTGAGACAAAGGGCGTAGCCAACAAGTACCTTGTAAGGGTTGAGATAATTGATCGTACCACGAGCAGTGAATGTGGAGATTGCGAACTCAGTAACGAGTTAAGTGTGCAACAACGTGCAAAGTGCGCAGGGCTTCTAGTGGTTGAAAGATATTGGTACCCTGTTTTCCTACAAATATTTCGGAGACGTGTCAGCCCATGTGGCTGGTAGTGATATATTCCTCTCATTAAATGTCACAGAACTCTGAGCGAGTAGGAGCTATACCGTTTAGCCACGTCTGAAGGCTACATGACTACGCTGCCACACAGCTTATTTAAAAATGTATTCTACTGTTTATCAGTGTCCAACTCCGTCATTCATAATTACCACCAGCTATAATCGAACATCCAAAGAGAGGCGGCAGCAGCAATGTTAACGACCAAATTATTAATGTTAACTGCTACAATAAATACCGAGAACATAATACAACAGAATCGAAACGCCGTTAAATTATTACAAGTTTCTGTTATTGTTGTTCTGTTCTTCGCTCTGACGAGCGCACTCCCTGTTCTGCACTCATAGGCAGCACACCGCGCATGGTACACGCGGCGCTCGGGGACCATAGAACAGATACGACACCTGAGGATGAGCTTACAACAGTCCGAAACCGGTCGTGTGAAAATACAGGAATTTACAACTGAAGGGGTATTTTCAACCTCTGCTCTTCATCTCTGCCCAACTATAATAACCGAAATCCATTGGCATCTGTTTACTGTAAGCGAATCTCGGTCTCCATCCCAAATTTTGTCTCCTCCCCCCATACTTCCTCCCGATAAAAATTGACTACTCTTTGATGCTTCAGGACGTGTAGTCATTCCTTCTCTTCATTTACTGAAGTCGTGACATGAATTTCGTTGTTCTCTACTTCGATTAAGTATTTCTTTATCGTCAGTATTCTTTTGTTGCACGAGATTTCCAAAGCTTCAATTTTCTTCTTGTTTGAACCGTTTGTTGTCTGTTTTATTTCCATATAAAGCTACATACAACAGAAATGTATTCAGAAAAGACATTGTTACCTTGAAGTTTATATTGGAGGTTGTAAAATGTGTGTGTGTGTTTGAGAAACGCTGTTGACAGTCTGTATACAGTATTATAACCTCTATACTTCGACCATCGCAAGTTATATTGCTGTTCAGGTAACAAAACTTGTCTACTATTTTTAGTGCTTCATTTTGTTTTCTAGCCGTCTCAGCGTCACGTGAATTTATTCGATTACACCAGTACCTATTTTATCCGTTTATAGTCCTCTTTTAACATAATCTAATATTTCTTCTGGCAGAACAATAATTTCCATTCCAAATTTCTCCATGGTATCCATTACTACTTGTTCATTGTGCGGAATGGGCATAGACTCACTCCTTTCTCGACCACTGCTTCCCTTTCGTTTCTTCGACTCTTATAACTGCAACTCGGTTATTACACAAGCTATGCAGAACTTTTTGCCCTTTTTTTATCATTACTAGATACTGACATTCAGTTAATGCTGTCAAGGTTCGCCTTTGCTCAACCTTTCTTCTAATTTAAGACGAGTCGTAGGAACAGTATCGCCTCACGTGTCGCAGCATTTCTCTGGTAACCATCCTAATTTTTGTCGAATTCTGCTTCAGACAGGTACCTCGTTCTCATGCAAACGACTTGCACCAGTATTTTGCAACAATGAAGAAACTGTAACTGGCTTTGCTTAAGCATATACCTTTAACATTATAATTTCCGCACTTGGAACGTTATGCAACTCTTGCACTTGGGATGGCATGTACACTACCGGTCAAAAGTTTTCAGTCACTCGGTATAAAAACTGTATACTTTATTTCAATTTATAAACATATCGTAGAAACGAGACAGACCAAGAAAATAAATTGATTTAACTCTTTACCATTAACTACAATACAATACCATTTAGATTTTAGCCACCTGAAAGTTTCCAACCTTATGCTCAGAACATCTGCAGAAACTCCGGGAATTCTGGAGACAAGATTTTGTAGTGGAGATACTACAGTTCATCACTTGTGCAAACTATTCTATACGTCTTAACATTAGATTTTCTCGGTTTTCTAACCTCCCTGTCAAGTCGTGAGATAAGAAGTCAAAGGGATTTAATTTAGGTATCTTCGTGGCCAGATCGTGTTCGGCAGTTCCTAATGTTGTTGACATACTCACTTTGCACAATTTAGAAGCATGTTTGGGGTTACTGCCCTGATGAAGTATAAACTTAAGGCCAATAAGCATCTTGCCAGATGGAAATAAATTGTTTACCGGTGCCCATGAACTCCTTTTTTAACTTTCCATTAATTCTGCCTAGATAACCGATCATATCACCACAAAACATTCCCTCATACGTCCTCCACGGACGAACTAACATTCAGCGATTGCTTCCCAACAATTCAAACTTATGTTCATAACACTTCGGACCACTACTCCAATTTTTTATATTAGTATTCCCGTCGTACTCTATTCATCTTAACTTGATTGCATAAACAATTTGGCCGTCATGTACCTCTATAGTCCTGGTCACGAAGACGGCGCTGCACTCTTGAGAGAGAGATTCGAGCTGCTCTTTACGTCGTCGGAAATTTCACGTGTAGTATGCGTCTTCTGATGCTTATTCTGTACACATATCAACTGATATTCCTTGAATTGCCAACGAAATTCTTGTGGATGTGTGACCGCATTGTCAATGTGTAAAATTCTCTGACGTCTTCGCCACTGATGCAGATGGACTTCCTTTGAGACACGGACAGTGCGGTCACACACTCACAAGAGTTTCATTGACTGTGACAACGCCGGCGGAAACTTACACTTACATTTCCTGTGTGGTGCTACTGTGGGTCATCCGGACCGCGATATAGTTGGCTGGCACCAGTTTCCTTGAAGCGCTATAATGGATTCACCATTGTACTCTGGCTATGGCCACTTTTCTCACTTTTGTCCTACTGCAATACCCGTCTTGAAGCAGAGCTACAATTACAGCACGTTTGTCAATTGCAGTGAAACTGATGAGGTGTACAAACTCACTGCTAGACGCGCACAGTGTGCTGCACAGCAATGGCGAACTGGTTGCTACACAGATGGTTGAAGGAATGAACCGTTTTTGAAGACAACCGTCTTGGGTAAAGGCACTTCAGTATTGTTGGGGACACTCATCAGAGTCCCTCTGTACAAACAACCAATCAAGTACACGTTTGTAATTGTTATATTATCAAACAGGGATGCAATAGAATGTTCAAAACGAAATTCCTAATTTAGCCACAAACCTATATTTGTGATAGGTGATGGAAGACTTTCGACCAATAGTGTACATACCATCCAAAAGTATCTTAATTGCATACCATTACAAGTGTAAGTATTGTGATGTAATGAGTCCAGGTATTAATAAAATCAAATAGAATTTTCTCTCATACATTTTATTATACTTACTGTATTGAACTACATCGAGAAAAAAGAAGTTGCAATAGAGTCATAGCTTCGTATTCAATTTTTTCGTGACGTGAGCGTCTTTGCGGCATTATCACACTGACAGTCATTCAGGTATCGTGAATAGTTCAGCTGACGACGTGCAACATGTGCTGTGGCGAGTTTTTAGCTAACCAGATACATCCGCTTTCAGTCTATTTCATTTACTTAGTTGAGATATATATTTATTGTATGTAGCATATAATTAACTTCAGTGTTTACCTTTAGATGTGAAGATAGCCTGTACTGGCCATCGAAATTAAACAGGAGTATAATGTCGTGCAATTACGCTTGAAGAAGAGACAACCCATAAAAACAATAACGAAGTAAAGGGAAATAAAAGAAATAAGTAATACACTCGGAGCCTATAAAGCTGTTATTGTGGTAGCAGACAAAAGCCACACTATGTTTATTACTAATGATATATTTAATAGAAGCATCTTTCAGAGGAAATTTCATTGCAGGAATGAAAAAAAAGCCCGACTACATGGTTTGAAGTAACATGAGGAAAACAACGGAAAGTTAAAGTATAAATAAGAACCCAAGTTACTAATGACAAGGCAAGCCAGCCTATATCTTCAATACATAAAAACATTGACCATGCAAAGAACTTAACTTCATACACCATCCAAAAGGCAGTTCTCAATCCACTAATTTTGAGAAAGACATTCAGGTTGGAGGAAACGCATGCCTAGAATCTTTAGATATAGTGATCTTGTACACAGCTACCTCCCTAAGTAAAAGTACTGAGACTGTGGAGAACAAAGTTTTACCGGTCTAGTTTATGTAAGTTTTCCCTTGAGGTTACTTAAACGTCTATCTCCTTATTTACCCCCAAAAAGAACGTCTGTAGGGAAAAAGATGGACTAATTGACAAGTTGGGATGGATTTCATCTTGTAATTATTTTGAATGTATAGGTAATATATTTCATCAAAAAGGCAGTTTTAACAATGGGATAATCAGCTAATAATTTCATAAATAATCTCAAACAAATGTTTTTAAACAACTCCAACATTATAGAGACAGTAATACACTTCAAAAGATGTATCGACGATTCGATATTACTGCTTAAAGGTAGTGATGATGATTTCATGCTATTACTGAAGAATTAAGCGAAAATCCTCCAAAAACGATATTTGTTGCTGAAATTGAGTAGACAATAACCAGAAATAACTGTAAAAAAGCACTCCATGTTCAGGCCACGAGTGGCCTACAGGGACCATACGACCGCCGCGTCATCCTCAGAGGAGGATGCGGATAGGAGGGGCGTGGGGTCAGCACACCGCTCTCCCGGCCGTTATGATGGTATTCTTGACCAAAGCCGCTACTATTCGGTCGAATAGTTACTCAATTGGCATCACGAGGCTGAGTGCACCACGAAAAATCACAACAGCGCATGGCGGCTGGATGGTCACCCATCCAAATGCCGGCCACGCCCAACAGCGCTTAACTTCGGTGATCTCATGGAACCGGCGTATCCACTGCGACAAGGCTGTTGCCAGAAAGAACCGAAAGCATATACGAATATTTTGTGTTTTAGAAAAATGAAATGCTGTGATTGTCAACAACCAGTTATTGCACTAACATCGTCGAAAACTATAGTTTTTTACATAATCACAAAATTCTCTACTACTTAGCTCAGGGCGAAGTTGCCAAAAATTAGCTAGCTTAAAGCAAACGCTGACAGCGAATAACTACCAATAATCTGGTATTACGAGGTGCATACAAAAGTCACACTGAAACGGAATAATAATAGATCTATAAAAGATTACGATAAATATAAATATCTTACGTTAACATAGAGGGGTAAATTATCCGAAAAAAAGCCCTAACGTTTTCCGCAAATGCCATACAACAATTCCCTTTCAAACAAACACCGAGATAGTCAGGACTTAGACATTAAATATTCGACAACATAAACGAAAAATAGACGTTACCAGGTTTGATAGAAGACAAGAAACAGTGAGAAGCAGAATATTCGACAAATACAGAAAAATTATCAAGTACATTCCTAGGACCATCATGAAAACCATTCCGTTAAAAATATCGAAGAAAACTAAACGTTCTTACTTTATGACCAAGATGGTAGCCTCTTAAGCTTACCGGAGGAAACCGAAATCCGTGCCAAAATGAAAAACCAATCAGGATTAAAACTTATGACACCCCGTTTAACAACGACACACATTTGAATATCTACACAGGTATTGCTTCCTAACACAGCAGTCGTGGTAACAGTAACACACTTTTTGCAGATGCACTTTTACGTACGGAGTGTCTAGTTTGCCGTGTGCCGTGCTGTGTATGCGGATGGAACGGATGCTGCTTGATGTGTGAACGTTGCTGACAGTCCCAAAATTCCATGAATCCCTTTTAGTATCCACTGGAGTAAACCAAGGCTACAAGAAGCATTGCCCGCTCTGAAGTCACTGAACTTGCCATTTCACAGCAATTACGATAATTATACCATATGATCTAAAGTTTTCAGACACAACAACATAATGCGGATGTGGCACTGGATACCACGAGAGACAGACCAGCCAGTACAAAACAAGGCGGGAAATACTGCGGTTAGAGAAGCAGTAACGGCAGTCTGGGTCGGTCAGGAGAGGTCAGTGACGTAGAAAGTGATCTATCCATGGGCTATCACCTGAGTAACAAAACTATCAGCAACGTGGCAGCCCTTCTAACGCTGCCCAAGTCGACCGGTGCTAATCTGTTATGAAGTGGAGATGTGAAGGAACAATCGCAGCTAAACCAAGACCTGGCACACCCCATGTACTGTCGGTCAGGTATAGTGGAGCATGCGGTAGGTGACTGCAAGAAATCGCGTGAAACCAGCGGAAGGAAGCACTCCCCAGTTCCAAAATCTTAACAGCAGTAGAGCTAACACAATGACTGTACGTAGGGACTTAAAGAGAATCAGGTGTAAGCCGCTGCAGTCATGGATTGTGCGGCTGGTCCCAGCGGAGGTTAGAGTCCTCCCTCGGGCATGGGTGTGTGTGTGTTTTTAGGTTAAGCAGTGTGTAAGCTTACGGACTGATGACCTTAGCAGTTAAGTCCCGTAAGATGTCACACACATTTGAACATTTGAAGCGAATGAGGTACACAGGTCGGCCAGCTACACAGTTCTCTAGTCTGTGCTAAGCAACGCTGTAAGTGGTGAACAGACAGATGCCACTGGACAGGGGTTGACTGGAAACGAGTCATATGAAGCGATGAACAACACTAGACTCTATGGAAGTCCAATGGAAGGGTTTCGGTTTGACGAATGCTACGGGAACGTTACGTTCCATCATCTGTAGTGCCAACAGTGAAGTGCGGAGGGGGCGATGTTAACATATGGAGCGCTTTTCGTGAATAGGGTGTGGTCCCCTTATTGAAGAAAAACTCTAAATGCGGAAGGATACGAACACATTTTTTGTGTACTGTTCGAAGACGATCATTCTTGGTATCAGCATTACACTGCACTCCGTCATAAACCAGCATCACAGAGTCATGACGGTGGGCATGAGATTAACCGACTCCCAAGTAGACAAGGCAATGTACTCTTTAGTTGAAGTAGCATAACACATAAAACACACAAGGTTTTTAAAAGTGACATAGTTAGGTTACAATGAGACATCTCAATTCCTTGGGTCACTTACAAGGAGAAATAACATTTCGCAGGTAACCACAGTTCTCATGGGAGTTACAAGGAGAGTGAACGCTTCGCAAGTAGCTCCGCAGGACACGCATTGCTACGCCTGGTGTCTGGGTCGACAATGGAACTGCTGCCGAATGTGAGCTGGGCTCGTACTGCGACAAATCAGTACATGGACGCATTCGGCGTACGTCCCTGAGTGTGGACGTGCTTGGGATGGGGAGCGTATGCTCAGACTAGTGAGCTGCATGGCCGCCGCTGGTGTGGAACCCGCAGTGTATGCTGAGCGACTGGTTATGCTCTGACGCACGGACCGCACGGCCGCGGCCGACGTGACGCCCAGACAATAAGCGAGAGATGCTGCGCCAGTCGTTGCCGAATGTTAAGTTGGCACGCAGACGGATATCCTCGAGGAGCACGTGACCTGATGGCATTGCCATAGTCACCAAGGTGCGCTCTGCGCGTTACCAAGCTGACACGTCGTGTGGTTGTTGCAGACCGATTACCGAGGACAACTAGCGAGTTGCAACCAGTCGGTCGCTGGCCTATGTCTGGTGGCCTAAGCGGTTCATCAATGGTCATGGAAACAGCAATAATATTCTCAGCGCCCAGAATCCCGACCCCAACGTAATGGAAGATGTTTGGATGACTTACAACGTCACCTTCGCTCCTCACCTCAACGTTCAACATCACAATGTTCTCTGGTTTCTCTATAGCAGGCATAAAAGTCTTGGCAGATTCAGAAACTGTAGAGGTACTTAAGATAATGTTCATTTATTGTTACGTTGAGTTACATTACACATTCCAATCACTCTGGATCATCTTCAGATCTAAGAAGTTGCGTCAGCAACCCATCTCATCTACACAGAAACGCATTTCAGAGCGCGACGAACAGACACCATTTTCATAAAGCAACCATTGTGAATTAAGCCTCGAGTGCGAGCGGGCGCTTATTAAATCAGTCCTCGCTCGTCGCCAATTTCTGTATGTGCTTTGTGTAAGAATTATCTTAAATTTTTCTAATTTCGGCTCTTGAGCAGTAATGAGCTGTCGTCCACAGATACTCAGGCATCTCATTAAAAGTTCCCCAGAAGGCGTCATAAAGGCGAAGGACGAACATAACCTATACTACTGTACATTAAGAGGTAACGAGATACTTTTGATCAAGTAGTGTCCCTCATCATTTTCTGCTTAATATATCACATTCACTTTTTTCTTTTGTTCTTCTGTTTTTATCACGAATTAGGAATATTTCCTGCAGTTGTGCTTTTAACGATTTCGATGAGCTTCTAATAATCCTACCAACCCCCAAAAACTTCAAAAGAAGTTGTAACTCTTTCAGTTCTGACGAAAAATAGAGACAATAAATGTTTCAATAATGTCAAAGATTATCATTGAATGATCACCCCTCGCACAGAAAATATGTAAGCTACCTGTGGAAGTAGATACGGTACAAAGACTATTTACAGAGGTAGGATTTAGCATGCTGGAATGCAGGAAACCGGTAAACTGGTGGTGTGCCCCAGACCCCTCCCCTACCCGTGCGTAATTGTGAGGCGGAAAGTGAAAGACAACAACCCTTAGCATCACCTACACCATTAAAAGTTATGATTTCTGATTGTATTTCTTTGAAGACGCTGCGTCTCAAGTGGTCGTCTCCCTATACGTCTAAGATCGTAAGCTCCATCACCGTTAAAATTACCGATTCTTTTATTAGGCAATCTCAGTAGGTTGATTCAAGCAGAGGAACGTCATTGCGTCAACGCTGATCTTATGCCCTTCCGTAAGTCTGTGTTTCGCTGTATCCGTTCAAACTATTACTTCGCATGCGAATTTCTACCAACTCCCTTACTACGAAGTCTCAATAGGTTGATTCGAGCAGAGGATTTAATTTACTAAAGCTGATCTTGTGTCATTTCGTAAGGATGTGTTCCACTATCGCTGATTTCGAAGACAACCATAACGATATGCCATCTATGATCAGTGTTGTGCTCAGCATCGATGTAAATTGTTCCTCATACGTAATTTTCTCCATATTCAGATGGCACTCTTAAACATCAGCTAGTCGTCAACCGACGAATGACACGGTTGAAAACAATTACAAAAAAGCAAATTTCGCTCCCATACAATCATCTCCCAACGAAGAAGATGGAGTTAATATTGGGAAGATCGAATTTTAACTCCGATCTGTCGTGGTCTGAACTCCGACAAGATATTATACAAGTGTTGATACATGTCTTGCTGCAAACCAACCCATTTCCTGATTGAAGGAATGATTGTACGACCAAGCACGACAGAGCTACAGATATGTAGTCCTCTCAGGCGCTAGTCGCATGGGACAGTTTATTTGTTGTATGGCCATCCTGGACCAATAGATTCTCTATTCACATGACCGTCGTGAGATACGGAGCAACACGAGCAGCAGCATAGCCGAATGATAAAATGCAGTCTCTATTGGCCACGATTCTGCTCCTGTCGAACTAAATGTGTGAGAAATCCACTGCAAAACCTTTCGTTGTTACCTGTGTACTTAGTGCAGTTGTGCTGAAATTGTATTCATTTGTTTTCCAGGCAAGTAGTACACTTCCTGTTAGTTTAACATTCGATGGGTGCAATACTGCTGGTGCTGCAATTTTAATGTTGGGCAGGTGTTTGCATCCATTTGCGTAAAAAAGTCTAGTTTTATAGTTCGAGTGGTAGTAAAACAGCTGCGTATTAGCGCGGTAACCGCCATTAGCCGGATGAAGTGAGCTAGTGTGATGGCGCAGCAATGCAACTGCCAGCCCATTAGGCGGAGAGGTCCCAGTGCAGGCGACGCAGCGGGCGGGCTGGCAAATCAACGCTCGTGTGGGACCAGATGTAATGCGACGGGCGGGACAGCGGCTGCCGCACGGTACAAGACTGTGCGCGGGACACGCTGTCGCGCTGGGCAGACCGTGACACGGCTTATCGCCGGCGCGCCGCCGCATCTGACTTGCTAATGGCGCTGATTGGGGTCGCGCGCAGGTCGCCACTACAGACACCGACGCCGACGCCCACCGAGGTGCCTCCAAACTGCAAATTCTCCACCGCCCTCCCTCTCTCCAGTCCCCAGCCACAAGACGTGGCATTGGCGTGTCTGATAATTTACACTGTACTGTGACGAGCAGTGTCAATTGCAATAACTGGAAGAACTAGTGAGAGCGCACATGAATACAGGACGCAGTTTACGAAGCGATTTTCTAATGAGGTATTAGATGAAGTGGTTCGTCCTATTATGATTATGAAATACACTGACGAGTCGAAAGGTTTTGACCTCCGTCCATGTCGAGAATGAATACCACCTGGTAAAGTTACAGTAGTGTGACGCGGTACTGAAATACATACCCGGAAAACAAATAAACGTAGCACCCTCAAGGATTATTGTTGGATGTAAGGTCTGCCAGTTACGCAAAAACACAGATTTTCTCAGTACCCAAACATGTTTCGGCACCACTGTGCCATCATCAGTGGGTTCTCGTTTTTATTTATTCTGCAATGAGAACATTTTTCTTTAATGATTATAAAATTATGTGCATTTTTAGTTCAAACAACAGATCGTTTCTTTTTTGTAAATAGCTTTACATTTGGTGTGCATGAATTTTCTGGATCACTTGTGTAATTACTACAGGTAGCTTGTCATCTGCAATCCAAACGATGTTGATGAGATAAATTTTTGCGGGGAGTTAACCTACCTTCTAGAATGTAATTCAGTTTTTTGGCGCCTATATTCGTTTTTACTTAAGTTTTCGTGTAGCAAGTACTCCCATTCTCTGCATAATGCTAAGGTGTTATGATGCACACGTAACTATAACAAGTATTTTTCACAAATAACGTAAAAAACTTTTCACTTCAGCAGAACACAGTGTGATTGTGGTTTGTTATGTGTCCCAGCCCAGCCAGTGTTCATTTGTCTACTAGAGAGTTCTATTGTTTGAACTAAAAGTGCACATAATTTTATAATCATTTAACAAAAATGTTCACATTGAAGACTAAATAAAAACGAGAACCCACTGATGATGGCACACTGGTGCCGAAACATGTCTGTGTACTGAGAAAAACTGTATTTTCCATAACTGGTGAAACTCACATCCAACAATTTTAACTGCAAAGACGGCCAATACAAGGAGCTGCAAATCAAAATGATGGACTCAAGGATTATGTTAAGTTCCACCGGGTGCAATAAGTGCGAGCTTCGTTAGTTATTTATTTGCTACGTTCATTGGCGATTCGATATTACTCTATAGACCAGTCTGTGCGCCCTCTGTTTCGATTCTGCAGTCAGTAACTGAGCTGGACTTAGAGGTGAACACTGTGCTACATTCACTCTTGGGTACAGCCCTGCTCGCAAGTGAGTACGTGCTACTTTTGAACAACTTCAGTTACTTGAACACCGTTGCATTGTGGCCGTGTCGGAAACTGAAAGAACGAAACAACGCGTTGCTACCAAATTTGGGTACAAGGCAGTGTGTGATTTGTGCTTTTACCAGTGGGGGGGATGTCTTATTGGGATAGTATAATTATATATGTTACTAGCTTGGACCGTGGCGTTACCAATTGTTAAACAGTTATTTATAAATAGATGTTAATGCCGAAACTCACTATTCACATATATGCACTATCAGAAAAGCCATCCCTTGTTATACGTTTAAAAGTACATTATAGGTAAAGCTTATTTAAAAAATCATCTATATACAGGTATACGAGGGGAATTCAAAAAGTAAAGCCACATTTGTGAAAAGCTGTACTTATTCTGATGATAGAAAACTGAAACATGCGTTATTTTTCTACTTAACCTCCCTGGACTTCAATGCAGTTTTCCCGACGTTTTACGAGTTTTTTTTTATTTCATCAGAAAATACGTTTTTCGGTTGCATCAGTAACCAATTTTGCACCGCAGCAATGATGTCTTCATCACTCAAATCTTCTTCCCTGTAGTGCTTCCGTTAAGGGTCCAAACATGTGAAAATCGCTTGTAGCCAGGTCTGGACTGTATGGTGGATGTTCCAGCACCTCGAATCTCAACTCCTTTATTGCGTCGGCTGTCCGTTTGGCAGAATGTGGGCGAGCGTTATCTTGCTGCAGGATGACACCTCTTCAGCCCACGACGTTTGGATCTGATTGCAGGTTTTAGTTTCGTACGCAACACATCACATTCACCATACAATACAGACCCTAAAGCCTCGTTTACGCTGGAGCGACGTCTTGCAACATTGTGGCATGCTAACTGCGTCGTCTTGTAGCATGCTACAACAGGCAACATCTTGCGGCGTATTTTGCATTCGGCAGGTTAATTTATACCAAAGCAACAGAATTTGTGCCACACGTGTGTTGGTCTTGCAGTATAATGGATGATAAAGTGATCGCAGCGGCGGCCTACTTGATACTTGCACATGCAGCTAACAACAGAAATGAAAACCAAAGGAAAAGAAAACGATGGTGGAAGAGTAGAGTATTAAAGAAGGTCCACGAAATAGTATCCTAGGAACTAGAAGCAGACGACGGTGCGTTATGTACTGATTTTACGAGAGTGTCGACTGAAGACTTTAATTACTTACTGCAGTTAACTACACCTCTTCTTATAAAGAAAGATAACAACTGCCAAGACAGTATTTCACCAAGAATTCGATGGGTCATCACATTACGATTTTTAGCCACTGGCGATTCATACAAGTCACTAATGTACTTATTAAAAGTATCATACTCTGTTATATCCCTCATAGTGCCAGAAGTATGTGAAGCTATTTCATTGGTGTTGAAGAATTACGTAAAGGTCAGCACGCAACATTCAATACTGATTTCATTTAAGTAATATTGTATTGGCATTTTTAAGCAAGTTAAAATGGATATTGAAGAACTGTTAAAAATAATTATTTCTAAAATCGAATTAATTCGAGCTCTTCTGTTTGTTTGAATAAATTCGTCATAATTATTATTGTCCACATATACAATTTCACAGCTAGGTTTTGCAACCAATGTTTCGATGCTCCATGTTTGCTGTTCATACTCCCCCAAGGCCGCTTTAAAAAGAACATTTGAAAATACGTGCTTGACAAATGTGGGAGGTACATGTTCTTCAAGAGCTACATCGCCGTCATCTTTTGATACAGTGTCCTCTGTGTCATCAGTCTGAAAAAATAGGGAAGTATTGAGTACGTTTTACTTTTCAGATTCCAAAGGATACTGAAGAATGGCAGAAGGTAGCAAGACATTTCGAAGAGAAGTGGAATTTCCCTCACTGCATAGGAGCCATATATGGCAAACATGTGCAAATTATGTGTCCTCCGAATACTGGAAGTGAATACATCAACTACAAAAAAAACATTCAGCATTGACCTTATGTAACTGTAGACGCAAATTACTGTTTTCAGTATGTAAATGTTGGATGTCACAGGGACAAAAAGAGAGGGGAGAAAGAGATTGCCTTAGAGGGGGAGAGGAATTGACCTTAGTGAAAGGGAAAGTGACGGAGGGGGTAGGAGGTGACAGAGGAGAGAAGCAGATGGACAGAGAGAAAGGCAGGAGAAGATGTCGAGTCGGCAAAGGAGGAGATGGACATAAGGGGAAGGTAGAGACATCCGAGCAATGTCGAGTTTATTTACCTCATTTATAAAATTAATAAATCTGCATATGTTGTTAATTAACAACTTTGTAAATGATTCATGTAATATACGATACTCAAACTATACTAAAATATGAGATGAATAAAATGTAAAATTAAAATTTTTGTGTTTTGTGCTTAATTTCAACACTCTGGAATTATAAGCGAATGTTAATTTGTTAAATCATCGTATTATGACAAAGCCACAGTAAAGTGTGGCCGGTTCAGCTAGTACTACAGTATGTAATTGTCATTTTAACATACAGAGTTTACTTGAAGAGACGAGATGAATGAGAGTGCTCCTGAAGATTCGACGGTTTGCCTGTTGGTTTGTCAAGGGCACTATGTTGCTGAGACTTGATCCACCTAGCTGCAAACTTTTCTGCAACGAAGCAATGCAGTGGAGTTTAATTTATTGAAATGAAAAGTAGATTTGAAAGTGTCGGAATTTGTAAGTGATTTCTCTGATCAGTCAGTGTTAAATTCATGGCACTAAATCCGCGTTGACATTCAGCCGTAGATATAGGTATAATTTCGACTGCTTTCACAAGTTCTTTCACAGAATTGGGAATGTGTTGAGGATTTTCTGTATAGATCCGAAAATCTTTAACTAGTAACGCACACGTGCTTTCACGTAATTTGAAATCCACCTTGTTACAGAAGCGAGAAATTGACAAGTCACCATAAAACACACGTTCATAATCGTCTGAAGGCCATGTATCTGAATTTAATACGGTTACATCCGAAAAGGAATCCAGGTCCCAAAAGCGCTTTTTTATATTGTCTACCAAAGACTGCAAAAATTTCTTCCGAAATGTCTGAAATCTGTTATATTCATCACAAGATACTTTTATATTCATCACAAGAAGGTTCTTTAATTAATACCCCTTTGAATGAGCGCTTTTCCTCCAACTCTTGTACTATCATCCTAATTCGTGGCGAGTCATTTGTTTTCAGTGTTTGAAGAGTTCTTATAGCCACGTCAATTTCCTGTTTTGCTTTAAGGACTGAATAATTTGTGTTCTGCATAAACAATGATAATACTTGTAGAACTTCTAGGGCATCATAAAGTATTGCGAGGTGCCGGGGCTATCAGTGTATTTATCACTAAATTCTACTAGAATCCACATATGTAAATCATGCTCTAAGCCCCCCCTATTCTAACTCCGACTTTTGCTGTTGCACAAGGATAAAAAAAATACGCGAACTGACTCTAATCAACCCTGCCAGTGGAGTAGAAGAGAGTTTGGCACCTGCAATAATTTAATTTTATAAATAAGTTAAATAAACAAAGGTTTCATTTGCATAGTGAGGAATGATAGGGTTGCTCTATCGATTAACAGAATGAAAGTTCTGTCCAAAATAACAATATGATTTATTAAGACTAAACACTGAATAGTAAAAGAAACACAGGAAATATAATACATCAAATTGGCTCAAATTTGGAGATTCATACAAACACTGTAAAGGTGAAGTTGTCCCTAAACTAGATCGTGAGGTTTAAGACGAGGTGGTATGTGGAGCCAATTCCTTTCCACTCAAATCTCAAGAGAGACACACAGCTAACCCAACAGTAATTGCTGCTACTCGAAACAGAACAAAGTTAGAAAAGGATGAACAGGCGCGCTCTGCTGAGCTCTGATTGTCACCTAGGAAAATCCCTATCTGCCGGTGCTGCGGACGTACATTACCAAACGGTCTTCTTATCTCCCAGAACACGATCTGGCGTACCGCAGGCGAGGGCTGGTTGCTTCGACGTCCTCGACCGAAAAGCGACTGCCGACTCCACACAAGAGCACCCGTACAGGCCGAACACAGAACATTTCCGCCCCCACGACAGTGGCCGAGGTTAAACGTTCCAATCAGCAACTCGAAATCCGGCGGAAATTCCACTCCATTGCCGGAGCACTACCATTCCACCAATGGAGATTCTTGGCGCCAATTTCTGTGCTGATTTTGCTACGTCACGGCGCTATGCCCTGAGCAAACCAATCACCGTTACTATTTTGCAGAAAGTGCGGGAATTTTCCCGCCACAACTGCCAGGGTACACAAGTCATTCCCACGCCTCGCTGGTAGCCCGCCAGAAAGTGTTTTCGCTAAGTTTCTCCGAAGTAACGGAACCTCTAGCCCAGCCGCTACTTCACACCCCAGCGGGCGTGTCTCTTGACAATGTCGGCGTCTGCAAAGCATTCACTCGACTGCCTCACACACGTCGGCTTAACCCGCCTGTCACCGGACCACCCGGGTGATGAGAGACGCTGCGTGGGAAGTCCGCGTGTGAAGGAATAGCAGCCCTCCACCGCATGCAAATAGAGAGGAGAGTCGTAAGATAGAAATATGAGAGGGGGCTCATGCCACCTCTCATAGCCCCTACGCCATTTTAGATTGTAATTGGTGAGCGGTTGGCTCACTTAGGAGCAAGGTAGTGAGTCAATCGCCCAAGAACAATCTCGCAACTGGCTCCACATGCCGCACTCTATAAAGAAAATCACTGCAACTGAAAAAAGCAGCTCATAGAGGGAGGATTATTTATGATGTAGCCAACTTCACCTTCTTAATATGGAACACTAACACTCACATCACACATCCATACCCAGGGAGCCCCTTCCAAACACCGATTCACGCAGACATTCACGCTCTAAATATGGCCCGGGCATCTGAGCCAAATATGGAGCAGTTTATTCTTTACAATCAGAGTTGGAGTGCTCCGCAATTAAATGCCCAAGATGTTACAACAATTTTAATCATTAAACTAACCTGAACTCACTCACACATGATACTATTTAAGTTAAAAATCTCTTTGTGAGCTTTCAGAATCTAATTACAACCTCCGATTCTTCTGTCTCCCTGCAGCAAGAATAACCTTTACAAAATGTTCCCTGAACTGATGGTCCATTCACAATGACAGTGGTGGTATCTGCTTCAGTTTATGGGGACTTCAGGCACACTGTTCGCATACACACAACAATAAATACAAAATACAAAAAAAACATGGTGTGGAGAACAATACAGTAATTTGTAATAAGAATTACAGTGTAAAACACAAACACATACAAGGTATAACATACATTACAAAACCAACACTAGAGAAAGAAATTTAAGAAAAAAAAAAAGGTTCATGGGGCATCAAATTGTGCATGCACATTGCACAAAGTTCACGACTGTGCTGAGAATGAGGCACTAAATCACATTGTTAGAAATATTCGAAGCACTTCACACATTACACCTTACTGACATCACATAGGGCTAAACGTCGGGTGTTGTTGCTACGTTGTTGCAACGGCAATAGGGTGTGCTGCAGCTTCTGCCGTACTCTGTTGAGATTGCACCAAGACCCACCCATATGATGACGGCAGTATGGTAGGAAGACACAGTGATAGGCTCTCCTTACGTCGATTAATTGTCTCTGAGGTCTACGTGTTGGGATACATCACTAGTCTAGGCCTCTTCTCTCGCTGGACAGTACTTTATGTTTCCCAATATTGCAGTTCGACGAGGGATGATGGCACGTGGAGTGACTACTGTTAAAACTGCTCTCTAATAGAGAGGAGAAGTAAGAAATGAGACCATACATTTGTTAGTGTGGCACGATACTGCTTTGTGTATGCAGATCGGCCAATGCTAGTGAGTTGTAAAAACCCAAACAGGTGAGTATAGAGCGTCCCTTTCTGTCCTGAGGCACATCAGGTTCTGACACGATATGTGATCTTCTTCGTGTACTCACGACAACGTGGTCTGCCGCAGGGAATCCCTCCAAACGGCTGCCGCGTCTGGAGAGCTAGCAGGCTGTCGCGTGTGGGTCGCGTGTCAGTGTCAACGGCCAGCCTCACTTTCGCTTGTGGCCTGGCGAGGGTCCCGCGTAATCCCTCAGGTATGCGGCCGGGTGACTGTCAGCCTGTGGACCGGATGTTCTCGCCCTTCACGTCAGGTGGGGTGCTGACGCTCTTTTCTTGCAGGTAGCCGTAGACCTCTTGTTCCCGCTCCGGCCGGCCTCCGCATTGCCACGATCCTCGTCATCTGCACAATTCTTACAAAAATCTTATGCCTAACTTTTTCCCATGACCTTCTATGTTATAATAAATTTACATAATGAAACATTGATGGTCTGTCATTTCAGACACTCTTATTTTACTTTTATAGTTATTAATCTATGGCAATCATTATAACATCTAATCTAGACATGGAAATAATTTATTTTGATATATGTGTAGAGACCGATCTCAGTATGTACATGGTGTGTGATAACCGATGCTTTGTAATGAATGAACAACTAAATGTGCGGGCCCGCACTAATATTACTATTAATTATATAGATCGACAGTAGACATGCTCAAGAGTTAACTACCATCTGCCAACGATCTACATTCTATGTCTTCTAAATAAATTATATTATTATGCAGGCTGAAGTTTTACTGAGCTATAAAGAACATGCAACTATTGTACGTTCGAACATGCAACTATTGTACGTTCGCTCGCGGGTCGTCCCTCCATCTCGGGTCTGTGGTTTCATGACCTGAAAAATAACATCCCAACAGGCGCGCGCCAAACACAACACTTGTGGTAGAAAACCCCCACAATATTAATCTAGTTATTGTAAAAATCCTAAAGTTTAATTTATCCTAGAATATGGTACTCTATTATTATTATTATTACTTTTTTTTATACAATACTCTTACATAATTCCTGTTACATTGAGATGTCTCGCTGCTCGCCGCTATTGACGACAGTGATGTGCGCGCCGTACGACATGGCCTCCGAGTTCTCACTACGCCTCACTGAAACTCCAGAGACTGGGTTAGCCATGGCTATACACGACAATAAATTTATAGTTGCAACTTCTTTTTTTTTATGTTATGCAGTCTTCGCGATCAAAGCACACCTTTCCAGAGGCAATGTAATATGACCAAGCCAGGACTGGTTCCTGTTGCGGATTCAGTCGCCCAACACACGCCAGCTACAGAGTATGTCACGAATCTCCAAGTATAATTCCTTGGTTATTCATCTGTGACAGTCACGAGCAGCACGCTAAATCCCCAACCAGCACATTGGCATGGTAGGCTTTATGCTCGCATTTCTCTCGTCTAGGGCACCATTGGAGTCAAACGCTCACAGGATCACCCCGACTTGCAAGACAACGATGCTGGCGCAGCTCTGCAAAAAAAACTATACTGCCCATATTCATCCTCGAAATCACGCAATATACCACAATCTTGCAGTGCACTGACGCGTGCCTGCAAGCATTGGTATGAACGACTCACGAACTGGTTGTGGCCGCTATAGAGCGTATCACGACTTCTCAGAACGCTTCTAAGAGCACGTTCTTGTATGCGCCCGTTTGTGCGACATCTCGTCACTCATCTTTGTCCCTTAACATGGACACCAGATAGGAAAGGACAAAAACATTGCTCATGGAAAGGTAGTGTCTCTTATCGCAACGACAGAGGAGATCCCGAACATAGACAAAAAAAGTTAACAGCAGAAAATTCTTATGCGAGAAAACGCAGCGTGTTAATACTTTAACAATCTTAATCTATTAATGCAACGATTATTGTTCCCCGAAGAAAGGTTCATATATTTGCCTATTCTACTATGTACACCACTTAAACTACTATTATTCCACGAACTTCTTTGTGTGAGAGATGTGGTGGAGTCCTATGGACTAGCGCCAATCCCTTGTCAGACCCCCTCCTCTGACGTGCCTTAGGATTTGCAGGTCTAATTTCAATCTCCTGGTTCTCCTGTGGTCCTTGATTTCGCTCTCTCCAGTTACGGTCGCTTCGCCGTTCGTTATTCCTCCTGTCCCAGATTCCTTGTCTAGATTGACCCTGTTCCCTGACGTTCTGGTTTCCGTGTCTCTGGTTTCCATAATCTTGAATTGCGTAACCTTGATTTCCGTAACCCTGGTTTCCTAACTGACGAGCGCGATTATGCGATCTGTTGTCGTCTGCCCTTGCTGGCCCGTGGTATTTGTTATTTTGCGCCTTCTTCCTGTCCTTTGCGTCTTGTTTATCGAAGACTACTTCGAGTTCGCGCAATAGACTCTTGAATGCTTCGATGTCAGATCCACACTTGCCGACAAGTGTCTGTTGATACCTAACAGGCAATTTGGAAAAACAAAAGTTGATGATTTCTCCCTTGCTATATGGACTATCTAAAAACTGATTCTTCTTGAGTAAATCATCAAAAAATTTGGTTGCGCTCTTATGCCCGGACACTTCCAGTTCAGGACAAAATATTATTTCGTCTTTAATCCTGTCTTGCGTTTCCTTTGACCAGTAGATCCCCAGGAACGCATCAACAAATTCCTGATAAGTCTGACACGTCGCTGCCACACCCCGCATCTTTTCCGCGGCTTGGCCTTCGATGTGTCCACACATGAATTCTAATTTTGCCAGGGTTGGCCATGATGACGGTAATGAATTTGAAAACTGCATCACCCAGCTCTTGGGATGCATCGACCCTCCATTATCTCTGAACTTTTGGAATTTTAGTATCGACAGGAAGTGATTGTGATCAAAATCCTGTCCGATCCTCGCACTGGTGTTGTCACTCGTTTCCGATACTTGCACGTCTGCCGAGTGTCCTGATCTATCTTGCTGATAACTGTGATGTGCTACCTCCGTATCACAGTGGCAGTGGCACTCAGAATTCACTTTCCTAAGTGGGCTACAATTATTGGAGCTATTACTAGGTGTTTCTGCGTGTGCATTGTTCGTTCCGCACGCTGTCACTGGGCTAGAGCACGGCGGGCTTTTCCTCGGAGACACAATCCTGTGTACTCCATCATTGGTATCCGAACGCGCAGTGCTCGTGTGCCCGTTTCGCTCTAGTTTCGCTATCCGACTCTCTACTTCTTTCATTCGTTTCGTGATGTTCGTAACCGCAATATTACCTTGAGTCTTTAAGGCCGCTAGGGATTTTGAGTGGACTTGTGTCGCACGTCGCAAGCGCTCTGCGAGTTGAGAAGTTACTCTTGCGATTTTCATTGCCCCTGTTGCTGCAGTTTTGGCTAGGCCTGCTACTTTTTGTGCTACCATTGACATTTGTTTTGCTTCTCCACATTCTTTCTTTATTGTTAATAATTCCCCACGAATTTCCCCTATATGCGAAATTATTGCCTCCGTGTCCTTCTTACGCTGTTCATCAGCTTCTTTTTTCTCCTTCTTACGCTGTTTCTCATCTTCTTCCTTCTCCTTCTTACGTTGTTTCTCATCTTCTTCCTTCTCCTTCTTACATTGTTTCTCATCTTCTTCCTTCTCCTTCTTACGTTGTTCGTCAGCTTCTTCTTTCTCCTTCTTGCGTTGTTCGTCAGCTTCTTCTTTCATTGATCTTAGGAAGCTCAGTATTGGGTTAATGTCATCAATTTGATCCTCGTCACACATAGGTGATGTAACTCTGGACACCTGGGCGCTAGAGCTCTGACGTGGCCGAGCTGGCCCCTGTCTGCTCTTATTCGTTTGATTATAAACTTCTGCTACCGTCTCGACCTGTGTGACTGTCTCTGTTTCATCCTCTACCTCACTATCATAATCACGGCCGCAACGCTGCTCTAAGATCGCGTCCAAATCACCTTCCTCATCAATGACCCTGGCGTCCTGTCCTGCTAAAAATGTGCCCATCTCATCTCCGAACCTATTCCCGTCAGTAAACTGCCCCTTATCCATTATTCTATCCTCTTTTGTTTTAGCTTCAATCGATAATAGTCGTGCCTTACTTCTCGTTATCATTCATGAAAAACAAATTTATCTAGAATGCACAATTAAATTAATCTACTCCATATATTTTTACACATAGACACAAAATTTCAACAACGCTGTTCCAACGCTGTAATCACAAACACAATTTGATGTGGTACAGAAACCGCACACAAATCCGACAAAGTGCGATGTGGTACGGACACCACATCAACGAAACACAAAAAACAATGAACAAAAAAAATATATACACTGAAAACAAAAACTGTAATCATGCGCCGCTACTTAAAACTAAACGCGGAACTACCAGAAAAAAAACTTGGGTATTAATCAATAAAAAAATTAGAGAAAAAAAAATTGAATGTTCGTACTAAGAATACTGTTTGTTAATCAGTGATTCTCAGGAAAGATCCGAGGCTAAGGGTCGCCATATTATGCGAGGTGCCGGGGCTATCAGTGTATTTATCACTAAATTCTACTAGAATCCACATATGTAAATCATGCTCTCAGCCCCCCCTATTCTAACTCCGACTTTTGCTGTTGCACAAGGATAAAAAAAATACGCGAACTGACTCTAATCAACCCTGCCAGTGGAGTAGAAGAGAGTTTGGCACCTGCAATAATTTAATTTTATAAATAAGTTAAATAAACAAAGGTTTCATTTGCATAGTGAGGAATGATAGGGTTGCTCTATCGATTAACAGAATGAAAGTTCTGTCCAAAATAACAATATGATTTATTAAGACTAAACACTGAATAGTAAAAGAAACACAGGAAATATAATACATCAAATTGGCTCAAATTTGGAGATTCATACAAACACTGTAAAGGTGAAGTTGTCCCTAAACTAGATCGTGAGGTTTAAGACGAGGTGGTATGTGGAGCCAATTCCTTTCCACTCAAATCTCAAGAGAGACACACAGCTAACCCAACAGTAATTGCTGCTACTCGAAACAGAACAAAGTTAGAAAAGGATGAACAGGCGCGCTCTGCTGAGCTCTGATTGTCACCTAGGAAAATCCCTATCTGCCGGTGCTGCGGACGTACATTACCAAACGGTCTTCTTATCTCCCAGAACACGATCTGGCGTACCGCAGGCGAGGGCTGGTTGCTTCGGCGTCCTCGACCGAAAAGCGACTGCCGACTCCACACAAGAGCACCCGTACAGGCCGAACACAGAACATTTCCGCCCCCACGACAGTGGCCGAGGTTAAACGTTCCAATCAGCAACTCGAAAACCGGCGGAAATTCCACTCCATTGCCGGAGCACTACCATTCCACCAATGGAGATTCTTGGCG
This sequence comes from Schistocerca nitens, assembly GCF_023898315.1. Taxonomy (NCBI): domain Eukaryota; kingdom Metazoa; phylum Arthropoda; class Insecta; order Orthoptera; family Acrididae; genus Schistocerca; species Schistocerca nitens. The sequence goes on from NC_064614.1 coordinate 1,033,247,146, forward strand.
CCAATTTCTGTGCTGATTTTGCTACGTCACGGCGCTATGCCCTGAGCAAACCAATCACCGTTACTATTTTGCAGAAAGTGCGGGAATTTTCCCGCCACAACTGCCAGGGTACACAAGTCATTCCCACGCCTCGCTGGTAGCCCGCCAGAAAGTGTTTTCGCTAAGTTTCTCCGAAGTAACGGAACCTCTAGCCCAGCCGCTACTTCACACCCCAGCGGGCGTGTCTCTTGACAATGTCGGCGTCTGCAAAGCATTCACTCGACTGCCTCACACACGTCGGCTTAACCCGCCTGTCACCGGACCACCCGGGTGACGAGAGACGCTGCGTGGGAAGTCCGCGTGTGAAGGAATAGCAGCCCTCCACCGCATGCAAATAGAGAGGAGAGTCGTAAGATAGAAATATGAGAGGGGGCTCATGCCACCTCTCAGCATAACTAATTCCATTACAAGCAACCACTTTGTGAGGTGTTTTAGTAAACCTTCGAATTTAGATCCCTCCTGAGTTGATCGGGAACCATCATGTCTCAGTTTTTCAAAAAGATGGACAAGAGAGTCATGACTTTCAAGAAGATGTCGAACAGCATTAAATGAGGAAGCAACCCGACGTACGCGAAAAATACGGCCTAGTTTTAATAGCTGCGAGGATAATTCTTGCGAAACACTTTGTGTAGTCTCTGATTTTTGGAACTTCGAGAAAACACAGAATATAAGGAATCTAAAAAAAAACCTGTATATGGTATACATCTGCTAAATCATTCATAACATCGTGGACAGCTAATTCCATTTTGTGGTTCATACAATGAACGACAGTTAAATTCTTATGTAAATGACTACGCAGTTGTAAGGTGCAAGCATTGTTGAGGCACCATCTGTTGCGATACCTCAAGGTGGTTTTTTAGTACATCATTTGTAATGCCATACTTTTCAAGAACTGCTAACAGTGTGCTGAAAATGCATTCTCCTGTCCCACTTTCTAATTCAACAATGTCAAAAAAATAATTGCAAGCAACTCCCTCAAAGGACAAACGTAAATATATTATTAAACAAGTTTTATTGGAAACTGTTGTACTTTCGTCCATCATGATACTAAAGTTTGTACCCGATTCTACAAGGAAGTGAGCAAGATTCTTTCATTTCTTCTCCTACAAACATAATGATATTTCGGCATGCATGGTCAGAATGAAGCATATTACCGACTGATAAACCATTAAGCTTTTGTAGTTCGATTACTGCTGAATAAGATTTGAATGATAATTTCTGTTTAGCTATTACATATGCAGATCTGAACAACGAAGCAGTTGCGATTACTTTTTCTTGATGCTGCTTTCCCCACAACTTTTCACTTTCATTCACGCATTTTTCTAAACTTTTCTTTTATACTTATGATTTCTACGCACTTCATGTGTGATTTGCACTTTCCATGATCCCGGTTTTATCATTTAGTTTTTTGGCGTTATTAGCAGAAACACCAGCTAAAACACGTTATCGATACGCACACGTTCACTACTTTCCACCTTAAGTTCACGAACTTGTGAACACACTGTGCATATTACTAAGTTTTTGTCATTTACGGACAGCCACGGCTTAGTCTTTTGCCAGTTCTGAAAACGTGATAAGGCAACACAATTTCCTACTATAATCTCAAGAGCATTTTTACTCCCATTCCTATCTTGAGACGTGTCACAGTTTTCAGTCATGGGAGATTCAGTCTCTTCCCCTGTATTAGCACCATCATTACCGTTTTCTTTTTTACATTCACTGTCTATTTTAACTCTTTTAGCACCACTGTTAGTATCTTGACTGTCAGAGTTTGTACACGTATCACGTAATGCACTGCTTTTGATATCAGAAATTTTGCTTTGTTTGAACGACATCCTGAAATTCCGTAGTTCTCACAGGCCCGGACGCACTCAACTCGCTAATGAAGCTACTGAAGCGGGAACGTGTGAAGATAGCCGTGTGTTTTGCGGACGCGAGGCAACGAACGAACGGCACCGATTATTTTGAAGTACGCGATGCTGGGGAGCCTGTGTTAAGCTCCACCCACGTGGTTCGCGGCAAGCGAAGTCAGACTGTCCGATCCCGTCTTGTAGGTACCGTTGCTCACTTCGCACTGCTTTGTGCTTTCGTCCCAGGCGCGTTAGTCCGCTCCATACCGTTGCCAAAAGTTGCCTAGCGGTAACTGTTCGCTCAGGTACTGGGCCGGTCACCACCCTGTGTCAGGGCCCGGGTTGGGAATTTCAGCCCCCAGCTCACGCAAATCTGCGGTACGACTGCTGCGGTATGACTGCCATACTACTTCCCTCGCAAGCTCGCAAGTAAACGGATGACGCACCTTAGACGAAAGCAACAATGACAACATGAGAATGATGATTTAGCTCTAAATGTTTTGAAATGCTTAACTACTACATAACACTTTTTCAAAATTAATGAGCAAATATATTAATAGTATTAATAGACTGTATTAAAAACTTTCAGTGTTCGGCTCCACAAATTTAAATTATATGTAAGGTTTTACACCAGTTGGTGGGAAATAAACATCCCAGGTTGGGATGCATAAACTAAAACCAGAGGAGGGGATGGTCTGATGCAGCGGGGTGGAAATCCCACCCCCCCATCCCCCCCTGTAAATCGCCCACTGGTACAAGGTATGTGTGGTCATACATTCCGACACCCAACACTAGGTTCTGGAGGTCCACGTAGTGCAGATGCCCGTCAGGGTCGACGCATTGTGAGTGCAGCAGTGGCCAATAGAACATTATTCAGGGAAGAATTCTACGTACATGTTGCATCTGATGTCACCAACAAGTGGGAACCGTCTGCTTGTAGCAGAACGAAGGTCACGTGTGCCTCTAGCCACGCTAATACTGGCACTATAACACTACCCAGCGTAGCTACTTTGGAATCGTGGAAGAGTCCATTGGAGAGTCGCCCTCTGTTGTATTAAGCGGTAAGAGTAAGTTCGATAATGGAGTGCTTTAGTCAGCTACACACAGATCGCACCTGACCCTTCATGGTGTGGTGTGGGGCTACCAGTTACAACTCGCGGTCATATTTGGTGTTTCTGCAGGATAAAGTTAACATTGCCTGCTACGTCGCACAGGTTGTAATCACCCTGTTGTTGCCATTTTTACCACTCGAAGGTGAAGGGCTTTTCAACAGGGCGATAAACGCCGATAAACTAACGCTGCGACCCGTCGCGTTGTTCATGGTGCAGGTCAACTGCCCTGGTAAATAGATCACTAGATCTCCCGCCAACTGAACAGTTACGGGAAACAGCAAGAACCATTGTCGAATTGCAACAAAAGGTGCAATGTGCTTCGGATAACCTATGACAGGATGCCTTTTGTCACCCTCACGATCGTTTTTGCTTACGAGAATACATGCCTGCTTTGTTGTCACACAGGGGTACTTTGTGTATTGATGCGACTCCTTGAGCACCCTTTAGTGTGACATGTGTGACAATTTGGTTTGAGTATGTTATAACATAGTCCTACAACAATAAATTGCCAGTCACTTGTCAGTAAAGAGGTCTTGTCCCTTTTGCCAATGTAGAAACGCAGCAAAGACAAATAGCGATGCATTGAAGCTGCGGCCACAAAAGCAAATGGGACATAAGCAAGTCTGAGAAATAGGGGAGAGTTATGGCCTGCAGCCTCGGGAAAAGGTATTTCGGAAAAGGTGAAGCACTGTCTAGAAAATCTATGGCAAATAATTGAAGGGTAGTGAAACTAAGAGTGAGCGACAAAGTACAAGACGTACGTATAGGCTTGATCGCCGAACGTGGAGATTGGCTATCTCTGTAAGACCGGGTGGATGACGAACAGTAGAAGATGTGACGACAAAGTACAATGCTGGTGCAAACGTGTTTCGGTACACACTGTTCAGATCTCATTGACGGTCACGAGACTGCATAGCCTAACTACATTCTGCAGAAATGCGACCGTTTCACCTGGTCGGATGAATCACGTTCTTTCGTACACAAGCTCGATGGTGGACTCCGAATACGCCTCCATCAAGATAAACATCTCCTCGAAACATACAACGTGCCACTGGTGCAGACCAAAGGGGGCCGTATTTTGCTATAATAGATATTCACTTGGCCTTCCATGAGACCAGATGCATTAGTGGTTACTGGAACGTTATTGCAACCACTTGCATCTCCTCAAACCTCATTCCTTGCCCGACGGTGATCTGTATTTTAGCTAGGTGACTGGCAGTGTTACATGTCAAGTTGTTAATGAGGATGCGAATTCGCTTGATGGCAACCAAACACTTCTGAGAATTAATCGCGGTGCCAGTTCCGCAGCCACATACCACCGATCGATAAATTCCGGAAATTATGCCGAATTTCTTCTGCATTGCGTTTCAGATGTAGACGCCATTAAGCGGGCGTTCGTAATATTTTTGCATATGGATGTATGTAACATCGTTGACTCGAGGACAGTAATCTCTTAAGAGAAACCAATATGCACAAGTAGCATTAACAGTAAACGCATACTTGATAGGGGCACAACAGCCAAATATATATTTACGAACTCCGATGTGACTGCAGAGAATTCCATTTTTACGGAAACGGAACAATGATATCCACTAGCCTGTTAGAGCAAGAATGTTAGGTACGTCTATGGCTACACCCCAAGTCACCTACAGTAAAACACTAGCTAGTCTACGACCCACCTAAGTTTTTCCAAAAAGGGCCGTGTACTTATGCGGAAGTTATTGCTGCAGTAGCACAAAATAAATCCATGGATGCATAAGAAACAGCCAAATGGTAACCGAACAACAACAACCATAACAAATAGTCCGCGCAACATGTAGCCCCACTGCTGAAACGTTTCCGCACTGTCCCTGCTATGATATGGGAACGGCGTAGTGCCACTTCATAGGTACACACTCCATTGTTGACAACTGGTCTTAGATGTTCGTCCAGCTGTCACTGTATCGTGCGTCTAGCGCCTACGAATCGACTACCATTTAGGCAGATATTGCCCGCATTCCTCGCTTGCTCTCTAAACGGTCTACGGCGATGACATGGACGGGTGTGGGTCCACAATCAGACGAAAGCTACGCTGCAGTGATTTGGCTGGGAAACACTGCAATAGCTCACCTCGGATGTTTAGCCGTGTGATTTTCACACATTGGCGATGTCAACTAAGACATGTGTGGACGTCGGTTTCAGTCGGATGAGTAAGTGCAACAGCGAGTGCGGTTGTGGATCAGTCAGCGACCGGCCGCGTTCTACAAAACAGGAACTTATTGTCTCGTTTCCCTTGAGGTCAAATGTCGTAACGCGTGTGATGATTACTTCTGAATGGAACCATTCCACGGTCCCGTTGTGGCGGGACTTCGTTTTTCATTTGACTGCCCCTAATACTTCAAAGCTCAACAAGGGGAACACGGCCGAAGGCTGAAAATTCCCTACGTATAGTCTGCAACAAGCCGTATATTTTCATCAATCAACAGCTCAACAGAACAAGTTACACTAACGTACATAAGCGGCCCCGAAACAAGAACTGTCGTAGTGACTTTTTTCTGCAGCAAAACGTCATCCCCGGTAGAAGCTGTCGGTTCCCTGCTACCTGCCAGTCAACGACAATAGCCTTAACCCCCAGAAGGTATGCCGGCCGGGGTGGCCGAGCGGTTCTAGGCGCTTCAGTCCGGAACCGCGCGACTGCTACGGTCGCAGGTTCGACTCTTGCCTCGGGCATGGATGTGTGTGATGTCCGTAGATTAGTTAGATTTAAGCAGTTCTAAGTTCTAGGGGACTGACGACCTCAGATGTTAAGTCCCATAGTGCTCAGAGCCGCAGGAGGTATGTGGAATTTCAACTGTACAATGATATTAAGATAAGTTGCGACGGTTGTCATTTGACAGTCTGAAAGTTGACGGTCTACAGAGCATCCTCAGGAACAAAGACTTCGGTCATCATCCACGGGAAAAAGACGGTCTAAATGTCAGTTCTACTAGCAGTATCGAAATTTCACAGTATAATTTTCAAAATAATTTGATTCAAACTGACACTAACACTGTAGGTCTTCGCATTTATAATTTTTAATAATAATAATGACAATATTTCGTTATCAAACAAATTTCTGGCTGGCAGCAAGTCGTCGTTTAATTAATTATACGATATTTCGACTACGCACCTACTAGTCATCTTCAGGTGAGCCATTTAGGACTGACGAAGACGTCGTCCTCTCCTCCTTATAAAGAGCGGTGCGAGTATTCCGCGCATGAGTTAAAAGTCGAATGGCGGACCACTTAAGGGCGGCAGCGTCCTAGCTGGAGGAACTGCGGAACCCGGCTATCCCCCGTTAATGCTGGCCGCGGCCGTTAGCACATTGTCGTCTCTTTGGAACAAATCGTGGAGATGATGGGGTACCATCCACTGTCCAACACAGGTAGCCGCCATCACGGTACATCAGATTTTCCGCCAGTCGTATTTCCAGGGATGGGGCCCCAAGAAGATATAGCTGTAGTCAGAATCACTTCTATTATCATGAAAATTGACAGAGCTTCTTCACCATCTCAGTTCCATTCGGTACACCATGGAAGTAGAGAAAGGTGGTTGTCTGCCTTTCTTGGACGTCTTGGTTAGACGAAAGAATGATTGTTCTCGGGGGCACTGAGTTTATCGGAAGCCCACTCATAACGATCTGTATTTGCAAGCGTCAAGTTGTCATCACCTATTGCAAAATTTGAAGGTGCTTGAAACACTCGTACATAAAGCTCACACTGTCTCAGATCTAAAATCTAGAAAGAATGGATATTCTATCCAACCAAATTAAAAGGATACTGTTAGTTAAATTCAATAATCAAAAAGTAGATAAATAGGAGAACACGCCGTCAAAGTCTCTAGCTTTTCTTCCGTTTAAAATAGCAGGAATCCTCTGTAAATTTAAAGTGAAAGATATTTTCTGTCCATTGCCAAATATTGCAGATTGGTGAAGGAGGACTCGTCATTGCGGAAGGCTGGAATTTAGAAAATACCTTGTCAATGCTTTGACTTACATGGGACAGACAACACCGACTATGAAAGAACACTGCACTGAACATAAACGTTTCACTCTCCTTTTCCAACTAATCTAGTCCGCTATTGCCGAACATTGTAAACTGGAGTGCCAAAGAAACTGGTATAGGCATGCGTTTTCAAATACAGACACACGTCGAAAACTGTGTAGAAGTATTTGGATTTTTCTTACGTCTCACATCCTTTACTGAAGGCAACGTCAGAAATGGTTCTCTTGTGCATCCACCCATGTTAAAGGCAAACCGATCACTGTGTAATAAATCATTAGATTTCTTTTCCATCCTGTATATTATTCTTATTAAAAATGTGGGTCTATGTGTTTCTAAGCTGAGGATGCGGTAGTTCTCGCATTGCCTTTGACATGATAGAAGTAACATAAGCATATGACACCCTCTAGTCAAAATCATATTATCTACACCAACAATAAATGAGCAAAATGTGGTACCCAGTGTCTCCTTAACGACGGAAGAAAGGAAGAGAGGTGTTTAACGTCCCGTAAACAACGAATAGATGCGGAGATTGGGGAAGCAATTCGGCCATGTTATCTTCTAATATGTTCTAAAGATCAGTCCCAGCATTTGCCTCAACCTGTTTATGGAAACATCGGAAAAGGTAAATTTGTATGGCTGTACGATAGTGAGGTGAACCACGGTCCTCCGTATTGAGAGTCCATTGTCTGTTTTCTAATCTGCCATTCAAGAAAATTCTGCAATGCTGAACAAAAACGGATGTACTTGTTCGATAAAAAGTTAAACGCGTGACACCCAATGTGCCAGTGCGACACTGGTATTTGTCACAGAGTTTCTTTAACGACTCGGAGACATTAAAACAACCTTGCAAGTCACTTTTTCTCTCATCAGCAAGTGGTGTTACCTAATTTGCAATTCGATAGAGCTCAACAAGTGGAATAAATCACCTTGACTGATCTTTAATACTGAAGCGCGACCAAGCATAACATAATCTGCAATTCATTGGAAATGAAAAAAGATATCGCCTTCTTCAACGGACGACTGACGCTTGCGTAAGTTGGAACAAGTCAGCTTCGTTGTTCTCTGAGACGCAGATTACACTCCCTACAGAGTAAACGACGCACATTACTATTATTTATTGTTCTCAATTTTACGTTGAACCCTGCGCAATTCAGTTTCTCCCGGCGTATTAAATGTTAAAAAAACTTACGGCAATATATCCAGGTGACTTCTTCTACAACCGCCGATAGACAGATAGCCACCCAGCCGTCTTCGACGCAGAACTGCAGTCAGTGGACCCTGTGTAAAGGAATTTAAAATCCCGGTATGCAGAGGATATGCCGAAAGACAGCACACTGGCGCAACCACCAATGTCAGAAGATACTAATTGTGGATATTATATACTTATATGTAAGGTTTTGCTTAAATTCTTTGTGGAATCCTGCTCTCTCTCTCTCTCTCTCTCTCTCTCTTTCTGTGTGTGTGTGTGTGTGTGTGTGTGTGTGTGTGTGTGTGTGTGGTCAAACAAAGAGGAGCAGATTTAACGTTACCTCACCCTTTGGTTATTAATAATATCTAACGATAACTTCTGAAGTAGGTCATCTTTCGTGGCGCTAGATTTCACTCTAGTATGGGTACCGAACATGCTGAATGCTCGCCGTAGGAGAGAGACTTCAGGCCCGTTAGGAGGCACCATGGCCGCGCAGAGCTGAGTTAGTACGGCGAGAGTGCCACTGTGTCGCCACATGAATACAATAACCAATAGCGTGCCACGTGTCCGGTATACGGCGTCCATCCAACGCACAACCTGCATGGATATCCACCCCTCTCAATATCTGTAATTCCTTCCAGACACTTGAACGCCCTCCACTCCGCTTTCCTTCCTCCATAAAGAGTCGTTACCAACTCATCAAATTACCGTCTCTCCACACTCAGTGAAAAGCGCCGAACGATCTAAAGAATCCGCAAAGTAGACTCCAATTATCGTTTCCCTCCTACTTCCCAATCCTCATACGCTGCCAATCGTTTGCGAACACATACCACCAATCATCCACTTACTTGCTCTCCCAACGAAACTTCAGTCAGCTCCCACTGAAAGTTCATGAACTACGCCCCGACATTTACCCACTCCACCTCATCAAGTCTTCCTCTCCCTCCTCTACAGATATTTCTTATTCTCTTTTTTTTCCATCTGCCTTTCTTTCCTCATCTCCAACGCTATTAGTGTCACCAACGGCACCTGTAATTCACCCCTTCTTCTGTCCCGACAGCCACTCCTGCTCCAAAGCTGGAGCACACCACCACGTTCCCACCCTGGTTACTGGCCAATCTTTTTCTCTTCAGCAACTGACTCTCTATCCATGTGCAGGACCTTCCAACTTGTATTGACAGGAAAGTGCTTTTTTCAAACATCAGTATTCCGGCAACATTTTTTAAAAATGAGCTTATTGTGTTTCATTTTACCTTTTATTATTACTGTTTTTCATAATTAGTGCAAAAAGTTATCTATCGTGTATCTCAAAACATCCATTTTATATTTTCAGCTTAAAAAGGTTTTAAATTCAGTGTATATATCTCCGATATCTGTTTGTTGTTTTTTGATCTAATTTACTTTTGGTCCGTACGCTGAAGAGCGGGTTGCCTGTACCACTTATAGACCACCCCTCCCTCCCCGCCCATATGGAGTACTGACATACAAAATAACAATAAAGAAAAAAACGCACAATCTGTCAGTTCACCGCTCGCGCTTGATATTATCGGACCTATCTTCGCTGAACTAGGACTGCTTGATAACTTCATGCGTGCCAGTCAGTTACTCTCTTTGTTCCTGTCTTGCATTTGTCTCTCCGTTGCTCTGGGCTTCTTCGCTATCTTTGTGGCAAAGGTTTCGCTTAGCGGTTCATTATCCTCTAGGTTGTTCGTCCTTATCCGGAATCTGCAGCAATTCGCTCGCCTGCCATTAGTTAAAGTTACTCTACCGTAGGAAACTTTTTCACATGGAGGCTTTCTTCGTTTCTCCATTGCTTCTGGAGATGCGACACGCTCACCGATATCCGGCTACCTGATGGTATAGCATTTACTGCTGTGTGTGTCTGTGTGTCTTTATTATGTTTCCGCATATGCTCTAAATACCGAGGTTCAAAATTTCCTTTCATACCCCATTCTCATTGTACTCGTGGTTTTTAAATGACAGGGTGTGCACCTGTCGAAATATCGGCGGTTGTCGAAGATGTCACCCGTCTCTGTTCCCAAAACATATTTCTCGCTGTGGGATTACCTGTAGAACAGGGTTTATCAATGGGACAAGACAGCAAGGGAGGTAGACAACATCTCGCCTGAGATATTTTCAGTAACAGTAGAGCAACCTCTAATGCAGTTCCAGGCTGTCTTGAGTGGAGATAGTCGTCACATTGAGCAGCGTTTGTAACCTGGAACATAAACAGAATACGCAGTTACCCTCACAAACCGAAATTGGAATGTATTTCTTTCAACTTTTTATTCGTTACTTCTCTTTCGCATGTCCTTACAAATGTTTCCGCAATGTATCGTCGTACTACGATCAATCGTCTGTCATAGTGGATTTCTCAAATAGCGAAAGTTTAATTATAAGCACCCCGTTTACCACAGTGTAGCAGAAGTGGCTCAGAGTCTTCTCAAAAAACCATTTCTCAAAATTTTCTTAAATGACTGTTTGACCCGCCTTTTTACCAATTTACGTACCCCGAAAAATTCTGTGACACATTCTTACGGTCCATAGCGACCTCTTACCATCGTTTTACCATGTTTTTGGATTCATTCGATGTTCTCCTAGTGATATCTTGGTATAGATGCCAAACGCTGTAGTACTACAGCAGAAATGATCACCACAGCATCTGGTACGCAGTTTCCTGTACTCTCGCAGAACTCTTCCAATAAGTAGAAGGTGCGACAATAAAGTAACGATACTGATTTTCATTGCAAGATGAGGCAACCCTGCAGGCTTGTGTAGGCACGGTATCTTTGATCTTGGTCTATAAGCTGCCTCTAGTCCAAGCGGCACATCAATGCAACTGCTCAGTCGTGAGTTATGCTGTAGTAAGTTAACACGTGTTTGTGTCTCTCGCCACGGAAATAGTAACGCATAATACTGCGCAATGTTGTGTCACTTCTTTTTGCGTTAAATAAGGTGAAAACCCGACGACAAATTACGGTAAGCTTCAGAAGGATTTTGGAGTGGAGATTATGTCAAGAGCTAAAGTTTTACGTTGGCATAAAATGTTTAGTGAAGGCAGAAGGAATGGTGAAGATAAAGACCGCAGTGGACGACCATCAACCTCATGGACAGATGTCAACTTGGCCAGGGTGCATGAACTTGTATGATCTGATCGAAGATTATCCGTGAAAATGATTGCAGAAGAACTGAACATCAATCGAGAAACGGTTCGTCTAGTAATTACTGAAGATCTTTGTATGAGAAAGATTTGTGCAAAAAATGTCCCCAAAAATCTCACACCACAGTAGCGAGAAACACGGAAAAATGTGGCAACCGATCTTTAGAGCAAATTTGTTGAGCCATGCTATCACTGGTGATGAAAGTTGGTTTTTTCAGTGCGATCCAGAGACAAAACGCCAAAGTTCGCAATGGTGTTCAAGGGGATCACTCGGACCATTAAAAGCTCGCATGTCGAACTCAGAAGTTAAATTCATGCTTGTGTGCTTCTTTGATTGCAAGGGAATTGTTCATAAAGAGTGGGCGCCCCCTGGACAAACAGTTAACCAATATTACTACAAAGAAATTTTAGAAAGACTGCTTAAAGAGTTCTTCGTGTCCATGCCAACATTGCTGCTAATTGGATTCTGCATCTCGGTAATGCGCCATCCCATACTGCTGTCAGTACAGCAATTTTTAACCTGAAAACAAATTTCAGTACTACCACAGCCACGTTATTCACCAGATATCGCTCCGTGTTACTTCTTTCTATTTCCAAGAGTCAAAAAGGCGGTCAAGAGGCACCATTTTCAAATCACCAAGATGTCCAGAAAGCTGTAACGAGGATCCTGGAAGATATTACAAAAGATGAGTTCCAGAAATGTTACCATCAATGCCAGAAGCGCTGGAAAATGTGTGAGCAATCAGAAGGGAACTACTTTGAAGCGGGCAACACTAAACTTGACTAAAACGGTAAGCAACATTCTTTTTCACATCAGTCTCATTACTTTATTGCCTCACCTCGTCCATTACTGGCTTCACTGCTACTGTGTACAAGTGATCGTCCTATGTCGCATCGTTTCTTAGTATTACTCCCAAATATATAAACGCGTAACAACCATCAGATATTGGCCACTGCCACGCAAAGTGGCCGCGTGGTTTGAGGCGCCATGTCACGGACTGCGTGGCCGCTCCCGCCGGAGGTTCGAGCCCTCCCTCGGGCATGGGTGTGTGTGTTGTTCTTAGCATAAGCTAGTTTACGTTAGTTTATGTATTGTGTAAGTCTAGGAACCGATTACCTAAGCCGTTTGGCCCTTAGGAATTCGTACACATTTGATTTGCCACTAATAATCTTTCTAGTTGCCTATGTAGTTCACTGACAACATACGTATTAAATTCGTGGATAAATTCATATTACAATTTTTGGTAGCAGTATCCGTGAAAATAAAGAGAGATTTCGTGTGCAAATATTTCTTCTGTTACTCGATTTGAAATTCGTTCGTTTCGCGTGCTTTATTTGCTCATTCAGATCTGTATTTGTAGTCACAGAGGACGCAGATATCCAGCAGAGCTACTGTCCCTGAGCTTCAGGAAACAGGTCTACTTCGACATTACAGGCCTGACTGCACTGCAGAATAAACTGGACGTGTGAGAACGCTCCATCTGCCACGCGCGAGCATTTGTTATGCGGATGTTTTATCCGCCCCCGGTCGCTGGGGCAGCCAATAAATCGCTAGCGGCCTATCTGCGCCCCACGCTGGGGATCTGCCCGCGGACCTGCACCAGAAATCAGTCAAGCGCCATACTGTGCCGCTTGTGTACCAGCTCGTTCTGGTGGCAGACCACCTCGCCGTATCGCACAGTCGAACACCGCGCGGTGCAGCTAGTCTCGTGTTCATTACGATAACATGCGCCAGAATTGAAATGTAGGCACGAGTGTAATTGGTAAACATGCAGATGTGCTCTGCATAATCAAATAAATATGCACACTGCAGCACCAGGTAATATCACACTAATATCACCGAACATCGCTTCCACTCTTCTTAGTGACCGCAGTAGGGTATTTGACTGTTTTCTCGGCATCGCTTTAAATAGTTAATTATACTCAACATATGCTTTGTTTCCTCATGAACATCTGCATAAAAATAAGAAATGTAAATTCAAGTAATTTGGAAGCCCCCTAAAACGCTCCATTTGGGACGTGTGAAGCCTGTGACGTCACAGGGTAGCGCCATTCTCCTACTGTCGTAAGGCTCATTCGCATTAGTATGTTGCTTTGGGATTTACGTTTCGGCAAATGGGTTACAAATGGCGTGTAGTACTACAGTGCACAATTATAGCTATAACAGCTCCTGAAACAGTGTTCCAAAGAATGAGAAGCGTAAAAACTGGTTACAACTCGCTCGGAGAGGTCCAAATGAGATAGTTTATTTTTGGCAGGATCATACTGATGTCAGTAAACACCGCATAGAAAGAGATTATCGCTTGTAGTGTGACAGATAATGTACTAGATTTCTCATGCAATGCCCGTGAGACGGATCCTCATGTGGAACAAATTTCTTTTTTTCCCTTTCTCTTCCGTTCGCTTCGTACTATTGTCTTCTTAAGTTTATTCGCAGCAAAGTTATAAAACAGCTTCAAACTCTACGATATATTACATTTTAATATCCATTTTTATTTATTAGTTTCATTTTACACCTGATCAATTTGAGATGAACCTCAAGGACTGCGGTAAGAGACTGTATTTTATACCTGGCGGGTCTAACTCGGTAGAATCCAAGAAACCATTTAACAGTTGCCGAATAAATTATTCTTCCCGAGCATGTTCTTCAGAACAGTAATTTTCCACTTCCATCTGTCTCCATTGAGCGTGTTGTTAAAATGTATGATTTTGACAAATAGAAAAATTTAATATTTCTTGAAAACTTCCGAAAATATAATAAGACCAGAGCATTACGATAAAATGAAAGATGGTCCTGGTTAACAACTTTTAAATCATAATGTTGCCTGCGTACTTTATACACATATTTGTCGGTTATTTTAAGTTAATGGCCTGGAGGGACAGAAAAACAGCAATGTGCGAAGCTGTTGAAGGCGAACAAGATGACGCTTTGCAGCTCCCCACGAGAGTTATTACGCTGTCAGAATATTTGAAAACTGAGAGAAGAGCTACCTGGAAACAGTAGATCTGGCAAAAATCACAGAAATTAACAGCCAGATGTATCTTCTGCATGTAAATGTGTCATCTCTTATTGTGCAGGTCTTCACAAGTAGCCTTTGAAAAACTTTCAGGATGTTTCTAGCAAATAATACAGTCCAAGATTCCATTTATTTTAAGGCAGTTCTGCCACTTACTGCTGTGTAACAGTACTTGCATCCCTGTCAACATGCAATGCAGTTTTCACGTTCCTTATCTCCGGAACATTAAAATTTTTGTTGTCTTTGAAGACCGAAGAGACCATAAATGCATAAACTTTCGGAAGGTTTCCACTATCAGCCTTCATAAAATTCCTTTCCATTGTCAATTAAAAATTACAAATGCGTGTTCCACCACTCAATAAGTAAAGTATTTCCAGAAAATGTACGGAGAAACACTGGAAACTTTCGCTAAAGCTCCTGAAACACTGTTCTAACTTCATCTTACACATCTACATCTACATCTACATGACTACTCTGCAATTCACATTCAAGTGCTTGGCAGAGGGTTCGTCGAACCACAATCATACTATCTCTCTACCATTCCACTCCCGAACAGCGCGCGGGAAAAACGAACACCTAAACCTTTCTGTTCGAGCTCTGATTTCTCTTATTTTATTTTGATGATCATTCCTACCTATGTAGGTTGGGCTCAACAAAATATTTTCGCATTCGGAAGAGAAAGTTGGTGACTGAAATTTCGTAAATAGATCTCGCCGCGACGAAAACCTAGGCTTTGATGTCACCAAAGCTTCAGCAAATAAGGAAGCTTTTTCGATCACATGGCCAAATCCTCAATTACATAATAAATAACAAATGTTTTATGATAATATTGACCGAAAATGCTATTTCAACGTTGGAATCATTCATAATAACAACAATGCGACCCATATTTTTAACGTGGAAAAGTAGTTTATTTGCCTAAGAAGAGAATCCTCAAGTTTCTTCAAGTAGGTATATGTGATATGCAGCTAAGGCCACTGATTTATGTGTTCCCGAAAACTACAAGAGCACTGGGACCTTAAAACTTCTTGGCAGATTAACACAGTGTGCGAGACTGGGACTCAAAGCTGGGAATTGAGCCTTTCGCGAGCAGAGATCTCCAAGCACGACCCACTCTTACAGCTTCACGTCCGTCAGTACCTCATTTCCTACCTCCCAATATTCACAGAATTTCTCCTGAATAATTTAATAGACTTGAACTTCTGGAAGAAAGGATATTACGGAGATACGGCTTAGCCACCGTCATGAGGAATTCCACTCTGCATCGCAATGTGTGTTGTTTGAAACTCCTGGAATACTAAAACCTGCTCTCTGAACTGGTAACTTCCCTTTTCGGACCCTCCCTCATGCAGGAGAACTGTGATGTTTGGAAGGTAGAAGAAGAGTTACTGGTGGAGGCGAAGCTGTGAGAGTAAGTCGTGAGTTGTGCTTGAGTACCTTAGTCGCTAGAGCGCTTGCCTTCGAAAGGCAACGTTTATAGGTTCTAGTCTCTATCCGGCACAGTTTTAATGTGCCACGAAGTTACAAATCAGCGCTCCGTAGTGAAAATTTATTCCGGATGCGACATGTGGACCACTACTTATATCCCTCTATTAGAAATAGATAGAGGCAAATTCTTTGGGATTTACATTGGGTGAATTAGCGAGCCATTCGACAGGGGATAGGGTGCTCAAGTGTTCGACAAGATACTCACTGATGTAGTACTCTCCACACTCTCATTCTTAAATCGATTAAGCCGAGCCACACTGACGGTAACTGAGGAACATTTTGATAAATGGCACGTTTAATATGTGACAGGTCGCTTATTTATCAGGATATATCCCATGTGCAGCAGTTGTACAGCTAAGGAACTGTTCTGAAACGAAGCAGTGCGAAGAATGTACTCATACTCGTTGTATCTAGATCGCTTTCTATTCACCTGTACGTGTTATTTGTTTATTTGGATGCTTTTCCTTATACTTGGATTAAACGAAGCTGAAGAAATACCTTCGACTCTATTTGGATAGTACATGCAACGAGGCGCGATTATTGAAATTTATGCCCGAAACATGGGTGGCTAATGCTGCGGAATCAAATGGTTCAAATGACTCTGAGCACTGTGAGACTTAACTGCTGAGGTCATCAGTCCCCTAGAACTTAGAACTATTTAAACCTAACTAACCTAAGGACATCAAACACATCCATTCCTCGAGGCAGGATTCGAACCTGCGCGGTTCCAGACTGTAGCGCCTAGAACCGCTCGGCCACCCCGGCTGGCGCTGCGCAATCCTCTAAGGTGTTATTTAGTAAGGTGAATACAGCTGCGGTCATCTTGGGCGGTGCAAGTGTGCACAGTATGATGATGAAAATGTGGTCGTAAGGTCAACACTCCGACACTGACAACGGTGTAACTAAGTGCCTGTTGTAGAATGTAATCGTTTCTTTCGACCATAGCTGCAGTTACCTGCCATAGAAAACGTCGTGAAGGGCGTTACTGGTGGACGACGTGGCATATTTACGAGCCGCAAGAGACTAATTTTTGCTGACGTTTGCGTGTGTCACGCTATTACAAGACTCGTCACGTTAGTGAATGAGGTCACACACTGGCACTGCTGGACTGGGTTCATGAGAAGATGACTGTAAGAGGGAATCTAAATTACTTTAATTGTTGGTATTGAGACTTACGTAGTCACGGTAAAGCAGATAACGATTTAATTCGACATTGTAGAGATCATTTCCAACAGCTCATATTTTTCAGACGAAAGTTTTCGGTACTTGGTAAGCTGTAGCAGAGGATACAAACAGTCGTTTCTTTATTCACAACCAAACAGACTTTGCAAAAGACATCGCACAATGGTCAGGCGTGAGATCATTTGCAAACATTAAACGTATTTTCTCTTCTATTGTAGAGATTGAATATGACTTTACAGCTGAACAAATGAACAGCATTCTGCGTTACAACACTACAGCCTTATTCCAAAGCTCTGAAAGATATTACATCAAATACAATAGAAGTCGTGTATCCAGTTTGAAAGTGTTTCGTGTTACCTAATAGTTCAGTGAAACAAATATACATCGCAAACTCATACTCATTGAAGTAATATCCTCTACACCCTCATTCTTAGATCATACTGACTGCAACTGAGCAATATATCGGTATACGGTCGTTTAGAATGTGACAGGACCAGGTTTTACTTCGTGCACATTTATCGATGTACAGTTGTACAGTTAAGAAACTGAGTTAGAAATAAGCGAACAGAGGAACAGACGTCATAATTTCAAGCTTTGTATTCATCAGTAGGTTTTATTTTTTTATTTATGTAGTTTTGTTATTACTTGCGTCAACTGAAGCTGAAAAAGTTCCTTTCGCCGGCCTAGCGGTTCTAGGCGCTACAGTCTAGAACCGCGCGACCGCTACGGTCTCAGGTTCGAATCCTGCCTCGGGCATGGATGTGTGTGATGTCCTTAGTTTAGTTAGGTTTAAGTAGTTCTAGGGGACTGATGACCTTAGAAGTTAAGTCCTGTAGTGCTCAGAGCCATTTTTTGAAGTTCCTTTCACTAATTTCGGATAGTACATGTACTAAGGCCAGATTATTGAACATATTTCGACGCTGTTACGGAATCCTTAATGGCTGATGTTGAGTAAGTGCAGTTGTACTCGTAAACTATCGTTCTAAAACCCAAATGTAAAATTATGTGGCGTTCTTCTTTTTACAAGAATCTCATGTTCCTATAAGATGTATAAAGCGTTTTTAATACGCTTTTTTTTTCTAATGTTTTAGATTTTGATAAATCATCTGCAGTTACGACTTTTCAAGCTACTACGATAGTAAATTCATACCAGCATTCATTTAGTACTTTAAGAGCAAAACCAATTTCGACCCGTGAGCGGGTATTACACAACGTTCCGCCGCGAACGGTACTGGTCTACCGCGACAGCCATCTAGAGGTAGAACGGGTGAAACTACGAGAATTAGCAGACACATTATCCGAGCACCAGAATAGAGAGCAGTTCTAAAATGCCGTCAATCCGCGCATGCGCACTACGCAGCGATAACGCGCGCATGCAGAGAAAGGCTACCGCAGAGTTTCCTGCTTGTTATAGCCGGTCTCACACTGGGACACTGGTGACGGTCACCAGCGACGATCACCGCCAGAGATGCAGTCGTTTGAACTGGTGCATTCACACTGACACACTACACCGCCTCAGCAGGGCACTGTAACGGAGCAGTCACTCACCCTCGCCACATGTGACGGTCACGGTCAGTGTGTTCACAGCAGTCACCGCCGAACATGCGTTGATTTGATTTGGAGTGTTCGCACTGGGGGACAGATCACAGTCATAGCGCTGCAGATTTGCCAACAGAAAGGCAGTCATTTCTAAGACAGTGCCGCGAAACATTCATTACATATTATACTGTACACATTGTAGCCAAGAGTTTAGATTTCATTCAAAAAATGGCTCTGAGCACTATGGGACTCAACTGCTGTGGTAATAAGTCCCCTAGAACTTAGAACTACTTAAACCTAACTAACCTAAGGACAGCACACAACACCCAGCCATCACGAGGCAGAGAAAATCCCTGACCCCGCCGGGAATCGAACCTTTGGAACCCGGGCGTGGGAAGCGAGAACGCTACCGCACGACCACGAGATGCGGGCTTAGATTTCATTAACACGGAAGATTTTATAAGTGAAGTAGAAAGTCGGTCCGCTACTTGGGATGTCAAAAGCGATGACTGTAGCAACAAAATGGTAGCCAGGAGGGTAGTCTTCAAGCACATTTGCATCCTTCGCCCCCTTTTCTTCTGAGTCTTAAGGCATTATGATCCAAAAAATGGAGTTAAGATATAATTCTTAAATACAATTATTTATGCATATGTGGCTACTACAATAATGAATTTTATTTAAGTATTATAATATTATTGAGGTACAAGTTCCTGGCGCACTATAATTTTCATTTAAAGTTCCAATCAGTTCAGTGAATACAAAAATGTGACTTTTTACAGTTAACATAGTAATAATTGCACAGTGCACATCACAAATACAATGCCAGATAAACAATGGGGCGTAACCACACTAACGTTCACGTAACATTTCTAGAAATTACATTTTTTGCAGCTGCTTCTCATTCAGGGCTAAAGTTGTTTGCAAAGTTATCTCTGATACTGTTCGCAATATTTCCTCCCCAGACTAAACAAGGTGGCATGTTCTGCAATCCCTGAACAGTTAACGTATACTCAAACGACATAAAGAGTATAAAACAATCCTTTCTCCAACCGATCACATATTAGTGTATGTATGTGTAGTAAACATTTTGCCTTCATTCTATGCCTCCTCCTCCTCCTCCTTGTTAAAAGTACCAACAAAAGTTCCTCCTCGCTCGAATCCATTTCATTAAGTAATCAGCTGGCAATACCTGTGTTTTCGGACACCGGTGATCTAGGAGTGTTCACCACGAACTACCGGTGACCGTCACTGGTGCCCGTACCAGTGTCCCAGTGTGAAACGGGCCGATATTTTCTTGCTGCTTGGTGGCTAGTAGCCCATTTCAGATTTTCGTGTTGGGGACTTTCCGCGTGTTTTTTTCTTTTTAAGTAGCTTTTCATAAATCAAGAGAAAAACATTCTTTTTTGCCAGTAGCCTTTCTTTTATACTAGCTGTTTGTGAAAGCATTGTTTCCAGTGATTACTTCGTATTCTAAAAATGAGATGGAACAAAGAGGCGTTACCCGTCTTGCAATGTTAAAATAACGCTTATAAATTACATCTTTGCTCACAAAGTATTTGAGGTAGGAAGTTGAACTTTTTACAGATTATTTATTGGAATAAGGGCTACAACTTAACTCAGGGATTTTACAAAATTTTAGTTCAGTTATTAAAGATGATTTTTTTTCAATTGTAATGAAAATTCACAACATTTTTTTGCAATTTTTTATTTATATATTCAAAAATATACAGTTTTTTGGAAAAAGGCTGTGTTAAATTATGCAGAAGGTACTGTGTAACATTTACTGAAAGTTTGAAACAAATATGTTTGGAAGATCCTTCGAAAACATGTAATTAGTATGAGAAAATAAAAGTTTTGGGAATCGAGCGACAAAGATTGGATTAACTTTTTAGTGCATTCCAGGTCCATAGGATGGATTATCTTCATCCTCTGCAAACTCCTCCTCCAGCTTCCTCTTGTTCCTCCTCTTGTTTACTCTTGCTTGTATTTCTAGACTCTTTACAGCCCTGTCTGCAGCCCGAAGGCGTTCCTTGTCTAAAGCAAGCATCGCTCGTACCATGTTAGAACCTATCTACATTCCCATATTTCTAAATACCTTGCACCTTACAATGTTGCCATCATTGAAAGTCGCAACAGCATCATACACACCAAAGTGAAGTGTTTCTATTCCAGCAAATACAGTCTTGGGGATTCTCGACCATATAACACTATTTACACTTTCATTGGGGTTTTGAGTTTTTCCGCGAATACACTCTTTCAACAGTTCAGGTGCTGCTAAGTCTCTGAAAATAGGTTTTATCACCTCCATTATTGCATGAGGCAGACTATGCTTATGAGTGTACACTTCACCAGTTAGCAATCCTTTGTTATATTTACACCAACTGTTTTCTTCTTTGGGACACAAGCTATGTTGGGGATTTTCATCGTCTTTATTGTTTAATAACACATACCTTTGGCTTTCCAACATTTCTCCTTTTCTTAAAAGCCTTCAGAGGATTTCTAATAACTTTACTTTTACTCATTATTATACTTCAACAAAACAGACACTCAAGAAACAGAATTAATTACGAATATTTTCGAGATAACGACAGAGTAAATAAACATGAAACAATCGACAATCACACCAGCGATATATATTGAACCATCACAGGTTAGCCACAACACATACTTTATCTCACATCACTAAAATGTACCTGATGAACACGAACGTTAATAATAACACCATTTGACAGCAGTTTAACAGCGCCACAGTGGGTCACGCCCATGTAGAACACTTTTGAAAAAAAATTAAAAATAGTTGTAGTCTTCGGAATTGAATAAATTATGTATCTATTAAAAGGTAATAGTCTGCAGATTCAGAAAACGCGAAAAAGTAAAAATTGAACTTTTCATGATTTTGAGTCTTTCCGGAGCCCCTTAATTCAGGCATACAGCGAGGAAAGGTGTACGTGTGACGCTGTTTCATAATACGATAAGTCGGCAGTCGTTTCCATCTGAGTAATATGCACAAGGTGGTTTTCGGTTTGTATTGTAATGGTTGTTTTGATTGCTTCTCTTGTTTATTTCAGCATGCCAGAAAAGAGAAACTGGCAGTGATAGGCGGCGAAGTCCGTGCAGTTTCGCCCAGAGCGACAGGCGAGGACTGAAAGACTCTGAGTAGCACTTATATACCGTATCTTAAAAACTTGGACGAATAACACAAGTACACGTTTAAGTATTGGTCCTTTCAAGTGCTGCAAACTGCAGAGCATACATCCAAAACAAGTTTTGAAATGGTCAGCTGTGCCATTCTGTGGTTAAACGCCAGTCTCTTAAAAGATTCCCCATTCGCTAAGAAACGTAATGTTGCAACCAGCCTGCAACGTAACAGGGCGTTTACAAGTATTTTATCAGCGATCAAGGCTCGTATGATCACAAAACTTATAAATATTTGATTTACTTTTCGAGATTGTGAGATAGCCTATCTCATGACTGTGTCACACTCGCTAAATCCGTCTTCTATCATAAACAGCACCTTCTCGAAACAGGTCATGCCATCCTAAGGAAGTTCCGAAATTCTTGCGGATCTTAGGGCCTCAGTTCTTTCATTAAGAGAGAATATATTCCCCTGCCTTTGTCTCTTCTTTTTAGCCACGGTCGAACTCAAAAACGTCTGACTTTCCGTTTTCGTCGCCGTTCTGCCATAATCCGAAGATTTACTGTCACTGCCAGAGCAATAGCTCCAAAAAGAATTGGATCCTCCATCTGCAATATGCTATGTAAATGTATAACGTGTAACCAAGTGTCGTTATATAAAATTGTTGAATCAGTAATTCAGAACAGTGCTAACCTACTTCACAAATAATAGTAAAAAACAATTTCTTATTAAATAGGAACCTTGAGCTCACAGAAATAATTTGAACGTATTACGCTCCAATACATCATAACAGTCGCCCTTGAGTTCAGCGCGGTAGAACGAACGACTTTTCAAGACATCAGACAGTTCTATTTTCTTTTCTCGCGTATCGTCTGCTGCAGCGCATGTGGATGGTGTAATAGGTTGGAAGTGAACCAGTCTGTAGTTACAGGTATTCATGTTAGAGGCGCTGGTGCATAGGTGTACGGTTTAGGCGCATCGTGTAATACGTGCTTTAACTGCCCTCGGTTCCTGTTACGACTGTGAAATTAACTGCTCTTGCATAATTACGTAAATCGTTCGTTTCTTTGACATTAATTCTGAAGTTACAGCACAGTAATCCTGTTATTGTTTTTTTAGTTCTACCTTGTGTGCAGGCCGATTTCTACCAAAGGCTTTGATGCTTTGCTATGATATGCGTCTACTTCTACATAGACACTCCGCAAGCGACCGTACAGTTCATGACGGAGAGGACCCTATACCGCTACTTGTCATACTTTCGTGTAATGGTCATTCATTTATAATATCTGACATCGGACGTTTGTTAGTAACATCTACCAAACTCTTTTCACTTTCAGAATAGTTGGAAAACTGTTGAACTGATATCCAGATGTTAAGTAATCTTTCTTAATTTTAAAATGGTTCAAATGCCTCTGAGCCCTATGGGGCTTAACATCTGAGATCATAAGTCCCCTAGAACTTAGAACTACTTAAACCTAACTAACCTAAGGAGATCACACACATCCATACCCGAGACAGTACGCGAACCTGCGACCGTAGTGGTCGCGCGGTTCCAGACTGAAGCGCCTGCAACCGCTCGGCCACCACAATCGGCCCTACTTTGCAAGCGGTAATCTAAGGTAGGCTTTTCCTGTGTTAGCTATAAACTGAAATAGAAGTAATTGTGTTTCAGAAGAGCTGAAAGACTCCCATTCTTCTGTTAAATACAATTACGATCCTGCAAGTATAAAGTCGAGGGGCTTCACACCTCCTTCCCCCCTTTTTTTTCCTTTTTTAAGAAGATGATGAATTTAGTTAAATTTTCTGAATATGTTAGTCGATTAGACGATGGCAATAATACTCACAAAATTTTTTGACGAACATTTATTGTGTGTGTGAGGTTTTATTTCATCTTAATTGTCCTCTAACTTACTGCCAAATATTTGATTTTATGAGGAACGATAATGAATAAAAGCTTGTTGATACTTCCGTTTTATGTGCTTGAAGTGCTACAGAAATGTTTTAAATTTATATTTTGCGGCATTAAAAGTAATAATTACATCAAGTTTGTCAACGGGGATGCCGAGGTGGATACACCGGTTCCCTTTGGATCACTGAAGTTAAGCAGTATCGGGCATGGCTAGTACTTGGATTGGTGACCGTCCGGGTGCGCTGCTGGCTATTAACCAATTTTCCTTTGCTTTTACGACAGAAGAAACAGGAGGGACGGTGGCGTGAAGATATTGATCACTCCTCTTTGCGCCAACCTTGTAACTTACATTCCAAACTTCTCCGCAGTGTCTCGTGCACCGAGGGCATGCGATGCTGTCGATGGTGATCCGTCCGCTGGTTGGGGACGCTAAGCTCCACGTCCCTCTTGGCACTTGACGAGAGTCGTAGACTGTGACCACGCTCTGGACTGTATCCGCACCCTTCTTTCACCATCTAAACATCAGTATGACACTATATTATACTCACATCCATTACTATCATCTGCATATAACAAATGCATTTAAGGACATAGCTCTCATACTTCACGAAGGAAAGGTCCCCACGACCCGGAAGTATAGCGAAAATCTGTCAGTAAGGTGACTGGAGCTGCCCTTCGTGATCTCCCAGACACTCATACCAAGGGGCTGTACTTGGTTTTACAACAGAATTATTAGTTTTATGATATATGGCGAACATTTACGTAATTGCATAGGCGATGGCTGCCAGAGTCAGTTGACAAAGATTTCCGAGTATGGTACCGTGCAGTACTGTTCGAAATTATACTGGAGACACAAAAGTTTCGGCCACAGTTACCGTTTTTTTTACATTATAACGCGGTACATATTCAGAAAACCTTAATGTCAAATGGGACAGCCTGTTTCAGTTTTCATGGAAGTGTTTGGAGCATTTTTTTCCTTTGCAACACAGCGGTACTAGTTGTGTTTTATTCCCTTTGTTTTACTTCTTTTGTTGCAGTGCTCATACTGACATCTCTGAAATGACAAAATGAAATGTCATCTGTTGTGGGCCACTGTATGGCTTGTTCATAACTGGTTTTGGATGAGATATGTATATCTTTGCCCCTTTTTTGTAACTCATCTTCCATCATCGTGTTACACTCTTCTTTTTGTCTGGAGAAGATACGCTCTGTCGGACGCATCTTAAATTTAAGAACGTGTACAATGATCTTCTCCGCAGACGTTTTCACGGTACTACTTTCTACACAGAAAACACCAGTCGAACCCGAAAGACTCGAAAGAGCAGAAATCGCTCTCGAAACGCCACTCAAATCATAAAGCACCTTATCTTCTGTTAAATCTGAATATAGAAAAGCTAATGGGCACCAGATTGTTCCAATAAAAACTGTGCAAAACTGACAGAGGGTGAATACACCAGTGTTCATCGATACTAAAGTTATGGAATATATGCTTAAGCCGCACAACCATGCTAATACAAATTTAATACAATATTACTATGCACAGACATGAGATTATTAATAACTGTCTCTAGTATAAAAATATGTAGTCCTCCACAAACAACCACACCCAGAAGATGACAGAAACAATTCAATTTTAAATAATTACTGGCCACCAGCCTGGTGACGGCATGGCGCTTTCGTCTTGACAAAACTCAGTTACGTGCACCATTGCCAGTTCAAACAAGAGAAAATAGAAAGATGCTGTAAATAAATCGTTCACCTTCAAATTCCTGTGTTTAGCAAAGTATTAAATGTAGAAATAACACTGGTGCATAAAACCTTAAACTCGCAAAGTTTGCATTGTGCCCAATAGGTGGCTTTAAGACTACAGGGTCTTGGCAAAATTGCAACAAATTTATGAAAGAGTTTTTGCGCGTTAGAATAGCGTTGTAATAACAGAGATGTGACGGGGAGCTCGAACTTCCATTTGTCGTAGTTTTGGTTATTATCACAGTTGGCTGCCGATATCGAGAAATCCATCTTCACCGAGCGCATTCACAAGGGCGACGGTTGAAACGCGCGTCCGGCCATCCTGATCTGGGTTTTCCATCACTTCCCTTTAATTGCTCCAGGCAATGCCGGAAGGTTTCTTTGCGAGTGCACCGCCGAAACTTGACACAATCCGAGCTTGTGCTTCGTCTCGAATCGCCCTGAAGTCGACCTGCGTTAAACCTTAATCTTACTTCTTTCGGTTCAACTTCCAACCAGGTGGGACACCTCCTCGTTAGAGTATTGATGTTCGTCGCTACCTAAACGACAGCCTTTCACTTAGATGGATGGCGCGTGGTTATCTCTATTCCCTTGGTCCCCCAAACGGCCTAACTTCTTGCTTTGGGAGTGCTTTAAGAACCACGTTTACCTACCTACACTGACAAGAACATTGGAACAAGATAGGAAACATGGTACAGATTAGCTGCAGTATTGTGTGTATTGTGCATTGAAACCAGTCACCTAGAAACGACGGAGAGGCTTCGTCCCGCCATTGCCGTCACATGTTCACAACCCCACAACAGGCCACAGCATTCCACGCGCCCCACCACCGCCACACATATTGAACCCAAGGTTATTGTGCGATTCGGCCCCTAGTGGACACGGACCCATGGACCCAAGTTGTAAACAAGACATGTGCATGCTCGTGGTTGCTCCATAACGTTGTGAACTGTGGTTATACGAAGTGGACTGGGTCCTCTGGTCCAACTAAACCTATCATTGCCTAAAAACTGTAATGTTCCGCTACTTTTACAACACTTTCAGCCATTCATGGACTTTCTGTAGCCAAACAAGGATATATTTTTATGAATGACAATGCGCCATGTCAAAACGTCCTCGACAATTAGTGAATCATTCGCCCTCGCAGATCGCCCGAAGTGAAAAACATGGAAAAATTTATAGGATGTAATCGGGACGTCAGTTCGTGTACAAAATCCTGCACCAGTAACACTTTCGCCACTTTGGTCGACTATAGTGGCAGCATGGCTCAGTAATTCTGCAGGAGATTCCCTACGGGTCGATGCCACGTTGAGTTGCTACACTATGCCATACAAAAGAAGTTTCGACACGATGTTAGAGGACACACCATGAATTTCGTCACCTCAATGTGGGTATCCCAAATTTGTTGTGCTTCATGTTTTTTTGCGAATGGAGCATTTTATTTCAGTTCTAGCGCACTTTGCAAACTACGTACAAAGCAGCTATTCTGGTGTCATTCCGTAGTACAGCCGATGACCGATAACGACAGCAGAAAGCTATCTTCTACACCAGGTGGGGCAAGTTTGCACGCACACGCCTACCTTCTAACAGGCCACCCCACACTGCGACAAGTTACAGTACTGTTTCTGCTATGGTGATGGTATTCTTTTGTGTTTGCTGCTAATTTCTAACGACAGATGGTTTTTTATTAAAATATCCAGAATTTCAAAAGAATGGATATTTTACGAATAAATATTTTTTTTAAGTGTTTCTTACAAACCAAATATTTTGGCAGTGCTGTTACTTCAAAACGATATGCTGTCAGATGCATGAGAAAGTGTACACCATAATTTTAAATGTAACGTCCGCAGCGATATCTCTGATAGTGGACCCGAATCTATTATCAATGCGCTTTGGCACAGTGTTTAGATAAACAGTGTGGGAGTCGAATTGTTTTTGTCGGTTGCAGTTTAAAATGAGTGCAAAATATCTGAAGCGCCACGAGACAATCTTCCTTGTAAATCATCCAACGGAAGGGACCAAAGCTTTCACATGGAGCTGCTCCTAAAATTCCTAGAAATTCAAAGACATTGGTTGCGAAGTGCGTCAAACGATATTTAGAAGCTGGAAACGCAGATGATTTACCGGAGAGAAAGCGAAGGTGCTCAGCTATAATCAATAATGGCTTCGATTTGATTAACTATTAAGTAATTGTTCAATTAGTAATAACATGAATTTTCATGTAAACAAACATTTACAATAGTGTCTTTTATTTCGTACAGATAACGGCGTACACTTTCTTGTGGAACTTACTGTACGTGCTCGTTAGCAGGTCATTAGTAAAAAACGAAAGAAATTGCAATAATCGAGATCGAAAAATACCAAAAAACACAGATTACTAAGAACTAAAGTACTTCTGTCTGCCTTAACGGGTCGATTTTCACATCCATTTAAAATGTATGAGTTAGTTTAAAACGTAATGATCCAATACGTTTAAGATTTGTGAGTACTATTTATGCCTTTAGTTACGTCAGTAATTTCAATTAACGATCATTGTAAGTATCATGAGAAAGGAGTTGCAATTCAGTTTAACCGACGCCCATTTCTGTATATTGCTCTTATCACTATATAGTGTAAGTTTCTACACTATCACACACCAACAGTTATTCCGCGTTTGGCAACCTGATAGACGTTCCGCGTCGCCGTCCATGTAGAACCGTCGCTCAGAAGCGACTTCCGTTACAGTAATGGAAGGACTGCGAACTGGAAACAAAGGTTCGGATGAAAAGTCTGCTACGCTACTCTCGCTCTGAGGAACCTGGTTTCCTCGCGAGCGGCACTCGATTTAAATCCGTATAAGAGATATAAATCTATGGGCTGTCGTTCGCCTGCCTGCACTTCACAGCAGGGGCCCTTCACGAATAAATTTCACCTTGTCAGACGCACCCTTGGCCACATGTCAGCCGAACGTCGCTGCGAGCGACTCTCAGGCGCGTACCGAACTTATCCAACTGTTCTGGGTCACGCGAACTTCTGAAAACTCGTCCACTGTATAAAAAAACGCTACAAATAATCCTGTAAGTTGAATAAAATTAGTTTTCCCTTTGATTTTTTCGATATATTTAAGTTACACCTAAAGTGCACAAAGACATTAGGTAGAATGTCACGCAGTGGTGGCCGTGTTCTTTTGTTTCCCTTTATTGTTTGATGGGACACATGTATCACGAGAAAGTAGTGCACAGGGCCTTCAGATAAATCTGTATAGTGCCACCGCCTAGTGAGAAGCTTTCGGAACTTCGAAAAAATGCCACAGACCATGCGGTGGATATAAAGCTGTAACAAATCTAATGAGGGGCATGTGAGTCTAAATCCGTCGTAGCGCGTCAGTATCATGAAAATCGTTCAAATCAGCATCTTGTCCGCTCCAAGAATGTCTGAAGCAGCTAACTGTGTTATCATATGCTTCACAGACAATGTTTCCAAACATTCCACACCCCTCAGTAACTCTCCTGGTCCGTAACATGATTTGTATGTAGCGGGACGTACTCGTGTATGTCCCAACAAACTTCATAGAACGTAAGTAATTTTGGTATGATATGTGTCAAAGCCATCTTGAAATTTTGTGCTGAAAATTTGTGTGCAATATTTAAAGTTTTTCGTTGTCATAGGAATAAATGTGTTTTGTTCTCATTTGTTAAACTTTTTTCCACTTTTTCAATAGTAATACAAACAAAAATTCGAAATTCCTAGATTCACATTAAGACATGGACATAGTTAAGTTAGTCGGACGCAGCTGTCAAGCCTCACCGATTTTCAAAACTGGGCCAGTTACTTTCATTTTCGTAACGTAAGTGCATTATTGATAACAATGGAAAATAGTTTTCTTCAGTACTTTCAATATTGCAACGCAGCCCGCAATCGTGATAATCTAATATCTGTTTTAGTTTTGCCGGCCGCGGTGGTCTAGCGGTTCTAGGCGCGCAGTCCGGAACTGCGCGACTGCTACGGTCGCAGGTTCGAATCCTGCCTCGGGCATGGATGTGTGTGATGTCCTTAGGTTAGTTAGGTTTAGGTAGTTCTAAGTTCTAGGGAACTGATGACCACAGATGTTAAGTCCCATAGTGCTCAGAGCCATTTGAACCATTTGTTTTAGTTTTATTTCAAGATCATGCTCTCTTAGATTGTAGATTCAGGTATATCTTCTGAAGAAGGCTCAATTATTTGGGCTGAATCCTACGTACAGGTTGATTTCATTACCGCAATCGAGGTTGATAGTTTCTTGCATATTAAAATAGTTTTTGTTCTTTTACTGTCGAAAACATATGAAATAAGTTTAATCCATGAAGGTTTACTCGAATTGTGACTTGCAACCATTTTCGTAATTGTAAATAGTATGATTTTTTATTGAGATGGAAATTTTCCGAGAAATTTACTGGTTTTTAAGAATATCGATATCTGAAACTAAGGATAAATTTCATATTTAATTCAGCAAATCTAGCAAAATGGACCACAATACGTACGAGAATGAGCACATACACAGAACCTTCCATCATGCTACTAGTACGCTGTCAACGTTTAGTAGACAAAATATTTCTTGACGCAAAGAAATACTGAAACTACCTATTTCCCTGAAGAAGGGAAGTCCTTGGGAGCGACACTTGCCTCCCCCCCCCCCCCCTCCATTTTGTATTTTCACCATCTGCTCTTCGAGTCTGTCATAAGTGCGGCAGGAACAGAACCCCCTACCACCAAACGTATTTGCTGTTTTTAAGATTGCTTGCTGGTACACAACAAAAATGCGGCCCCGTCTCAGGGTCAAAAGGGTTTAAGCGAACTACAAACGAACTGGAAGCAACACATATTAGAAACAATGCACAATAATTAATTATGAAAAATATTCATAACACTTCTTGATTGTGAAATGTTAAATGTTTTTATGACTTTGGTCTAGTCCTGAATCCAGTGAA
The DNA here is from genome assembly GCF_023898315.1 of Schistocerca nitens. NCBI lineage: Eukaryota > Metazoa > Arthropoda > Insecta > Orthoptera > Acrididae > Schistocerca > Schistocerca nitens. The sequence goes on from NC_064614.1 coordinate 1,033,277,484, forward strand.
TGATGATTAATGTAACTATTTAAATTTCCTTTTCGGCCTTTTTGAGTGGCGACTCTGGTCAGTTCTGTTTCTGTGTCTAACTATCTGCTGGCAAACGTTATACAGGGTGTTACAAAAAGGTACGGCCAAACTTTCAGAAAACATTCCTCACACACAAATAAAGAAAAGATGTTATGTGGACATGTGTCAGGAAACGCTTAATTTCCATGTTAGAGCTCATTTTAGTTTCGTCAGTATGTACTTTACTTCCTCGATTCACCGCCAGTTGGCCCAATTGAAGGAAGGTAATGTTGACTTCGGTGCTTGTGTTGACATGCGACTCATTGCTCTACAGTGCTAGCATCAAGCACATCAGTACGTAGCATCAACAGGTTAGTGTTCATGGCGAACGTGGTTTTGCAGTCAGTGCAATGTTTACAAATGCGGAGTTGGCAGATGCCCATATGATGTATGGATTAACACGGGGCAATAGCCGTGGCGCGGTACGTTTGTATCGAAGACAGATTTCCAGAACGAAGGTGTCCCGACAGGAAGACGTTCGAAGCAATTGATCGGCGTCTCAGGGAGCACGGAACATTCCAGCCTATGACTCGCGACTCGAGAAGACCTAGAACGACGAGGACACCTGCAATGGACGAGGCATTTCTTCGTGCAGTTCACGATAACCCTAATGTCAGCGTCAGAGAAGTTGCTGTTGTACAAGGTAACGATGACCACGTCACTGTATGGAGAGTGCTACGGGAGAACCAGTTGTTTCCGTACCATGTACAGCAGCTGACTGGCCTCCACTGGTACACTTCTGCGAATGGTTCATCCTCAATGTGTCAATCCTCATTTCAGTGCAAATGTTCTCTTTACGGATGAGGCTTCATTCCAACGTGATCAAATTCTAAATTTTCACAATCAACATGTGTGGGCTGACGAGAATCCGCATGCAATTGTGCAATCACGTCATCAACACAGATTTTTTGTGAACGTTTGGGCAGGCATTGTTGGTGATGTCTTGATTGGGCCCCATGTTCTTCCACCTACGCTCAATGGATCACGGTATCATGATTTCATACGGGATACTCTACCTGTGCTGCTACAAGTACGACACAACATGTGGTTCATGCACGATGGAGCTCCTGCACATTTCAGTCGAAGTGTTCGTACGCTTCTCAACAACAGATTCGGTGACCGATGGATTGGTAGAGGCGGACCAATTCCATGGCCTCCACGCTCTCCTGACCTCAACCCTCTTGACTTTCATTTATGGGGGCATTTGAAAGCTCTTGTCTACGCAACCCCGGTACCAAATGTAGAGACTCTTCGTGCTCGTATTGTGGATGGCTGTGATACAATACGCCATTCTCCAGGGCTGCATCAGCGCATCAGGGATTCCATGCGACGGAGGGTTGATGCGTGTATCCTCGCTAACGGAGGACATTTTGAACATTTCCTGTAACAAATTGTTTGGAGTCACGCTGGAGTTCTGTTGCTGTGTGTTTCCATTCCATGATTAATGTGATTTGAAGAGAAGTAATAAAATGAGCTCTAACATGGAAAGTAAGCGTTTCCGGGCACATGTCCACCTAAAATATTTTCTTTCTTTGTGTGTGAGGAATGTTTCCTGAAAGTTTGGCCGTACCTTTTTGTAACACCCTGTATATTACAGCTGATATGGCCGACAGGAGGCGAGTGTTCGCATGAAACGGCGTTTGTCTGATTGATATTCATTACGGAAATACGAGGACTTACTTAAAAGGAATGCCTCCGTATTCTGTATGTGTGAAAACTCTTAAAGTTATATAAATAAAACACACGTTCTACATCCTTAGGCTGCACGTCTATATATTCATTTCGCAAAACACTCATCCTCACGAGGAACACATTTGTGGCAACGAGCAATCCGTTTGTTGATACCGTCACCCTTAGAATGTTTGAGTCACAACCTTATTTCTGCTTGTGCAGCTTCATCACTTTTCAAAATGAATTCCTCTAACATGTTCTTTAAGTACCGAAAACAAATTAAAATCCGATGGGACCAGGCTGGGACCGGATGGTGGCTGATCGATGACAGTGAAACCAAACGCGTCGGATTGTTGCAAATGTCGCAGCGCTAGTGTGTGATCTGGTACAGTTATGCTGAAGGAGAGGGTGTACTAAGTGTGAAAAGAACTCTTCGCATTCGAAGCTCGATTACAGCACACTATTTCTCACGCACCGACATGTCTGCGTTGGAAACAGTTTTGTTACACGCCACGATTCAGAGCCCTCTAGCGGTAGATGGCTGCAGATATGTAGATGTCAAGAACAAAAGGTGTACAATGTTAATAATGGTCGTTTTTTATTAAAAAACTAAGAATTTTCACATAAAAAATTCGAAGGCTTTACTTTTCTGCACATCGTGATATCTGAGTGATCTGAGGTGAAAGCGTAATCTAGTCCGCGTTTCGTGCGCCCTCTCTGGTGTCTGAGCATAACTTAGTTCCATCAGTCTGCGGACTGGACTTGCGGGGTACGGCTGTATCTCATACCTTGTGGCGGACGCTGCGTTGGAGTGGTCACATTTATATACTGTCCTTGTTGCGCAATGAATAACGCTTCTGACAAGATATCAGAAGATTCAGTGTTCGTATTTCGGCTACGTCGTAAAGTGAAAGTATTATGATCATTTCTAACGTGAATACTAGCCAAAAAGGCAAACAAACATATTTTTGAAAGATAAATGTCCAGATAAAGACATTGCGATACGTAAGTAAGTGCAGGATTGGGAATGGATCTCGTTAAAATCCCTTCAACATAGCTAACTAGGTGGTGCAGATGTAGACTGGAATTTTCAAAAATACTAATTCAGGATATAGCTCCGTACGTGCAGTGCATATACATGTCTGCCATGTAACACAGTAAATAGTTATCATAATTAGCACAAAACAATTATAAAGAAATTGCATTAGTACGAAATACTGACAGTGAAGCACTGTATACGCTAGTATTATCGGCGTCTACATCTCTACATGTTCCTATTTCTACAATTCTAATCCTTCTTAATTGTATCATCAGTTTAACAAGCGACATCGTCTATCGTGCGTTGGCATAGGAATACTAGATTGGCTTGACTCTCCAATGGTCCGCAGCCCGTGGTCGTGCGGTAGCGTTCTTGCTTCCCGCGCCCGGGTTCCCGGATTCGATTCCCGGCGGGGTCAGGGATTTTCTCTGCCTCGTGTTGACTGGGTGTTGTGTGATGTCCTTAGGTTAGTTAGGTTTAAGGGGCTCCGGAACGCCCTATACTTGCAATGTTAAAATAACGCTTATAAATTACACCTTTCCTCACAAAGTATTTGAGGTAGGAAGTTGAACTTTTTACAGATTATTTATTGGAATATGGGCTACAACTTAACACAGGGATTTTACAAAATTTTAGTTCAGTTATTAAAGACGATTTTTTTTTCAATTGTAATGAAAATTGACGACATTTTTTTGCAATTTTTATTTATATATTCAAAAATATACAGTTTTTTTTTTGAAAAAGGCTGTGTTAAATTATGCAGAAGGTACTGTGTAACATTTACTGAAAGTTTGAAACAAATATGTTTGGAAGATCCTTAGAAAACATGTAATTAGTATGAGAAAATAAAAGTTTTGGGAATCGAGCGACAAAGAGTGGATTAACTTTTTAGTGCATTCCAGGTCCATAGGATGGATTATCTTCATCCTCTGCAAACTCCTCCTCTCTTCCTCTTGTTCCTCCTCCTGTTTACTCTTGCTTGTATTTCTAGACTCTTTACAGCCCTGTCTGCAGCCCGAAGGCGTTCCTTGTCTAAAGCAAGCATCGCTCGTACCATGTTAGAACCTATCTTCATTCCCATATTTCTAAATACCTTGCACCTTACAATGTTGCCATCATTGAAAGTCGCAACAGCATCATACACACCAAAGTGAAGTGTTTCTATTCCAACAAATACAGTCTTGGGGATTCTCGACCATATAACACTATTTACACTTTCATTGGGGTTTTGAGTTTTTCCGTGAATACACTTTTTCAACAGTTCAGGTGCTGCTAAGTCTCTGAAAATAGGTTTTATACTTTATCTCACATCACTAAAATGTACCTGATGAACACGGACGTTAATAATAACACCATTTGACAGCAGTTTAACAGCGCCACAGTGGTTCACGCCCATGTAGAACACATTTCAAAAAAAAATTAAAAATAGTTGTAGTCTTCGGAATTGAATAAATTATATATCTATAAAAAGGTAATAGTCTGCAGATTCAGAAAACGCAAAAAAGTAAAAATTGAACTTTTCATGATTTTGAGCCTTTCCGGAGCCCCTTAAGTAGTTCTAAGTTCTAGGGGACTGATGACCATAGATGTTAAGTCCCATAGTGCTCAGAGCCATTTGAACCATTTGAACACTCCAATGAATGGAAGACAGTCCTGGATTAACAATTAATTAAATAAGGATTTTCAAGTTCGTGGTTACGGTTTTGTTTTTCGGGGGGATCGTCAAATGAAAGTATTATGATCCAGTCGTAATTTTCATTTGTAACCGTCGAATTATTTCGACGAGTGGTTGTGACTGGCCTCGGTCTTTCCTTCGAAATTCCTCTCCTTACCCGATCTGAAGATCGATATGAAACAGTTTGGTTGTTTCCCGTTTTACTACTACTACTATTATTATTATTTGATAATGTACTGTCAATTTGTGCATTCATTACGACTTTCTCGCGAGCTTCAACACCATTGATGCATGCCACATTTCGGGATACAAATAATGATGAATACAGTTATTTACTAATACCATTTCTTCACTGTTCATGGCAAGTAAAGCCCTTGAAATACACCGTATCGTTACTAATCGTTGAAATGCAAACACCCTGAAGTACTGGTACTGATTGTCCCGTATCGGAGTTATCTATCGGAATACCACATATTCAGCTTACCTCAGTCTCACCAAAATAAATTAATACCGCTAATATTCCGTATAGTATAGTCGCCATTAGACTCTCTTCTACCTGGTCGTAACTCTGGCAAATTAACACACACACACACACACACACACACACACACACACACACATACACACACAGTTATATGAAAATTACAAATAAAATGATATTAAATGAGAATGTCTTATATGTATACCACTATTTGAAAGATACATTTTTCTACATTCTATTTTTTGCAGGTTCTCTTTGTTTTTGTGTTCATTGTAATTAGGAAGACTGCTGCGGTGTGGAGCTAAGACAGTGTAAAACAAAGTCATTTAACAATCAATAATGATTTATCTACGTGCTACGTTATATTGTTAAATAAGGTAGTAACAAGCACTGTGTATCAAAATGTTGCTTGCTTGTGAACGTACACGGTTTTACTAGAGCAAAATCAGTGATGTCTAAATAAACAATTTCCGTGGAAAACGATAAAACAGTAGACTCATAAACACCACAATAATTTTAATATAAAAGGAGAAGGTTTGATGTTAGATGAAATGCGGATGTAGACTTTGTGCTAACAGAATGGCAATCGATTGCATTTAATCGAGAGTCACTGCGCCATCCATAGATAGTTACACAACCGGCATAGGCTGTCACGCAGTCAACATCACGTGCCCTCTACGCGCTCTATAAATCCTGAGCCATCAAGCCTTAGCGGCTGTAGGCAGTTTACCTTGGAAGATCGACTCCTGTAGTTGAGACCAAGCGACAGGAAGCAGTTTTATGCATAGATCGCACCTTCAAGCACAGAAGATTTAACTGAAGATTGATAAACCGCTTTCGTATAAAACTAAAAGCATTAAGTGGAAGCAGTAATGTAGAAGATGTAGTACGGAACTTCTGTCATGTACTCTGCACATTAATTCTATCTTTACCGAATCCAAGTGAGACTCATCCACTTGGAATTGTGTGAATCCAGGAAAGTGAAATAGTTAGAACGTATGGTGCTAGAAGCGCACAAACATTTTGCATTTAAGCATTAACGTCCACTTAATAACGCAACATTAACTTTGAAGTATGAGAGAGTTTTTAACGATAGGAAAGAAAACGGATTAAAACTTCAGTTGTTGCCGCTACTGAGCAACGTATTTGATTTTACCACACTCTGAATTATGTAAATTCCTTTCTGAGAGTCGGCGATGGAGTTATTCACAGAGTTGCAAAACAGCATCCGTTGGAACGTCTCACCTAGAAGCTGCTTTTGTTATGGAAACTGTGTTGTTGCAATGCAGACCTTTGGCTGTTCTCGAAAAGATGGTAAGAAACAATTCTGCAATGGAATGCATTAATTTAAAAAACGTACAAAATAATTCCAAAGGTGCTCTCGTGCATCGACTCAACGTGCGCATTCCGCTGTAGAACTTTTAATCATTCCAGAAAAGAATGAGACTGATATTTAATGGGATTGATAGGAAGATAGTACTTTGCATACTCATTAATGGCCGAGTGTGTGATGATATGTTTACGTAGAGAGTTCTCACTTTTATTAGTGTTTCACTCACAAATGTTACATGTTTTGGCCCACACACAGACTAGAAGAACTGTGGCAATTCTGTACACAGCCCGGATACAGGAGTAGCTGGTAACAGTTTCACTTCGTGACGCCATCGGTAGAACAGGCGTAACTCACTCCCCCCTGTCAAAAAACTGGATAATAACTCCAGAATGAGTCTTTCACTCTGCAGCGGAGTATGCACTGATATGAATATTGCTGGTGAATCCTGGTCTTGCATAAAGTTTACTCTGCGAGGAAGACAAGGCGAATAAGAATTTAGCACACTACCACAGCGAAACCACAATATCTTTGAGTTTTCTTAATGGAATTATTTCGGTTTTTGTGCTTTTCGTTATATTGCTAGTACTGACTGTTCAAGGTTCAGTGCCAGTTTCTTGATAAATATATGACCTGAAAATAATTTGGACAAGAAGAGATTATAAGATTTCGAGATGTGGTGCTAGAGAAGAAGTCTGAAGGTTAGTTGGGTAGATCACATAACTAATGAGATGTTGAATAGAATTGGGGAGAAGAGGAGTTTGTGGCACAACTTGACTAGAAGAAGGGATAGGTTGGTAGGACATGTTCTGAGGCATCAAGGGATCACCAATTTAGTATTGGAGGGCAGCGTGGAGGGTAAAAATCGTAGAGGGACGCCAAGAAATGAATACACTAAGCAGATTCAGAAGGATATAGGTTGCAGTAGGTACTGGGAGACGATGAAACTTGCACAGGATAGAGTAGCATGAAGAGCTGCATCAAACCAGTCTATGGACTGAAAATCACAACAACAATGGTCCTCTTGTTGCAACTGATGTAATTTCTTCCACATCTTTATAATGTAAAGTTTCTGAGGAGTTCCTTCAGTATGCATAGTTCTGAATAATCCATTGTGCCCAATCCGTTTCCTTCCTAGCCAGTGTCCATGATAATTCATGAAATACACTAGGTACCACATTTTCTTCTCGTATTACATATAGAATTTCGATGTCGAATCACAGTAGAAATGATGGGCACCCAATAGGCTGCCTTAAAATAACCTTTATTTTTTCACATGTATTAATGCTTTGTCAACTATAATAATTATATTATAGTGTCCCAAACATAGCAGATAAACTTCATCAGACGTATAATAATTGCTAGAACTTCTTTCCCAATGACGCTAGTATTATTCATTCCACACTTTGGAAATCTGCAGCTGGTGAAAAGTATTGGTCGCTGTTGCTTTTGTCTGTAATCGTCTGTATCTTGAAGTAGATGTCATCCCACCACATCTCATGTAAACAAGATGGAACACATAGAACAAAGTATTCCAATATTATAGTGTTGGCTAACGTTTCGTTCAAATACTCAGTGGCATTCAGATGTCAGTATCAAGCTGCTGTTTTTCTTGTGTAGTTTTGCTTAGCTTATACCGTTCAGTGCCACATTAGGAAAGCTGTTGCGATAAAATTCAGACATCCTAAACAGTGATTTCAACAGATTCTTGTCTTTTGGAGTAGGTGCTTCCTTAAAGGCTCTTATGTTCTCACATCCAGGTCAGTTTTCTTTTGTGATATGTGAAACTCTGAACCCACAGTTCTTTTTGATAAAACTTCAGATTTTGTAACTATCAGAGCCACTCCACCCTTTATGCTTGTCTTGATCCTTACTACAGGTATCTGACGGTGCCCTTTTCAATGTCCAAAAGTTATCAACACAATATCTACACAGAATTATTTTTGAATTTAGCGTAGATCCTGAAACTTCGCATAAGGCTGTTATGAATGTTGACATAGACATACCGATTGCAAATGGTGCAACTTAATATTGAAAACATTTTCCACTAAAGAAAACATTTTCCACTAAAGAAGACCGAGCGAGGTGGCGCAGTGGTTAGACACTGGACTCGCATTCGGGAGGACGACGGTTCAATCCCGCGTCCGGCCATCCTGATTTAGGTTTTCCGTGATTTCCCTAAATCACTCCAGGCAAATGCCGGGATGGTTCCTCTGAAAGGGCACGGCCGACTTCCTTCCCCATCCTTCCCTAATCCGATGAGACCGATGACCACGCTGTCTGGTCTCCTTCCCCAAACCAACCAACCAACCACTAAAGAAGAATACCGTATATTTCCAACTTTCCTTTGCCATGATCACTTCCCATATCTACATGGTAAACTGCAGCTGATCATGTAGCAAACACCTCCAAATTTCCGTATTACCTCTGACATGTTCTTTAGTTTATCAGTTCCCACCTCTATAATTTTGTTTAGGCGTCTGGCATCCTGCATACAAAACACAAGTGCATACCATTCATAAGTATTGTCCAAATGTTTGGAATCTCCACCTTATCAGCTTAAAAGAAGATATAGAAGCAATTGAGATGTGAGTTGCTAGTTTGTTACTGGTAGATTGTAACAACATACAACTTTTACGGAAATATTTTGTAAAATAAAATGGAAAGTCAATGTCGTTTTTGCAAACACTGTAGAGAAAATTTATAGACTCTGCTTTTTAGTGATTCTACTGTCAACAATGTACATTTATGTTAAGGACCATGACGATAAGACAAATTAGGACTCATAGAGAAACATTTTGATAGTAGTTTCTCCCTCAATATATTTGTGAGTTGAACAGGAAAGGAAATGACCAGTAATGGTACAAGGCATCCTACACAATTTGGCATATGATGATTTGTGGAGTATGTTTGTACATATGAGGTAGATAAAAAACTACTCTTACTCATCCATCCTTTATTAATTCCAACCAACAGATTATGAGCTGAATTAGCTCCCTTGATCAGTCTCTGCTACAAAAAATTCTTCTATCAATCCCCACTGCTCCATTTTTGTAAGATCTTTATATAACGCAGTTCCTTTGGCCAATATTATGGGCTAGAGTCTCATTTTAAAAGAGTGATGAGGTTTTACTTTAAGCTTATGTTCGTAGTTAGATATTATTCCATAGTTAGATATTATTGGCTAGCATATATGGATTTCGTTTTGTGTATTATAAAAATAACGAAAATGCTTTGCCTTTTCTCATATGTTTCATTTATATTTGACTTCATGGCTAGTAAATTTATTTATCGACAGTGTGTTCTTGTAGGGCTAGCAGTCTATAACGGTTGAGGTACGGAACCCCTAGAAAGCCATAGCATGCAAAGGCATTTCTTTAGTAGTATACTAAACAGCTACGATTCATTGATAACGATAAAATCACTTTCTTATAAAACTTTAAACACTAAGTGGAAGCAGTAATATAGAAAATCTACTACGAAACCTCCGTAACCTGCTGCGTTGCTATGTGGCACTAATGCTTTCCTTACGGAATGTGAGCGAGCCTGACCAATCTGCAGTATTTATTTGGAGAAACAAAGTAATTACAATGTTGCATGTCAGAAGGCAAGCGTAGTATTTTATAGTTAAACATTAATGTTCACAGAGTAGCGCAGTATAACTTAACTGAAAGAATCTTTTTGGCTCATAGGGGAAAAAGTTATTAAATCTTTAGTCATTAGAATTGAATAACTGACTAAATACTACTATTCATTGAACTACATAATGGCTATATTAATCTGCCGTGAGTTTGTATTTACTGAGCTGCAAAACAATATCAATAGTTGGAGATATATCGCTGGGATGTTTTCTTGTCACACTTGGGAGTTGCCGTTGTTACAGATGTCACACTACAGATTTTTTGGCTGTCCGCAGAAGGACGGCAGTATGGCAGCAAATAATGTTGCAAAGGAATACATTAATTCAGAATACATGCAAAATAATTCCAGTGCTGTTCCGCAGCAGCGATTCGTAGTAGGGTCTCACTGTAGAATTGCTAAAATAATTCCAGGAAATAAATGGACTGGGATTTGCCGATATTAATATGCAGGCAAATTATTCTGCGCACTCAGCAGTGGACAAGTGCATAGTCATTCGTTTAACTAGCGAGTTGCAGTTTCGAGTGTAATACAGTTTGGCCCACACCCTGAATACATGAATGTTTTCAATACCGTTCACAGTTCACTGTTTTTAATACAAGAAATAATTGGTAACAGTCCCACTTCATGATACCATACGTAGAACTGACGAAATACAGTCTCTCTCCTATATCAAAAACAGATGCCAACTGTTTAGTACACTTCCACAGTGAAACCATAATATACTTGCGTGTTTTTTTAAGAATCTGCTTCTCGTTCCGCACTTCTACATGTACTATTAGTCTTCTGCGTCGGTTTCTTGACAAAACTTGATTGACAATTATTTTTCCTGATCTTTCCGTGGTTGTAAATTTTCTGCTCCGGCGATCTGGCGACTTCTCCTCTTCGCTGAAATTTTAGAACCAGATCTCTGGCAGAAATCTTACTGTTTTATTGTAAGAATGGTGATGCAATAGTTTTCTGAAATCTCGTACGTTCCACCCATCTCCGCAAGCTTATATTGAATCTTCCGTTTTAGTACAATGCTTCCTTCTTAAAATTCTCCAGTTTCCACCACACAGAAAGAAGCGTTTTTACACATTGACTCGACATAAATTACATGCATTAGATCTACAAAGCAATAATAATACAAATTCATATAACATACTACATTTGAATAATATTAAACATCGAATTAATAAAAGCGGTTAGGAATGAACTAATGATTACAGTCCTTGTTATACATTTAGCCAAAAGTTGAAACGGCGTTGCGTTGTGATTGATTAGGAACAAGAATGTTAACGTGCAGTAGTCATCCAAAAAAACCGGACTATGTGGATAATGAATATGACCTTAATGATTATGAAACAAAATAACATCTCATTACCTCAGGTAGAAGATATGCGTCCGACAAATAACAACGGACCTGAAGTCTGTAAACCTAGACACGATATATTACCTCTTTCAATCGTGCTTCGAATAACTATTGAAAGCCCCTTTGTGTTGTTTCAATATTAGGTCAGTACAAGAACATTTGTGCGAATGCTCAGAGGATGATTTTTGGTAAGTATGATTTTTACAAGTACGGGAAAAGATTTCAATTAATGTCAATAAGAAATAATTCGTCTGGCAAATATACGCTGGCCAATAAAAAGCACTGGCTCATTTACCTTAATTTTGCGTAACACCTATGGAGACCACAGTGTTAGAGATGACATCATCGTGTGCCGTTACGCTGCTGTGTCTCAAAATTTTACCCATAGGTGACTCAAGAATTAGGACTTCGTGTAAAACTTCATGATCAGGGCGAGAACTGCCTCGTATTGCTCAGTTGTAACCACAAACGCTTCAGCAGCTACTGACTCATGCTATCTCTTCAAGGCTACAGTATGGAAGCTGCGTGACGTACACTGCTGTCGATGAAGGTATTCCTTCCTGATGATGATGCTTACTTAAGCATCCTAGTAAATATCGTCTTGCCAATGACGAGTTTATCCCAGTATCACTTTAAACACCTAGGAAGTAATTCTGAGATACCATTAATCGAATTGACATATTACTGTTTTTAAATTTAAATTTTTAAAGTTCAGGATATCATGTGAAATAGTTTTGTATCGGATAGCAATTGTAAGTTTAACTGGGCAAGAAAGTGATAAACCGTGTCAAAAAAGCGCAACTGTAACGTATTTCAATTACGTTCCTCCGACCAAATTTAATTTAACTGCTTAAAAATGCAGCTGTTAAGTGAATTACACTAATTCACCTATATTGCTGTTTGCTGCATTAAAGTGCACTATTTATAACTAATAAATCTAATCAGTTTAAACTACTTCCACGAGATGGGAAGCATAATAAATACGTTCCGATGTGAAAGGTTTGAGTGAAAAACTTTAAATCTGTCCATTATCCGCTGCATTAAACAGTTACCCGCCTTTTGATAGCTGAGCAATTTTATTCATACGCAGTCACATTTTGCTACATTTTCCTCTCATTTATTACTTTTTTAAAAGACTATCATGTAAATTTATAAAATTGATTTGTTAACAAACTATGTTTACCTCAATTTATTCACAAAGTGCATGTCAATCACTATTTAATGTATAAATGTGGATAAAGTATGAATACTAGGGTATTCTACTGAGCAGTTTTTAAATTCAAGTTACAGACAGTCTTGTATAGAAGTTTCGCCAGCCTCAAAGGTACCAGTTAATACATGTTACAGAAATCGACGGAGGATTACTAATCTAAAAATTCTGGCCATTTTTCTGAACTTCCAAATACTCAACAAAATTAGGCACTGAGATGCCTGTAACTGATATATTTGTATGGAAGCACTTTCCAGTGCTCATTATTCTTTCGGAAATGTTTTATTTCTCGAAACATTTCATCTACTTCCTCACAGCCTAAAACATACACACAACTTTCAGCTATCTACCATCTACGATTGTCCGCTATTAGTGAATTGCATGGAGACTTCTATACTTCCAATTCCCATTCTATGCTTTCCACCTTACTGACCACCGATCTCGGATCACAATGTTTTACTTACTTCAGGGCAGGAGTCTGTTTCACAAAAAAGCCATTTCAGTAATTTTGTTATGATCTTAAGCACTGACGCTGAAATATGGGCTTACTCAATGCAGAATTTATTACGTGTGATCAAAAAAGGGATTTTCAGCACAGGGCAACAAAAGCTACAATCTAATGCAAGCGAAATATGAGAAAAATCAGACTCTAATTTCTGGAAGTGTAGAAGAGGAATATGCTAACGATCTCGAGAAATAATTCTTTCGCAGTACTGGGCCGGTATTCTTAGGCTGCATATTTAATACATTTCTCTATATTGAGAAATATTTTACAGAAAGTCGCTATCTCTCTTTATTAATTCATTTCACTATAGTATTGAACACTGCTAATATTCCGTAGTCCCAATAAGTAAAATGATACTTTATTCACTATATAAGACCTCTCAGTTGTACTCTTACATCGTGCCAAGCATCCTTCCTTCATCTTACCTGAACACTTTTCTTCGACACTTAGTTTTCGTAAGCGAGTTGCAGTGTTGCTGCTAATTTATGTACCCCGCAGAAACCACTTGCTGCTTCTACGAAGTTATTATTGCACTGTGCTTATAAAGTGAATTATATACAATAATAATAACAATAATAAAGATAACAATAATAATATTAAACAGGACAAAGCAGGTGTGAACAACAGCCACGGCATCCCTCTCCAAATAACAAGTTACAGGTTTCTCTCCAAAGATAAATAGAAAACGTCGTAACAGTATATTGATCCACCTTTGGGGATACCAATGGCGTTTCAGAAAGGACCGACAACTCACTGAACATTCTAAATCTGAAGTCTACATTTTCATACCTAAAACTCAGGAAAAGGGAATCTGTGGTGATCTTCGTCGATTTCAAGAAGGCTTGCGACGCAATTAATCAAACCACCCTATTTCACATCCTCGAAAAACCTAGCTTAGATAACGATGGAAAAGCGATTTTCCATCAAACAGAGACAGGCGTCACCTACAAAATAAAGTTCAGAATAGAGATTTGTGGTGCTCTTGAATGTAGGATACGACTGAGGCAAGGAAATGAACCGTCGCCTCTGGTCTTCAACGGTGTTTTAGTAGCTGCCATCCAAGAACGGCGTAAAGAACTCAACATTTCAGGGGTAGAAAACGGGTTAAGACTAGGCTACAACTACTTGAATCTTACAATCGACCGTCTACTATTTGTGTTTGATTTAGTGATCTCTTCAGATTCCATAGATAAGGAAGGAAATCAACCAAATGAATCCACTTGCAGTGGAGGCTGGATTTCAAATCTCTTTTGAGAACACACACGTTAAGACATCTATAAAATCAGCGCCACGAGAAGTAAGGTTCGGACTGGGAAATAAGTGGACAGTAAGGTTTCAACACCTAGGTGAATGAATAGAGCCTAACCTATCACAGAAGGAAGCCTTCGTTCCTGCAGTAACAAAATCGAAGTGGCTTATCAATTAATTAAGAGCATCTACATAAGACGGATATCCTTAAACGCCAAACAGTACTGTACAGAATTTCGAATGGAGGCTCTAATTACAGCAGACATTTAAAGTGAAGAAGAACTACCAAATGGAAAAAAATTAGAGCAAAGAAATAAAGACTTTAAGAAAAATTTTGAGTCCCATTAAAGCAAAGAGCTAGTACGGAAGGCGTCAAAATCACAAACGATAAAAGAAGTGGAGAAGGTAAGTGTGTCGTTCCTGGATAGGAGTGCCTCCGTGGCCAGGTGACACGAATGATACCAGGAAGAATATCTAAAAGGATATTAAACTACTTTCTAGATATGAGAACCCATGGATTATAGTTCATAGAAGTTGAGAAAGATGTACACAAACTGGAAATTTATCGCAAAGATATCCAAAAGCGTGATTCGTCTAAATAGAGCTATGAACACATCACGGTTTCCAGGAAACGCCGAAGCTGAAAAAGGGAAGGCATTGAACAAATAGAGAATAGAACAACACTGGAAGCGAATATAGTAGCAATGGGCTACAGTGAAAACTCGCAAAAAAAGATAGATAAATTGACGTTGTCTCTAGTTGAACGAGACTAAAACGAAGAAGAATAGTAAGTTATCATTATAGGAATTATAATCATTTCTGATCTGTTAATATTGTTTTCTATAAAACACCAAATATGGCTAACGATGTGTAAAGCAAAGGCACTGGCAGAAGCATCCGAAGAGTCAAATCTGGAGGAACAGTTTCTTGGTCTGAAACAAGCAATAAATTCTGCGAAAAAGTTATTTGAAGTGAAACTGATAGAAACCGAGACGACAGATAAAAAGGAAGAAAGTAAAGGTGAATGTGGTAAGCTATGATAAAGCCGGGTAACGATTAAATTTAGACGGAAATGTTGAATACATAGCTTGTAACAATAGCAGCGCACATCTGTTCCACCCATACTGAGCATAAGGGAGACTGACACGATCAAACAACTTAATGTTACATAAAAATCTTAACAAAATTTTCAATGTTTTCCCTAGTCATTCCCAGTTCTAAACCATTTGTTAAGTATTAAATTAAATCATAGTACAGGGTAATTCAAAAAGAATACCACAACTTTAGGAATTTAAAACTCTGCAACGATGAAAGGCAGAGCTAAGCACTATCTGTCGGCGAATTAAAGGAGCTATAAAGTTTCATTTAGTTGTACATTTGTTCGCTTGAGGCGCTGTTGACTAGGCGTCAGCGTCACTTGATGCTAAGATGGCGACCGCTCAACAGAAAGCTTTTTGTGTTATTGAGTACGGCAGAAGTGAATCGACGACAGTTGTTCAGCGTGCATTTCGAACGAAGTATGGTGTTAAACCTCCTGATAGGTGGTGTATTGAACGTTGGTATAAACAGTTTACAGAGAATGGGTGTTTGTGCAAAGGGAAAAGTTCTGGACGGCCGAGAACGAGTGATGAAAATGTAGCACGCATCCAGCAAGCATTTGTTCGCAGCCCAGGAAAATCGACTCGCAGAGCTAGCAGAGAGCTGCAAATTCCACAATCAACTGTATGGAGAGTCCTACGAAAAAGGTTAGTTATGAAACCTTATCGTCTGAAATTGGTTCAAGCACTGTCTGCAGCTGATAAGATTAAAAGAATCGATTTTTGTGATTTTATCCTTGCTCAAATGGAAACAGATGAATATTTCGTTTCAAAGATTGTGTTTAGTGATGAAGAATGTTAAGTATATGGTGTTTCAGCCACCTCTTCCAGCCACCATTGATGATTTGAAACGAGAAATAACAGCAGCTATCCAAACTGTTACGCCTGATATGCTACAGAGAGTGTGGAACGAGTTGGAGTATCGGGTTGATATTGCTCGAGTGTCTGGAGGGGGCCATATTGAACATCTCTGAACTTGTTTTTGAGTGAAAAAAAACCTTTTTAAATACTCTTTGTAATGATGTATAACAGAAGGTTATATTATGTTTCTTTCATTAAATACACATTTTTAAATTTGCGGTATTCTTTTTGAATCACCCTGTATTATAAATTCGGGAATTCCTTCGGCTGGAGTTGATCTTGTTCCACTCTAGGCCGCCATATCTTATTAATTACGACATGGCAGTAGCTGTGTTCCTTAGAAGTACGATGGAATGGTTCAAATGGCTCTGAGCGCTATGGGACTTAACATCTGAGGTCATCAGTCCCCTAGAACTTAGAACTACTTAAACCTAACTAACCTAAGGACATCACACACATCCATGCCCGAGGCAGGATTCGAACCTGCGACCGTAGCGGTCGAGCGGTTAGAAGTACGATGGCATGTTCCTTCGGATATGTATGCATATCCGAAGCTACAGGAGTGGCGACGTATGGAAGTTTGAGTCCAGCCGTGAGCCCTTCTTGTGTAGCCTAAATGTAAGGCCACCGCTCGCCATAAGTAGGAAATCCGTGTGCGGGTCCCGCTCCGACACGAATTTTCATTATCCTCATTCCATTACAGACGAGATCGATGTCCATATTCACAATTGCGAATACGTTTCATATACATCTCGCTAAAGTTTTCAATTCTATGTAAAGAATAAACGAATAAGAAATATACCCTTAAAGCTACTGTCTCATAGTGAAAGAACTGTTTTGATATCTTGATGTGTATACAAAATGTGAGAGGTTTCCACGATAAGGAAGATACTCGAAAGTGCTGACAATATCCTTAAACCATTAAATACTAAATGCCTAACTTCAGTATTAATTAACATTAGTTGGGCCCATACGCATACATACTTCCCACGGTTACCGCTATTTTGACGGACATTTTACTTGGTTGGTTTCAGAATGGGCGTAGCCGGAAACAAGTCACCGAATAAGTAAACATTCACTTCAGTTGCAGCTCTGGCTGTCTCTTTGCATCACACACACTAAACCATTTTTAGCATTTCACGTTTGCTTTGAATTGCTTTCCACAATTTCTATGGTGCCAGAAACTCTAATCCGAATGTTTATGTCAACGACTGGACTCTGGTGGAAACGAGGAGGGAAAACCAAATCACACTTCCCATAATACGCGGGGATTGCTCTGGCATGTTGATATAAGGCATCACATGAGAGTCTCACACATTAATTCAGCTTTCACGGAGCCACCAGACAAACAAATTTTCCCCTTCGGTAAATATTTTTCCGATAATTAGGGTTCCTCATTAAGCGATCAGTGGCGTTCGAATTGAAAAATATCGTTTGCCATTTTCTTTCATCGGACAGAAATTATTTGAGGTAACAACGCTCTCCGAGAGTACGTGAATACACATGTCAATATGAAAAACACGTGCTACGCTATCTTTCCCTGAAGATATCTGTTATAACCATGTAGGAATGTTTTTCCGCGATGACACGTGGTTTTTGATTCACTTTGCTCGTTTAAAATTTGCTCTTTCATCATGCACCCTAAGAAGCGAAACATGTTGCTGAAGCCAGCCGCTGTGGCCAAGCGGTTCTAGGCGTTTCAGTCCGGAGAAGCGCTGCTGCTATGGTCGTAGGTTCGAATCCTGCCTCGGGCATGGATGTACGTGATGTCCTTAGGTTAGTTAGGTTTAAGTAGTTCTAAGTCTAGTTTCTGAAGAAGAGAAATTTGTTAACATCGAGTACAGATTTAAGTGTCAGGAAGTCGTTTCTGAAAGTATTTGTATGGAGTGTAGCCTTGTATGGAAGTGGAACATTGACGATAAATAGTTTGGACAAGAAGAGAATAGAAGCTTTCGAAATGTGGTGCTACAGAGGAATGCTGAAGATTAGATGGGTAGATCACATAACTACGAGGGCAGTTCAATAAGTAATGCAACACATCTTTTTTCTCGGCCAATTTTGGTTGAAAAAACCGGATATTTCTTGTGGAATATTTTCAAACATTCCCGCTTCGTCTCGTATAGTTTCATTGACTTCCGACAGGTGGCATAGCTGTACGGAGCTGTTAAAATGGCGTCTGTAACGGATGTGCGTTGCAAACAACGGGCAGTGATCGAGTTTCTTTTGGCGGAAAACCAGGGCATCTCAGATATTCATAGGCGCTTGCAGAATGTCTACGGTGATCTGGCAGTGATCAAAAGCACGGTGAGTCGTTGGGCAAAGCGTGTGTCATCATCGCCGCAAGGTCAAGCAAGACTGTCTGATCTCCCGCGTGCGGGCCGGCCGTGCACAGCTGTGACTCCTGGAATGGCGGAGCGTGCGAACACACTCGTTCGAGATGATCGACGGATCATCATCAAACAACTCAGCGCTCAACTTGACATCTCTGTTGGTAGTGCTCTCACAATTGTTCACCAGTTGGGATATTCAAAGGTTTGTTCCCGCTGGGTCCCTCGTTGTCTAACCGAACACCATAAAGAGCAAAGGAGAACCATCTATGCGGAATTGCTTGCTCGTCATGTGGCTGAGAGTGACAATTTCTTGTCAAAGATTGTTACAGGCAATGAAACATTGGTTCATCACTTCGAACCTGAAACAAAACGGCAATCAATGGAGTGGCGCCACACCCACTCCCCTACCAAGAAAAAGTGTAAAGCCATACCCTCAGCCGGTAAAGTCATGGTTACAGTCTTCTGGGACGCTGAAGTGGTTATTCTGTTCGATGTCCTTCCCCATGGTCAAACGATCAACTCTGAAGTGTATTGTGCTACTCTTCAGAAATTGAAGAAACGACTTCAGCGTGTTCGTAGGCACAAAAATCTGAACGAACTTCTCCTTCTTCATGACAACGCAAGACCTCACACAAGGCTTCGCACACGAGAGGAGCTCACAAAACTTCAGTGGACTGTTCTTCCTCATGCACCCTACAGCCCCGATCTCGCACCGTCGGATTTCCATATGTTTGGCCCAATGAAGGACGCAATCCGTGGGAGGCACTACGCGGATGATGAAGAAGTTATTGATGCAGTACGACGTTGGCTCCGACATCGACCAATGGAATGGTACCGTGCAGGCATACAGGCCCTCATTTCGAGGTGGCGTAAGGCCGTAGCATTGAATGGAGATTACGTTGAAAAATAGTGTTGTGTAGCTAAAAGATTGGGGAATAACCTGGTGTATTTCAATGCTGAATAAATCAACCCCTGTTTCAGAAAAAAATGTGTTGCATTACTTATTGAACTGCCCTCGTAATAAGGAGGTGTTGAATAGGATTGGGGAGAAGAGAAGTTTGTGGCACAACATGACTAGAAGAAGGGATCAGTTGGTAGGACATATTCTGAGGCATCAAGGGATCACCAATTTAGTATTGGAGGGCAGCGTGGAGGGTAAAAATCGTAGAGGGAGACCAAGAGATGAATACACCAAGCAGATTCAGAAGGATGTAGGTTGCAGTAGGTACTGGGAGATGAAGAAGCTTGCGCAGGATAGAGTAGCATGGAGAGCTGCATCAAACCAGTCTCAGGACTGAAGGCCACAACAACAACAACAACAACAAGTCTAGGGGACTGATGACCTCAGATGTTAAGTCCCGTAGTGCTTAGAGCCATTTGAACCATATTGCTGACCCCCATGTTGTGTTGCTGATACTCCACGTAATTAAATGTTCATTTGACTGCAGGAAGAATTATTTAAGACACCAGGTAAGACGACTTAGGTTTTGATCTGCCAGCTGGAGGGTAGTAGGTATACTGATAATAGTTTCAGCGTTATCCGCTAATAGATAACGAAGTGTCATAGCTACCAGGACGCCATCTATGTCTACCCTTAATTAGAGAATGCTCACAGCCAGAGAGCTCATTGTAGCGCAAACGTGTGAAGCAAACACGCAAACCTTGCCACGGAGACGCACTTATGCTTCCTACAGCCAACTGAGCGAGTTTTAATGGGATCAAATTGTGGCCTTCCAAGTAGCGGGATGATTCTTTCGGAGAACTGCCACACAAGTTGGACAGTGCTGCGTCAATTGTTCAGCGATTTTGGTATCATTGGTCACGTCCACAGTCTCATCCCCCTTGGACGAAGTTCTGGAACTCCGCGCAGCACAGACGGCCTGCAGGGCAGCAATGGCAGATCGTATAGCCACAACAGTACAGGTAAGAGGGCTTGTAAGCCCAAATGTGTCAACAAGAACTGTTGCGAACAGGTTGTTAGCACTGAGACTTCTAGGGAAGCGAACCTCTAGCCCGCCTTCCTCTCATCCTACAGCATCGTCGTGCACGGCTCGACTCCTGCCGTCAAAGGATTATTCGGTAGACAGAGTGGTGCATCGCTGTCTTCAGCGATAAAAGCAGATACTGCCTGCCCGCCAGTGATGGCAATTTGCGGGGACAACGTACACCTGGTGAGCGCTGCCTCGTTGAGTACATTCGTCCAAGACACACTGACCCTGCCACTGGTCTTTAGGTCAGCAGTGCGGTAAGCTACAACTCTCGTTCGTCTTTGGTGCTTTGGAGAGGACACTAACAAGTGCTCGATACCTACAGTATGTTGTTAGACTTTTACTGTGGCAGTTCTTTGCTACGGGAAGGTGGTGTGTTGCTCCAACAGTAAAATGCTCGCTCACGCACTGCCCCTGAAAATAAACGTGCTCTGCAAGACGTGCAGAAACCTTCATGGCCTTCACGATCTCTGTATTTGTCTCCAATAGAGCACGTGTGGGATATTATGGGACGAGAAGTGACTTGTGCTACTTGTCAACCAACAACTCTACAGAACAAGGTGAAAAGGTCTAGCAGGAGTAGAAGAAAGTATCCATACGACAGTATTCGCCATCTCTATGATCGACTGTGTCAGGGTTAGCGTCTGCGTTGCCACAAGTGGAGACTACACCACGTGCTAAGGGTGTTTCAAAAATGTTCAAATGTGTGTGAAATATTATAGGACTTGACTGCTAAGGTCATCAGTCCCTAAGCTTACACTCTACTTAACCTAAATTATCCTAAGGACAAACACACACACCCATGCCCGAGGGAGGACTCGAACCTCCGCCGAGACCAGCCGCACAGTCCATGACTGCAGCGCCTAAGACCGCTCGGCTAATCCCGCGCGGCAAAGGTGTTTCAGTACGGGGCGATACCTGATACCTCAGAACCGCTTATACTATAGACATGTAAATGTAATATTTTCATGTTCCTCATATGTAGTCCTGCAACAAAAAAAATTTGAGTGAACTGGAAACCATTAAAACGGTGTACCAAACGGTTGATAATGTAGCGGAAGTGGCGTTAGTTCTTGGCTGTTCCTGTAAACTTGCTCTCCTTTCTATGCCGGAGTGGCCGATCGGTTCTAGGCACTTCAGTCTGGAACCGCGCGACCGCTACGGTTACAGGTTTGAATCCTCCCTCGGGCATGGAAGCGTGTGATGTCCTTAGGTTAGTTAGGTTTAAGTAGTTCTAAGTTCTAGGGGACTGATGACCTCAGATGTGAAGTCCCATATTTCAAATGGTTAAAATGGCTCTGAGCACTATGGGACTTACCTTCTGAGGTCATAAATTCCCTAGGACTACTTAATCCTAACTAACCTAAGGACATCACACACATCCATGCCCGAGGCAGGATTCGAACCTGCGACCGTAGCGGTCGCTCGGCTCCAGACTGTAGCGCCTAGAACCGCCCGGCCACTACGGCCGGCTAAGTCCCATAGTGCTCAGGGTCATTTGAACCATTTGTAACGGAGAAGACTGTGTCAACAAGTTTATACTTATAAACGGACAGTGACTGAAACTCGAGACTAGAGTGCCCGAGCACGCGGAAACAGCAACTTTGTACATGACGCCGCAGGAGCCGTTGTCGAGCTTAATGCGGGTATAAGGAGCTCATTTATGATATCCGTCCCACACCATTTCCGTTGAGCACCTCCGATTGGACGGCAGAGGATTAATATAACCTCCCATTAGTTTCGAATGCCTTTCCATATATTCTGACAGTTCTCTGACCGAACAGGCCACGAAAGGCCCAACGGTAGTGACCGACCGCCGTTTTGTCCTCAGATATAGGCGTCACTGGATGCAGGTGTGGAAGGGCATATGGTCAGCACGCCGCTCTCTCAGCCGTTGTCAGTTTTCGTGACCGGAGCCACTGCTTCTCAGTCGGGTAGCTGCTCAATTGGCCTGACAATAGCTGAGTGCACCGTGATTGCCAACAGCGCTCGGGAGACGCGAACAGTCACTGTGATAAACCTTTTGCATTTCTTTTATGTTTTCGTCCTCTTTAAAGGCAAAGAGAAAATATGAAGCGGTAGCCCATCATAGATCCTATGCCTACCGTCAGTATTTTTGATTTTCAGTTGTTAAAAAAGAGGTTTTCTTGTACCACTATGAGGAACGGAGGATTCGCGTTCAGCTAGTGAGCAAGTGAGAAGCACGCCATTTTTAGCGAGTAATTGTAGACCGCCATTTTGGGGTCGCTATGAATAAGTGAGAAGTACGTATTGCATATGTGCACCGTTTAGAAAAATACAGTATTGTTTTATTAACAGAAAGGTCGTGTGAGTTGTTATTTGAAATAGTACGATACTGACAAGAAGTGAAGCCCACCTGTTTACTTTGGAAAATTACGAAGATGCGATAAGCTTAATGGGAACACGGTCAAGACTTCAAAGGTGAACACGGCGACCAAACGTCGCATTATAAAGAATGGTAAGCACAAATCTACAGCGGAGAAAGAAACTACTTCGCACTGCAAAATAATATGAACTAAAACGAACTTATTTCCAGGCATAGCTCAGCTTATTGTGCTTGTCATTCATGCCAAAAAATTATCTCATTAATTCAATACATTTTAAAAAGCCACGCATTTCAACATTTTATTATCATCTATTCCATTATTTTATTATATTACAAAGAGGCGACAAGTGACAGGCACGCTACGTAGTGGGCAAAACTGTGAGTACTAGTATTGTTAGGAAAATGAATATACATGTATGTTAACAATTTCTTTGTGTTCCATGTACGCTGACGATGTGACGGAGACGGTGATGTGATACTGACGAAATAGCATCAAAAGGAAATACTAATTAAATTAGAAGGAAGAAGACGACAATACCAAGAGCGCACAACCAAACACAATAGAGGAAGTACCATTTACAAGATAACAATCAGGTAGGACCACGCAATGCATATAGAGAATGCGTTCCCAGTAGACCCATTAGAAAATCCTACCACCTACTTCCTAAAATCCAGAACCTAAAGCTTCAGAGATTGACGCTATTGTACTCAAGTAGAGACAATGATATTTCTTTATTAGTACGGAAAATATATTGATTGAACAACAATTGTGACTACAATTACATACAGCTGTATATGCATTTTTTCGCTTGAGAAGTAGGGCGGAAGTAAAATCTTAAAAGAGAAAATTTTGATTTTGATAACTGCAGTGGCATAAGGATTTCTATAACGGAGGGTCAAAACAATAAGGAAATGTCATTCAAAAATCAAAATGCCAATGTAGTGGATGTTCATTTTCAAAATACAACAATGAGTGGTTTGGAACCGTTTAGCGGTGATTATTTGGTTGCTGGGCGCGATATGCCATTGTTGCATTCGACGCCCGTGAATACAGAACATTTTATTGCAAGCAATACGTTAATTACAGTAGACGTAACTAATGGCACCTCGAGGCAGGAAAATATTTTAAATGAGAGCAGTACGCGTAGTACGGACGCAGATGCTGACAGGAGTAGGCCGGAAATGAATAGGAAAGATATGCAAGCCTTATTTCGAGCCTTAACAGAAACCTTACAAACAAGCATGAATGCAATGAAAGCAGACATAAATTCAAAAATGTCGGGTTTAGAGGTTAAAACGTCAAGTTTAGAAACGATACAAGCAGACTTGACTAATATGAAAACAGACTTGACTAATATGAAAGCAGACATGACCACAGTAAAGTCCGAGATCGGGAAGGTTAATACAAACATGACACACATTTCAGACGAGGTAAAAAATGTGCGCACAGAACTCAGTAGTCTGGACACGGGGTTCACACAGCAGATTTCGCAAATCTCCGCGGAGGTGGATAGGAAAGTTAATGGGTGAGAAATTAAAAGGCATAAAGGCATAAAGGGAGAAAAATTTTAAACCCTAACAAACACATATCGACAGGAGCTATCCGGAAT
This sequence comes from Schistocerca nitens, assembly GCF_023898315.1. Taxonomy (NCBI): domain Eukaryota; kingdom Metazoa; phylum Arthropoda; class Insecta; order Orthoptera; family Acrididae; genus Schistocerca; species Schistocerca nitens. Next base: position 1,033,301,929 of record NC_064614.1, read on the forward strand.
TAGAGAAACCCAAGAGAATTTACAGGCAATGCAAAAGAATATGCAGGTCAACTTAGACAATATACAATCAGAAGTAGCGAAACTACATTCTTCCTGTGACGAATTGCCAGAAAATGTAGAAAAAATCACATTGTAGATAGGATTACTCAAGTTAGAACACAAGAGAATCAACTCAGACATTGTGCAGCTTTATGAATCGGTAAAGAGCAATGCAAAGGACGAAAATACAACGTTCGTAGAAAAATGCGTACGTGAACAGCGTACGTATGTGGAAGCGGTAAAGTAAGTAATGGGGGACAAGGGAGAAGAAATCTTAAAACGCGTAGGACATGATATCAGACAGTTAGAACAAAGGTTAAGAGACGAAATAGTTAGCAAACAAAGTACGGTAATACCATCGCCGGGGGCGGTAAGCGGAGCGATAAACAGCCATCCGCCAGTGGGAGAAATCAGTGGCGCGGACGACAATGCCCAACCCACGCCGCGCGACCGCATGTCGACGCGCGACGCGAGCAAAGGGCTAAACTTTGGTGAAACAAATATACCATCACGGCAGGGAAATGCTGTTTCGCCGTGCTTGACAGCGTTGTTAATGGATGAGAGCTTAATAAAACATCGACAGTTTCCCGTATTCTCAAATGAGAAAAAGCGAACGCATCCGGTAGTGTTTGTCCGATCCTTTAGAAATTTACTGCACAGGACTTGGACAGAAGCTCAAAAGATTAAATATTTAGTAAGTCACACCGAGGGTGTGACGCCCTTAGGTTAGTTAGGTTTAAGTAGTTCTTCCAGGGGACTGATGACCTCTGAAGTTAAGTCCCATAGTCCTCAGAGCCATTTTTTTTTAATACGTGAACAACACCCGTTACTGGAATAGTCCGATATCTCATGTCGATGTACTGAAAATCTTAAAGAACAAGTTACCTGCAAATGTTAGGGAAAAATTAGTAACTGTTCCCGAATACGATCTCGAGTATTTTCTTTCGGTGCTCGAATCAATAGATCTGATTCATGAGGATGGGCAAGCCACGCCTAGTTATCGTAACGATAATGAACACAACCCAAACGGGAAGAACAACTACGGTAACGGCAATGGCTTTGGAAATTATAATGGTCGTGTGCGTATGAATGAATGTCTTCCGTATGCACCGCCGCGCCACAACGGAAATCCGTACAATCGGTCTACCCATCAGCCACAAGGTGACATAGGATACGAAAATAAGTATCAGCCCCATAGGTACGGCAGTGGCCGAAACATTAGAAATTCGAGCGAAAACTTGGACAATAGACGACAAGGAAAAGCAAATTACCAGGATCGGAATGTGCAACACAGAAACCCGAGAGAGAACAGGCAGCCCGTACAGTCAAATCGAAACAACCGGGACACGAACTGGCGAGCACGCGAACATACGGTAAACATAGAAGTGATGGCAGAAAATGAAACAATACCTTTACCACGCCCAGGAAATAATAATCGAGCGTGACTAGAGGAACAAGGTAATGAACTGTCAGTGTGCGTCTTAAACACTAACACGAACATGAACGAAAAGGAGGAAGTAGACACTGAAACAAACCTACACATACAGCATATCCAGAATCTATTTTTAAGGTACGATAAGGACGCAGAAATGAAAGGAGACTTGTTTACTGAAGAGAAAGAAACGACACGCAATGTAAGTGAAATTATTCAAGCAATAATAAAGGTAAACGTGGGAAACATTGATGTACTAGTTGGTTTTGGATACTGGCGCGTCGACAAGCCTAATGTCTACTAGCTTGTTCAAAGAGATAGCGAGGGAAGTAAATGCACCCACACTACCTGTAGAGAACTGTAAGATCGTAACGGCGATGGGAAGTAAATCTAAAGTTATAAAATTACAGGCCAGCATACCTATTAGCATATGTGGTGTAATTTTGCAGTGTACTTTCTTGTTGGTAGACAAACTTATAGTGAACTGTATACTTGGTATGGAGGTGTTCAGAAGATATGGGATAAAAGTAGATATCGGCAGCGTGGAATATCAATTTCATGTAGGGGAGCGCACACTAACTGTGGACTTCATAAGAACTACAATGACAAATCAGAGTAGGTCGATACCCGACGTTAATGTTAAACTAATCTACCCTCAATTCTTAATGGCAAAGTAGATAGAACTTGAAGACGCTGGTAGGGACATCCTCGATGAGCAAATAGTAGACAGTAACATAAGTAAATCCGCTTATCTTAACAATGAACAGCGAAGTGAACTGACAAAATTACTCTTCAAATATCATAACATTTTTTGTAAATAACCTAGTGTCATTAAGGGCTATGAGTATAAAATGGAAGTGTACCCGCATGAAACATATTGTAGAACGTCATATGGCACCCCTTGGGCAAAGAAAGAGGCAGTAAGACAAGAAATAGAGCGTATGAATTGGTGGAGGGTTATTGAAACACCGCACTCACCTTACTGCAGTCCGATTCTAGCAGTTGGTAAAACTGATGGAACGGTGCTGTTGGCGTTAGACGCTAGAGAAATAAACAAAATCATCGCTCCTATTAGAACAAGGCCAGAGAATCTAGAATAGCAGTTATTAAAGTTTCATGGCGTTAAGTATTTAACATCCCTTGATTTGAAAGCTTCGTACTGGCAAATTTTATTACATGAAGAGAGTAGAAAGTATACAGCTTTCATAAATGCCGGGAGGAGCTACCAATTTAGGGTGCAGCCTTTCGGATTAAACGTGAGCGCTGGTGTATTTATTGAAGCATTAGACAGGGTACTTGGACCGGAACTGCTTAGCCAGGTTACACTCTACGTTGATGATCTATTAATTGCAACTCAAACATGGGATGAACATGTAAGTATTTTGAAAAAGTTTTTCAAAAATTTGATGAATACAATGTCACAGTTAACTTTAAAAAGTCTGAATTCTGAAAGGAAAAAATAAAATTCGTAGGGCATATTATTTCACAAGTAGGAATCCTACCTGACCCCAGTAAACCCCAGTAAACTAGATACTAAGAAGCAATTAAAGGGTTTTCTAGGAATGGCCTCGTTTTTCAGGAAGTTTCTGCCACAACAATTGTTGAACAGTAGTTCACTATTAAACTTACTGCGTAAAAACCACAGTTGGTTGTGGACTAAAGAATGTGAAAATGATTTTCAGCAGATTAAGCAGGCGCTGATTAACGCACCTATCCTGAAACACCCAAATATGGAATTGGATTTTTGTTTAAGCACCGATGCTAGGCTCGGTGCGTGCCTGTTTCAAATAATAACAAAGGATGGTAAGGAAGAAGTCAATGTAATCCGTTTTGCCAGTAGAACCCTCACAGAATGTGAAAGATCTTATTCCGTAACTGAGCTAGAAGCGTCAGCAGTAGTTTGGGCGTTTCGTAAATTTCAATATCACCTTTGGGGAAAACATGCCCAAGTTTACTGTGATCATCAGGCTTTGTCCTTTCTTCTTACGTGGAAGTTGTTACATAAGGGAATCGACACAGAATTCATCAACCGACCACGGCATAACAGCCCGGATAATTATAATGGACCGTATATCATTGTTGACAAGCCACATCCGGGGTGCTACTTGATAGGATATATAAAAAATGGTAAGATAAAAGGCATAAAGATTTGCGGAAATTTATTAAATAAAAATGCAAGTCTCATTCTGTCGTACCAGTAAAATGCAAGAAGGTAGGAGGTTTGTCGCTCTTTGACGAATAAACCGACTGGCACTCGGTTCCTCTCCAGCTAGGGCGTACAATATTTATATTTCTGGTGCCCTCTCCCTCTTCTACTATCCTGTTTAGCTTATAGGGAATGCTCAATTTTGTTCTACTATCTAACATGCAGAGAGGGAGATGCAGCCTAGTGAAAAGAAATTTTCCTTGTATTTTGATACTGTACTTTCTTAAGACTTAATTCACAGCGCGCGAGCTTTAAGCGAGAGGCATGAGCGATGAAGTGTACTGAGCCGTGCTGCCACGCTTAAAGCACAGCGTTCTTTAAAAATTATATACGAAGCTGCTAACAGCTGATCGTAGGGGCCAAGTAGGCAAAAAGCAAGGTTGAGTTCAGTGCCCCCTTTAAGATGCGCAAAGACACACTGCGCACCGCGACGGAAACCATTGAAGAATTTAAGCGAATCGGCATCCACACCGTGCAACCAGCTGGACAAAACGGAAGCGACACGAAGTGGGGTTGCTATCAGCTAGTTACTCTGACGGAGATGAGCTACACCAACTAAACGAATAGACACATTTATTCCTAAGTCGACGACTATACTGTAAAGAGCACTAATTTTAAGAGTATATCATTAAGTTAAGCATAGGTAGTTTTAAGAAAATGAGCGCATTGACGCAAGTAAACTATAAGGAGAGTAGAATACGCTAAATTTGTGAACATATACTATTGAATGTACATCGCTAGAAATAAATATGAGTATACAAAGTAGAAGAGAATATACACAGGAAATGACGTATCCTACTATACACAACAGGATTAAGACAAGTTGAAAAGGAAAGTAACAACATGTACACTTGAAAGAACGCGATTGGCACCTAATTAAGAACTAAGCGATTTACATACTACACATAAGTGAGCGGCGATGTGAAAGGCAGAATGAGATATACACATAGAAAACTGCGTGTGATTGAGATGTAAGCTATAACATAACATATTGTAGAAGATTTAGCCAGAGGAGCTGTTGTGCACTTATAGAACTACACTTCTTTACAGACAACATTAAAAAGTAGTGAGCTTAATGTACAGGGAGAATACATACCCACAAATTTGCTATTACAGAACTCACTTATGTTAGTTGCTATTAATTACACGTTAGTTGCTATTAATTACGACACCTTATAGTATAAGCAGCAAAATAAAGCTGTGAACGTGAATTGAACAACACGCGGGAGATAAGCTAAGTAAATACAAAAACCAACCAATACGCACACAGCGTAATTACATGAACTTAAAACAAAATAACTGAGGTAAGTACTGTGTGTTTAAAAAGCGATATGGAGAAATAAATGAAATTTCACTGCAGGATAATATTTTGAAGTAGAGAAAGTGTGAAAGGTTTTATTAGATTCGATTGCATGTACTAATTAGTTAATCTACGTTTGTGGTGACATACCATGCATGGAATGAATCTAGGAAGAGAATGAAACTGTATTTGAGTAATATGAGTTTATTTATATTTGTGGGAAGAAATAAAGAGGGCGGTGGTTCTAGTGTGAGAACATGGGTATAAATGGCGATTTATGTGGAATATTTTTTGTGAATAATTATATGGGTATACGGCGATGAATATGAAGATTAATATTACAAGGGTACCAAGGAAAAAGCCGACGTAAGAAAGAATACACTATATAGTTTCAAGTTTTAGAATGAATGGTTGTATGAGTGTGGAAAGCAAAGTATGATGATGCATGTATGGTAAGTAATTATGAAAGCGAAAGTCTCGAAGAAGCAGGGAAGAGTATAGAAGAAACAGTGAACTCGATAGCAACAAAGGTACATGATACATTTAAAACACACCACTGCACAGCGATTTGCTACACAGACATCAGAATGTAAAACAACCTAGTATCAAAAATATTTCCTTAGCGACTAACTGACTAAATGAAAATATGATACACGATTCGTATGAGGAATGAACACAAAATGCAGTGAAACAATATTTTCTACACTGAGTTCTTGATTCACGCAGGAGCGACAGCATTACTTTAGGACATGCGCGTTCTTATTTAGCGGTAATGAATTATGAGTGGAACTACACATGACAAAAATACGGTAAAAGTATCGGTCACACGTCACAAAGATAAACATGTACATGTCGTAGCATCAATAAGGCAGAAATATGGCTTGAAATATGTGTTCACGAAAGTGGAATATTACGACGATTAACAAGCAGTAATGCAGTCAGGATTGTCAAGGGATAAAACAAACCCCACACTCGCTCGCAAACGAGCACTTGTAAATATTATACATAGTATGAAGATTTATCAAATGCCAAGGATAGAATAAGTACACTAACGACGCACTACAAATAGCAATCCTAGAAGTAGCTTGATCTCTGAAGCACACCTTAGCAAAACTTCTGTTTTCCATGTAGTGAGTAGTGCTGGAACGTATTTTCTATGTGTATTTGTGAAGGTAAAAACGTGCAGGAGGTCGGGCCTCCAAGTCAAGAGAAAAGCAAAAATTCAGAACACATGAGAGATTCCTTCTAATTTACTTATTAGTGTGGAAGATGATGCCTAACATGGATCCCATATAGGAAATGTTAATGTGACTTGTACATTTATGTGTGAACTTTATTATTGCCAATGTCGATGTCTATGAAAAATGTATGTAGTATTTTCTACTGTAGTTGTGGATGTAAAAACGCGCAGGAGGTCGGTCCAGCAAGACAAGAACAAGAAAGAGCAAACATTCAGAACAAATGCAAAATTCCATCTAATATACTTATTGGGTGTGTCAGTCCATATATGAAATGTCCATATATGAGATGTGAATTGGACATTTATTTGCCAACTACATTATTGTCGATGTCGATGTCTATGTAAAATGTATGTATGTACTCTTTCCTACGTGTAGTTGTGGACGTAAAAACGCGCAGGAGGTCGGTCCTGCAAGACAAGAACAGAAAATGCCAATAATCAGAATATATGAAAGCTTCCTCCTGATTTACATATTAGTGTGTAAGAGGGTGCATGTCATGGAGTCCGTATAAGATGTGTGAATGTGTATTGTAAATTTATGTGTCAACTCTATTATTGTCAATTTTTATGTCTATGTATGCACTATTATCAGTTTTATGTGAGATTTTATTCTTGAAGAAGAACAATTTATGTATGTATGTGAAGTGCAACGCGACGGACGAGTAAAATACTCGCGTGTGTGAAGTGATACAAAAATATTAAGGCCTAATAATATTGAAAATAACGGCTCAGCCGTGATACGAGTAAACGCTACAGTCTAGCAAGGTGAATACAGAGAGTGTGATACGTGTGCGACGGAGATATCAGAGGGAATTCGTATAACCACGAGTTGTGTGAGAACCGCTGAACTATAATGCACGACGGAAGATAATGCTGAATCCAGCAGTGCGGCTCTTACCTTCAATGTCACTGGCAGAAAATCTCGCCCAGGCGCGAGATGATGTATTGGTGTTCTTCGGGTTGAGCGTTGGAGCTGAATCCGTCGTATCCAGTCTCCGGACTGAAGGGCATATTACAACACCGACTTCGTGAGCCTGAGCGACATTACAGGGTGTGCGCGGGCAGTGCTGCTGCTCACGTGGCGCTTGCGTCGCTGCGTCGGGTGCGTTAAACAATGAGCTGCTGCTGGCCGTAAGTACAGCGAACAATGAGATAACGTGTGCCGAAAGGACAGCTTCTCAGAATGGCTAATAAACCAAAAGCCAGTGAGAAAAACAATTTTTAAAATATAGGGAAAGGAGAATTTAAGAAATGTAACATTTTTTTCCCTGTTAATACTGCTTAAGAAATGTAAGCAGAAATAAGAAACTAAGTCGTTAGTGCAACATGGACGTGGGATTATGTAATATGAATACATGCGAATGTAATTACGTGATATTAGCATATGTGAATGTATTTATATGTATGAATTTGTAATGGACAAGGAAATGAGCTTTGTAGATACACTTCTAGTAGCGTAAGGGTATTAAAACTCCATTGACGTGCACCAAGTGACTGAACTATGAGCCCCAAGGTGAATAAGGCTACTGTATACTGTCTCCCTAAATAAAGAGACTTATTTCCGACAGTATACAGTAGGGGGCATTTGTGATAAACCTTTTGCATTTCTTTTATGTTTTCGTCTTCTTTAAAGCCAAAGAGAAAAGATCTAGCGGTAGCCCATCATAGAGCCTACGCCTACCGTCAGGTATTTTTGATTTTCAGTTGTTAAAAAACAGAGGAGATTTTCTTGTACCACTATGAGGAAGGGAGGATTCGCGTTCAGCTAGTGAACGAGTGAGAAGCACGCCATTTTTAGCGAGTAATTGTAGACCGCCATTTTGGGGTCGCTATGAATAAGTGAGAAGTATGTATTTCATATGTGCGCCGTTTATAAAAATACAGTATTGTTTTATTAACAGAAAGGTCGTGTGAGTTATTTCAAATAGTACGATACTTACAAGAAGTGAAGCCCACCTGTGTACTTTGGAAAATTACGAAGATGCGATAAGCTTAATGGGAACACGGTCAAGACTTCAAAGGTGAACACGGCGACAAAACGTAGCATTATAAAAAATGGTAAGCACAAATCTACAGCGGAGAAAGGAACTACTTCGCACTGCAAAATAATATGAACTGAAACGAACTTATTTCCAGTCATAGCTCAGCTTATTGTGCTTGTCATTCATGCCGAAAAATTATCTCATTAATTCAATACATTTTAAAAAGCCACGCATTTCAACATTTTATTATCACCTATTCCATTATTTCATTATATTATATCACCCAGCCAAGCCCGACAGCGTTTAACTTCGACGATCTAACGGGAACCTGTTATCACTGCGGCAAGGTACTTGGCCATATACTAACAACATTCCGTTCAAAATACTTTGCAGAATTCTATACACTTTGCAGAATTCTATACACTTTGATTTACTAGTGGTAATAGCAGACTGATGATACGCAGGTTTCATAATCGTCAGTCCGTACATTCCACCTTAACACGCAAATTTTATTGTTGCTTACGAAAGCTGTACTAACTCTAATCCAGTTGTAGTTCTCGTTTTCCCGCAAAGAGTTTGATCCGGACTAAGAGAGGTGTAGTAGAAAGAATGGCGTAAGTCCTTCCCGGCTGATCCACATCGCAATTATTCGTTACTGGGTTACGAGTATTCCATGAGATTCAAAATATTGTTTGTATCCACCACCGGAAATGTTTCGTGACTCACATGTTATCTCCCCTGCACGCAGTTCGTGCCCGACTTCAGTCTAGTCGGTACGTTGCTTCTTACTGAAACTAGTTTCTCTCAGCGGACACGTTTACTTATTCGCCTGAACGTTTTTCCCCGCGTTAGTGGTGACTCAGTACTTCTATTACTCCTTATATTTCTTTTCTCAGTGGAGCCATTCGTTTGCGGCAGGGAGTACCAAATACACGTTTACACTCGCCCTCTTTTTCTTTCTCCACGTGCAACTCACGTCCGACTTCACAGGAGTCGAGAGTAGTCGTAATTCTTCCTATCGTTCTTTTCACACGTTGTGGTTTTCGCCGCACGGCAAATCACCGTCTTTTCGATAGCCGACGGCGTTAAACGGGGGTCTGACTCGCTACGGCACGGGGCCGGAACATACATTTTGCCGTCCGACGACCGAACGTCGCTGTACCTTACCACTGCAGACGTCGTCCGGTGTACGGCAGTATTTCCGTTTGTACTGGGTTTACGAGAGGAAGTGGCCTAATCTGGATGTAGATTCTTCAAATTACGTTGCGAATTGGAAAATCTGTTACTTTTCCTAGGATGGAATTTTGTAGAGATGTGGCCAATAATTATATTTTAACTACGTAACTAAAGAAGCTGTGATCTCAGGTGAGTAACTGCAACAGAAATCATAAATACGGAAATATTCTGACGTGTCGTAAGTCTGGGACGAGAGTAGGAATGCACAAGATACAGATATTAATACACCTACAAGCTCGCCCCATTAATTCTGAGTCTACTAAATCACACCCACGCCTAGGTTGGGTTAGCCTGAACAGCTAGTCTCAAATTCAACCATGTCTGTTTCTGCAAACGTCTCTGCAGGTAGTACATAGAAAATAATGAGCCAGACCACCTCCTGTACAGAAATATAAGGCTACATGAAATAACAACTTACAACTGCGAATTACTGTCACTGCTTTGTTAGCAATACAAGGTCCGAGAATATGCGACACACTTCTGAGTTACACTCTCGCTGCAGATATCCACAAGTAAATACCCAAATGCAGCTAACAGCTTAAAATTACCAAAACATTAATAACGAAAGAGTCTACAACAAGAGATACCCGCCCAGTTACTTTTAATCGAACTTTCTGGAACCATTACGATGCACTGTGGCGTTACTCTCGCCTTCAAAGACATAACTCCAGAATGAGATTTTCACTCTGCAGCGGAGTGTGCGTTGATATGAAACTTCCTGGCAGATTAAAACTGTGTGCCCGACCGAGACTCGAACTCGGGACCTTTGCCTTTCGCGGGCAAGTGCTCTACCAACTGAGCTACCGAAGCACGACTCACGCCGGTCTCACAGCTTTACTTCTGCCAGTACCTCGTCTCCTACCTTCCAATCTTTACAGGTTCGCAGGAGAGCTTCTGTAAAGTTTGGAAGGTAGGAGACGAGGTACTGGCAGAAGTAAAGCTGTGAGTACCGGGCGTGAGTCGTGCTTCGGTAGCTCAGTTGGTACTTGCCCGCGAAAGGCAAAGGTCCCGAGTTCGAGTCTCGGTCGGGCACACAGTTTTAATCTGCCAGGAAGTTTCAAAGACATATCTGTCATCGTAAACGGTGAGCCATCACTGCTCTACCTCGTTCGCACGGCTCATATGCGTCCGCCAGTATCTCCAGTATCTCTCTACCGAGCAAATGTTTAGGTCGCCGTCCGACAATTGTGCAGCCTATTTCACAGACCAGGCTTCGGCCAGCAGTACCTAGAAGCTCAGTAGTTTCCACGGACTACCTCCATGACTGAGCACTCGTTGCTCAGTTACGCAATGCCTCATGACCTGTCAATCTTCAAGCATATTATACCTACGGTCGAGCATGAATTCATAAATTTACAGCCTGAAACAAGTAATGCAAATTCATATCTCTGATCATGCTATTATATTCTGCCCATTAGACGTAATAAACCTACAGTTGTTTCTTAATATCTGGGCACTTGAATCGTAGTGTGTTGTTACTCTTTGGTCACGAACACTACAATGGTGATGAGGATAACTTTGTTAGGGATTACGTTCCAACAGTGACTAGCAACCACACTGCCTGACTTTCCGTATTTTCGTGCATCTCTGTCGGGAGATTCAAGTGGCATCTTGGAGGCATTTTCACTGGTGGTTCGGAAGTCCGATGCGAGAGCGACTTGGCTAGCAGGAGGGTTAGACATAAGCATATGTCTGCACCATCGTTTTGCAGCTAAGTTGTTAAGCCATACATGGTCGTGCATCTTCCTTCCATTTGCAGTCAGTTTCCTCCATTTGCTGCGATCGTCATCGAGTTGCTCCGACTTGTCCCTGTCAGTGTTGAATGCGCACATAGCACGCTTGACGCAATCCCTAAAGCGTAGTGAAGGTCTTCCACGAGGTCTCTTTTCTCCTGCTATTGCACTGAGTAATTTGTGCGCCGGGGCAGACTGGAGTGGTCCATACGATACAGATTTCCTAACCACTGCAGGCGACATTGCCTGACCATGGAAGTAATACTCTGTTGTTATGCAGTATTCAGAACCATATCATTTGTCACATGATCCTTCCATGATATTCCCAAGACGCTCCAAAAGCTCCGCAGGTGAAAGGCGTTTAGCTCTCTTTCCCGCTTGGCATACGACGTCCAAGTCTCAGCTCCATACAGGAAAGTACTCAGCATACTCGACTGATTTACAAATATTTTTATCGACAATGTAAGATATTCGTCCTCCCATGCTCGTGTGCGGAACTTTCCTAAAATTCTGGCAGCCTTTCCTATTCTTGCATTTATCTCGTCATGCAGAGAGAGATCTTCTGTCATTATGGAACCACGATAGCAAAATTTATCGACTACTTTCAACAAGGAGCCGTCCAGTTTGATGACAGGCGGATGTGTGTGTCCTAGTGCCATGAAAAAGTCTCCTTTACGTTTATAGACATGTAAAAGAGCTTGCATTTAGTACAGAATTTATCCACAGCCTCTTGCAGATCTTCTTGAGTATGCGCTACAAATGCAGCATCGTCAGCAAATAAGACTATTTACAAACAAGTCTTCTCGGAAGCGCTTGGTTCTAAGTAGAGAAGTGTTGTAGAGTTTCCCATCAGCTCTGGTATACAGATGAATGCCCAGATACGTTTCATCGAAAGCCACTTTGAGGAACGCTGAGAAAAAAAATACCGAAAAAAGTGGGAGCCAATACACCGCCTTGACGAACCCCTCTTTTCATAGCAAACGGGTCAGATGTGATTCCGTCGAAGACCACAACACCTTATATATCTTCGTGAAAAGCTTTGATCATCTTTAAGATCGTTGGAGGACACCCTATCTTCAAAAGTACTGCATACATTCCTTCTCTGCTGACTATGTCGAAAGCCTTGTTTAGGTCGATAAAGGTAATGAGCAGAGGGGTTTTCTGCTCGCGGCACTTTTCTTGAATTTTCCGGTGTGTGAAGATCATATGAACTGTAGATCGTTGGGGACGAAACCCCACATTGTTCCTCAGGGTCTATGCGCTCATCTTTCTGAAGTCTGCCCAACACCACACGGGCAAATGTTTCTCAAGGTATACGCAGAAGTGAGATTCCACGGTGACAGTTTCAATCGCCGTGATCACCTTTACCTTTATATAAAGTAACAATTATTGGCATCGCTCATGTCTTGCGGCACATTACCCTCAGCCCAACATTTCAGCAAGAAATTGAAAAGCAGCGGAAAAAAATGGGTTCAGTTTTCTAATTTCGAAGGAAATGTTGTTTTAGAAAGGGCACGTTCCACATTCGAGCTGTTAAATTGCTCTTTGAAGCTCCTCCATAGTAGGCGTGGCATGCAAGTCGTGGTAAGGTCCCATCTGAGGAATTTCATCCATTGGGTTTTGACTCATTTTGATGGGATGTGAGTAGAGGCTGGAGCAATGTTCTGTCCAACGGTGGGGTCGACGATTTCGATCTGTGATGACCTTTCTCTCTATTTCCTCTCTTTGCAATGGGTCCAATGCCCCGTTTGATGCCCAAGTACATACCACCGATGTCCCCAGCATTGAAATACTCCGGTATGCCAGTGCAAAGTTGCTCCCAATATGAATTGATGAAATTGCGGACAGTGCGTTGAACAGGTGCCCTCGCTTTGCTTAGCTCCCTGCGTGTAGAATTGCATGGGTTTATATGCCAGATGACAGTGGCCTCGAGGAGGGGTTTTAGGAAATCTATGTCTCGATTAACCAGTCCTGGGATTTTGCGTCCAGATTACCGAACACATTTCCAGCCGTAACGGTAAGGTGCGGTATTATCTTCAGCCAGTCTTCAGAAATAGGAGCGGCTGGGTCCCACAGATCCACCTCTTTTCGTATCTCGTCACTAAATACCTCTACTGCAGCAGTGTTTCTCGTTTGGCAAAGATTAATTTTGGTTTTGCCAGGTGTTCTGGCAGAATGAAACTTTTTAGTCATTAAGCGCCCTTTTGTCACTACTAGTGCATGATCCTTATCACAGTCTGCACTAAGGAAAGAACGTGTATGAAGAAAGTAACGCAGATCTTTCCTTTTAGTTAGAATAAGATCTAACTTCTGCCAATATTTTGAGTAGGGGGTGCCTCCAGGAAACTGTGTGCTTCAGTTTTTCCTTAAATTATGTACTGGTGACACACAACTGATACTTTGTACAGGATTCAGGCAACCGTAGACCATTTTCATTCATCTTGTCCACTCTGTGTTTGCCTATTCAATCAGGCCAGGTGGCAAAATCACTACCAGTACGAGCGTTGAAATCACCAACGATGCATAGACAGATTCCGGAGTGCACTCCTTGTACCACATCACTGATTTGTTCATATAACTGATCCTTGGCTTCTGACGCTGAGTTAACTGTTGATGCATATACAGATATCAGCGTCAGTGGTCCACTGTTTCTTGTGAATCGCAGAGTCGTATTGCGTTCTGAGATCACAATCGGGTTTCCGGTACAACACAGCAAGTCACTGCGGACAGCAAAACCGATTCCGTGCTGACTGGGGCTAGCAATATCTCTTCCAGAAGAATGTGTAGTTTTTCTCGTGTATTGAGCCTTCTTCTGGTAGTCCGGATTCCTGCAGTGCTGTTATAGAAATATTGAGTCTGATGAGCTCTAAGTTGATTTCAGCCGTTTTGGGTAGCTGTTGTGGGCTTCTACAGGTGTCCGGGAAGCCGTGCAGCATAGTGCGGATGTTCCATGTATCGATGCTTAATGAAATTACTTTTATTTTTATTTTTATTTTTATAGCAGCGGGTGTCGATATTGTGGTGACGACATCTAGCAATGCTAGTGTTCCATACACCCAATGGGACAATCGGCACCAGGATGGGCCACTATCTATCTCACTGGGGGCTGCCCAGCTTGAAGCAGGTGCTGACTGGCCTACGATGGGCCCTTCCACTGTCTATAGCGATCCCAGGCGCCTGCTGCTACGCCCATTAGAGCGAGCTTGTGACTGGTAACATCACATAGATGGAGTGCCCTCCCCGTTGATGCTACTGCGCCAGGGACGCAGATTTTAGGTGACGGCGAGCTTGCCCACTACTCGTGCCACCCTCTCATCCTAGCTGACTGGTTCCACAAGGGCGAAAATACTCGACGTGTGGAGTTATGTTGGCTGCAGGCAATTGTCTCTCAATTCTGGTTGGACAGAATGGAAATTCCGATTCCGGGTTTCAGTTTGGAGTTGTTCCTCTCCTATCCGGATTGCACGCCAGCCCATATCTCCGAAGACAAGAGATGGGAAACAGGATAGGATAAGAGGAAACAAAGGGCATTGTCAGACAGACTGGCTCCTCTGCAGAGGCAAGTCCAGCTTAGGAGACCCCGCCGGTAGCTACGCTACCGCCGGAAAGGCCCTCTGCTTTCAAGTAGCAACCAAACCCTCGCGACTGCACGGTAAGTGCTTCTCTAAGGCGTTGTCTAGCGAGATAGAACACCTCACTACTACCTCATGAATTCAACCAGATAGGATCCACGGCTTACCTTCCTCACATAACTGGAAAGAGATTTAAGGGCCTCTACAGTTCACAATGATGGTCAGCACTGAGTTTTCACCTCCGGTTTCTTCTACTTATCACTCTCTTCCATTCCTCAGACCTGCTGCAGATCTCTCTGCCCTGTCCTAGAATCATTTGTGGGACCAACTAAGTGTATAGAAAGACTGTTTTCGTGCTTATGTACACATTTACAGTTCCCAGGCAGCTTACCGATGACAAACGACGGCGCTCACTATTCTGTTGCACCTCTCTCGATGTCGCTTTTCCAAATACAGATTATTCTTCTACTTCCCATGCTCATTCAAACAGTTCTCAATCCATGACATCCTCCACACCACTCTTCAGCTCCCTGAAAATTGTTATTCCTTATCAGTACTCCAGCACCATCGCCTCCAGCATTGTAGTCTGTGTCACCATAACGTCTTAAAGCACTGTAGCTGCACCAACTGTAGCTGGCCTAATTGCAAAGGACCCAACCTCAACCAATCTAAACTCAGCTGGCTCAACCTCAGTCTGCCCCACCACTACTTCCTCCGTTAGCTTCCAGCCATTCCTCATCTGTAGATATTTCTTAGGACACCACATGGACCTTACTCGGCCTCCAGTTATGCTTGTCTGTAAATTGTGACGCAAAACCAGACCACGATGGTTCCTGCCTTCACCGCCACCTTAAGCAGATCAGCGGACCTCTCATGGCGACGAAAACTTGTTTCAGGCTGCCCCAGACGGCGACAGTGTACATCTATTTGTTTCATGTTCACTAAGCAGCTGTTTTTGTCCAAGCTAGTCCAAAATCTGTGGCCACATATGGACTGCCTGCCTTTGGATAATGCTTCCTTCGTCCAGAACTACTCAGCGTATGTCTTCATCCCAGGGACCATGTCCCTGGCCACAAACCGCCACTTCCCTTTGGAAGACACCTCTTCTTCAAGGTGACTAGGTCATTTCTCCCTTAGGATGGTGGAAGATACGTTACCCAGCTATCGCCAGCACCACAGCCATCAACCTCTAAATCACGTACTGTGTGTTGCTGTAGAAGTGGAACGCTAAAGAGAGTTTCTTTGGTGGTCAAACGGAATCAGTCGGCATCAAGTAACATGCGTCACGTTGTCATCAAGCCACCTTACCGAAACTGCTATAGCATAATGTGGCATCATCCTCGACTCCAGACCCATAACTACTGTCGCAAACAGTGCTTCCATCACAGCACTATCTTGCTACTGCAGATCATGTGTCTCCTATGGTATCCTTCTCCCAGTATCAGTATTCCGATAGGCACCCAACCACTCTGCAACCCATTCACAATCTGGGATTGTGCTGGTATCACGTAGAGTGTACATCGGCTGAGTCAACAAGGAATATGTCACTACAGAATCCTTGGGCTACATCCATCCTTCAGAACCCTTCAGTCACTGCCAACCGCTTTAAGTCTACACGTACTGCAACTCATGTCTCAGATTCTACTATTTAGTTGTGTCCACTAGACTGAATAAACATGCAATTATTCCGTACTTCCTGTGTACCTCAATTGCTGCGATTTTCTCTCCTTCGTCCACAAATACTACTATGAGCAGTCTATTAAGTACAAAATAGAGAGAGATGAATAAAAAAGTAAATAAAATACACAACTTGTCTTGACTCAGATAATTCACCGGCTGAACTCTTAGCAGCTTCTTGTGCGTTTATATTTAGCCTACAAACTTGTACATTAATGAAAATATGCACGGCAAGCTTTGTAATCTGGATGTGGAGAATCATGAAGTAAGTGGATGGACAAAGTAAGGAATAATGAAACGTATGAAAGGTAAAGCAATGAGTAGCTGTTCTGAAGAATATGAGGCAGGGAAAAGATAGTTGAGTCCAGCGAAAAACTGTTTGGAGAAACGCAAAATAGAACGTAAAGCGGAAAGCAGAGGACGGAAGACAGATGACTTGTACGATATTAATAAAAATGTATTGAAGCTTAAAGAAACAGTAATGGAGCTGAACATGTACATAATAACGGTTCCTTTAGAAGGTTTATGCATGACAGTGATGCGTCATACGGCTCCACTGTCACGCCTACAAGCAATGGCCATTTCCTGCCTCTGTATTCGGCGTGGACGCAGCGTAAGTCGTGCACGATTCGATGCAGGTCACTTTGAGGAGACGCTCAGAACGATACCATTTTCCGTCGTTACGTTAATATTTAGTTCCTCCAGAGTGTGTGGCCTGTTTTTATAAACTCTTCTTTTAAGTTAGCCCCACTCAAAAACATGTGGAGACGCTAAATCGAAAATTCATAACAGATGATTAGATTGCCAAAAATTTCACTTAAGAAATAAACAGGTTCATTAGAAGTGTGGCAAATCGCACTGTCCTGCTGAAAGCAACAATTCCGTTCATTTCCCTCAAGACGCGAAGTAAACAGTATACTGATGTCTTTGTACACAGCACTGTTCACCGTAGTTTCAGTGCACTATGGGGCCCTGTAATCGAAGATGTGTGGCATACCACACTTCTGACAGCACAGGGTGTTTTCATAAAACAAAATGTGTAACTTCAGTTGAGCAAATTGTTTTCCTTTGACCCTCATATATTCACTACAGCAAAACCATACCTCATCAGTGAAGGAGACATGGTCCAGATCTGTGGTTCCACGGACAACAACAAGTAGCGAGAATCATGTATCATACACTAGACGCTGTTTTTTTACATAGGGCTTTCAGTCCGGACAGACTGTGAACATGAGAAACAAGAAATTTTTACATTAATTTATGACAACTAACATACGAAACTAGAGAGTGACCAACAAGTGTTTGAAAACGATCACAGAGCAGAGGGGCTGAATGGAGCCAGCTTTACCTGAAGTCGAGATGGCTGCTGGAAAACTATGAAGCATCTTCGATACTAGTAAATCATTGTTAAAGTTCAGTCATTTAATCACTGTGTTCACAAAGCGTTGCTCTCTCACATCAGTCTTGGCTGTTGCTCATCAAACCGCATGTTGGATTATTTATTTTTTATTTTATTTATTTATTTATTTAATCTGATCAGATTAGGGCCATCAGGCCCTCTCTTAAATCGGACCAGTGTTCCACACATGTAGCATTTCACATATCAGAGTTACATCATGACAATAGTTTAAATGAGAAAATTAGATTACTCTAGTGACAATATGAATAAAGAGTAGTGACTAAGACCTAATAAAGTAAATGCGGCAATATTTTTACAACAGGTGCTATACATACAGATTATGGTAAAAGCAATAATAATAACAGGAAAAAATCAAATAATAATGATAAATATGACTAAGACCTAATAAAGTAAATGCTGGCAGTATTTTTACAACAGGTGCTATACATACAGATTTTGATAAAAGCAATAACAATAACAGTAAAAAAATCAAATAATAATGAAAACCTTGAGAAAAATTGGCAGTAGTAATGAAGATTTGTGCAGATGTACATTAATGTCTTGGTGTGTAAAGTAGATGTTTACTAGTATAGCGAGTTTTGGGGAAGGGAGATTTAAAGAGGGGGAAAGAGGGAAGTATTGAGGTGAAGTGCACTCATGTACAGAGGCAGGCATTACCGCTGCTTAAGTAGATACGTCATTAATTGTTTTTTGACGCCGGACATGTTTGTAAGTTCTCTTACATAACGAGGGAGGTTATTCCAGAGTCGGGTTCCCGCTACTGTAAAGGACTTTGAGAAGGTGACTGAGCGATGCAGTGGAACGGAGAGGATTTAATTATAATGGGAACGTGTGTTTCTGTCATGTTGTCCCGACATGAGCGTTATGGACGAGGAGGGATATGAGGAACAGTGTACATTTATAAGGCAGTAGATGAGACAGAGTGTATGGAAATCTCTGCGTTTGTCTGCACGCAGCCAGGACAATTTTGCATATGCTGGTGAAATGTGATCAAAAAGTCGAACGTCACACATATATCGGACGCAGGCATTCGTGACCAGTTCTAGACGTCGGGAATTTTCCTGAGAGAGGCCTTGTAGGATAATATCGCTGTAGTCAATGATTGGGAGTATAAGCGTTTGTACTAATTTCTTTTTCAGATCGAAAGGGAAGAGTTTTTTATATTTTTCTAGGACATGAAGGGATGCTGATGCTTTTTTGCACACTGCAGTTACGTGCTCTGTCCAATTTAGATTTTCATCTATTATTACTCCCAAACTCTTTGCTGAGGGAGAGAAGTTAATATTTGTTCCATTTAGGATAAGAGGTGGTACGGATTCCCGATGTTTGGGGTAATGAGCTTAGAGTGACCAACAAGTACCGCTTTTGTTTTAGATGGGTTTAGTTTTAGACCTATGTCCTGTGCCCATTTTGACAGTGCATCGAGGTCAGTATTAAAATTTTCAATAGCTTTCTTGAGATTGCATGGTTTCGCCCTTAGATACAACTGAAGGTCATCAGCATACATATGATATTTGCAATAGGTCAGAACCGATGACACATCATTGACTTACAGAGAAGAGTATAGGACCTAATACTGAGCCTTGGGGAACGCCTGACACTACCTGCCGCCATTGTGATTTTATATTCCCAGACAGGACGCGTTGCTGACGAGACGTCATGTATGAGCGACACCATTGCACTGCACTTGGTGAGAAATTTAGACCGCTAAGTTTGGCTAGTAAGATGTCGAAGTCGACAGTATCAAATGCTTTGCTGAAATCTAAGAAGCAAATGATAGTAGCTGACATATGTCCCGTCAGCTCAGAATCTGCACGTCCAGGAGATGTTACCAACGCTGACGCCGCCGGCCGTAGTGGCCGAGCGGTTCTAGGCGCTAGAGTCTGGAACAGCGCGACCGCTACGGTCACAGGTTTGAATCCTGCCTCGAGCATGGATGTGTGTGATGTCCTTAGGTTAGTTAGGTTTAATTAGTTCTAAGTTCTAGGGGACTGATGACCTCAGAAGTTAAGTCCCATAGTGCTCAGAGCCATTTGAACCAACCCTGACGTCATGACAGGTAACCAGGTAGCAGGCGCAGTCACATTTCAGCATTAAGTGATCTTGTGGTGGTTGCTGAGTTCTCAGGCTCACTCCAAATTCTACAAATACCATTGATGAGCCATTGGCGGTGAACTTGGTGTCAGTGGTCGCCTGGTAGGTTTCAGCACCGGGATATGCCAAGATGTTGAAAACGAATGTATGCCCCCAAGAGGTCTCCTTGCTGGCTTCCGTGTTGAAGCTCAGTGCTGGAAACAATTTGCTATGTGGAGTTGTCAGAAGACCGTCAGTAGATGATACACAGCAAACAGCATGAAGAATGTCAGGCGAAGACCCTTATTTCGAGTACATCTGTGGCTAGTTCGTAGACTGCTGGAGCACCTAAGACGCAGATTCAGTTCAGTAATTTAATCGTAGATTCGAGTGCTGTGAATACCACTAATCCGCATGACCAATAAACGAGAGCCGGAAAACTGGAATATTTACAGGGAACTAATGTGAGTCTGTGATATTATGAGCAATTCATAATGACTGCATGTACCTACCTATTCTGCCATATTCAGTTATGAGGTGGTTAATTGCTGTATCAGATCCTTACTATAAGTTCTTGTCCATCCCCGGTAGCTGAGTGGTGCCGGCACGGTAGTTCAGCGTGTTCGGTCAGAGGGTTGGCTATCCTCTGTGATAAAAAAACTGAGTGAACGTATCACCGAAGAACATGAACGAGTGTCATCGGAAGTCCGCCCCGAACAAATTCATCGAACAATACAGAACAAAAGAGATAAAAAAAAAGTGGTCAGAGCGGCAGAATGTCAATCCTAAGGGCCCGTATTCGATTCCCGGCTGGGCCGGAGGTTTTCTCTGCTCAGGGACTGGGTGTTGTGTTGCCCTAATCATCATCATTTCATCCCCATTGACGCGTAAGTAGCCGAAGTGGCGTCAAATCGAAAGACTTGCACCCGGCGAACCATGTACCCGACTGGAGGCCGTGGTCACATGTCATTTACATTTTACTACAAGTTCTTGTGTATGAGAATTTCTTGCACCACGTCTTACAAGCTAATGAATATTCTTGTCTGACTTCCCTTGCCTTTCGTACGCAGTCTCCTTTCTGCTGAACGTGTATTCTCACTGGATGAATGGTGTTGTCAATTGACGATGGCCTTACCCTCTTGCGAGGTACCAGTACACTTTTGGTTTTTACACTCTGTCACTGGTTTAACTTGATTTGCTTGTGCCAATGCCTATTAGTTCCGAAAACAAAAATTCTGATTTCCTACGCCTGCCAATTCTTTGCCGAAACAGCAGCATCACTTTTTGCACCTTAGCCAGTCCAGCCTCCATCAAAATGGTGGATCTCCCAGTCGTATTTCTGCAACTGACCTGCATTCTTAAAAGCAGGCGATTAATCTCACCATTGTTGAATTGTTTGGCGAGAAGGTTCTGGATATTTCTCAAGAACGGCTGACAAAATTATGCTCTACCATAAAATCCTATTGCTTTTCAGGAAATGTCATATTTAGTGACCATTGCTGCACAGTCATGTGACCCATACCCGTTAAACTGAAGTCTTTGTCAGTAAAACCTGTGCTGCTACGTGTATCTTGCAGTGGTTAATCGATGAGGTACGATGCTAATCCTCTTGGCAGACACATTTTTTTTCGTGTGCCATTATCCGGTACTACTGTATTTATTCATTCAAGAAATGATCACAGATTTACTCCATAGGCAAAATGTCATTGACCAAGACAAATCACTCCTCGATAGAACTATTACAATGTCTTACCGGCAGACAAAGTGTTAGAGTGTTTGCAAAATTTTTAGAGCAACATGGTATCGAAGAGCGGGCACTGTTGTAGTAACGTTGACAATTAACATATGCAAATGAAACACTACTTCGGACTGCTGACTCATTAGGAAGATAGCCGTAAATCGCCCAGGAGCGAAAATAGCTACTCTCTGCAGCTTAACGTATCCTAGACTTTGTATCTCAGCGATAAAACAGCGCACAGGTGCGAAAGCCGGCGAAACAGGTACCTGGCACTTCGCCAGCTGCAAGGTGGCCGAGCCAGTGATCCAGGAGTCTAGGTGGCAGGTGTGCGGGCCGTTACGGGCGATAAGACACGAGTCCCGGCGAGAAACACAGAAGCGAGAGTAAGGAGGTAAAAGAATATAGAAAACGAGCAAGTGTTGAGCAAACGCAATGCAGACTCGCAAAGAGGAACAGGCGTAATGCAATGAGGGCAGCGTTAGGGAGGCGCCATGATGACTTTTGTTCCTTCTAATCCGCTCCAGCCGTCAAAACTGTGGCACACTTTTTGAAATCTCGTTGACTGGCAACCGACAGTAAACAGTGGAATAAACTGAGAGGAGACAAAACTTAATCATCACTACACCTAGGTTACATGGCACCACATGGCACGTCGGTGTTGTGGTATGGAATGTACACAGGCGGAGCAGAGACGAATGGGGAACAGTTCTAGCAACGACAAGGGGCACCAATGGAGCAATCAACTCACAAAAGCGGCTTTGATTTAGGCTCATAACCTGTGAACGAGCATTTCTGTAAGAGGGTAGCTTCTTGGCCGTTAGCGTGCTGGTATTGTGGGCACTATTAAGGGCAGTGAAACCACGAATAGGCGACAGTGCGTTGGATTTCTGCTCCTCGGCGGCTTCGCCGCTCCGTAAAGACGGATAGCCAGCAATCTTGGTTTGATTATGACGACGGAATACAGTGCTGGTGTAGGCACAAATGTTCCAGCGCAACACCACCGAGCTGTATTGTTGAATATTGGATTCCGCATCATATGACCCCTAAAAATGTCTGTCCAGCTAAGCCGTCATCTACACGAACGACTGATCTAAACATGCACAGCGACACGAACGCAGGGTGACCCGAGCAGCATTATGTTACTGAGACCATTCCCGGCATTTACACACTACGTAATCTAACTTAATCTAACTTATGCTAAGGATTCAACAGACACCCATGCCTGAAAGAGGACTCCAACCTCCGACGGGGGCAGCCGCGCGGAGCGTGACAAGGCGCCTAAGACCGCTCGGCTACCCCGCGCGGCTGGAGAACATGATAACACTGGTTTGAGAAACATGTTAATGAACTCTCGTTGTTTTCTCGGTCTCAAAATTAGCCTGTTATGAATCGATATAACACATTTGGGACACCACTGGACTCCATTCCAGCACTGACAAACCATGGCCGGTATTTTACGAGAACTGCGTAACCTGCGCGCAGGCATCTTGTGCCACGTACCTTAAAAAAAAAAAAACCTATTCGAATCTGTGTGTCCTACAATACCTGCTGTATTGCGTTCCGGAGTTGGATTAACACGATACTGGCATTTCGTCGTAATGTTTTAGTTCACTAGCGTATATCCGAATGGTTGTGTTATTTTCTTAATAATTTGAAACGAAGTTTGCGAAGAAAAATTGGACACGAAATGGAAACCAGAGTGAAAATCAAAAATGTTTTGTTGGCATTTCAGCTACTTATCTGCATAATCTCCACTCCGAATGAGACATTTGTCTTGGCGTTGTTCCAACGTTCCAATACCCTTGCCATGGAACACAGTCACCAGTGCTTTTCCGCTAATTTCCTACTCTGGTCTGCAGCTCGTTGCCTGTGCCAGCGTATCAAGTGAGTAGAGATGAAAATCAGGAGCTCAGTCCGAGCGTTATGGTGGGTGATCAAACACTTCCCATCGAAACGCTGCAGGAACGTCTTATTGCTCCTGAAGTACGGGTCCGAGAAGATTCATGTAAAAGGAGTATCATGACGGTTAGGACGCGTAGGGTGTATGAAATGGGACGAAATCACTCAGTAGGCATATCTCGCTGGAGACATTGTTTTCCAGGCATCTCTACTTGCTCACTGTGCGCTCAGAACTTAAAAGAGCGACTTGACGCGATGGGTGGGTATACAAGAGACAATGCACATCACAACTGTGCAAAACATCATCGGATTTTCACTGTCATTTCCATTTGGCGGCCAAACGGACATTAATAAACAAACAGCCATCGAATATGATCTAAGTTTTAGTAACTAATTCACTTGATACAAATTGTAAACTGACCTGTACGCAAGAAAAACTATTTTACAACCTCATTGTGGCATTATGACTCTTACCTAAGAAAAAAAAAATCACGGCAAGAAACCAATGAATCCTAGAATAGAAGGCACTTTGAAGATTTCATACAGGGCTTTGTTAGCTGAGTGTGGTGTACATGATAGTATACATGTTCGCTGTATAGTATGAAAGATGATGAGAAGCACTTCAACTCTTACGGTCAACTGAACGATGTACAATGTGTACCCTCATTAAACCACATACAAGTTAAATATGTGGATACCGCGTTTCGTAAAATCTGTTATTGTTTCCTTCTTATATCTTGTGAAATATGTAACATATTTCAAGAAAACAAATGCGAATAGGTAAGTTATTTAAACTTCCTGTTGTATTAAATGTCTGTGAAGAACAGGAACACGAACCTGGGACATTTTCCTTTTGTGGGCAAATGCCCTACCGGTAAAGCGCTTGTCAGTAAATCACTTACCCGTAAAAGGCAAAGGTTTCAGATATGAGTTTTATTCTGCCAAGAAGTTTCAAATCATTGCATACTCCACTGCCGAGAGAATATTCATTGTGAAAAGAACTCAGTTTTCAAATAAAATCTTCATACATGAACTACATCTACACGATTGCCTTTAACTCACAGTTAAGGGCATGACAGAGGGTTACTCGAACCAGCATCAAACTGTTTCTCTACCATTTCGTTTCGAACAGCGTGCGGGAAAAACCAACTCTTAAATCTTTCCATGCGCGCTTTGATTTCTCTTATTTTATTATGACGAACACTTTTGCGCAGAGAACATATTTCCACACTTAGATGATAAAGCTGCTGATTAAAAGTGAGGAGAAATCCGGCCGCAAAGAAAAACACCTTTGTTGTAATGCTTGCCACCCTAGTTCGTGAATCGTATCCGTGGAACTCTCTGCCCTGTTTCATGATTATACAAAACGAGCTGTCTTTCTTTGAACTTTTTCAGTGTTCTGCGTTAATCCTGACGCATACGGATCCCAGACTGCACTGAAAGACTCCGGAAGAGAGCTTACATGCGTAGAGTACGCAATGCCTTTAAGTACACATGTTGCAACCTCTAAGCGGATGGCTTTCCCCACAACATTATCTAGTGAGCGCATCTGTTTAAGTTATTCGTAAATATAATCCCTAAGTGTCTAGTTAAATTTGCAGGTTCTAGATTCGTATGATTTATCGTGTAATCGAAATTTAGCGGTTTTCTTTTGGTACTCATGTGGATATCTTCACACTTTTCACTATTTAGAGTCAATTGCCACTTTGCACACCATACAGATATTTGTCAATATTATTTTGCAATTGATTTTGATCATATGATGACTTTACAAAACTGTCAATGACAGCGTCAGCTGCAAACAATCTAAGAGTTCAGCTCAGGTTGTCTTCAAAGCTGTTTACGAGTATGTGAATCAGGAAGAGCAGACGACTTGTAACATTGTCTCGGGGAACGTGAGATATTACTTCCACTTTAATCGATGACTTTTCGTCAATTACTACCAACTATGACCTTTCTGAAATGAAATCGTGAAGGAGTCGGAGAAGTGAGACGTTTATCCATGGCCACTTGTGAGTAGCGATGTTAAGTCTTCTGGAAATCTAAAAATGTGGAATCAATTTGATATTCCCTGCCGATAGCACTAATTATTTCTTGAGAATACGAAACTATTTGTCAAATAATCGTTTCGTTCGAGGTAACTTATTATATTCGAACACGCTATACGTTCGGAAACGCAACTGCAAATCGACAACGGTGATTTGGGTCCGTAATTCATCGGATTATTCGATTTCCTTTCTTGTTTATTGGTGTGTCATACGCAACTTTCCAGTCTTTAGGTACGGACCTTTCGCGTAACGAGTGATTTTATGTGATTGCTAATTATGGATCTATTGCATCTGTGTATTCTGAAAGAAAACTATCTCGTATACAATCTGAACCGGAGGCCTTTACTCTTTTGATTCAGGTTACTTTGCAGCTCCGGTGATATCAACTTTTAAGTTACTAACCGGCGAGCTGCCAATACTGTCAAGATGTACTGTTCAACGTGTGATAATGCATCAACTATCTGTAAGACAACAAAAGTGGTTCAAAAGGGTCTGAGCACTATGGGACTTAACATCTGAGGTCGTCAGTCGCCTAGAACTTGGAACTACTTAAACCTAATTAACCTAAGTACATCACACACATCCATGCCCGAGACAGGATTTGAACCTGCGACATAGCAGTCACTCGGTTCCGGACTGAAGCGCCTAGAACCGCTCGGCCACATCGGCCGGCTGGAAATGAAGTCCCATGCTTCTTGACAGAGCGTAGGTGAACGATGCGGGATACCCGCACCGCCGTACTAGGCAAGGTCCTAATGGAGGTGGTTTGCCGTTGCCTTCCTCCGACCGTAATGGGGATGAATGATTATAATGAAGACGATACAACAACACCCAGTCATCTGGGGGCAGATGAAAATCCCAGACCCCGCCGGGAATCGAACCCGGGACCCCATGCTCGGGGAGCGAGAACGCTACCGCGAGACCACGAACGGCGGACATACGCTAAGTAAACGAGGATATACCTGTATGTAAGGACGAAACAGATTGATCAAAGCGCCTGTTGGGCCGTGGTTATACGCCAAGTGAAGTAGCTGCATTTGTTGGTGTTTAGCGGCAAACTGTTCAATGTGAGTACTGCAGTGGCGCTAAGCAGGTGTCCACGAAACACGTCATCAGAATTGTGATCCTATCTGAGAAGGACTGGAGACGCTTCTCAAGGCTTGTGAATCAAAATCGCTTCCATACCCGATAGCAGTTGCTTCAGGTAGTGAACGGAAGGTCCAACCCAACCTGATAGCGAAAGAACATTGCCACTAGAACTGCATGCAATGAATGTTTGGAGTCGCTCAACTCATGAGAAGCCATCATTCACACAGGCACATAAAGATGCCAACAGAAAAATTCATCGGGCTGCCTGAATATGTGACTAGTTGCCTGAACACTTTCCACACCATTGCATCCTGACAGGTCTGCAAAATCAGCGGACTTGAACCCCATAAGATACGTGTGGGACATACCGTTTTGGAACAGCAGGAAACACGCCGACATCAGGATTGGCGCAATATGTTTGAAATCTGAAATTAAATCCTCAGAGAATGGATTTACCTGTATGTGACGTATCTGCACAGCCTTGCAGACTCACCTCCTAACCGAATCCTGGAGGTTATCAAGGGCAGAATTAAATATGTTAAATGATGTTTGTAATAATTTCTCTAGGGACGACTAATTTTTCCTCTGATGACCTTACGTACTGTACATACATACCTCTGTAAGAGAAATAAAGTTCTGAATCTTGTTGTAGTGCTAGAACTAATGTTTCAGATGCAGCTAAGGAAATGTTACTTATAATCCGTCTTGATTGTAAATTTTTTATTCATATGACCGGTTTCGGTTCATTCAGAACCATCTTCAGATCTGATATTTCAGTTACAGGAGTAACCCGTCCAAATCCAGCAACTTTCACATGCTGCGTCACATGTGAAAGTTGCTGGATTTGGACGGGTTACTCCTGTAACTGAAATATCAGATCTGAAGATGGTTCTGAATGAACCGAAACCGGTCATATAAATAAAAAATTTACAATCAAGACGGATTATAAGTAACATTATAAAATCACTGATTGCTGTTATCCCATCAGACATTATGTCTGTTTTTGCAAACATTTAAGGTAATTGTTGAGGTCTTCAAAGGAGTTTAGTGAAAGCAAAAGAAAAGAGACGTATTGCATAATTTTAGCTTTAATAAAAATGTTCTATTATTGAACTGATAAGAAGGAATGAAAATACTTTCTAATTCCGTAATATTCCAACAGGAAAAACGAGATATAAATACAAAGAATTATGCGTCTGACCTTATATGTACATTTTAAGTATGTGACACTTTGTAATAGAGGTAATTTTATGTTACACGTGACGAAATCTCACCAGTGGTTATTTAAATTACGGTATGCAGCTGAAAAGGAAAACGTAAATTTGTGATGACACAAAAGAGAAATATCGCAGAAATAACTTTATGTGTAATTTCTACACCTATTCAGTCTTTGTACAGCCAATGATACAGGTGAATAGCTGAATTAAACAATGTTGCCAAGCTTTAAGAGGTGATCCAGAACTGAAGGAATAGGCAACTCGCTGTGGAGACGAGTACAGTGTTGCTCTAAATGTAATTGGAATTCTTTGGAACAGTACAGTACAGCATAGAAAAATTGTAACACATAACATGCAGAACTGGTATTTTATTTGTTCTTAACATAGATTTTAGCTAAGAGGTGAGCCGAATTAGTTGGAGGCCTAATTGAAAGTTTAAATTTCAAACACTTTTATTTTAATTAGGAGAGTCTTGAACTTATTGGTGGGTCGTAACTAGAGATTCGCAATTACTAACAAACTAATTGATAGAAGGCCCACGTTTCGTGTAAAATTTTGCCTTCTGTTATTTCATCCACGTCATTTTATGCAGTCCACAATGCAATCAAAAGGTTTTCGAATTCGCTCAGTCGATCGCTCGCATACTACTAGTTCTGCAGAAAACATGAACAGGACTTCTTTGGAGATATTTTAATGTAGTCAAGTAGTGGGATACATTTCCGCTGGGGGACACGTTTTAGAGTTATTAAAAAGAAATGCATCTGAAGGTCGCTTTTGTATATATTTCTGTTCTGGAATAATTCGAAAATTATAGCCTCTAGCGAACATGTATCTCAGTACAGAGTTTAACTAAATTAAATTTCTTAAGCAAAGTTCCTATTATTTTTTGTAGGACTAATAGTTTTCCCATAGAAAACGAGAGAATAAGAAAATCTTGCTCAGGAATTCTGTCCTTGAACACCTCTGGCGTCCCACGCAAGCTTTGTATATCTAGCATCCGCAA
This sequence comes from Schistocerca nitens, assembly GCF_023898315.1. NCBI lineage: Eukaryota > Metazoa > Arthropoda > Insecta > Orthoptera > Acrididae > Schistocerca > Schistocerca nitens. The sequence goes on from NC_064614.1 coordinate 1,033,330,833, forward strand.
GTGTTGCTCGTGTCTCAAAACGTGCCGTGGAGAAATGTCATTGAACACCTCATTACGAAAAAACGGCCAAATAAAGTTCATCGCCACTTGCGGAAATGGTGCAAAAGTTGTGCACGACAAGCCAGGGCCCAGTATACGCTTCTCAGCTGCCATCCCTCATAAAGAATAGCGTCTCGATCAAGTCATCCGTTATGAAAATGATTACTGGCAAGAAATTATGTGCAGGGCTGAATGTTGGATGGGTGCTCGTCATGAAAAGAATCATAGAATGGGAATTTGTTAGACCCTACTGGACGAATACTGGGGCGAAGGTGACAACTTTCTGAACATTAAAATCACCCTAGACGAGACCTCATATCATTACTACGACTGTGAATCCAAAGGAGAATCTGTGGAGAGGCAACATGTGGTATACAGTCATGGACAAAACGAGCGAGACCCCTCGCCTTTTCGGTATGCTGATCCGCACAACTTTAAAGTCTGCTACACAGCATAACAGGCAAGTCGATGAAGTGCTACCAAAATACTATGCACAGGCGTGAAATTGAAAAACTATCCGAGCTTTGTCAGACTGTTTTCAATCATGTCTAAGACTTTATTAAGGCATATTAGTGTGTTAAACACAACACGTAATTATGGGGCGCGAGAATTTGTTAAAATTGCTTTATTGATAGTCTATCTGCCTCCATCGAGATTAGAACCGAAAACAAACCAGACCTCCCTTGCAGTAGCAAACATCTTTCACTACGTTAGCAGACAACCCAGGCAAACAGCCCTCTATTATTACCCCAGACATGAGTAAGCCGGCAATTTCGCAATGAAAATGGCAAAATGATCTGCAGGTTCTGTTGCATAGAACTTTCTGGACACAAGAACATGAATTTTCTACCTTTATATCACCGCTTATGTGACAATCATTCGGGATGTTTCCCGAAATACCAAATACTGTTATTAGCGAGTAAATTTAGTAGGATGATTCTGCACCACCCCAGGAAATAAACGGCGACATAGCTGCCAAACGTATTCTACAATGTTTCGAATTCTTCATTAGACTCGTCACAGCTGGGAAACGTTTCTTAAGCTATGGGAATGCTCGCACTTCTAAAACGTGGTGGCGTTAGTTCGAGGATCTGAATTACTACGTGTATATGCAAATGGATTTTATTTGCTTTCCTGTAAACGTGATTTGGATCGAAAGGTAAGCTACGATTAATATGCTGATGTATCGACTGCAACTTGATTTCGGATAAAGAGTAGTGGGAATTATTCATGCGGCCCTCATCTTCAGTAACTGTCGTAGCTATTTTCGTTGTTAGGATTTAGCCACCTAAATCGGTAAAAATGGAACCCTACTAGTCTCACTTTCTTGAGCGTCTATCTGTCTACCCAACCCTTAAAACCCGTTTACCTCGAGTACAGGTAGACATAATAAGCGGACATGAATGGAACTTCCTGCGGTATACGGTCCCTTGGTGCTGTAAAAAAGTGAGCTTCTATATGAACGCAATTTAAAGATAGCACTGTTTATGTATAGAAGATTTACGCAACGGTAATCCAATATGACTGGTCATATTTGACACAGACCGTTTCGCGGCCGAATGCGCATAATACACTCCTGGAAATGGAAAAAAGAACACATTGACACCGGTGTGTCAGACCCACCATACTTGCTCCGGACACTGCGAGAGGGTTGTACAAGCAATGATCACACGCACGGCACAGCGGACACACCAGGAACCGCGGTGTTGGCCGTCGAATGGCGCTAGCTGCGCAGCATTTGTGCACCGCCGCCGTCAGTGTCAGCCAGTTTGCCGTGGCATACGGAGCTCCATCGCAGTCTTTAACACTGGTAGCATGCCGCGACAGCGTGGACGTGAACCGTATATGCAGTTGACGGACTTTGAGCGAGGGCGTATAGTGGGCATGCGGGAGGCCGGATGGACGTACCGCCGAATTGCTCAACACTTGGGGCGTGAGGTCTCCACAGTACATCGATGTTGTCGCCAGTGGTCGGCGGAAGGTGCACGTGCCCGTCGACCTGGGACCGGACCGCAGCGACGCACGGATGCACGCCAAGACCGTAGGATCCTACGCAGTGCCGTAGGGGACCGCACCGCCACTTCCCAGCAAATTAGGGACACTGTTGCTCCTGGGGTATCGGCGAGGACCATTCGCAACCGTCTCCATGAAGCTGGGCTACGGTCCCGCACACCGTTAGGCCGTCTTCCGCTCACGTCCCAACATCGTGCAGCCCGCCTCCAGTGGTGTCGCGACAGGCGTGAATGGAGGGACGAATGGAGACGTGTCGTCTTCAGCGATGAGAGTCGCGTCTGCCTTGGTGCCAATGATGGTCGTATGCGTGTTTGGCGCCGTGCAGGTGAGCGCCACAATCAGGACTGCATACGACCGAGGCACACAGGGCCAACACCCGGCATCATGGTGTGGGGAGCGATCTCCTACACTGGCCGTACACCACTGGTGATCGTCGAGGGGACACTGAATAGTGCACGGTACATCCAAACCGTCATCGAACCCATCGTTCTACCATTCCTAGACCGGCAAGGGAACTTGCTGTTCCAACAGGACAATGCACGTCCACATGTATCCCGTGCCACCCAACGTGCTCTAGAAGGTGTAAGTCAACTACCCTGGCCAGCAAGATCTCCGGATCTGTCCCCCATTGAGCATGTTTGGGACTGGATGAAGCGTCGTCTCACGCGGTCTGCACGTCCAGCACGAACGCTGGTCCAACTGAGGCGCCAGGTGGAAATGGCATGGCAAGCCGTTCCACAGGACTACATCCAGCATCTCTACGATCGTCTCCATGGGAGAATAGCAGCCTGCATTGCTGCGAAAGGTGGATATACACTGTACTAGTGACGACATTGTGCATGCTCTGTTGCCTGTGTCTATGTGCCTGTGGTTCTGTCAGTGTGATCATGTGATGTATCTGACCCCAGGAATGTGTCAATAAAGTTTCCCCTTCCTGGGACAATGAATTCACGGTGTTCTTATTTCAATTTCCAGGAGTGTATTTTGCTAATTCGTAACGATCTGGGGTACTTTGTCTTACTAAAACAGTTACGTTATCTCGATAAGCCGAAATTCATTTTTATTACTGCAGTTCACACTAATTAGCGTTTCTTTTTTCATGTATATCTTATATTTACGTGTTGTTTTTAACACACTAATCAGCATTAATCTAGTCTTAGACGTGATTGAAAACAGTCTGACAAAATTCGGATAGTTTCTCAATTTCACGCCTGTGCATAGTATGGTGGTAGTACTTCGTCGCCTTCCCTGTTATGCTGTGTAGCAGACTTTAAAGCTGTGCGGATCAGCATAACGAAAATGCTAGGGGTCTCGCTCGTTTTTTCCACGACTGTACCTAGTAAAGAAAAATTTTAAGACTTTGCAGGTTAAGTGACGCGCACAGCACTGCGGAATAAGCTGACAGTGGTTCTTTTGGGTGTGTTGGAGCCGAAAGCAACTGTCACTTCACAATGCTACATGACGCCTCTGACTCGGGTGAAACCCTACATATCGATATCCACAACAAATCGTAATTCTGCAGCCAATACAAGAAGGGAAATGCACTCATGTACACATCGGTCCATAAACGGATGTCAATAATATTACTGGAGATATTTTTCCTCTCTAACGCCAAATATACTATTCACGCTTTACACTGCCGCATATCTTCTTGCCCTCGGCGCTTATTGTGAACTGCAGCGAGAATAGTAAACTATTTACAAGAGCATAAAACAGTAATCGTTTTCACGAATGAACAGCTGAATAGAAAATGTCCAGGCCTCGCTTGGATTCACTTCGAATGTACTTGTCGCCGCTGGTCGTAAAAACTGTACAGCGGTATTTCAGAGTTTATACGATAATCGGTCCGGTGATGGGACGGCTGAACACGGTCTTGGATTTTGAGATGCAACATAGCTTGCGCGTTCCCAGCGCCGTTAACTTTTTATGATCGGTTGCTGACCATTAGGACATAGTTTTTTGGCGTCCGCACAACCCTGAAATCAATTATATGTTTTTGCACATGCATGAGTATTGTCTCCGGTTCATCATCGTATAAACAGCGAACTTGTGTTTTACCTATAAATTTCCACTACAGCAAGATCAAAAGATGAACACACTCTAATCACAGCACGACATTTTATGTTTACACTGGCCTTCATATTTTTAAAACTATCCTCAAATTACAAGCGTCCATTATTCGATTCCCCCATGTGCTCTCTCTACAATGCAATCCCCACAGAACACAATAAAAGTCGACACGTAGAAAAATTATAAAATTATGAACCACAGTTAGCACCTCTGTTTAAATAACTCTCCGTTTAGTAATAATGTTGTTAACATAGTTCTTAAATTCTTCTTCTAATATCATAACAAGAACTTATCGATCAGAGTATTAATGATGATAAGTAGCAAAATCAAAGCTGCCCTGCTGTTCCACACATGTATTTCCATACTCAGCTAAGAATAATATTGACACAATAAAGTAATTAATTATTTCATTGTACCTTTTTACATTAATATTCTCTTGTCAGCAACATTACACCACTGAATATAATTTGATGTCCAAAGAACTGGCATTTTCATACCCAGCTTCATTTGTATTCTGTTTATTAGCAGTCATCTTTGCCTATGAAACTCGAGACGTTAGGTATCCCCTTTTAATTTCCTTAAAAATGCTGCATCACTTATTTCTTACGCCATGCTTGATATTTTATAAATGAGCCGTTTTTCTTGTTTCTATTCAGTTGGTTCGTTAATTTAAATGGAAAAGTGATATTTACACTAACAAGAAAATCGTTTCTGCAAAAGGCTATTCGACTTCAAGAAAAATAAATTCAAAACGGAGCATTATATAGTAATTCACACAGTAGTTTCATGGACATATTATCCTGAGTTTCATGTGTTCATGATAAGAACCTTGAATAATAATTACCTTCTTGTTATACACGAACAAAGAAGAAATGTTTCTTGAGAATCTCCATGTTAATTGGTAGAGGGAATGTTTATTTTAAGTAAAAATCATACTCTAGAAATAACATTTACATTGGAGCACATAACTAACAGCCTCCAAATAATCCTGTTCATTCACGTCTGTTATTTCTTTATTTTGAATGTTCTCAGTACTTACAACATGTACCTCTTGTACGTGTAAAACAGACTCTCTCATCGCCATAGGCCATGGGCTGATAGTGCTGTTGAAAGGATGCTTTAGCATTGTACTACCCACATAACTTTGACTTAGAAGCACTCACAGCCTAAGGTAGCACCCACGACAGAAAAAGGTTTAAATGGATCTCACTAGGATATCCACGGAAATCCTGTCCCACTTCGCACTAAAATGGGGTACTGAAGCTTCCGCTTTCGGTGACATCATGTGCAATTTGTAGTACAGGTTCCCTATATACAGAGCCAGATTGCTTTAAAACATCCGTACCTATGACACCATTATCAACATCATAACATGACATACCTCATCCCTTCCCTGTCTCCCCCGCCCCATCCCCTCTTCTCTCTGGAAAGTAACAGTGAAGTACTACAACCAAACAGCCAGAAGAAGCGGATATTAAACTGAAACAGCCAGTCATAATGTAGCCCCAGTGCAACCATATTGTCCGTGCTCAAAATTATCTTAAGTACCTAAATTTTTGTTTCTTCTTCAAAAGCATTTATCTATAAAAAAAGTTAGAGACAGGGCTTAACTTGTAGTATTTTCACATGTATAATATCTCATCAGCTCGCACGCACACAAGCACGCATACATCTGTAAAACTGGCACCTAAAAGATAGTAGTGAATTCTCAGATTACGTTCCACGACGCTGTTTTCCTGTCTAAGCAATAACATGCTTCACAGGGAGTTAAAATTCACATTTATTCTCCACTGAGTCGATGTAGTAAAGCTATCCTGATCAAGCTTATAACTGTAGAAAACACAGTACAGCTAAAATAATGCCCCAAGTAGACAAGCATACCAACTAATAAACAGTGTAATTTACCACCAGCTACTGGATGAATGTAATTAATCTAATTTTTAGTTATAACAGACAAGGAAGCCTTAAATATTTCCGCATCTAAAGTATTCAATAATGCTTGTCTTGTGTTACAATGGCATCTCTGTGCCTAAAACACGTGGAGTCGATATTTCAATCTAAGTATAATTTATTGGTGCTCCATGGAATAAATAACATCACCTGGAGATTTTACAAGTATTTCAGTAACGTTCTGTTTTATGTGAAAAGTAGATATTGCATAATTTTCTACATTAAAAAATAAAATAGATGATACTGATTGGCAACCCTGTTTTCAGTTACAGATGATTGCGGCCTGTTCAAGGTTATGTGCAGTAACGGCTTTTGAGGTGGGTTGCAATATTTAGGAGTCAGAACTACCCCAAGTCTGTCTACAACAACATACGTTTGTAAGCTTCTCCTGCCGGAGTCGGTTAACATGAAGGTTTTTTGGGTATCGAGTAATATTGTAAAAAACTGTTGCTGATGAAACCAAGCAGTGGTCACAATGGCCTTTTCATGGCCTTCTGGTATGTTCACTCGCTGTCAGGATTCCATTAAATTTTATCGTGACTGTTATACTGAGTGCGAGGCTATTAATTCTAAAAACGATGGTATGATTGGTGTCTTATGGTGAAAGGAGTGAGAAACTTTATTGTACTTGGTTACTGTGGTGGGCAGAGTTGGGATCTGCTGTGAGGCGCAGCCCAGTATATGACAACTTTCTGTTCCTGTTCACAGTAAACCATTATATCTTGTAGTCCCCATTCATATTCAGTTTCTTCATACGAATGGTTTAAAGTAATTTGTCAGCTTTTATTTCACATCTTCAATGGCCCTCTACTTTTCCAGTAACAGTTTATGTTCTGTCCCGGTGGCAAATACTTTTTGCTTCGACCTTTTCCATTTCGTTTTCTTTTTTTGTACCATTAGAACATTAATTGAACTTAAGTGAGTAGTTTCTTCTATAGGGAATGTTTCCAATCTGTCTGATACATTTGTTCTTTTCCTAAGATCTATAGAAAAATATTATTCGTGGGAACAAAACCTTATCTGGGAATATCTTTATCCCACAGTATTGTGGAGAACAAGGACATATGTTCAAGAAAATACGTTTTTAAGCTTTAATATAACTCCTACATGTAATGTCTATGTTTTATTCATTGTATTCTGTGTTAACGATCCGCACTTAAGTTAATTAAAGCTACAGGCAAGAAGAACGTAGTTTATAATCGTTTTGCATTCTTGCTTACTACGTTTTGCTTCTATACCAGTTAACATACACTAGGTAGAAGTCATTGGCACAGATGGCAGTGGAACATACTGTAGATACGGTTTTTTGGCATTTAATATACTTAGACCGTCTTATAAGAAACAAAGTCCCGCCTTTCGATGGTTGTAAACCGTAGCTTCTAATCTGATAACTCGATGTTCTTTGCTAGGGAATATCAAAAATGTCTCTTCGATTTATGTCAGTGCACTATATAAAATCAGGAAGAGGATTACCAATATCTTTGTTCAATCCTGGGCTTTTAGTTTGACATATAAATTAGTTATACAGTATGTACTACACCGAACGGCCAATATTCACGGATATGATAGGAACGATCATTCGAAGAAAACCTAGGTTGTAAAATGTATACCTTATGTGGTATGAGCACTTTATTGCCAATGGAACAGTGATATTTACTGTAACACTAATATCGTTGTTGCGAAAGGCTGTTCGACTTCAAGTAATTTATGTTACCAATGTCTGTAAGAAGATTGTCCAGACCACTCCAATAGTAACCACAAGCCAAAGCGTTTGTTTGTTGGTTTCACTTTCTTCCCTAATAGCTGAAGGATGATTAGCACTTAGGAGACACGTTGACATTTTCCGCTACCATGAAAGACTGAACAGTTGTGGTTATGCAGTCTACAGATCAAAGAAAGTTACACTTCAGGTCACGTGATCATGGTTGTCACTTCCGGCTATACATCCTAAATTTAGAAGGCTGCTGTCTCCTGTCCTTTCCTAGCATGCAGTTAAATGTAGTTACTTAGTGTATGTGATTCACATGTGTTACCGTAACACTTTCATATGAGAGCTCACGTCACATGCAGCCGGCCATGAATGCTTGTGTGCGATACGCTTACTATATACACTATTTCGACCATGTCACTCGCTAATGATCAGGTATCATGGCTACGTACCGATAAGCGTGGAGACTATCATACCCTATGTTTGCTGATCGTCGTCTCAGTCATTGCACGTGTTTCTATTTGTGTTCAACGCTTACTATCTCAACAATATAGCAGAAATACTGGTTCTCAACGAAGTAAAATCCATTCTGCACCGCCACACAACACTGCTATTTTCTGTAAATAATTTTCTGCGTCAGGAACCCGATTTCGGAACGACCTACATTAAAATACTACAGAAATTAAAATCCTTTCAAACTCCAAAGAACAACTAGTGGCCCATCTTATATCTCGTTTAGCAGTTCATTTTCCTGAACCCTTCCTCCACCGCCGCATTTTCCTCCCCGTGTCTACAGAGTTCTCTGTTAAAACTCTCTCTTTTTCTAGCAGCCAATATCAATTTATTTTCAATCCTCTCCTCTTTCATTATCCTTTCCATTTCTTTTAATACCAAATAAGGTTTCAAAAAAGCTAAACTAAGCAATATCATTATAAATGGCTCCATTATTTTATTATTGTGTGTTGGTGGTATTGTTATTATTATTATTGCAGATTCTTACTTTTTATTAACTATGCATAATATTATTATGATTTTTATGTAATGTTTTTTGTTTGTGTCATTCCTTGTGAGATTTAAGAAAGGCCCGTAAAGCCTTAATCTGTTGAAGCTAAATACCAAGTAAAGAAATAAACGCCGCATCGTTATCTATAGAGGGAGTATTGTTTTAGAATGCCAAGGTTATAGTCCGTGAACATTAATTACGATGTCAGAGCTCAATATTGTCGGGGAAGAGCTAGAGATCACTGGCCGACCATCAGTTTTAAAAGAGACACAACAATTAATTCGTGGTAATGTAACTGGCAATGTCCTTTGTTGGCACGATGATTGTGAAACATGGTCTGGCTCTGGTAGCCCATTAGCTTGCTGGGAAACCAAACAGTTGTCAGCGTGATACAGAACAAACATACCATCAGCCGGAAGCTCGTTACGAGTGGCAGGACACAAACACACACAAAAACGAACAGGAGCAGCTCAAAGAAGATTACTGCCATTCCAGCTTCACTTGCCTGAGGGGAAAAATGCTCTACATCTACATATATATCACAGACAGAGCATCGAAAAGAATACGTCATACCAACGTTACTGATAATCTTTCTAGTGGCATTCACCTATTTAACAAAGAAAAAAGTTGTTAAATGTCTCTGTATACGCCGTAATCTCTTTCGTTTTATTCTCGTCGTCTCTCTGGGAAACATATGATGATGGCAAAATAATGTCTCCCTCGAAAGCAAGTTCTCTAACTTTGGGCATCAGGATATCGCCAGAACTATTCTCCAGATTTTCTCGTTTACATACTATGTGCATCACTACCACACTTTCGTATTGAATATATCGATCGTTTACGACCTACCTGCACATGTCTAAATTTATTCTATATATGTTGCCATGCCTACTTGATAACAGAACCAGTCATTGCAGTAAATGGAAATGGACGCTCTAGCGCCTTGTATGAGATTTCCTTCACAAATTCACTTCAATTTCGTATAACTCTTCAAACTAATCCATGTATTGTTCTTCAATAATCCCGGTTTTACGTGATCGACCAATGACACTTGACTTCTTAGTATTAAGATGATATTTAACCGATGCGATGTTCTCAACATTTTCACTATTAACCTTGTGCTCTCATAATACAGGGTTATCCATAAATGAAAAGACATGACATTCACTACAGCAAATCCAAATTTTGTCAAAGTCTTCCTGCGTTGCCGTTTCTCAGCTTTGGTAGTCTGTCTTCTGACTTATTTGTTGCGGCCCATCACGACTTCTGCTCATAATACCTGAGGAGCACCTACAGCCACGTCCTGATATATTTGATGTATATGTTCCATTCACTGCCCCCCCCCCCCCCCCCCCCCTTAAGTTTTACCCCTTACGTCTCAACCTACAAGTGTCCTATCACACTATTCCTTTTTCTTGTCATTATTCTTCATATGTCCCTTTCGAAGCTGATTCTGCGTAGAATCTCCCCATTTTCGGACCATCTAAGTTTCTTCATATATACTTCGATATTCTTTTATTCCAAATTTCCCGTATTCTATGATTAACTTCCTTTCAATGTTGTACTCCAACTGTACATTCTTAGATATTTCTTCGGTAAATTAAGACCGATCTTTGACATTGTTAAACTACATTCGTCCAGGAATGCCCGTTTTTCTTGTGATAGAACAGTGTGGGCAACAGACAGGCTTTCATTCGTATTTCTACCTCTTAGTTCTTATAAATCTAGTACATTACCCATTTTTCCCTGGAGATTACATCTATTTTTCTAAGAATTTCGAACATTTTCCGCCGTTTCAAAGATTCGAATGCTTCTTCTAGAGCTACAAATCATAAGAAGGTGGTTAGACCTTGGCTCTGACTTTCCTTAAGTCTTCCTTCAGAAGCTATGGTAAACTCTGACTAATACATAGTTCCCTCTGTGTTCTATATCGACACACATTTCGCCTTCTGTTACATTAAAATTTCTCCCTCTTAAAGGCTTCTTTCTGCTACCCATTCATTAATCCGCGTACAATAGTGGACTTCCTCTTGCAGTCTTGACGCACTTGTTTTCAATTTAACGGAAGGCTGTTTTCATTCTTCTAGATGCTGAAGCTGTCCTTCTGATGATCTTTCTTTTTCGATACTTTCACGTTTTTCCCGGGCCTTATCAGCTTATCTTTCCATCACTTCCCATTTATTTCATTTCTAAGGGTTTAAATTTTTGTCTCCCTGTCTTTTCGTAAGCATTTTTGTACTTCCTTCTTTTTTCGATCAACTGAAGTATTTCTTCCGTTAAGCAAGGTATCTGGCCAGCCTGCGTGATTTACGTTTCTAGAGATGTCCATTCTTCTTCAAATGAGCTGCCTACTGTGGTATTCATTATTTCACTGTCTACAGCCTTATACATCACACAGCATCAGTCCCCTGTAGTTCAGCATCGCATTTCCTTCCACAATCGTTTTTGAGGAAGTTTGTCTTAAACTTCAATTTACTCTTCATCGTTACTAAATTGTGATCTGAATCTGTATCATCTCCAGTGTACAGCTTACAGTACACCGTATCATTTAGAGATCTCTGTCACACTATGATCTAATCCAGGTGACATCCTACAATGCCTCCAGATGGTTCCCAATAATACAACCTTCCTCTCTTGCTTTTGAGTAATGTATTGACTCCTCTGTTAGTAGCCGAAATTTGTTGTGGAGCTCAGCTATTCTCTCATTCGTCTCTTATACCTACTACATATTCTAATCCTTCCCATAATGCAAAGTTCGAATTTCAGAAGTTTATTGGATTTTTAATTCACCGTACATCCATATTAACCGTTAAACGCATTCATATACTTCTTCTCTGTCTTCGTCTTCTGACTGCCACGTGAGCATGTACACCAAAATTATTTTTGTTGGTCCTGGTTTTTTGTCGATTCTGAGGAGGATATCACCGGAGTGTTCACAGTGGCACACTCTTTGCCCCATCTTCCCATTCATATCCAATCCTACACCCGTTACCCCACTTTCTGCTGCTGCTGATCTGACCTTTTACTCGTCTGCCCCCCCTCCCCCCCTCCCCCTCCTCTATATCTATACCTTCCTTTCCACCCTTTGCAGCTTCACTAACAAATACAAGCATGTGATATTCCGTACACTGGCTTGTAGAATGACAGCCTTTTGTTGGTTATTCAATCGTTTCCTCCTGTTTACCTTTCCTCTTGGCAATTCCCCCACCACCAGGGAAGCCGAAGGAGAGAGAAATTCAGAAAAATTTTGTGATGGTCGCATCATTACGAAGTTTTTACACTCCACACCACATATCCTGTGAATACGCATTGTACACTCCTGGAAATTGAAATAAGAACACCGTGAATTCATTGTCCCAGGAAGGGGAAACTTTATTGACACATTCCTGGGGTCAGATACATCACATGATCACACTGACAGAACCACAGGCACATAGACACAGGCTACAGAGCATGCACAATGTCGGCACTAGTACAGTGTATATCCACCTTTCGCAGCAATGCAGGCTGCTATTCTCCCATGGAGACGATCGTAGAGATGCTGGATGTAGTCCTGTGGAACGGCTTGCCATGCCATTTCCGCCTGGCGCCTCAGTTGGACCAGCGTTCGTGCTGGACGTGCAGACCGCGTGAGACGACGCTTCATCCAGTCCCAAACATGCTCAATGGGGGACAGATCCGGAGATCTTGCTGGCCAGGGTAGTTGACTTACACCTTCTAGAGCACGTTGGGTGGCACGGGATACATGCGGACGTGCATTGTCCTGTTGGAACAGCAAGTTCCCTTGCCGGTCTAGGAATGGTAGAACGATGGGTTCGATGACGGTTTTGATGTACCGTGCACTATTCAGTGTCCCCTCGACGTTCACCAGTGGTGTACGGCCAGTGTAGGAGATCGCTCCCCACACCATGATGCCGGGTGTTGGCCCTGTGTGCCTTGGTCGTATGCAGTCCTGATTGTGGCGCTCACCTGCACGGCGCCAAACACGCATACGACCATCATTGGCACCAAGGCAGACGCGACTCTCATCGCTGAAGACGACACGTCTCCATTCGTCCCTCCATTCACGCCTGTCGCGACACCACTGGAGGCGGGCTGCACGATGTTGGGGCGTGAGCGGAAGACGGCCTAACGGTGTGCGGGACCGTAGCCCAGCTTCATGGAGACGGTTGCGAATGCTCCTGGCCGATACCCCAGGAGCAACAGTGTCCCTAATTTGCTGGGAAGTGGCGGTGCGGTCCCCTACGGCACTGCGTAGGATCCTACGGTCTTGGCGTGCATCCGTGCGTCGCTGCGGTCCGGTCCCAGGTCGACGGGCACGTGCACCTTCCGCCGACCACCATTAGTAAATTATCTTATTTTACGAATAGGTCCCTGGTTAATGTTGGTGATTTTAACAACTGCTAGTAGTGCTAAAAATAAATAAATTATTTTTATTATTGTAATAATGAATGTTGGTCTATGTACTGTGGAGACCTCACGCCCCACGTGTTGAGCAATTCGGCGGTACGTCCACCCGGCCTCCCGCATGCCCACTATACGCCCTCGCTCAAAGTCCGTCAACTGCACATACGGTTCACGTCCACGCTGTCGCGGCATGCTACCAGTGTTAAAGACTGCGATGGAGCTCCGTATGCCACGGCAAACTGGCTGACACTGACGGCGGCGGTGCACAAATGCTGCGCAGCTAGCGCCATTCGACGGCCAACACCGCGGTTCCTGGTGTGTCCGTTGTGCCGTGCGTTTGATCATTGCTTGTACAGCCCTCTCGCAGTGTCCGGAGCAAGTATGGTGGGTCTGAGACACCGGTGTCAATGTGTTATTTTTTCCATTACCAGGAGTGTATGTCTTTAATGTGGTGGTTTTCATTGAACTCTGCGTCCTCATTCCGTTGACCTATGGAGGCTCGTCCGCTGTTTAACGGCAGATTCCCACCCCAAGGAAGATGGGATTCCCCCAACCTCTGACCTTTTCTCCGCTTTCCTTTGACAAGGCCGTTGGAAGGGCGAGTGTGGCTTCTTATATTTCGACCGCCATCTTTGGTGAGGTTTACTCAGAATTCATGTAATGACTCTTACATGGTCCACAGTGACCACATCGTTACGGTCGTCCAATCCTGGAGGTGACCCAAACAGCAAAATGATTGAACGATGATTATGGCTTCGACAAAAAAATCTCGTAGGAAGGACACTTAATTTCTTGAGAAAATGAAATTCATGCGAAGTAACCTAAATCGAACAAGACAGAGGACAATTTTGTAAGCGGATTGATTGACAAACATCTATCCTGAGAAAATTTGAAGGAATCATGGCAGTAATGGCTGTTTTAAAATACACGTTTTGCCATCTCGGTTAGCCGCCGCAGCGAAGCTAATAAATTACTCCACGAGAGACAGCCCTCGAGATAGTCCGAAGTCGCCTTGCCGCAACGTGCACGCATATTGCGAGGTCTGAGGCGGCCATATTTCATCTCGTCGTTTTTTCTTCGTGTTTTAACAGGCTCTGCCGAGATTCGGCGGCAGCGAGGTCCTGCTGACATCAGCCAACGCGGTAGGCCGCCTGTGATACGGCGGCCCCATTGTTTTATTTGCCGCCATAAATCGCAGACCGCAACGCGGCACTTGGACTTAAAAGGGCTTTAGAAAGGTCGATGTACGCAGGTGACTGTGATGCGTAGTTTTTCCTCCTTATTTCTACTATCGATTACACTATGCAGCAATGAAAATGTAAATCGAATGAAAATAGCCAATTCCTATCACTTCTAATATGCCGATCGCGAATATCACAAAGACAATTCAAAATTAGCTCTAGTTTTCATCTTACGTTGTTTCATTGCGGAGGGAGAATTATATACGGATTCTTATGTTAAGTTTAAAATCAAATATTATAATGGTTTGTCCAAGCAGTACATTTACATATCGGTAATGAGTTTCCTTCTATTCCAGTTGGGCTTAGTGTGCATATGAAAAAGCGATACCAAAGCATGAAAATTTTAGTAGATGCTATCAAGTATAATGACTCTCAATGGCAGATTTGTGGTGACTTGAAAGTGGTTGCACTGCTATTAGGTATGCATTTAGAGTGCACTGAATACTGCTGCTTTCTCTGTGAATGGGCTAGCGGAGCTCGTGCATCTCATTACATTAAACATGAATGGCCTACCTGAAAATCGCTTCAACTATGTATAAAGAACATTAAGAGTGAACCTCTAGGAGACCGTAAAAGATTCTGCTACCACCCTTACACATCAAGATGGGTTTCATGAGGAACTTTGTTAAGAAAATGAACAAAGATGTGACGCGTTTAAGTACTTAAGGCAAAAATTCCCTTACTTAAGTGATGCAAAAGTAAAGGAGGGCATATTTGTAGGCCCACAGATTCGAGAGATTTTTGGAGACCATACTTTTGACGGAATCATACAACGAGATGAGAAGCATGCATGGGAATGTTCTAAGACAGTCTGTTTACAGTTCTTAGGGAACAAACGAGCAATAAATTACAAGGAGATTGTAGATAACATATTGTCATCTTATGAAAAACTTGGTAGCAAGATGTCATTGAAAATACATTTCTTACATAGTCATCTTGACTTCTTCCCCCAAGATTGTGGTGCAGTAACTAATGAACATGGGGAGCGATTTCATCAAGATATTTCCACAATTGAGAAGATGTATGACGGAAAGTGGAGCCTTACTATTTTAGCAGGATACTGCTGGACTGTCGTAAGCAATGTTACCGAGTAGGTGTATAAACGTTAAGCCAAGCGAAGACGGTCATCTTCTGAATTTATCTCTGAACAAAGTATGTAATTTTGTATAGTGTACACATGGACATTTAACATTTGTAATTCTTCATATACGTTTGTGACCAGTTAATTTATGTATCTTATTTTGTTTTTACATAGTTCTGGTACAAAGCAGACTTACAAAGGATTTTCATTCATGTTATATTATCTTCATTTTTCTTAATATTTCACTTTTAAACTTCCAGAATAGCACTTAAATTTATAAATGCAAAACTCATAATTCAAGTAATTATTCACTTAAAATTTGTTATGCTGAATCGTGGAACATGAATGCATTATTGGTTAATGAGTTATTTATACAAAAATGTGGATTACTCTTTTTAAGAAACTACAGCTACTTACTTATGTAGATGATGATTTTCTATCATTTTATACTAAAATCAACATAACTAACTCTAAATCATGAATTTACACACTGTCACTTCAAATTTGATGTTCAGTGTTATCGTAACAGGCTGAAAGCAAAAAAAAATAAATAAATAAATAAAACGGATCATGTAGTATATTGGTTCATAGCCGCTTTCGTACAAGTTTCCCGAATGGTTCGCTGTCTTCGGTGCGGATGGACACGTGTTCGATTGGATTCGATTCCTTTGCCTCGACAGACTTTTCTTTGGGTAGGGAGGTCTGGTAAGCGATCGGTACAGGAAGTATTGCTCACATGCAGATCACATGTATCGCGATGCCCGGCTCCTTGTACTACTTGTACCACCTTGCAGGCAGTTTTCGGCCAGTTAAAATAGGTCTAAGCCTACTGTGTGAGCGGTGATTACTTACACTGAAACGTGTTGATCTTCAAACTAATTGCTAAAAGCTATGAAGACAATGGCTAGCATCTTCTTCTCGAATCTTTCAAGTACAGAAATCCAGTATCCTTTGTTGTAGGTTCCATGGCGTCGTTCATTGTCTCTCTTGCAGGCTCTCCTAGAACCCAAACGTCCATGGTGTATGAGACAGACTACGCTCAAAAGACGAACTGTTAAAGGCTTATTTGGGGACCCGGGCCAAATTTCTGCCCTGTTAAAACTATAGAAACCATTATCAATAAAAGATGCCAGCTTCACCTTTTATCTACGAGACTGGGTTGGAAGTTGCCACCATTCCACAGTCAATAATTAATATCCTGTCTATGTTTAAATGCTTCTAGCCGCATTTCAGAATCCTACCAATAAACTGGAAATTTTATAGTTCTGTCGTTTCAGAGCCACCAGCTCTTTTCTAGCACCTTATGCCGATAATCCCACCAATAGGAAAACAGAGTAACAGCTAAAAGTCAATAGTGAAGAAGTCACATTAAAATACCACTCCTCAAGGTTCCAGTAGAACAAACATAATTTTTATGGCTTGAATCTCATTCCGCCAAGTTCGTCACTCTTGTGAAGCAGCACCTCCAACAGCCCTAAGGCTCTGATACGAAATCTCGCCAGGTGCACACTCACTAAGATGGAATAGCCTGGATAACAGGAAAGTGAATAACCAGAACTCACTTTCTAATTTTAGTGGGTATTCCTTATTGGAAAAAGTCTAATTAACTTCAGAAATGTTAAACATTTCAAAACACCATCTCCATGCCAGAAGACACATTTCTCCTACAACCTCGACGACTGTCGGTGAACTCCTCAACTGCTTTCTGCCAGGACTTTTAGATGGTATTTCACAGCGTGTGCTGGAAAACACCGGATTTCATCGGAAACTCAGAATCCGTCAAGCTGGCATGGTACGTTTCGATAACGAACCACTTCTATGGACTGTGGAAAAATTTACCTTTCTAGACTGGAGAAAAGCTCCTTTCCACTAGATGCCGGAAATAGCTAACAGAACGACCCCACGGAAACTTCAGCGAAGGTATGTTACATTACATTAATTTTACATTATGTTAGAAACCCTGTTTACAATAAATGAATAGCTCCAGGAGTACTTGTGCAGCTGGAAACAAAAATTTGTCTTTTATTCACACTAACGTTTATTATGAATAGCGTTACCACCTCTCGTTCCCCTCTTTTCGTGCGTGATATGTCCACTTCCAAGGATATATCAACTAGAGAGACAGGTAGTCACCATATAACAAGTTTATTTCTCAAACACAACTCTAAGGAAGTCTTCAGTGTATTACGGAAGTAAAGTTCCTTCTTGGCAAATTTTGTATGGAGGCCATTCACAGGTGTACAATTGTAACATGATTAAAAAAAAAGCTGCTTCAGTTGCATGGTAAATGTTTATTTCTGATCCAAACAGATATTTATCACATAGATCAAGGTATCGTTTTCATCATGATAAAATTCCTTGAAGTCCTAAATTAAACAGAGTTCACCCGCAAGTAAAAAATAAACAATAGCTTTCGAATACCAAAATATGTTCCAGAATCAAAAAACGGTCATATAGCACAGAAGGAATTCCGACGACGAACAAATTTCTAAGGCCGGGAAGGTTAGAATCACATAGCAAACTTCTGCTCTTGGCACTATTTTGTCGCTGAAGTCAAAAAAGTAGAAATTATAGTAAGTCCCAGTAACATTAGTCACGCTCAGAGTACGAACGGAGGAGGGGACATGCTGTCCTGGAAAATAATGACGCAGTCCACAGCGAGGCGTTGCTGAAATCTTTTGTCATTTGCTCGCTGGGATGGAACTGACTTGCTAAGCTCGCGCGCCGGCCTAAATAGCCGCATCGCGGTAGTATACATACGGGCCTAATTTCGGCACGTGACACAGTGGATGCAGAAAAAGACGGGTTATTTCAAAGCTCTCTGCATGCAGACCCGGTCAGAACCATGTTGTCGTCGCCTGCTGGTCTGGCTGCGGAGTTGCGGAACTCAGATTTCCCGTGGCGTCCATTCCGTAGGAGCGACGCTCGCGACACCCAACTACTCACACGTTGCGCGTGGTGCCATCGGCGCCTGTTATCTAGGGCGCCACGGCAGTATTTTACTCTGTTTACGAAATTATCTCGCTATGCAGTCACACATACACACACACACACACACACACATACACGGACAGGCATGCACGCACATTGAGTAATACCGTACTGGCCATTAAAATTGCTACACGACGAAGATGACGTGCAATAGACGCGAAACGTAACCGACAGGAAGAAGATATGCAAATGATTAGCTTTTCAGAGCATTCACACAATGTTGGCGCCCGTGGCAACACCTACTACGTGCTGACATGAGGCAAGTTTCCAACCGATTTCTCATACACAAACAGCAGTTGACCGGCGTTGCCTGGTGAAACATTGTTGTGATGCCTCGTGTAAGAGCAGAAATGCGTACCATCAAGTTTACGACTTTGATAAAGGTTGGATTGTAGCCTATAGCGATTGCGGTTTATCGTGTCGTGACATTGCTGCTCGCGTTGGTAGAGATCCAATGACTGTTAGCAGAATATGGAATCGGTGGGTTCAGGAAGGGTAATACGGAACGCCGTGCTGGATCCCAACGGCCTCGAATCACTAGCAGTCGAGATGACAGGCATCTTATCCGCATGGCTGTAAGGGATCGTGCAGCCACGTCTCAATCCCTGAGTCAACAGATGAGGACGTTTGCAAGACAACAACCATCTGCACGAACAGTTGTACGACGTTTGCAGCAGCTCGGAGACCATGGTATTGACGGCACTTTGAACAGTAGACGTTACATTCCACATGTGTTACGACCCGTGGCTCTACCCTTCATTCGATCCCTGCGAAACCTTGCATTTCAGCAGGATAATGCACGACCGCATGTTGCAGGTCCTGTACGGGCCTTTCTAGATACAGAAAATGTTCGACTGCTGCTCTGGCCAGCACATTCTCCAGATCTCTCACCAATTGAAAACGTCTGGACAATGGTGGCCGAGTAACTGGCTCGTCGCAATGCCAGTCACTACTCTTGATGAACTGTGGTACTGTGTTGAGGCTGCATGGGAAGCTGTACCTATGCAAGGCATCTAAGCTCTGTTTGACTCAATGCCCAGGCGTATCAAGGCCGTTATTACGGCCAGAGGTGATTGTTCTGGGTACTGATTTGTCATGATCTATGCACCCAATGTACGTGAAAATGTAATCACATGTCAGTTCTAGTACAATATATGTGTCCAATGAACACCCGTTTATCATCTGCATTTCTTCTTGGTGTAGCAATTTTAATGGCAAGTGATGTAAAAGGTGTACCAAACTGTAGCGACAAACTGCAAGGGCTCGTAGAGGTTACCGTCTGGAAGAAGTACTACAGACCGTCAGCATTGCGGTGTTTCTGCTTGCTGCTAATTTAAATCCTTCGGCCAAAAATCTGAATTTATATGACGACGTATTTAGAGCAGAATGTATGGAAATGTTCCTGACCAGATTCAGGGTCTTAGATCACGCAGAATCTGTCCAAGGGTGCCACAACACTGTGAAAACAGTCACGTGAAGAGACGTCAATGTACAAGCTTATGTTTGCTTGCCAAGGGACAGGGATTTATCCCAAACCCTCACGCTTTCTGTTGTTTACGGACATGCGGCCCTATTCACAGCTAGGTTTTGTGGATTCCTCTATTACCCTTCGAAGTTTGTTGACGTCAATTTGTCACGTATCTATAATCCAGTTATAGTATGTGGTTGGCACCTATTTACGTTACTGCATAGATGCTGAGTACATGAATCATTTGCTGTATGAACCAAAAGTAGCAACAGAATAGAAACTGCTCTATATGGATCCTAGTTGTATGCGGCACTGTACAACAAGTAAGAGGTGTCGTGTGTGGCAAAACTTTGTATGTTGTTGTATTACGTGCATTGAGACAGGGCGTTACTACAGTTATCACTATTACAAGATGCAAGGCGTTTATTTTAAGAAAAAGCTGAATACTCACTTAAACACGTTAGCTCCCTGCTTCGAAGTAAGTAATACTTAATTCATGATCTTGACAGAAAAAGGAAAGCCATAATTAGTATTAGATAGAGCTCATAGCATCATGCATGCCTGAGAGAAAGATATTTCCGATGAAAATATGAAAGACCTCTTTCAAGAACAGAGAAGCAGCAAGCAGATGTATAAACATCAAGACCTCAAATGGGAAGCCAATACTAGGCATAGAAGCGAGTGGTGAGACACTGAAAGTATATACAAAAGGTTTATAAATAGGAAATGAACTTGAAGGCAATATTATAGAAGGGCAAGAGAAAGAAAATGAAAATGAGATTCTAGAAAAACGCTGCGAGAAGAATTTCATACAGCAAAGGAAGACAGTAGACTAATCAAGGCTCCGCAGGTAGAGGATATTACTTGTATAAGGGGCGCTCAAAAAGAAGCGAGCCGGAGGCATGATCACAGTAACCAGCACCTGTATGTTACAATTATTGACTATGGCTGTTGAGACACTTGTGCCACTGTGACACAAGGCTGTGAATGGCTGTCTCATAAAATTCTCGGGGCTGCGATGTTCACCACTTACGCACGTACAGCTGGACGTCGTCGTCCGAGGTGAATCGTTTGTCCCTCAGAGCCTTTTTAAGGGCACCAAAAAATTGGCCTAATCACAGGGAGAGAGGTCTGGACTGTATGGAGAGTGGCCAAGAACAATTTGAATTTCTGCAGGAGTGCCGTTACTGTGCTGGCCGTAGGAGGCTTTTCATTGTCGTGGAGCAGAATGACCCCAAGGGTGAGATTGCTCGGTCGTTTTGATTTGATCGCTTGGCGAAGGGTGGTCAATGTTTGCGAGTAACGCTGGGCATTCACTGTTGTCCAGTGCTGCAGGACGTCAATCAGAAGGGCGCCATCTTGGTCAAAGAAGAACGTCAGCATAATCTTTCCTGCACTCGTATGGATGGCCGTGGCTTTTTTTTTTTTGTGGTGGTGACCCAGGATGCTTCCGTTAGAGACTTTGTCGTTGTGATTCTTGTTAGAAGTGATGACACCATGACTCCTCTCCAGACACCACTTGTGACAGGCACGCAAACCCTTTCTGAGCATAGCGTTGCAGTGTGGTGTTTCAGACCGTGCATCATCGGCTAACGACACCCGTCCTTCCCTGAAGCGCTTGTGCCACGCCTTGACCCCTGCAAGGGTCGTGCAGTGTTTGCCATACACTTGTGACATTCGTCGATGAATGTCAGTTCCTCCTACTGCTTCCGCTGTCCGAAAACGAACAACATCTCTTTGCTCTTCTTTTGACGCCTTCATGTCACTGTTTGCAATGTGACTGGCAGCGCTGGACGATTAATGCATGCTACTCCTAGCTCTGTATAGTCAAGTGACGTGCACGCGTGCCCTCTAGAGACGAGCTGTGAAATTCCACGCTCTGGTTGGAACCACGCCTCGTTACACATTCCACGATATTATCCTCCTGTCATATGTTCGTGCATTCCCGACTCCGGCTTGTTTCTTTTTGAATGCCCCTTATATTATTAGGTCCTTCGGAAAGCAAGACATCACAAACCTATTTTACCTAATGATCATCACATTTGAAACAGGCGAAGTATCCTCAGACTTCATCAACGTACAAATTCGAATTCCCAAAACGGCTGACGTTGACAGGTGTGATGTAACGAAAATATTAGATATATCATGAGTGAAAATATTAACACGAATTAGTTACAGAAGAATAGAAAAAATAGTGGAAACCGACCTCAGATACGGTCATTCTCGGTTCCACAGAAATTCAGGAAAATGTGAGGGAATAATGACCCTGAGACTTATCTTGGAAGTTAGATTGGAGAAAGATAAACCTGGAGTTTGACTGTTTGTATGTTCAGAGACAGGATTTGAAATGTTGGCTGTACTACACTCTCCGAAATTTTGAAGGTAAGAGAGATAAAATAAAATTGAGAGAAATTCCGCAGTGGTTGAGAAGGGAGTGAGACAGAACTGTCGCCTGTCCCAAATGTAACTCAGTCTGTACATCGAACAGGTAGTAGAGGAATCTAACCAGAATTTCGGAGAGGGAATTAAAGTGCATAGAGAAAAATAGAAACTTTGAGCTCTTTCGTTTGAAATCGTTATTTTTGCAGAGAAAGCAAAGGACTAGGATGAACAGTTGCTGTAAATGGATACTTTCTTGAAAAGATTTTGTGGGTTGAAAAACAACAGAAGTAAAACAATGGTAGTGAGGGGTAGTGGAATTAAATCAGGCCATGATGAAAGAAGTAGATTAAGGAATGAGACGTTAAAAGTAGTAGATGTGTTCTACTATATGGTCAGCAAAATTATCGATTACAGCCGAAGTGGAGAGACATGAAAATGAAGCAGAGATTGAGAGGGGAGTTCAACTGGAGTGCTGAGGATGTGAAATGCAGACTGACTAATGGACGTCGGTTGCGAAAGTGAGTTAGATAGGAAGAGGCCTGGACAGGGTAGAATATCGTAGGTAATTGCTTCAAACCAGCCTTCCCACTGAAGACCACAACAGCAACAACATGTCTTATATCATCCGTCTACCACTTATTTGGTTTTCGTCACGATATTTTCTTACCTCTAGAAATAAAGCAATGAACTTTCTTGGTCTATGCCTCCATTCTCTTTGCTGCGTTTACAGCGTCCGTCCATATCAGTTTCATTAGATTCATAGTTACATCCTCAACTGAAGTCTGTTCCTTTGTTCTAATTTCTGTTTTAGTGTCCCTACGGGAACTTCTAACAAGCTTCAGTTCATTGTTGGCTGACAAATCTGAGTGTACGAATAGTTTCTTCATGAGTGACTACCATTAATTAGATAGAAATACTACTATGCAATTATTATAAATTTCGCCCACATAAGAAGCTGATCCTTGAAACGCAACGTGGCTTAACAAAAGCACTAAAGACTAAGATTGCTCTTCCAACTATTCCTTTTTAAAGTCAACAAACGACATTTTCAACTGTCAAAAATCCAATCTCATCATTGTTAATATGTTCCGTTCTCTTTTTAATGCATTACTTTGTCGTTAAAGCTGTACAGGTAAATATTAAGCTATCAATATCCTCAGCAGGTAAAACTAAGACTGCACCAAAACGAACACTACGAAAGTATGAATCGCGTGGGATAAACGCTGTAGTAGTCATTCAAAAAGCG